>NW_024070186.1:131235130-131919218 GCF_014754425.2 Oryx dammah | reverse complement strand
CTCTGTCTTAAAGCCAGTTGGCTTCTCTGTCTTAAAGCCAGTTGGCTTCTCTGTCTTTAAGCCCATGTGATTAGATTGGGCGGAACTAAATAATTCAGGGTAATTTCCCTATTTTAAAGTCAGTTCATAACCTTCATTCCACCTGCAAAGTCCTTCCACAGCAGTACCTGATTAACCAGTGGAAGGAAATCTTTCAGGAATCTCCTTAGAATTCTCCCTACTATGGGGTTCTTGGGCTTTCCTGGTGGCTCAGTGGTAAAGAACTTACCTACCAATGCAGGAAACCCAGGTTCGATCCCTGGGTTGGGAGGTCCTCTGGAGAAAGGAATGGCAACCCACTCCAGTACTCTTGCCTGGAAATCCCATGGACAGAGGAGCCTGGAGGGCCACAGTCTGTGGGGTCTCAAAAGAGTCCAACATGACTTAATAACTAAACAACAACAACAAATAGGGTTATTAGTTGGTCAGAAGCTTGGAATGATGTAACCTCAGCGAGTCCTCTCAGGAAAGAGTCTAGGAAGATATGGAGAGAAAACTCAGGAAAAGACTGGTCTAATGCCAAGGGCACGACACGACCTTGAGTTTCGTATATGACTCGTCTTATGGCCTGTCAGTGAAGGAGACGCAAGAGACGCGGGTTCTCTCCCTGGCTTGGGATGATCCGCTGTAATAGGAAATAGCACCTCATTCCAGTATTATTGCCTAGAAAGTTCCCTGGGCAGAGGAGTGTGACAGGCTATAGTCCACATGGCTGCAAAGAGTTGGACACGACTGAGCACATGGTATTCTACGGCTTGTCAAGAAAAATAAATTCCATTCTAGAACAAAACCACTGCAATATAAATGTCTTATATTCCATACCTTATTTCTGAGTATGTATTAATAAATAAACCAAACATCGTAATTTGTCCTTCCTTGTTCTGAAAACATTGCTGCGGCAGTGTTCCTCTCCTTCTTTTGCTCTTATCTAGATTGTTCCCATGAGTTCATGATTATGTTTACTTTTCTCATTAAACACACACACCCAAAGAACTTACTTTATCAATTCTCCCCTTAATTCTCCTTATTTGTATTTTTTGGTCTGAAATTTCTTTCTGATTTTTTTTCCTGAGGCCACTCTTAGATCCAACATTTTTCCCCACCTTTTACTCAAACTGTACGTATCATAAAAGATGATGACTTCCACATGACTAACTCTGGTGGTCATGTCTGAGTATTCACCTTAATAGACCCATAATCAGTATTTGATCCAGGTGATGCACTTTGATATACTTTCTTCTCTGATATGCTTTCTTCCTTGATGGCTTCCAAGGCATTATTCATGCATTGTGGTTTTTTTTTTTTTTTTCCCATCTCCCCAGTTACTCCTTCTTAGTGTTCTGGATTCACTTTTTTGCCTAAACCCTGTATTTTGAAGTGTTCCTACTCATGGTACTTGAATTTCCTCATTTTCCTTCCAAATGTGCATCCCCGGTGATCACGGTGCTTTTCATGGATAGCTTTAGCTGCTCTCTCTATGTGCTGGTAGTCACCAAATTCATATCTGAACCCCGGACATCTTCTCTTAACTTCTACAAGTATTGATTCAATATTCCATTTGAATGTCCAGCAGGAATCTCAAAATTACTATGCTCCAACCGGAACGACTAATATTTCTACTTTCCTTCCTAAAAACCTCTCCAGCCACAATGTTTCATCTACTTCTGCCCAAGAACTTTGACCTTGTACGTATTTCTTGTCCTAATTTTCTATCCAGTTTTTGGGGAAAAGGTAACTCTTATATTTTCAGAATATATCTAGATTTTATTCATCTCCTTGCCAGTGTCCAAGGTCAGAAGCTCACGCAGTTAATACCTCTCACTTGGATTATGACGAAATCATCACGACAGGTCTCTCTAATGCTGTCCTTGCCCCCGTTCGTTCATTCTTACATCAGCATCAGTGCCTCACAGATCTCTTGACTCCTCTCCTAATACACCCAAGTCCTCATTTACTTTCTTGTTTTTTTCCCTACAAGTGATCCTGGCTATTACCCCAGAGTCTATACATTAGCTGTTGGTTCTGTCTCATTCACTTTTCCATTGCATATCCATCTGGCTGACTCTTCCATTCTTTTCTCAAAAAACCTCTTCTAAGGGAGATCTTCTCATGTCACTTTTCTTCATTTGCAATACTCTCATACCAACTTGACATTTCTGTTCCCCTTTCCTGTCTTTTTTTCCTTCTTACAATTTACCTTTCACCTAGACTACAAACTCCATGTGGGCTCATATATTTGTATTTCTCCCTTATCTCAGTGCTTAGAGCAAAGCATGGGATATGTATGTAATAAGTAAGTGGTCAGTACATGTTTAATGGTGGGGGAAACATATTTAAAGTACAGTGATGCAGAGTATACTTGGCTACAACCCCATAAGGTAAATAGAGCAGGTATTATTTTATTTTCCAAATGAAGGCAATTATATATCTTGCCCAAGGTCACAAAACTAGTTAAGTGTCAGAGATTAAACCAAAATTCAACTCTCCTGACTCCTAACCTGGTTTTCTTCCCACTACAATAGGTGCTAAAAATACAGTGTTGACTGTTCTTGGGAGTTACAGTGCAGTGTCTCCCAAGAACCTTGACATAAAGAAATAAGATTGTCTTCTGAGAGTTACTCTATGAAATCAACATATAATGAATCAGTTACTTTAAAGAACTGGAATTGCTTTTAAACCAAGGGGACCTTTACCTATTATATGACCTAACATTCCTAAGGAAAGAATGTTTTAGTAAGAAAAGGCAGACTTTGTAGAGGCAATTTAAAAGGATACCCAAAAGCAAAAAGTTAGTAAAATGTATCCAAGGGGAGGGAGTCTCATTCAGCCAGTGGGCTATGAGAACTCCAGAGCCTCTTTGTCCATGGATGAGTCAGATTCTCTTAGTCTGTGCCAGTGGACACTCGCTAACTCATTATTTTCCTGATTCTATAATCACCAAACAGTATTAAGACTAATAACTGATTTTCCATGCAGCTCTGTCTCCCTGTATGAGAAAAATTTCTGGCAAAAATGTGCTCCTTGCAATCTTGTCCTGATTTATCTATTTCTTATTAAAAGTTAATGAATTGACCTTATGATTACGATTTGGCTTCTGTAAAAAGACATGTTACTGACATACGTATTCTGATTTATGTAACAATTATTGTCTGAGAATTAAAAAAAAAATCAGTTTATGATTTTATATGTCACTTTCCTAAACTTGATTAATTGAATGTGAGTCTCTTTTGTACCTTTTCCCATTTCTGCTGAATATGATGATGCTCTTAACATTTCAGCCATGGAAGAAAATCAGCTAGAGCCTCCTAGTGTCAGCTGCCACTTGAAATGCTGGTCTAGAGAAGACTCTAAAGGAGAGTCTTGGCTTAGGGAGGAGGATCTTTGTTTTTTAATAGAACATTAGCAAGATACATTTAGCTGAAGTTCAACTACTTCAGGGAATTATTAGTTGGTTGAAGATGGTTCTGGTCCTCAAAAGAGGGAGAAATTATTCTTGTAGATTAGCAGCAATTATTTTGGCAATTTGGATTTTTATCAAGAGCAAGGAAGGATGGTTGGGGCTAAGGTAACCTGTGAGAGAGAAGAAAGAAATAGGTCATGGAACAGGACCCTAGAGACACCCAGTGGAAAATTCTCAGTCTTACAGGATGTATCACACATGAAAACCAGGTTTCTAAAGTCCTTCAGGCTTCGAACCAAACACATTCACTGACATCCTGATTTACCAAGCACTTTTGGTCTCAGATTATTTTCAATTCTTGCATTTCTTCATTTACGTATGTTTTTTGGTTGGTCCATCTTAAAAGTGTTGAATAATAGCTATAAAAGCATCTAGGGAAACTATTCTATTTCTTACAAGAAAACTCCTATCCTCTTATTTATTTATTTTACTCCTTACTTTCATTTCTTAAATTTATTTTATCATAGAAGATAAATCTTAGGAAAGTTTATTGTGACAACTTAAGTTTGTATTGTACCATAGTCAGGTCTTGAATAAATAATTAATTTTATGGAATGATGGGCAACATAAACATATCAAAACATGACATTGTGTTTAAATAACACTCGAATTTTAGCCATAGAGCTTTTTTTTTTTTTTTTTTAATCAAGGTATCATTTAGTTGCCAAAGGAGAAAATGACTAGTGGAAGTTAAGTTAGAAAAAGGTGTTATGATTTTTATGGAGGGGGGACATGAAGTGACTTAGGATGGCAGGTGAAGGATTAATGAGGAACAGAAAGGTTATCCCCAGGCCAGGAAACAGGACTGGCAGGAATGGGGGGGTGGGGTGAACTGGGATAAAGAGTTCTGTGGTTAAGGTACTTTGCTGCTGCTGCTACTGCTGCTAAGTCGCTTCAGTCGTGTCTGACTCTGTGCGACCCCATAGATGGCAGCCCACCAGGCTCCCCCGTCCCTGGGATTCTCCAGGCAAGAACACTGGAGTGGGTTGCCATTTCCTTCTCCAACGCACGAAAGTGAAAGTGAAGTCGTTCAGTCGTGTCTGACCCTCAGCCGCGGACTGCAGCCTTCCAGGCTCCTCCGTCCATGGTATTTTCCAGGCAAGAGTACTGGAGTGGGGTGCCATTACCTTCTCTGAAGGTACCTCACTAGTCAGCATGAATATTTTCCCTTAACAAGGAGGCAGAATCATCCATGTTGAAATACAAGGAGGGAGGAGACTTTGCGCATCAGAAGGCTGGATTTATCTGCAAGTAAAAGGGAGGATATCTCTAATAATTAACCATGTTTTCTCACTAGGCTAAAGTTGCTAAGAGTGAATCAGGAAGGACATGTTATGTCAACATTGTAAGTAGAAAGAGCACCGTATACTCTGGGGCTCCAGAAGCAAGAATTCCAGGTATCAGCATTCCACACTAGCTTTTTAGAAGAGCTTGTTTTAAACTCAGGCCAAAGCACTACAGAGCTCTGTAATGAAAAATCTAGCCTTTTTAAAGTATCAAAAGCGGCCTCTTATTTGAGTACATGGACAGGTATGACTAGAGATGTGTTGTTAAACTTCTTGATTTGGGGGTGATGACAAAGCCTTCATTGTACTTTAGGCATCATTCCATATTGTAGATGATATTCTCAAATAGGCTGCCTGACAGGTGCCTATGCACAGCATCATCACCAAAAGGAGAAACATCAATTACAAGAAACAGTGCTATTTTTCCCCCTAGTGTTTACAGTCAATGATAGCCTGATAGTAAAAGCTGCATGGTCATAACATGCTTTCTTTATTCATTTGATAATCAGTTCAGTTCAGTTGAATTCAGTCGTTCAGTCTTGTCCGACTCTTTGCGACCCCATGGACTGCAGCAATATTTGATACTACATGAAGAAATGAGGACATGGGGCTTTTTAAACTGAAGATAAGTATGATGCAGATTGAATAATATAAAAAATTTCAACACTCTTACTTTAAAAAGAAAGAGGCAATCCACTGAATTTTACACTCATCTTACTTTTTATGGGTTCAACAATAGTAGCATTGATATGGCAACCAGGAAGTTATCAGAGTGAATTAGTCTTTCTGTTGAGTTGATCTTATGTTAAGTTGCTCCAGACACTGGATATTGAAAGCTGTTTCTCTCAGTGACAAGATGAACAGATTGGGAGGTCAAGAAAATGAAGATGCAGTGTATTTCTTGATTTAAACAGCTCATTTCATATGGTCCATGATGAAGTCATTGTAAATGAAATAATTTGCATTTGTCTCAACAGATCTATTAATCTTCTGGGTCATAGATTGTGTTCAGTTGAATCTCTTTGTTTACAGGTTATCAATAGATTTCAAAACTGCTCCTTTAAATTCTGTGATGAAGGAAAAATTCTTATTGCCTCAGGATTTTTCAGGTCATTATTAATGTTAATTTTTATTTTAAAAAGATGAGCTTTTAAACCCCTTTATGAACTCTGGGCTCCAGTTCATATTATAATGTTTCAGTCTAATCTTTAAGAAATTCCTTTAACCAAATGATATAGTTTTGCATTGAGTACACACAAATTTGTGAGGTGCTTTTAATAACCAAGAAAGCCCACTACTTCTGAGAAGGTGGCTTTATCACAAGTCCACATTTCAGGTAAAGGGTGATAGGAGGCAAACATATTTCTAGACACAGTTAAAAACCAGGAACAGTATGGTATATTTCTGTTTGAATCCATTCATTTCACTTGAATTGACATTGTGCAATGGTAAACAAAAATGTTCAAAAAAGGAGAGTGTCTGGCATCAGGTTCTTCAGTATGCTTCAGAGTAGTTATTTCATGCATAGTGTAATTTACCACAGAGACTTTTTTTTTAACTCAATAGCTATTAACATTGCTCAAAACATACACGGAAAAACATTATTCTTGTTATTCAGTCACTTAAGTTGTGTCCAACTCTTTATGACCCCCACAGACTACACATCCTTCACTATCGCCTTGAGTTTGCTCAAGCTCATATCCATTGAGTCAGTGATGCCATCCAATCATCTTATCCCCTATCGCTCCCTTCTCCTCCTGCCTTCAGTCTTTCCCAGCATCAGGGTCTTTTCCAATGAGCTAAAGATAATCTGAAATCTCTTCTTGGATTAAACCATAAATATGAAAAAAAGGTATAGATGAATTAGACTAGCCACTGTCTGGTACCACCATTCAGATCTGTAGCTCCATGCCTGAATTGTTTTTATAGTACTATATTTTGGAATTATGCCCTTGGGCCACACTGAGGATCAGCAGTTCTGTGAAACTCATTACTGTGTTTACTGCAAGAATTTCATTGAGGATGTTATTCTCTGGATTAGCCTGTGGATACCTTGTGAGAACACCCCAGAGAAATATATCTCCAGACTCAGTACCAAGAATAGTCTTCTGTTTCCTGAGCTAGTGGATGTTGGTCTCATGGACATTAAGAGTTATAGAAATGATTGTTTTCCAGTTTACTAGGGACTAGAAAACACAGAGCAATATAGGGCTTATCTCTGTGATTAGAATAGAATATCACAGCTCTTTTGTGATGGTCTCTCTTCATGTTTTTTTTTTTTTAATTTTTCTGTTGTATTTTCCTTCACTTTGATACATTCATCTCTGTGATCTGTGTGTGTGCTCACTCAGTCATGTATGACTCTTTGCAACTCCCTGGATTGTAGCCCACCAGGCTCTTCTATCCATGGAATTTTCCAGGCAAGAATACTGCAGTGGGTTGTCATTCCTCCTCCAGGGAATCTTCCAGACCCAGGGATCAAACCCGTGTCTCCTGCATCTCCTGTGTGGCAGGCAGATTCGTTATTGCTGAGCCACCAGGGAAGCCCAATACATTCATCTACTCAGTTTTATTTGATTTTAGCATGTATTTTGTAAGCCATTTAAAATGTTTGTTAGAAGGCAGAGTATAAATAAGCAAACTAGTTTTATAATATGAGTAAGGCCAAGCTACTTTCTTAGATGAGGAACTTGATTATCGTTTAAAATAGCCATATCTTCATGGAGTCTACTAACATGGAAGTATGTTGTTTGAAGCAGAATTTCTGAAGCCAATATCTGAGCATAGATATTTTTAGAAGCTAGTAATTCTAACATGGTATAATCACAAACAAAGGCATTTCTGGCCTAGAAAAAGAGCAAGTGCAGTGCCTTGAGAAGGGAACAAGCTTGGCATTGCCCCATGAGAGTAAAAAGTCCTGGCCAAGTGGGTCAGAAGGTGTCGAAAGGAAAGGTGTGGGAGATAAAGTTGAAAAGCAGCCAGGCTCGATTTCAAGCAGAGCCTTATAAACTATAATAATGAGTCAAATTTCATTTAAAAAAACAATAGAGGGCTGCCAGAGGGTTCTTTGTTAAGTCAAGTTTATTAAGGTATAATTGACACATAACAAAATTCACTCTTTATAGTACTGTGAATATTGATAAACACTTAGAATTAGGTAACTATCTTTGACCATCTAAACAAAGAAAAATTTGTTATCACTCCCAAAAGATTCATAATGTCTCTCTAAAAGTCATCCCCTCCTCTACCTCCAGCCTGGGCAACCACAATTCTGCTCTCTGTCACTATTGTTTTGCTTTTTTAAGACTATCTTATAACTTAGATCATACCATGTGTAACCTTTTGCGTCTGGTTTCTTTCACTAAACAAAATGTACTTGCCATTCATTCATGCTGTCGCAAGTATACAGAGGGCTTCAAGCAGGGAGATGAAACTAACTGTCCTATGTTTCATGAAAATAGCTCTGTTATTGTGATGAGAATTGAAGTATTGTGGTTATTAAGAGGCGATTGTAACAGGTTAGGCAAAGGGAGATGATGATGGCTTCCATGGTGGCGGCAGTGGAGGTTCTGAGAAATGGTTGATTTGGGAAATGTTTTGAAGTCTGACTGACAAGGATTCTAGTGATTACAGTACAAGTAGGAATGAGAATTAACAACTTAGAGAAAATAATATTAGAAAATTCTTAAAAGTTTAATGTAAAATAATGGAAGCACTAAACTTTCTTAGGAGACTTATCTAGTATAAACTTAGAATGATGAATTGTCTCAAAGCTAAAAACAAACAAATAAATAACAGAACTTAGGGAAAGTTAGTAATATAATAAATTAAAATTTGTTAGAAGGTGAAAATGACCACAATTCAACCTGTAAAACTAGTGCCTGCTCAGGAGAAACATTAGTGGTATATAGAGCCATGTATTGAGATATATATACATATACACACACACTATAATGATATATATATACTATATAATTGATTAGTATTATTTATTGTTTGCTTTTGGAGCAAACAATCCAAAAGAATGGTCAAAGCAGAAAAAAGAACTACTGAAAAAACACAGTGTCCAATGTATATATAAAATGAAGTTTAATCTCATTACTATTTGATTCAGCGATTTCAAATCTGGAACTATGTTCTATAGTAATACTTCTGTATGTGGGCATAGATTGTTTTTCACCAGTAGGGAAAAAATTATGTAAATTTTGATTCATGGGTAGAATAAAATATTATGCAGCCATTAAAAAGATTGAACTCGATCTGTATGATATCAGGGAAAGTTTCATGTTAAATGAAAAAGTTACAAAACAGTTTATTCATCATGATTCCTTTGATAGCTAATTAAAAGAAACTTTTGTGATTGTGTGTGTGAGAGAGTAAATAGAAAAGCAACTAAATTCACACTAAATGAATAAAAGATTAACATTAGCATTTCTGCAGAGAATGTGGGATTGGGGATGATTATAAATAAACTATTTCACATTTTCCTTCATTTTTGTAAAACTTGACTGTTTTTAAAATTTAAAATAATGCTCTTGAAAATATTATTGCAATTATTTTTCTTATTCATTTAATCTTACAAATATGCATTAATAATTTCTCTCAGATATGTATGGAAAAGAAAGAGTTAAGTTCTGGATATATGCTTCTTTCATTTATTAGATATTGACAATGGAGAAATGCATAAACAGTTGGAATGATCATGCAGTGGGATACCTTATACATTACCATAAATAATCTGGAGACACATGTATCAATGTGAAAAAAGTTATTTGAATTAAATGAAGTCTCATAGTATACCATTTATGAACATTTTTTAAGAATACCGATTGTATATGTTGTTCTAGAGAAATACATATTAGTAAATGATTAAAATATGCAAGGAGCAATACCACACAATCTGAAGAGAATGGTTAATGCTGGTGGAGATGGTTATAGTTGGGCTTTGTCTTTATAATAGTTGACTGTTCAAAAGATGTAAAGCATATATGATATAATAAACTTGTTTGCTAATAAACATGTTTGCTAAATCTGGTTGAATAAAATATGAGAACCTCTTACATTATTTTCTATTATATTTTACAACTAGAAACAAAGAGAATATTTTGCTTAGATGAAGACTGAAGAAAAAACTGGAAACTGTTTTGAGGAAATGTAATAAATACTGCTTAAAACTGGGGATGGGGAGAGAAATTTTCAGTCTAGAATGAGGTGATATCAATTGTGATTTCTCTTGAATTATCATAATACAGTTAATCAGTCATATTTATTAAAAAGTTCATGTATTAAGGGCTTCCCAGGTGGCGCAAGTAGTAAAGAACCCACCTGCCAATGCAGGAGACTTAAGAGAAGTGAGTCGGGAAGATCCCCTGGAGGAGGGCATGGCAACCCACTCCAGTATTCTTGCCTGGAGAATCCTCATGGACAGAAGTGCCTGGCGGGCTACAGTCCCTGGGGTCACAAAGGATTGGACATGACTGAGGTGACTGAGCAGGCGTGCACATATGCTAAACACTCTGCAAATGCCTTTTGTGCATGTTACCATTGAATTCTTAGGACAGTTTTATGGATCATACATGTGGGAGATGAACTTAGATGGGTTTAGAACCTTATCTACAGTCACTCAGTAAGGGATAGAACCCTTACACAGCAGTTTCAAGCGATAGAACCAAGATTTGAACTTTAGCTTTCCTTTTCATAGTACCAAATCTTAACCTCCATGTTCTGTCAACAAATAATATTTTTTTAATTGTGAGAAGAAACATGGAGGGTTCTGGTGGTAGTCCTAAATCAGATAGGAGATGAGGCAGAAAATTAAGGCAAGATTTGAGGAAAAGTAGAAAAGAGGTCCAGACTAAAATTTACCCTTTCCCTCTGAAAAGAAAATCACCAGAGAATTAAATCTTCTATCACAGTGCTTTAGTGTAGACACCTGAAGTTAAGGTATTGGTAGGGCTATATTCCCTCTGAGACTCTGAGTAGCGTATATCCTTTCCTTCCTAGCTTCTGTCAGTAGCACTCAATTCTTGGTGCTTTTGACTTGTAGCTACATAACTACATTTTCAGCCTCCATCTTCAAATGGCAATCTTATATGTTCATATCTTTGTATAAGTATACTGATCATGTTGGATTAAGAATTCACCCTACTGCAATATTTCCTCATCTTGCCTAATTACCTGTGCTACAAACCTACTTCCAGTATGGTCATATTCTGAATTACCAGTGATTAAAACATACATTTTTGTGGGACACAGATCACCCCATATCAACCAGGAAAACAAAATTATAAGTTTCAGATTTTATTCTTGACCTTGGTAAACATTTAGCATTAACAAAAACTTAAAATTACATTAAAATATAAATAAATAGATGTGTCTATCCAGTGCATCTATATATATGCCATGCTTTATTCTGTGTAATACACATAATTTAAATCATTAGTATCTATTATTATGTACTGAAATTTTTGTATCTAGATAATCTCTTTAGAAAAACAGACTTTTAAAATATTGCTACAATACAGAAACTAGTGGCATAAAGCTGTATTACCTTTTCTCAGATTTCTTTTTTTTTAATTTTAATTTTTACTTTATTTTGCTTTACAATACTGTATTGGTTTTGCCATACATTGACATGAATCAGCCACGGGTGTACATGAGTTCCCAATCCTGAACCCCCCTCCCACCTCCTACCCCATATCATCTCTCTGGATCATCCCCGTGCACCAGCCCCAAGCATCCTATATCCTGCATTGAACCTAGACTGGCAATTCGTTTCTTACATGATAATATACATGTTTCAATGCCATTCTCCCAAATCATCCCACCCTCTCCCTCTCCCACAGAGTCCAAAAGTCCGTTGTAAACATGTGTCTCTTTTGCTGTCTTGCATACAGGGTTATCCTTACCATCTTTCTAAATTCCATATATATGTGTTGGTATACTGTATTGGTGTTTTTCTTTCTGGCTTACTTCACTCTGTATAATCGGCTCCAGTTTCATCCATCTCATTAGAACTGACTCAAATGTATTCTTTTTAATGGCTGAGTAATACTCCATTGTGTATATGTACCACTGCTTTCTTACCCATTCATCTGCTGATGGACATCTAGGTTGCTTCCATGTCCTGGCTATTATAAACAGTGCTGTGATGAACATTGGGGTACATGTGTCTCTTTCAATTCTGGTTTCCTCGGTGTGTATGCCCAGCAGTGGGATTGCTGGGTCATAAGGCAGTTCTATTTGTAGTTTTTTAAGGAATCTCCACACTGTTCTCCATAGTGGCTGTACTAGTTTGCATTCCCACCAACAGTGTAAGAGGGTTCCCTTTTCTCCACACCCTCTCCAGCATTTAGTGCTTGTAGACTTTTGGATCGCAGCCATTCTGACTGGTGTGAAATGGTACCTCATTGTGGTCTTGATTTGCATTTCTCTGATAATGAGTGATGTTAAGCATCTTTTCATGTGTTTGTTAGCCATCCATATGTCTTCTTTGGAGAAATGTCTATTTAGTTCTTTGGCCCATTTGTTGACTGGGTCATGTATTTTTCTGGAATTGAGCTGCATGAGTTGCTTGTATATTTTTGAGATTAGTTGTTTGTCAGTTGCTTCATTTGCTATTATTTTCTCCCATTCCGAAGGCTGTCTTTTCACCTTGCTTATAGTTTCCTTTGTTATGCAGAAGCTTTTAATTTTAATTAGATCCCATTTGTTTCTTTTTGCTTTTATTTCCAGAATTCTGGGAGGTGGATCATAGAGGATCCTGCTGTGATTTATGTCGGAGTGTTTTGCCTATTTTCTCCTCTAGGATTTTTATAGTTTCTGGTCTTATGTTTAGATCTTTAATCCATTTTGAGTTTATTTTTGTGTGTGGTGTTAGAAAGTGATCTAGTTTCATTCTTTTACAAGTGGTTGACCAGTTTTCCCAGCACTGCTTGTTAAAGAGATTGTCCTTAATCCATTGTATATTCTTGCCTCCTTTGTCGAAGATGAGGTGTCCATAGGTGTGTGGATTTATCTCTGGGCTATCTATTTTGTTCCATATTCAGGATAGCTAATAATAATTCAAATCATACAGTTATTGCATAAGTAACCTTTTGGTGAGGTAAACAGTTCAACAGCCCTGCAAGATACGCAAATTCATTGTAGAAAAAGCTTCTGATGAGTATGTTTTGTGTTCCTTTTTGTCTGGTTGTTCCATTTTGTTTGTTTTTTCCCTTCCCTGGCAGAAAGCCTTAATGGAAACAATGTTATTTTTCTCCTGTGTAATAATCAGTGCTCTTTCTCACCCTGACTTCCTGCCCCATCCTGAATAATAAGCAGTGCCTGAGTATCTAAATAGGAATCAAATGTTCTTGGAAAAAGATGCAAAAGAAATAAGAAAACAACTGGATTTTATTTGCTTCTCAGGGAGAGATGCATTGAACTGAAAAAGCTGAAGCACCTGGGAAAATCTGTCTAGTCAGGCAGGGATGTGAACAGTAATGGAAAATGCATTTCTGTGTCAGTGTAGAGGGCTGGGAACTATTATACACTGTGGTTGGAGTGTGATCAAGTGAAATTCAAAAGAGAGATTATTTCGGAACCTTATAGCATAACAATACAATGTAGAAAACAGATGAATGTGTGTGTCTGTCCTTTCAGGCAGAAAGCATCTGTTTTGGAAAAATATAATTTACTTATGCTGATTTGAGACCTCAAACATGCCTTTCCAAAATATTTAACAGTTACTCCTGTCCAGTGAGCTCAGAAACCAGAGATCACTGTAAGATTGTTAATGTGTGTTGGGTTGAGTTGTGAAGAAGACAACTATAGACAGCTCAAAGAAAACATTTTAAAAACAGCTTTCTTCATTTAATTCTTCAATCAAAGAAAAAGGAACATACACAGATGCTGAATTGCTCTTCATCCTGTTCGTGATGCAGTGTTCGCTGAACCCAGGGCAGGCAAGGTGCGAGCTAAGAGGCTGGAAGAACACGTGAGGAGCCATAGGAACTTCCGACTTGTTTATTCTCTTTTGGCTGGCACTGGAGTCAAAGCAGCAGTCATAACACAAGATCACTGCACAAACTCTCTCCTGGCTGACACAGCAGCCATAGCGGCATTCTCTCCTCTCGCGACTAAGCCGTGACGCCACAGTAATGCTGCTGCTTTCTTAGGTGGGGCTCATATGTACGTACAGCACAAACCAGCTTGTGACCAAGAGAGTACCTCGTGATACGCATGCGCAATGCTGTGTATTATCTCAGCTGTTACATAGTCATTATTTACAAAAGTTGTGGCCAGAGAGAGCCTGAACATGCCATCTTGGCTAATTTGCTCTTTCCCTACAGGTGCTAAATGCAGAAATTGAAGTACTAAATTTCTGCTGTGTTCCCAGCATTCTAGGGGTGGAATCCCTGAGATTCCGCTTGAGCACTCAACATAATATTCACTAGCATATTCACCCAAAATAATATTCACTAGCATCCAATGGCCCGACAAGCCCATCATGAATCATCAAGTGTAGGGAAATGGGTGTTTGGGTGGACGAGGAAGGGAGTTGCTTAGATATTCCAGTTGCAATTGCACTAATTTGTAAGAATCAGAACATAATTAAACCCCATCAAGAATTTGGATCCCTGGAAGGGTTTATTTTACCCATAATTAGCCATGAATTTGACACATGTAGAAAATTAGATTGTATAAAACAAAAATCCATTGATTACACTTTTTTTTTTTTTGAGATGCACATGGAGAGGGAGGGTGGTGAATAGGTAAAAATAAATTTGCCTAGGTAATTAAAATAAATGAACTTCGTCAGCACGTGTTATTATTGTTAAGAGCTCTGTATCTGTTACCTTAAGCTTGTATGTGTGTGTGTGTGAGCTTAGTTGCTCAGTCATGTCCAACTCTTTTCGACCCCATGGACTGTAGCCCGCCAGGCTCCTCTGTCCATGGGATTTTCCAGTCAAGAATACTGGAGTGGGTTGTCATTTTCTTCTCCAGGGGATTCCAGACCCAGGGATTGAACTCACGTCTTCCTTGTCTCCTGCATTTCAAGCAGATTTTTTATCACTGGGGCACCGGGGAAGCCCTGAGCTTGTATAGATAATGACAGTTACCTGTATTTTATGAATAAATTCCTTTGTGATAATTTAGTTTAAATCTTATATGAGCACTGAGAGCGCTATGAATTTTACTTCATACTGGCTTTCTTTTTTAAGTTACAGACAAAACTGCAACATATGGCCTGCTATTAGCTTTAATTTCAAACTAAACATGCATTTTAAGAAGCAAAGTGACATGTATTCACAAAGCTTTAGGATCCCTTTCACTTCCTTCTCTTCTAAACATATTGTTGATCTACCCCACCTCTACCTTTTCTCCACTTAATTCTTATACTTTTATCTCAATACGTTTTATATTTTCAGGAGAATCTAAAGGTTTTCATAGAGACTCTGAGCTAGTTGCTAAATCTTTTTAATCTGCATATTGCTTGGTGCCAGCTAAAATTTGTTACCTGCCATCTGCCTGGATAGGTCAGTAGTCAAATGCAATTGTTAATCTGCAACACATCCTGAAAGCAGGGCAGAGATCAGGTGTGAGGCCATCCATGCTCTGGAAAACAAAACAAAACAAAACCCAACAGAACAGACCTTTAGATACTTAGAAATTTTCAGTAGAATATTTTATGTGCACAACTTCTTGTATCGTCTCCTTTTAGAAAAGCATTACAATCATTAAAGGAGACATTTGTGAGCAGCAACCGTCCTGGGACTATCAGTGACCTTCTGTCAAAGTGTGTGCTTGATTGCATGTATTCTCCTTCACTAAAATCGCATACATACTGAAGGCCCCCCCTTATGTTTATGGAGCAGTTTCTCAGAGCTATTTGAGAGGTGATCTCCATGGCTAGAGTCATCCTTTTGCCCCAAATGTAACTTAACTCACCACTTTCAAGTTTCACATTTATTTTTTTCAGTTCACATTAGCCTTGGTTTTTTTGGTTTTTCTGATTAGTTTGTTGGTAGTTTGTTTTTCATTCTGTTGATTTTCTTATTTCTAAGATTATGATCTTTTTCATTTCATAGGGAAGCATTATTACATTAAAATGCCATATTCCTTCATTTCTATCAGTCACCTTCATAATTTTATCATCTGTTTATGCTAATGCCTAGTTAGAACTGAAATAACCAAGTCAAATTTACTTTTCACCAGAGACCTCTTTAAAGTAGAGTTGCCAGATTGAATTCAGGATGTCCAGCTAAATTTGAATTTCAGTTACAAAACATATAGTTTTTTTTCTCATGATTGGGGAAAAATTTGCGTGTGGAACTATGTCTTAAATCCAAATATCAGAGGTCATTCTGTTTTAACTATCTGTATGTGCTTGCTAAGTCACTTCGGTTGTGTCCGACTCTGAGATACCATGGACTGTGGCTCACCAGGCTTCTCTGTCCATGGAATTCTCCAGGCATGAATAGTGAAGTGGGTAGCCATTCCCTTCTCCAGGGGATCTTCCCAACCCAGGGATCGAATCTGGGTGCCCTGCGTTACAGGCAGATACTTAACTGTCTGAGTCACCAGAGAAACCCAACTATGTGTATAACTGACCCAGTTACATTTTAATGATTTAGTGGGCAGAGGCAAACATAAATTTAGGATCTTGTTAATATTCATTCATTTATTCATTTCACAAATGTTCAGTTCAGTTCAGTTGCTCAGTCCTGTCTGACTCCGCTACCCCATAGACTACAGCATACCAGGCTTCCCTGTCCATCACCAACTCCCAGAGCTTGCTCAAACTCATGTCCATTGATTCACTGATGCCATCCAACTATCTCAGCCTCTGGCATCCCCTTCTTCTCTTCCCTTCAATCTTTCCCAGCATCAGGGTCTTTTCAAATGAGTCACTTATTTGCATCAGGTGGCCAAAGTATTGGAGTTTCAGCCTCAGCATCAGTCCTTCCAATGAATATTCAAGAATTACTTCCTTTAGTAAGTCAAAGGGACTCTTAAGAGTCTTCTCCAACACCACAGTTCAAAAGCATCAATTCTTCAGCACTCAGCGTTCTTTATAGTTCAACCCTCACATCCATACGTGACTACTGGAAAAGCCATACCTTTGACTAGATGGACCTTTGTTGGCAAAGTGATGTCTCTGCTTTTGAATATGCTATCTAGGTTGGTCATCACTTTGCCTCCAAGGAGCAAGCATCCTTTAATTTCATGGCTGGAATCACCGTCTGCAATGATTTGGGAGCCCTCAAAAAATCTCTCACTGTTTCCATTGTTTCCCCATCTATTTCCGATGAAGTGATGGGACTGGATGCCATGATCTTAGTTTTCTGAGTGTTGAGTTTTAAGCCAAATTTTTCACTCCCCTCTTTCACTTTCATCAAGGGGCTCTTTAGTTCTTCTTCACTTTCTGCCCTAAGGTTGGTGTCATCTGCATATCTGAGATTATTGATATTTCTCCTGGCAATATTGAATCCATCATGTGCTTCATCCAGCCCAGGATTTCACATGATGTACTCTGCATATAAGTTAAATAAGCAGGGTGACAGTATACAGCCTTGACGTACTCCTTTCCCTATTTGGAACCAGTCTGTTCCATGTCCGGTTCTAACTGTTGCTTCTTGACCTGCATCCAGATTTCTCAGGAGGCAGGTCAGGTGGTCTGGTATTCCCATCTTTTAAAGAATTGTCCACGGGTTGCTGTGATCCACACAGTCAAAGGCTTTGGCATATAAATAAAGCAGAATTAGATGTTTTTCTGGAACTCTCTTGCTTTTTCTATGATCCAGCGGATGTTTGCATTTGATCTCTGGTTCCTCTGCCTTTTCTAAATCCAGATTGAACATCTGGACGTTCATGGTTCTTGTACTGTTGAAGCATGGCTTGGAGAATTTGGAGCATTACTTTACTAGCGTGTGAGATGAGTGCAATTGTGTGGTAGTTTGAGCATTTTTGGCATTGCCTGTCTTTGGGATTGGAATGAAAACTGACCTTATTAAGTCCTGTGGCAACTGCTCAATTTTCCAAATTTGATGATATACTGAGGGCAGCACTTTCACAGCATCATCTTTTAGGATTTGAAATAGCTCAACTGGAATTCCATCACCATGTAAATGGGAACATTGTCAGCAAAGGAATTGAAAGCGAGCATCTGTGTTTGAATTCCAGTGGGTTGTAAGTGAGAATAAAGAGACAGTCAAGGAAGTCTGTAACCAGATAAAGTGGTATCCAGCAGGCCATCTTAATCTTCATTTTCAAAAAGGAAAAAAAAACAAAAAAGGAAGATTTTGCAAAGCTTTAAGAGAGTGTCAAGATTTGCATTTGAAAAGATAAATCTAGCAGCTTGAAGGAAGGATTAAAGTTGATTGGAAGATTTATAAACCACTTCCTGGGTGGACAAGTTATCCCTTCTGCCAAAACACCAAAGGAAGTCTAACGGATTGATAAATTTTTCTGTAAAGGGCCATACACTAAATGTTTTAGGAGCTGCTACCCTTACACTCTCTGTTGCAACCACTCAAGGTTTTTGTTCTAGTGCTAGAGCAATCAAAGATGATATATAAATGAGTAAGCATGGCTGCATTCCAGTAAAACATTTTTTAATTTATACTAAAGTTTGAATTTCATATCATTTTTATGTGCCATAATCTAATAGTCTCTTGATTTTTTTTTTAGCCATTTCAAGATGTAAAAGTCATTCTTATCTTGTGGGCTATACAAAACCAGCATGATTCCATATTCTAGTTTTTGGAAGTGTATTTAAGGGAGAATTAGATGGTTTTGGGCTTTCCAGGTTGCTCCATGGTGAAAGAATCTGCCTGCCAGTGCATGAGATGTGGGTTGTTCCTTGGGTCGGGAAGATCCCTGAATAGAAATAGCAACCCACTCCAGTGGGTTTCTTGCCTAGGACATCCCATAGAGAGCCTGGTGAGCTGCAATCCATGAGGTCACAAAGAGTTGATCATGGCCTGGACGTGGCTTAGCAACTAAACAACAAGATAGTTTTGAACGCTGTTCTGAAGTTAAAATGAAAAGAAATGGTAACAGCTTAAGTATCGAGGTTGAGGAAGATAAATATCCAAAGATTTTTGAAGTTTCTGACCAGTGCACTTGGCCACATGGATGGTGGTACCCTACCTTTAAACAGGCAAAGAAGTCTGAAGGGAGAAATCATGAATTAGGAGATGCTGAGTTTTGTTGCTGAGACATCCATATGGAGATATTGAATAGCATCAGAAAATATTTCAGCTAGAAATAAAAAATGGATAATCACAATTACCACACAATTAAAGCCTGCAGAGACTGACTTCTGTAATACTTTTGGAGTCTTTCTAACACCACACCCCACCCCCCCATTCTGAGGAGGTCCTGTATTTTCTTTATATCACTTTTTGGATTTTTTCTGATATTATTTGTGCATCTTCTGGTGGTATTCAGCACACCTCACCATCAGCAATAATAGGACTAGCTACTGTATCATGCTTTTATTTGATTAAGAGTCTTTTTATTCAACTCTTCTTGAAATACCAGGAAGTTTCTTTTGATAAACTGGTTTAGCTGTGACTGTGCTGGGTGCAGGCTTTCTCTAGTTGCTATGAGTGGAGACTGTTCTCTAGCTGCAGTGTTTGGGCTTCTCATTGTGGCGGCTGCTCTTGTTGCAGAGCAGGGGCTCTAGAGCTTGGGCTCTGTAGTTGTGGCACATGGGCTTAGTTGCCCTGTGGCATGTAGGATCTTCCCAGACCAGGAATCAAACCTGTATTCCCTGCATTGGCAGATGCATTGTTAACTACTGGACTACCAGGGAAGTCCTATGTAATGCTTGATATCCTCTGGTCTGGTGCCTCCCAGCCATTGTGCATGACATCACAAATGGGTTGCATGTTAGCCATGGGACATTGAAGAAGAGATTTGATAGGGCTGTATGTAGGCTGGTCACAGTTATCACATATAACTACAAGTGGCCTCTTTCATTTCCCTTGGTGTGGGCATTACGAGTATATTATCATTTTCTATATGTGCATGGACTTGGAAAATTTTGGAGAGCCCTGATAAACTATAAAGGAAAGAGTCAATGTGAATCATATCAGAGGTTCTTTGCATAAGGAAATAAATACTGGAAAGAGGATCATTTTAGGGTGAGAATATTGGTTCTACCATAATACCAACTGATAGATTCTTAATCACATAGTTTCTCTAAGCTTCAGGGTTCTGATTTGTAAATAGGGAATAATGGTATTAAATAATAATTTATTCAACTTATTGACATTATTTAATGAGATAATTGGGCTTTCCTGGTGGCTCAGATAGTAAAGAATCTGCCTGCAATGTGGAAGACCTGAGTTTGATCCCTGGGTCAGAAAGATCCCCTGGAGAAGGCAATGGCAACCCACTCCAGTATTTTTGACTGGAAAATCCCATGGACAGAGGAGCCTGGCAGGCTACAGTCCATGCAGTCGCAAAGAGTCAGACACAACTGAGCCCTTTCTCCCTTTCTTTCTCCCAATGAGATAGTGCTTTTATTTTTTAGCATGGTGTTAGGAGGAAAACTTCCTCTAGAAACTCCAAGTGGTCAGGGACCTGCAAATGAAATGACAGCAGATTAATGGGAGATAAATTTTAATCAACATGTATGAAGGAGTACTTAGTAGTGAGAAAGTTGTTGAATAGCACAGGGTGAGGGCTTATATTCCAGCTTCTCAAAAATGAGGAGTTTGGGACTTCAGTGGGGAAAGTAGGAAGAGTTCCATTAGACATGTTCATCCTGAAGCCAATTAGACATTCTCCCTCCTGGATGGAAGCTCCTCCAGAGGGGGTTTATAGTAGCTGAATTTATACCTCCCAGTGCTAAGGGTCAGCATTCTTTCAATCAGGAAACTCCCACAGAAGGGTTTAATGACAGCTGCATCTTAATGAGACTCTGCTTAAGTTTAGGTAAAGTTTGTTTCTACAGCTGTGGTTCAGTTTAATCTTTGCACCGTTTTGGCTGGTTGTTGGTCCCTTCAGTGACTATAGTAGTGAAAGTGTGAAAGTGTTAGTTGATCAGTCATGTCCAACTCTTTGCCACCCCACGGCCTGTATCCTTCCAGGTTCCTCTGTCCATGGAATTCTCCAGGCCACAATACTGGAGTGAGTTGCTGCTCCAGGGGATTCTTCAGGGGATCTGACCAGTCAGGAATTGAACCCAGGTCTCCCACATTTCAGGCATATTCTTTACCATTTCAGCCACCAGAGAAGCCTCAACCTTTGTCTAAATAGTTGCCCCATGTTGTAATTAAACTGCCAAGGGTCCTCTTATCTTCTTAGAAGGATTCATCACTCTGTGTGGCATTTGCTTTGTATAACATGTATGAGATTTCGCAGACAAATTAGATGTAGAAACGAATTCCAGATTTCTTGGCTCCATGTAAACCGTTCGTATAGACAATGACAAAATCATAGTTAATTCTGACTCACTTTCACAGTTTTGTGCCAGTATAAGGATGCTCTCATTGTACACCCCAGTCTCCATTAAAATACCTACAGTGGTCTATTCTACCAACACAGGGACATGAAGATGTGAATAGTTTCAGTTCAGTTCAGTTGCTCAGTCGTGTCCGACTCTTTGCGACCCCATGAATCGCAGCACGCCAGGCCTCCCTGTCCATCACCAACTCCTGGAGTTCACTCAGAGTCACGTCCATCAAGTCAGTGATGCCATCCAGACATCTCATCCTCTGTCGTCCCCTTCTTCTCCTGCCCCCAATCCCTCCCAGCATCAAAGTCTTCTCCAATGAGTCAACTCTTCGCATGAGGTGGCCAAAGTACTGGAGTTTCAGCTTCAGCATCGTTCCTTCCAAAGAAATCCCAGGGTTGATCTCCTTTAGAATGGACTGGTTGGATCTTCTTGCAGTCCAAGGGACTCTCAAGAGTCTTCTCCAACACCACAGTTCAAAAGCATCAATTCTTCAGCTCGCAGCCTTCTTCACAGTCCAACTCTCACATCCATACATGACTACTGGAAAAACCATAGCCTTGACTAGACGGGCCTTAGTTGGCAGAGTAATGTCTCTGCTTTTGAATATGCTGTCTAGGTTGGTCATAACTTTTCTTCCAAGGGAATAGTTTAGAAGCTTTAAACCATTTATTAGATGGTGCATTTCAATTAGGGAGGAGAGAAAGTTGTTGATTAGCAAAATTTAAAATATGTGCTATCCCAGGTCCCAGGAAGTTGTAAGGACTAGGAAAATACTTTGGGGTGAGGAAATTTTTTTTCTTTTTTTCTTCATCTCTTTTTAAAGAGCAACATAAAACAGATAACAGTCTGAATGATTATATTTTGCTTTTGTCAAAATGAGAGTACAGCCAAAGTGATTATTTTCTATCGAGTTTGTGAAAAGAAATATTTATGATAATAAACTTACCTATCTACTTATGGACCTTTAGAAAGAAATAGTTTGAGCAAATTCCAAGTCTTCTAGGAAATGTAGTTCGTGTGGTATGGGAATTTTAGCTCAGGGGCCTTCCTCACCTTGAAACCCTAGTACTTTCCTGATTATAATCTCATTAAGTTATGACCAACCTAGATAGCATATTCAGATGCAGAGACATTACTTTGCCAACAAAGGTCCATCTAGTCAAGGATATGGTTTTTCCAGTAGTCACGTATGGATGTGAGAGTTGGACTGTGAAGAAAGCTCAGTGCCGAAGAACTGATGCTTTTGAACTGTGTGTTGGAGAAGACTCTTGAGAGTCCCCTGGACTGCAAGGGGATCCAAGCAGTCCATCTTAAAGGAAATCAGTCCTGGGTGTTCATTGGTAGGACTGATGCTGAAGCTGAAACCAATACTTTGGCCAGCTCATGCGAAG
Organism: Oryx dammah; assembly: GCF_014754425.2. Taxonomy (NCBI): domain Eukaryota; kingdom Metazoa; phylum Chordata; class Mammalia; order Artiodactyla; family Bovidae; genus Oryx; species Oryx dammah. The sequence continues at coordinate 131,896,589 of NW_024070186.1, read as the reverse complement.
AGTTGACTCATTGGAAAAGACCCTGATGCTGGGAGGGATTGGGAGCAGGAGGAGAAGGAGACAACAGAGGATGAGATGGCTGGATGGCATCACCAACTCGATGGACATGAGTTTGGGTGAGCTCCGGGAGTTGGTGATGGACAGGGAGGCCTGGCGTGCTATGGTTCATGGGGTCACAAAGAGTCCGGCACAACTGAGCGACTGAACTGAACTGAAGCTATGACAAACCTAGGCAGTGTATTAAAAAGCAGAGATATCACTTGACCGACAAAGGTCTGTATAATCAAAGCTATGATTTTTCCAGTAGTCATGTATATGTGTGAGAGTTGGACCATAAAAACTGAGTGCCAGAGAATTGATACCTTCAAATTGTGGTGCTGGAACAGACTCTTGAGAGTCCCTTGGAAAGCAAGGAGATCAAACCAGTCAATCCTAAAGAAAATCAATCCTGAATATTTATTGAAAGGACTCATGCTAAAAATGAGGCTCCAGTGCTTTGGCTACCTGATGTGAAGAGCTGACTCACTGGAAAATACCTGATGCTGGGAAGGATCAAAGGCAGGAGAAGAGGACAGCTTTGGATGAGATGGTTAGATAGCATCACCAACTTGACAGACGTAAGTCTGAGCAAACTCTGAAAGTTAGTGAAGGACAGGGAAACCTGATGTGCTGCAGTCCATGGGGTCACAGAGTCTGACACCACTTAGCAACTGAACAACAACAATCCACTGTTGATTCAGTGGGCACACTACACTTTGGAGTTCAAATAGTGCCAGGGTACTGCATGATTGTGTTCTTGTGTGGATATATGCATTTAAAACTACAAGCAAGAAATCTGTGCACAATTCTTATTGAACTGGTAAATAACCAAAGTGAAAAAATGATTAGGTACAGATGCGAATTTTCTAAGGTGTGGACTAGTGTATTCCTTTATATCCATATCCTTGTAAGTATCCTTGAAATGTAACTTCATCTTCCCCTCACCCCTTCTCCCAGCTCCCACTCCGTAAGTGATGGTTAGTGTCTAATACACACTCCAAGTGTCATCCCCACTTAGGGAATAATCATAACTCAGGTTAATAATAATAGCTGAGCTCTTGGTAGTTTTCTTCGATGAGTAATAAAAAAAGGCATTCAACATGAAAAATTGAAGGTGTTGTCAAGATGCCAGGAAACATTTTCTTCATTTTACTATGAAATTATCACCTGTGGTGGATTCATGTCAATCTATGCCAAAACCAATACAGAATTGTAAAGTAAAAATTAAAAATAAATAAATAAATTAAAAAAAAAAAAAAAAAAGAAGGAGATAGAGTCTCAACCTTTGAGATCAGCAATAGTAATTTTCTGTGGTTCCATGGGACATGCTATGCTTAGCAATGGAATTGTGTGTAATAAACTCTGTGGTTGAAATATTACCTCTAGCTTCCAGAATTTTATTCTGTTTATCCTCTCGAAGTGTTTCACTTTCATGTTAGCTCTTAAATTGCTAACATTTACCAAGGTCTGACACTTCAGTACCTCACTTCTGCTTCTTTATGTGAATATTTGACTAGAGAGCCTCAGAACTGAATAAAAGTCTTCAGTGGAGATAGCAAATAAGATTTGGGTTGATAATATAGTTTATGGGATCTTACTTTTTCTTCCATCTAATATTAACCTATGAGATTACTGGAGAAATTTTATTAATAGGGTGTTTTCAGTGTCCTATGCTCATCTGATATTTCTCTTCACGTTTTGTTAGAGTATTCATGAAATATCTAATGTGTTTGTCTATTAAACCGATTCTGGTTATAGGTCTTTAAAAAGCATAGCTTATAATACACAGACACCCTTGAATTCTACATTTATGTTTTGTCCATATTACTTTTCTATTGTTTTCTCTGTTTTTCATATGCAGTCCTTGGTAGGGTTAAATACATTTTGTTCTTTGTCATTTGTAAAAAGAAAACCAAAATTAATATTCTAAGAGCATATTTAACTGTTGTTATTTATCATCCACTTATATGTGTTTACATATACATGTGTATGTATAATATACACACTTAATATGTGCCTATATATTTGAAACTTCGTTCCTATAATTGCTGTTTTGGGGAGCACGAAGTGAGTTTATCCCAATATGAGATTGAAGTATACAAAATATAAGTAGTGAGTCTGTTTATTTATAACCTGCAGCTTTATGGGATTCCAGAAATTGTTTATTAACTAATAAGTCTCTGGACATGCTATACTTAATAGTATATTTTGCTGAATATATTAATACTAATGTTCAAAAAAGGATTACATCAAATTTCTAGTTAATATGCCCACTTGATGGGTCAGCACTTACAGATGATTAATATTTTTTGCCAGTTCCCATTCCAGGATTTGACTTGGGTGAATAATTGAATCAGTCCACCTCTTTTGAACCACAGAATCTTAATCAACATTCCTGGGTCTGCATTGTCCTTTTGTATACACCCACAGCAAGAGAGAGCTTCCCTGGTGGCTCAGACAGTAAAGAATCCACCTGCAATGCAGGAAACCTAGTTTTGATCCCTGCATTGGGAGGATCTCTTGGAAGAGGGCATGGCAACCCACTCCAGTATTCTTGCCTGAAGAATTCCCCATGGATGGAAGAGCTTCACCGGCTACAGTCCATGGGGTTGCAAAGAGTTGGGCATGACTGAGCGATTAAGCACAGCAAGAGAAAAATATGTGGTGGTACAAACTGTATTGAAGGAGACAGGAAGAAAGAAGGATAGAAGGAGAAAAAGTAAAGGAAGGAGGCAGTAAACAGAGAGGAGAAGGAGGCAAGGATGACCAAGGAAAAGCAAAAAGTATTATTGAAAAGTGGTAGATGTATGCACAGTCAATTCCTAGGTGAGGAAGATGACACCAAATAGAAGAGGAAGACACAGTCAGTTTTCAGAGTTACCAAAAGAAGCCTCAAGTTTCTTTCCATCTCTGAGTTTGATGATAAGATTTCTCTTTACATGGTACATTTTCACTACATTTCTATGCCATTTATAAGTTTGTAGGCAGGAAGGAAATAAGTAATGGGGCCCCATTTTGTAACTGAAAAATATTATTTTCTTGGACAAAAGATAATCTTTCCATTGTGTGTAAAACTACTTTGAAAAGGAACAGTAAATTATTCTTATAAAAATGTAAATTAAAGTTGAATTTTTATCTGCTTTGAATAGAAACATGCAGTTCTCTCTCTTACTGGAGGCAATCAGTAGAAGCTTAGAGGAGGACCTTGGGTGTTGGCTGTAGTTTGGTTGAAGATTGTTACCATTGGATTTGCAGTCAATTCAGTTCCTTCTCCTTCAATAGGATGATTGGCAGGGATTAAGTCTTTATTACTAAAGAAGTTCTGAGCCAAGCTTCTCTTTTTTTTTACAAATATATTCCCTTATTTATTAATGGTGCTTTTGAAAACTGACTGTTCAAGAAGTGTATATGCTACTATGTTAACTATTAAAGTTCTCTATTTAGATGAAGTGGAGGAGGCATATACTTTTCCTACTGACCCAACCAGTTATGTTAAGATCATGGATGAAAAGAGAATTTATCTGATAAAGTCATAACAAAAGCAAGACATGCTTATAATTTTAGATGTTTTTTCAAAAATGTGGGACAGACCAGTATTGATTAAAGGAAACATTTGCAGAAACTATCAAAACATATTTAATGATACCTTTTTGAGTACTATTCATACTTAGTAATTTTTTATGTGTTTAAGTGAATAAACTAGATACAAATGATTTTCCTCTGGAGTTTATTTTAGCTTCTATTGAACTTAAATAATTCTATGTAAAATTGTGTCTGCATATCTCTGTATATTTATATCTCAGTTTGTTCGATCTACCTTATTGACTTAGTTTTTTGTAATATGAAAAAAGCTTTGGCCTTTATTCTCTGCTTATTACTATTATATATCCATTATAGGGAGTTCCTAGCATGTAAAGAAATTGTGCTCCTTAAAATAAAAGTATTAATATGAAAACTGAAAGCAAGGATATAGAATATCAAGTGAATTATTTCTTTCCAGAACAGCTAACTCCTGGTGAAAAGGGGAGCTGGAAAAAAAAAAATGTATGTTTTGATTGCGTCTATCAGAGAAATTATAGCTGCATACAGCCCTCGCTCCAGGGGAAAAATTCACAGTGTGGATTTATCTAAAGGAAGGAGAAAGGGTCATCTCCCCTGCCTTGCTCTTGTCTGGCCCTGCACTTGGCATTCTCATTCTGTCTCTCAGAAATGATTATATCAGTCTTAACCCTAAAGAAGGTAAAAAGCTGCACAGAAAAAAACCCAAACAAACAGGATCTGATTACTTTCTCCATCATTATGAGGCCACATGTGCATTCTATTAGTTCTCTAGGTGTTTTCAGCAAAAATAGTATAAGCCTAGAAATTTAGGTTTGACTCAAGAAGAAAATAGTAAGTAGGACTGACTAGAAGGAAAGGAATTGAGAGACTCTTCTTAAGTTATAGATTATGGTTTAAAAGTAATAGTTATTAAAAGCATATATGATTGCAATGTCAACAGTTTATTTAAAGATCTGTTGACATTTTTGTAGCCTTAAAGAGTTAAATATGTTCCATGAAAAATATTGTCAAGTAAACCTCTATATGGAGATTGTCATTGTATTCTGTATAATTGACTATGCTTCCTTAAAGTTTCTCTGAATTTATTTTCTGAGAGTTTTATGTGTGGCCTGATTCTCAATTTAGTGTGACTGTCATTTTCTGTTGCTCTTACAGATTTTACTTTATTGATTTAAATATATTTTGCTGCTAGTGTACTAATATAGTAGCTGATGTGTTTTGACTGAATTAGTGTGAATAAGTAAGTTTGAACATTAAATGTTGCTTACACCCTAACTATAGAATCCCTTACTAATCCACAAATAATTCAGTAATAATATGTGATTCAGTAGCTTCTCATCTTCTTGTTGAAGCCTAGGTTTTCACCATAATACTTTAAAATTTCTTTGTAAAAGCCTTTCCTTTTAGTATGGTAAGATATAGGAACGCAACTAAAATGTTTTCTTGGGGGCTGTTGTCATTGAGTAGAAATCTACTTAACCTCCATTCAGTTTCCAATGATAATAGGATGTCTTCATTTTTCATTTTTTGTTTTCCTTTCTGTCATATCCAGGAGCTGTCACAAAAAATTAACAAGTAAGGAGCTTTAAGAGAATACACTTTTTTTTTTTTTTCCCATTTGAAAGGATAGCAATTTTAACATAGAATAGAACTTCACCTTCAGTGCTTTCCAAATGACGGTGCTGCTTTCTTTGAAGCTTCTCTGTTTACTCATGATAAATGCTCTTTTGATGACTAGTAATTTTTGGTTTAACCCTTTGCCATGAAACTGTCCTTAGTAGTAACATGCTTGGGTTCATATTAAGCTAATTATGATCAGTAATTAAAAAAAACAATTTATTCGGAGCTGTGTTGGGTCTTTGTTACTTCTTGGGCTATCCTCTAGTTGCACCAAGCAGGGTCTACTCTGATTGCAGTGGCTTCTCTTGTTGCCGCTGAGTCTTTGGGTTGTGCAGGCTTTCAGTGGTTGCAGCACGTGGTCTCTGGTTCCAGCTTCTGGGCTCTAGAGCACAGGTTCACTAGTGAGCTGGAGTTACATCATCGTCCACCGACACCGCTCACCCCTTCAGGCTAATTCCCTGGCTGCTGGAGCTGGACTCTGGCACACTAGTTGTGGTGCAAGGGCATGCCCACTCCATGGCATGTGGGATCTTCCCAGATCAGGAATGGAACTCATGTTTCCTGCATTGACAGCTGGATTCTTTAGCACTGTGCCACCAGGGAAGCCCGTGGCTTAGGCATTAGTAGTATGCAAAACAGAATGTTGGCACAGACTGTACTGTAGCCAGATCTGTTTCCTGCAGTTGTTTAAGGCCTCAGCACACATGGGAATAATGACACTGACATGTTCCCTAGTAGCTAAAAGCCCTTAGTAAGTACTCAGTGAGATGAGTTATTACTACACCACACTTTCTATCCAGAAAGGACTGAAAAAGGCCTGGGAAGGCAGTTCAGACCAAGAGATCCCTGTCTCAAGTAGGACCATGTTTGTCTCTGAAGATTCTAAGTCTCTTTGGCATTCATTTTCAGGGATTTTGTTTTAGTTCAGGAGATATTCCTTGGAGATATTTCATTATAGTTGATTGCAGCAGATCATGTTATAGATACAATAATAGTATAATGCTACTGTAGAATGCAAATCAGCATCCCAATTGGCATTATTTCACTTTTTGTAAACAACTGCACTTCTTCCTGATTTTTGAATTAAGGTTAAATTAACACAATCAAGGGAGGGTTCATGAAGAAGTCTAGATGTGTGGTTCCTAAAGACCATTTATTCACTTTCCCTGAAAGCCTATCCTTGTCTTCCTAAGATGGTTGAATATACTTTACCATGTATATTTAGGATGCCCGATGATTACTTGGCCTTAATCTCGCTGAATTTAATTACCGTATATTTAAGGCAATTCTTGATGCCCTCCCTGCATTAGAGAGTAAGTTCCTTGACAAACCTAGAAAGTATATTTACAAGCAGAGACATCATTTTACTGACAAAGGTCCATCTATTCAAAGCTATGGTTTTTCCATTAGTCATGTACAGAGGGGAGAGTTGGACCATAAAGAAGGCTGAGCACCAAAGAATTGATCATTTCAAATTATGGTGCTGAAAAAGAGTCTTCAGAGACCTTGGACTACAAGGAGATCAAACCAGTCAATCCTATAGGAAATCAATCCTGAATATTCATTGGAAGGACTGATGTTGAAGCTGAAGCTCTAATACTTTGGCTACCTGATGCAAAGAGCTGACTCACTGGGAAAGACCCTGAAGCTGGGAAAGATTGAAGGTTAAAGGAGAAGGGGGCAGCAGAGGATGAGATGGTTAGATAGCATCACTGACCTAGTGGGCATGAATTTGAGCAAGCATCACTGAATCAATGGACATGAATTTGAGCAAGCAAACTCTGGGAGATAGTGGAGGACAGAGGAGCCTGGTATGCTACAATCCATGAGGTTGCTAAGAGTTTGCTACAAATTAGTGACTGAACAATAACAATAGCAGCAACGCTTGAGGGCATAAACTCAGTTCTAGCGTAGTGCAGTGCATATGCTAGAAACATACTGACTTTGGCTCTCAAGGTGTTCACTGACCATTCACTTGTCAATTCTACCATTTCTACTATTCGGTTCAGTTCAGTGCAGTTCAGTCGCTCAGTCGTGTCCGACTCTTTGCAACCCCATGAATCGCAGCACGCCAGGCCTCCCTGTCCATCATCGTCTCCCGGAGTTCACTCAGACTCACGTCCATCGAGTCCATGATGCCATCCAGCCATCTCATCCTCTGTTGTCCCCTACTCCTCCTGCCCCCAATCCCTCCCAGCATCAGAGTCTTTTCCAATGAGTCAGCTCTTCTCATGAGGTGGCCAAAGTACTGGAGCCTCAGCTTTAGCATCATTCCTTCCAAAGAAATCCCTTAGTATGATACTATTTGGCAAGATCAGCTGTGATTGTTTCTTGAAATAATCTTGCTATATTAAAAGAAAATGTAGCCCCAGTTAGTCCCTTATTCTCTTTATGTATAAAGAAATAGCAACCCACTCCAGTGTTCATCCCTGGAAAATACCATGGACAGAGGAGCCTGGTGGGCTACAGTCCACGGACTCGCAAAAGAGTAGGGCTTAGCAGGTAAACAATAGCAGCTATATATATGGTTCTTTAGTTTCTCTTCTTTTTATACAATAGTCAATTTACTATACAAGATGTTTTGAACCTTGAAAATTTCCCTAAGTATATTATGGTGATCCTTCTATATTCATACCAGAAAACATCCTCATTTTTATGGATCGATTGGTATTAAATTATATGTCATGTACAAGCTGTGTTTTGTTTGTTGCATTTCACTTTTGGAATAAAAATTCAGTAGGCGCTTACACAGAAGTCAATTATGCCATGAAGACTGTAGGAAAGAGACGAGATCATGATCCAGGGCAAGAGTGTCTAGCTGTTGTATCATGTTGTTAAAGTGACTGAAGGTTATTGACTTACTGTAATTGGAGTCAGATATCTGATTTAGTTGGGTATATCCATTTCAAAAGGAAAATGCAGGACTTTTGATGTTTAATCCCTTGTGTACCTTACTTTAACCCTTTGCCATTAGGTTGGACATAAACAATACTTAATATCAGTAACTAATGGCAGTGATTCATCAGCCTGGTGGCAAAACAAAGCAGTTCAGAACTAATCAGAAAGATACAATCAGGTATTGCCAGAGATGAGGGATACTTTTTTTTATTTTCTTTGCTCTGACCTTCTGGAGTTTTCTCTTTGCAGTAATTTCAGTCATGTCTGCATTTACTGGAAGAAAGCTTTATCTGTTGCGTTCTTTAAATGGTGGCGCCAACTAAATCTTAGCTTTTTTTTTTTTTTTTTAAGAAAGCATATGTAAGAGTTGTTTTTCCTTATTGGAGAAGGGAAGTAACATTTTTGAAAATTATCATAATCTTATTGCAAATCAATTGATGTGTTATTCTTCCAGTTTGAAGATGCAGCTAATATTTTTTGAGAATCACAATATAGATTGATATGGATAAGTACAGGTAAATATGTAACCATAGATAGAGGTAAAGATATTTGAAATATGTCGTGTGTAATTGAGGTAAGTGAATTTTCTTTTTGCCCTCACTCGACCAATCGTAGAGTCTTTCATCTGTTTTATAATTCCATGTCATGGTCAACTAGGCAGTCTCTTAGAATTGCTTTTCTGCATAGATGCCTTTAAAACCTCTACTGAAGATCAATTCAGTTTCATACAGCCTCAGACCAAGCATGCAGAGCAAGTCAAGGATATCCATCTCTTCTTGGTGTCACTTCTGTATTCTTTTACATAGCTTAATTAAGGTTTTTACCAACCTTTATAGTCTCCATTTTTCACACATGTCTATCTTTTGTTAATCAGTGATACCATTAAACTGAATATGCCAATTTGGTTTTTGTATCCAAAGTATACAGTGTGTTGTTGGCTTCTGGTGCTGTGCTGTGCTTAGTCACTCAATCATGTCTGACTCATTTCGATCCCATGGACTGTAGCCCACCAGGCTCCTCTTCTCAGCCACCAAGGAAACCCAAGAATACTGGAGTGGGTAGCCTATCCCTTCTCCAGGCTATCTTCCTGATCCACGAATTGAACCAGGGTCTCCTGCATTTTAGGCAGATTATTTACCAGTTGAGCTACGAGGGAAGCCCTGGGTTCTGGTAGGCACTCAAAAACACTGAAAAAAATCTCCTAAATTGGTATACATATATCAGTCTAACTTAATATTTGCTTAACTGCAATAAATTCAAGCTATACAATTTAAAGAAATGTGATATTGTTAGATAAAGTAAAATATAGAATAATATCTTTGTATACTCTTGGTTTGGATAAAATTTTTAAAATAATAGCGTAAATGATTTTTTATCTTTTATCACCACATGTTAATCAATCCTTTTCCTGCTCTAAACTCTGATACAGACATACCTTGGAGATATTTCAGCTGGTTCCAGACCACTAGAATAAAGTGAATATTGTAGCAAAGCAAATCACACAAGTTTCCCAGCACATATAAAAGTTATGTTTATACTATAGTGTATAATGTAGTGTATTAAGCGTGAAAAAAACTTTATTCATAAAAAGTATATATAGCTTAATTTCAAAAATAGTTAATTGCTTAAAAGGAAATGCTATCATCTGAGTCTTTAAGGAGTTGTCATCTTTCTGCACTAATAATATCAAAGATCACTGTCCATAGATTACCATAACAAATAGAATCATTGTGAAAGCACGGGAAATATAGGGAGAATTACCAAATTAGACACAGAGACTCCAACTGAGCAAATACTGTTGGAAAATGACAGCAATAGACTGGCTTGACACAGGGTTGCCACAAACCTTCTATTAAAAAAGAAATTGCAAAATCTATGAAGCACAGTAAAATGAGGTATGACTTGCTCTAAAATTCCTGGGTTTGTATATCTCTTTTCAATGCAGTCCACTCCTGTGGAGCCTGTTCTTTGTTTCGTCAGCATCTCTCTCCCTGTTTTATCCCTCAGTCCCTTCCTGGCCTGGCTGTTCCCTGCTCTTCCCTTAGAGGATAGTGAGCTGCAATGGGTCCCTATTCATCCTTTTGAGTCCCTGGAGAGGGTCCAGATCCTGTGTCAACTCCGGTGTTAGCTTTCACTCTCCACCTCTAAGCCAGGCCCATCGTCTGTCTTCTTATCCCCGGGAGAATCAGTTATTTGAATCGTCCTAAAACACTCAGAAGGGTGTAATGTTTAGTTACTTCTAAAGCACATTTTCTGTTCCCACATGCTCACTTTGAGCTTCTGTACACCTAGAGAAGTGGAGGCTAATAATATTATGTATGAAATAAGGAACATTATCAAAATAAAGTCATCACTGAACAACCTGAGACTGCCTTTGTTCCTTGTCAGTGGCAAAAGCCAAACATCCTACTTTTGCATAAGATATCTAAATAATGCAATTTTTCCTTCAGAAGCTGGGGCACACACAGTAGCACAGTGGGCTGTTTAAACGTCTCCTTTTTAACTGTATTTCCTATTGGAAGTCAAATGGTGTGGAACTTCATTGCTGTTCAGCCTCTCAGTAGTGTCCAACTCTTTGTGACCCCGTGGACTGCAGCACACCAGTTCCCTGTTCATCCCTATTTCCTGGAGCTTGCTCACTCATCTCCATTGATTTGGTGATACCATCTAACCATTTCATCCTCTGTCATCTCCATTGATTTGGTGATACCATCTAACCATTTCATCCTCTGTCATGGCCTTCTCCTCCTGCCTTCATTCTTTCCCAGCATCAGGGTCTTCTCCAATGAGTCAGCCTTTTGCATCATGTGACCAAAGTATTGGAGCTTCAGATTCAGCATCAGTCCTTCCAATAAATATTCAAGGTTCATTTCCTTTAGGATTGACTGGTTTGATCGCCTTGTTGCCCAAGGGACTCTCAAAAGTCTTCTCCAGCACCACAGTTTAAAAGCATCAATTCTTCAGCACTCAACCTTCTTGATGGTCCAACTCTCATATCATACATGACTGCTGGAAAAACCATCAGTTCAGTTGCTCAGTCGTGTCCGACTCTTTGCAACCTCATGGACTGCAGCACACCAGGACTCCCTTATCATCACCAACTCCCGGAGTTTACTCAAAGTCTTGTCCATTGAGTTGGTGATGTCACCCAACCATCTCATCCTCTGTCATCCCCTTCTCCTCCTGCCTTCAGTCTTTCCTAGCATCAGGGTCTTTTCAAATGAGTTGGTTCTTTGCATCTGGTGGCCAAAGTTTTGGAGTTTCAGCTTCAGCATCAGTCCTTCCAATGAATAAAAAAACATAGATTTGACTACACAGATCTTTGTTGGTAAAGTAATGTCGCTACTTTTTAATACACTGTCTAGGTTTGTCATAATTTTTCTTCCAAGGAGCAAGCATCTTTTATTTCCATGGCTGTAATCACTGTCTGGATTGATTTTGGAGCCCAGGAAAATAAAGTCTGTAATTGTTTCTATTATTTCCCATCTATTTGCCATGAAGTGATGGGACCAGATGCCATGATCTTAGTTTTCTGAATGTTGAGTTTTAAGACAACTTTTTCACTCTCCTCTTTCACCTTCATCCTAAATCTCTTAAGCTCTTCTTTGCTTTCTGCCATTAAAGTGATGTAATCTATATATCTGAGGTTATTGACATTCCTTCTGGCAATCTTGATTCCAACTTGTGCTTCATCTAGCCCAGAATTTCTCATGATGTACTCTGCATATAAGTTAAATAAATAAGGTGACAATATACAGACTTTATGTACTCCTTTCCCAATTTTGAAACAGTTGTTCCATACAGGGTTCTAAGTATTGCTTCTTGACCTGAGTTAAGATTTCTCAGAAGGCAGGTCAGGTGGTCTGGTATTCCCATCTCTTGAAGAATTTCCACAGTTTGTTGTGATCCACACAGTCAAAGACTTTAATGTAGTCAATGAAGCAGAAGTAGACATTTCTTTGGAATTCCCTTGATTTTTCGATGATCTGATGGATGTTGGCAATTTGATCTCTAGTTCCTTCATGGAATGCTGCTTTATCTTTTTTTTCTCTATGACTGTCATAGGTGTGGAGGAGAATGCAGAGGTTGTGGAAAACATCATGATTATTTTTTAAGGTTTTCAAGCTTTTTTGTTTGCATATTTTTTAAATTGTGTGTTCCAGTAACTAAAATCATTTTATAACAAAAGAATGGCCCTCTGATTAAACTGCATTTTACTGTGTGCAGGACACCTTGGACCAGCTTGCTTTTTATTCTATATTTCACTGTCATCCCACCCAGCTTCCTCCTTCAGGAGTGTGCAAGTTCCTTTCCTTCCCAGCCAGACAGGCAGATGGGAAAGGCGGCCTACATTGTCAGTAGTTCTTCATTCTTTGATGTGTAACATCATATTAAAACATTTTAAACTATGTGAAGATGCATTAATACAAAAGGAGAAGATGAAAATAAGAGGGTAATAATAATAATGCACAGGTGGTAATTTTTTTGGAGTTCAACCACTAACCAGAATCGTTAGTGCTTTATTTTCTTGTATACTTAAGTTCTTAGCCTAGAGAGTCCCTTCTTTCTCTTTTCCTTTCTTTTTTTTTGGTCAGAGCAGTGGGTGTCACAGAGATTGTTTCAGTGGTGAGTCTGTGGGAAGATGAATGTTTCTTTCATTCTCAGCATTGATGAGTACCATCCCAAATGGAAAGTGTGATAAACCCTCATCTCTTGATGCCGTTCCTGCATCCTTACTCCAGTCCCAAACTCAAAGCCAGTAAGATCAGAGTGTGTCCCCCACCCCTTTTTTTCCCTTGAAAAAGAAACTGTCTTTTCTCCCCATTGCTTCTTAAAGCAGACATTTAGAATAATCAAGAGAGCATTCTTACATTTCCTGTTTCCATGGAATCTATAGAAAGTTGAAAGTATCCAGGATGCCTTGTTAGCCCATAAAACCATTATCAGATTTCCAGTCTCTTCAGCTTAACTTAGATCTTTAGAAATATAAAGCAGGGCTGTTTTCAACAGAGAAACTCTGCATGAAGGGCCTTTCAAATGATAGCTTCTAAACTTTCAGTATCCCTTTGATGATTTCACACTCTGACTGTTTTTGCATCTTCCTGACATTTGCAGTTCCCTTGGGGAACTTATTACAGTACACATGCTACCCATGGTTAGAGAATCACAAGTTCAGATATTTGTGAATGTTTAGGTTCTGAAGAAGAAAAATTACTTCAGGCAAGGATACTTGTCAACATATTCATAGAAAAACTCGGAAAATTCCATTTGCATGTATTCACATATGTGACTCGTTAGTTTCCCTCTCACATGATTCTTCTTTTTTTATTTTTGCTATTGTTATTTTATTTTTCTTGGATTATATCTTTCTGTTCTTTTATTTTTAAACCAGAGTAAATTCATCATGGAAAATTTCTGCTTTGTTGAAGAAGGGGCATGTGAAACATAATGCGATCTTGACATGGAATCTGTTTTTTTCTGGAGAGGAATTTGAGATGTCTAGGAGATTTTACTTTTTAATTTTTCCCCTTCAATAACATGCATGAAATGCCCAAGCTAAATTTGTTTTTGATGCTTTGCAGAGAACTCGTAATTCTTGGTGGAACCAGACATTTCAGGCACATACCAACAAACAAACACATATTAAAATAAAATTCGTTACTTCTTGACTTTATTTCCTAAGTGGAGGAGTAAACAGCAAGCCTACTTATTGAATAAAAAGTTGTGTATGATAAGACTGAACCTGGAAATATATGAAAAATATTACATGACATGAACATTAGCTAAAGAAATGAAACTATTATTAAAATTTTAGATAAATTTTGTGAATAAGAATTCAGAAAATTTGACAGGCCCTTTAAAAAACACCACTAAAATTAAGATGTTCTAAATTACAGCATTAAAATAATAGCAAACATGCTCTTCTTTAAAAAGATAGATGAAGTATTTATACATCTTCATTTTTATTTATTGCTAGTATATCAACAAAATAACTATTGTGCCTGTGGATTTAACATTTTTATTGGATTTTTGCTTTTCTTTTATTCCTTTTTACAAACTTATTTAGTCTGCAAGTTTCTAGCTGTTCAAAAGAGGGAAAAAAGGAAACTATTGTATATACATTTAATGATATAACTTTTAAAAGTATATTTTATTAATTTTCACACACTCTCCAGCTGCTTAAATAAAAAGTGTTTTCCTTACCACTCTGTGTATAGTTGTTAAAAAAGATATTCTGGAACCTCTTATTAACCATATTTCTTTGGGCATGTTGTTTAACTTCAGTTTTCTCATTTGTAAAATGGAGATATTAATAATACCTAACTCAAAGAGCGAAACTGAAGATTAAATGAGTGCATGGTAAAAGTACTTGGAACTCAGTGATGAAATAGCTATTGCTATTACTTATCTATTGGGAAAGCTACACAGGGAGTTAAGCAGCTTATTTAGTTCTGAAACTAATTTTCCATATTTTCCTTTTATTAATTTTAACACCATTTTCTTTTTTTATTAATGTGTATATTTTACTATTTCATACTCATTGCATGAACAGAGTGCAAACTCAGGGTTGCAGTAGAGTCAGCTTCCAGCAATATGTTGCTTTGTACTGTGCTAGTCTGTTTTTATTAAGTCAAATAACAACTCAGTGTATTGCATCCAGTTGCTTCAGAGTCACATACCAGTCCTCTCCCATCACATTAACCAGCCACTAAATCACACTGATTCTTCTCCACTTCCCTCCAGTTTTTCTGCTTTTCTTCACCATTCAACCACTACTTTAGTTCCGGCTTTCCTTACCTCTTTCTGGTCTTATCAACTTCAGTCCCAGCTGCTTGACCAGTCTTTCTGTGGCTCCAAGACATTTTAAATTTTATACTTCTAAGAAATAAAAGGAAAGTGTGCTTAAGATCCTACAGTGGTGGCCAAAACTCTTCAGGCTGTGCTCTTCATGTTAGGAGCAGGATCTACTTGCTGGCCTTATCCCATACCAGTTCTTCTTTTTGAAACTTAACCCTTTCAGTTGTACAAAACCTTTTACTTTTGTCATCTCAAGCCTCTGCTTTTTCATCTCTGTGCAAGTATTCAGGCAGACTTCTCTGCCTGGACTGCTCCTTTATTTTTTCTCTGTCTTACTCTCTGCCTGCTTAACTCTTCCAGTTCATATCTTTGGAGTCTTATGACTTTATAACTTCTCCCATGAAGCATTTTCTTAGGCAACCAGAAGCTCTGTGGTTCACACCCAAGCTTGATGGAATCAGAAACCTGAGCTCATCCAACTCACACTCTTCCGTCAGTGCAGTGGTTCTCAAAGAGTAGTCCTTAGACTAACAGGATCAGCACCATCTGAGAACTCATCAGACATACAAATGTTTCTTTACCTAGAGACCAAATCAAGAGCTTATAATACAATCCTGAAAAAAGTTCTTGTAATAAAACATACATATCAACATTTCTGACCTACTCCTTTATATCCGTGTCCTACTCTTTGCAACCCCACTGACTGCAGCCTGCCAGGCTCCTCTGTCCATGGAGTTTTCCAGGCAAGGATACTGGAGTGGGTTGCTGTTTCCTTCTCCCGGAGATCTTCCTAACTCTGGGATTGAACTCGAGTCTCTTGAATCTCCTGCATTGGCGGGCAGATACTTACCACTGCGCCATCTGTTGTAAATCTGTTTTCGTTTTGATCATCACTTTTAAAGTCTTTTTTACTGAATCCTACATTCAACTGTATTGAATTTCAAGGCCTCATATTAGGATAGCTCAAAGTTGGGATGAATGTTAGCTGTGTTTTTGTTTAGGCTCTTAAAGGTAAATATATTGATTTTGATCTAAAAGCTAATAATTCAGGAACTCTCATCCACATTTTGCCATGGGAAAAAAAAAAGAGATTGGGAGGGTGCCACCAATGGGAAGTCTAAGATTTGGGTTATTTTCTTTCCCTTTGCTTCATCCATGCTTCTTTTCAACAAGAGAGTTCTGTCTAATATAGAAGCTTGAGGCTCAGGTGATAAAGAATCCCCCTGCAATATGGAGGACCTGGGTTTGATCCCTGGATTGGGAAGATCTCCTGGAGAAGGGAAAGGCTACCCACTCCAGTATTCTGGCCTAGAGAATTCCATGGACTGTGTAGTCCATGGGGTCACAAAGAGTCAGACATGACTGAGTGACTTTCATTTTCACTTTCATTTTATAGATGTTTACTATCTCAGTTCTAGTAAAGATGAACTCACATAAAATCACTAAAAATCCAGGGCTTTTATGTGTGTTTGGGGAGAAAAGAGGTTGTATTTGGAACACTTACCTTAAAAAGTTCTATAAGGGTGTTCTCTGGTGGCCTAGTGGTTAGGATTTCAATCTTTCACTGCTAGCACCGCGCACAGTCCTTGGTAGGGAAACTGAGATCTGACAAGTCATGCAAAGTGACAAAAAAAAATCTATAAAAATTTGAGGGGTATCCCAGTAATAATTGGCCAGTTGACAAAAACAAAATAGATTTTACTGACTGTTTTCAATTTAAAATGTTGCAAAGAATAGTGTTAGCACTCAGCTATGTCCAACCCTTTGCAACCCCGTAAACTGTAACCCACCAGGCTCCTCTGCCCATGGAATTCTCTGGGCAAGAATACTGGAGTGAGTAGACATTCCCTTCTCCAGGGGATCTTGCTGACCCAGGGATCGAACCCGGGTCTCCTGCGTTGCAGGCACATTCTTTACCATCTGAGCCACAAAATATTTGCAAAACCATGAATCAGAATCAGTTCTACTCTCTCACATACCCTCTTTACACATAAATCTATGTGATGTATGGCTAGATATTAATGATAATTATGTATCAAAGTACTAAAATCTAAATATATATCAACTGAAACCCTTTAATAGAATTTTTTATGCTAAACTGAAATTGTTAGTTAATCTTTCCCAGATACTCTGATAATACTTGATCCTCAGTGACTGTGTAATGACTTGCACTAAAGTTATTAACCCAAGTTCTTTCCAGCAAATCCATTTCTTTCCTGCTGTTGCAATTTGTGATGCTTATACTACATCTTTCATGCACAGTTGTCTTCTAAAAAAGATTCCAAGTAATACTGAGGTTCATTTTCCAGATGGATAAACTGGTCTTCTATGTAAACAGGAAGATGAATTCCTCTCTTCAGACTTACAGAAGTAAGGGTGATAGCCTTGTGGTTACTAGTTACTCAGAAAATTTCATGCTGTTTGGGAACAAATATCGTGGCTTACTGGTCTATATGGTGTTCAATCTAGTACTTTATATGAAGCAAGTGATACTCAGTAGATCTCATTTTAATTCATAAAATGATAAATGAATAAATATATACCTTTAAAAAAAACTCCACAACATATTTTGCATGCTCCTTAAAGAGTCCTGAACTGTAAATAAAACACAACTAAAGTCTGAATTATGATAATTTGAAATATTGAGATGTAGTATATGACTATGATTTCATTTATGGATAAAACTTTAAATAGTGTGAATCTTCATCTCTCTGTTCCTGCCTCTTCAACATTTCCCACAGTTTTAAAGCTGTTTAGGCTTATTGAATTGTTAACTGTAAGAGACAGTTTCCATTCTCTGCTAATTAGAGACACCTGCTATGTTTTGTTAGAATCCGGGCTCTGTGGTTTTGAATATGAAGTTTGTTTGTTTGTTTTTTTAAATTTATTTGACCATCTGTGAGTGATTTTAGTAGCATTGTGCTATTATTTTAGGGGCTTCCCTGGTGGCTGTAACATTCTTAATTATTATTATTTTAAATCTTTTTAATATCCATTGCAATGTCATTCACATGACCTTTTAGTAATAGTGCATGCATCTAGAAAATATATTTGGAGATAAATAACTCTGGAACAGAGTTAAGCAATGGTAAAAAGCCAGGAAGAAACCTAAAATCCACCTTGGTATATTTGAGAAAGCTCCGCCTCCAGACACCTTTTATACCTATTCAATGGGAAAATTGAGTTATGTAAGTTTTCTATTCTGTGAAGTCTTTGAAATGAACCCTTAAATGAGATAGGACATCTTAATTCACAGTCACATTTTATATGAAGTTCTGACTACTTAATAGGATTTTGCTATGTTCTCCTGTCTTATCGAACAGTGCAGACAGCTTGCTGCAGAGTTAAGTTGTTTATCCCAAACCCTCAAAACAGTAAGTGACACAGCCTATGACAGAGAAATCTTAGCACTCAGTCCAGGGGTTTTCTGTCACATTATTTCTAATTTTTAACTTTTAAAGAAACTTTATTGAAGTATAGTTGACTTACAATGTGTGCTAATTTCTGCTGTATGGCAAGGTTTCTCAGTTATATATACATATACATATTCTTTTTCATGTTTTTCCCATTATGGTTTATCACAAGATATTGAATATAGTTCCCTGTGCTATACAGTAGAACCTTGTTTTTTTTTTCAATCTATTCTGTATATACTAGTTTGAATCTCCAGAGCTTCCCTGATAGCTCAGTTGGTAAAGAATCCACCTGCAATGCAGGAGACCTCGGTTCAATTCCTTGGTCAGGAAGATCTGCTGGAGAAGGGATAGGCTACCCACTCCAGTATTTTGGGCTTTCCCTGTGGCTCAGCTGGCAGAAAATCCACCTGCAATGTGGGAGACCTGGGTTTAATCCCAGGGTTGGGAAGATCCCCTGGAGAAGGGAAAGGCTACCCACTCCAGTATTCTGGCCTGGAAAATTCCCTGGACTGTATAGTTCATGGGGTCTCAAAGAGTCAGACAAGACTGAGGGACTTTCACTTTTCACTTGAATCTACTAATTCCAGATTTCTAATCCTTCTCTCCCTTCCCCTGCTCCCCCTTGGCAACCACGAATCTCTTCTCTATGTCTCTGATTCTGTTTGTGTTTCATAGATACGTTCATTTGTGTCCTATGTTAGATTCTACATGTAAGGGATATCATATGGGATTTGTCTTTCTGACCTACTTTGCTTAGTATGATAATCTCTGGGTCCATCCTTATTGTTGCACATGGCATCATTTTAGTCTTTTTTTACGGCTCAGTAATATTACTTTGTATGTATATATATATATACACACCCCAACTCTTTATGAATTCATCTTTCAGTGGACATTTAGGTTGCTTCCATATCTTGGCCACTGTAGATAGTGTTCTTATGAACATAGGGGTGCATGTATCTTTTTAAGCTTTAATTTTATCTGAGTATATGTCCAGGAGTTCAATTGCTGGATCACTTGGCAGCTCTACTTTTATTAATAATTTTTGAGGAAACTCCATACTGTTTTCCATAAGGTCTGTACCAATTTAAATGCCTACCAACAGTGTAAGAGGGTTCCATTTTCTCCACACGCTCTCCCATATTTATTATCTGTACACTTTTTAGTGATGACCACTCTGAGCAGTGTATCACATCATTGCTAATCCCAAAAGTAAAACATTTTACTTTTAGACATAAGATTTGTTGTTGCAGCAACAGCAACAACAATACATCAAAGAAACCAAAATAGGAAATACTGTACTCTAAATTCATAATGACACATATTTTATTAGTGACATTTGTTCAGTACTTTTAATGGAAAACACTGTGTACCATACTAAACATTTTAGTTTCATTGTATTACTTTAACTTTATAGGAAATATAAAGTAGGTATTAATTTCATCCTCACTTTGTAAGTGATAAAAGTAGAACTTTGAAGAATTAAATAACTTCCCCCATGTTGCACAGCCAGTAGGAACTGATTCACATTTTGACTTTAGAATTGTTCTCGTAACTGAAACACTAGCAAAAGTTTGCCAAAAGTTCTCCTTCTTTTAAATGAAATCTTAATCTTCTAAAATACACAGAGATTTTTTGAATGCATTTAACACACATACAACAACAACAAATTATAACTTGGACTACAAAACTTGGAGAACAGTATCGCTGTAGCAGCATTTCCTCTGTGTCATATCGGGTACATTGGTAACAGCACTTGAGAGTCACAGGATACCTTATCAAAACGTGTGTGTTTACGTGTGCAGGCTCAGTCATGTCTAACTCTTTGTGACTCCATGGGCTGTAGACTGTCAGGCTCCTCTGTTCATAAAATTCTCCAGGCAAGAAGATTGGAGTGGGTTGCCATGCCCTTCTCCAGGGGATCTTAACAACCCAGGGATGGAACCCAGGTCTTTTGTATCTCCTGCCTTGACAAGCAGATTCTTTACCGCTGTGCCACCTACGAAGCCCATTAAAACATGGTGTCTTTAACGATTAACACTCATGGTTTATTTTTTCAACTAGATTATTATCTTCTATAAGTTAGTCTTGCTTGTGCAAATGGGAAAGATTTGAAGGTCAGATTTGAGATACTTTTGCTTTATTTGTGCAAATGAATACAGCCTGTCCCACTGCTTACTGCTGCCAAGTGGTCAGACATTTATAGCAAATTTAGTTATATTTTTTGAATATCCATGAGCAGCCCAAACCCTGTTCTCATTCATTCATACACCACGCCCCACACACAGCACACGCCCACCCACATTTTCCTGTAAAGTCAAGATTTCATTACAATATGAAGGATGTGGGTTCTCTCTTCAATCATATTAAACAAATAAAAATGTTTGGAGTTCCCTTCCTCCCCACCTCTCCTTTTCCCTCACCTTTTCTCCCTTCTCTTCTTTCACAGTTAGCACAAAGTTCTAGTTTGTGCTGTGAAAGACTTGTGTCTTAAATGCTTTATCATACTCTTCAATTTGTGGCCTTTTGCCTCTGTAGCAAGTGATTGTAAATCAAGAAGGAACTTTAATATACCAGTAAAATTTATAAAAAGTTGTCTTAAAGAGCAGTGTTCTCTAAAAGCAATTTTTAAATGGAAACAAGATTTAGCATTGTTAATTATAGAATGTACAGCAAATGCAGAATTTGCTGCAGAGTTCTTTCTTAATTCTTTATTTAAATTGTTTTCCTCCTCCATAAATCTATACTACAATTCAGTAGTCACTTGATTCATGTGCCTTTAAACTTAATCTATTAAGTTACATAAAATAATTTAATCTCCTCATTTGTGCTAGCTGCATCCCAACTGCTTAAGAACCACCTGTAGTCATTGGGGACTCTGTAAGGCAGCCCAGATACAGTGCATGTCCTTCATCACAATGATGGTCTGTTGACATCACTGCCCAAGAGAGTTGATACTGAACTAATTAAGAAAATCAGAAAGTATATGTATATGTGAAGTGAAAGTGAAGTCGCTCAGTCGTGTCCGACTCTTTGTGACCCCATGTATATATACATCTATATGTATATATATGTATGTGTGTATATATATAGTATATATAGTGTATACACACACACATATATATGTATTCTACTTATTTCCTTCTTTTTTTTTTCTTTTTTAATTTCTCTGTTTGAATAATTTGCATTTTGACCTAAGGCATTAAGATTTTTTTGTTTTTGATATTTCAGCATGAAAGAAATATGTTGGCTATCACTATATATCCTCATAGGTATGTTTGTAGTATCATTTGCAGCTACTAGTTCATAGTTCAGTCGCTCAGTCGTGTCTGACTCTTTGCGACCCCATGAATCACAGCACACCAGGCCTCCCTGTCTATCACCAGCTCCCGGAGTTCACTCAGACTCACATCCATCGAGTCCGTGATGCCATCCAGCCATCTCATCCTCGATTGTCCCCTTCTCCTCCTGCCCCCAATCCCTCCCAGCATCAGAGTCTTTTCCAATGAGTCAACTCTTCTCATGAGGTGGCCAAAGTACTGGAGCTTTAGCTTTAGCATCATTCCTTCCAAAGAAATCCAGGGCTGATCTTTTCAGAATGGACTGGTTGGATCTCCTTGCAGTCCAAGGGACTCTCAAGAGTCTTCTCCAACACCATAGTTCAAAAGCATCAAATCTTCAGCACTCAGCCTTCTTCACAGTCCACCTCTCACATCCATACATGACCACAGGAAAAACCATAGCCTTGACTAGATGAACCTTAGTTGGCAAAGTAATGTTTCTGCTTTTGAATATACTATCTAGGTTGGTCATAACTTTTCTTCCAAGAAGTAAGCGTCTTTTAATTTCATGGCTGCAGTCTATGGACCCTAAATACAGAGATGTAATCATCAAGGCTGTGACATTGTACTATAGCCTTATCCTTTGTAATGTTGAATGCATTCTCTAGAAAGGAATAAAAGAAGATTATAACACTGTGATTTTACCTGATAGTGTGTACTAAATGCAGTAATCTGTATCCAGAAGAGAGAAAACAGGCTTTCCCAAATATCATTCTAGGGGCTAGGCCACCTACAAAAGGGTCAGGATCAGTTGGATAATGGTAGGAAGAGCCAGGGCCTCAGGCCAGTCTCTGAGGTCCTTCTTATGGCTCTGCTGGGTCTTCGTTGCTGCAAGGACTTTCTCCACTTGTGGCGAGTGCGGGCCACTCTCTGGTTGCTGTGTGCGGGCTTCTCATTTCAGTGTCTTCTCTTGTTGCAGAGCTTGGACTCCAGGGCACTCGCGCTTCGGTAGTTGTGGCATATAGGCTCAGTAGCTTCAGATCCCCGGCTCTAGAGCACAAGCTCGATAATTGTGGCCCACAAGCTTGGTTGCTATGTGGCATGTGGGATACTCCTGGGCCAGGGATCGAATCTGTGTTTCCTGCATCAGCAAGCAGATTTTTTTTTACCACTGAGCCACCAGAGAAGCTTGCACCATTTATATTTTAAGGAAGTATGGCAGTCCAGACCATCCATTATTCTTGCAAGCATCACATTCAGTGTACACAGTGTCCAAAGTTCTCCTTGGGGCAACTGTCCTGCTGAGATCTCAACATCCAGCAATGCTGGGCATCTCTCCAGTCTCCACCTCCCATCAGAACCATGTCCAGCTTGCAGATAAGTGAACACACGTTTCCCTTCCTCCCCAGTACTTTCTGGATGTGTTCCAATCCCTCTGGATTCCAAGTCTGCTGTCACTTTAGACACTCTCCTGAGTTCTGAGGCTCATAGTTTTGAGTCTGCTGTGTCCACCCTAAAGGATTTAGTTCCACCTTTTAGAACCATCGCCTTGTTTGGAGCCCAGGGTTTTATGCATTGGAGATTATTTTCTCCATATTCTATGGATTAATTGATTCATAGTATCAGGATATTGTACTAGCAGTTGAGGAAAAAGGAGTCTTAAGACAAAACCCTTTCCTAGCAGATAACCTATAGTATTTGTTCACAGCTCAGTTTCCATTAGAATCCCCTGAATTTGTATTATAATACATGTAAATATGAAAACAGAAAATATTGTTTTTATATATACTATGGGGCTTCTTAGGTGGCAGGTGAAGAACCTGCCTTCCAGTGCAGGAGACATAAGATAAGTGAGTTCAGTCCCTGAGTCAGGAAGATAACTTGAAGGAGGGCACAGCAATCCACTTCAGTCTTCTTGCCTGGAGAATTCCATGGACAAAGGAGCCTGGCTGGCTATAGTGTAGCAAGGAGTTGGACACGGCTGAATCAACTTAGCATGCATGCATATATATATTTCAGTGTGTTGGACCATTTTTTGGGGGGGGGGCTTCCTAAGATCTATTGTCCATATCTTTTTTTCCCCTTGAGACTTACTACTTCAAAAACTTAATTTTAGGTAGATCATGGATATCAGATTTTATCTATGGAAGAAATGGCAGCATGAAATAAAAACTGTCAAAGCAGTGATATGTAAGAATGGTTGATGGCAAATTGAAGGTTAGCATTTTGTTTAGAAATATATTCATCTATTCTTTGACTTCATAAATCATATTTAAATTATTAGTAACTACAGTAATGAAGATACCATGGATTCTAGAAATGAGGGATTGCTAGGGTGGTCTAACATGTATGTTTAATAAACTCTGGTTTTGAATTGCTAAATTCAACCTATTTGACTGTCAGAAGAGCTTTAATGTCCTTCATTGTGCAAACTTTGTTTCTGTCACCCTTGCCAAATCCTCATAGGGATTAATTTAGTTATGGATTAAGCTGCAGCAGTAACCCAGCATTCTGTCATGGATCCAAACTAGTTCTGAGCTTTGCTTCTGCTGCTGAAGGCAAAAACTTTGCTCTCTCTACGATGGATTCGGAAATCCTTGTCTCTTCTTTCTTTCACTTGTTCTTATTTAACATAAGCTTTCTTTCTTTCTTGTATGGCCCAATTGAAACTTATATATTATGGAGGTATTTGAAATTGTGGTAATAAATACATGTTCTTCGTGTTTTTAATCACTTGCCAGTCTGCATCAGCCTTTTAATTATTAATAAAGTGAAATCCATTGATTTCCTCCAGTTGTTCGAACATGAGTCTGACCTAATCCTGCCTCAGGCTTGAGGGGTTCTGAGATGAACAGCAAATCCTTGAGCTAAACATTAATTTTGTGGGATTTAAGCATAGTAGTATTTTTTATTCCTAAAGGAGGCTACTCCTTTGTCTTTTACTTTCTGAATTTGCAGAAGTATTATGAACTTTCGTCTGTTCCTGTTATACATACAAAGTAAATCTTGGACAAAACAAGTTTGTGATACCACAAATATTTGACCTTTCTCATCATTTTGTTCTGATATTAGAAAATTTACCATGAATGTTCATAAAATGATAGATTGAGAAGATTTTAATACTGTTTTTAATTCAAATTCAAGCACACTTATTAGTAGAACATTTTTGGTTATTTTTCTGTTAGGAATAGCTTTTTGCTAGCTGTATTTTAAACCATTTTAAAATAGTACATTGTGACTTATTTCAGATTTTCTTAGCAAAATTTCATTTTCTAGTTCCCTTTTTTCATTGACATAGTATCAGTTAACATATTTTTATTTCTTTAAGAAATTGAACAATATATCAGTTTCTCTTCTCAATCTGCTGGTAATTGCAAAAGTGTGTTAAGCAGGGTGGCAAGATAGCTTTTGGATGGAAATTTATATGTGGTTTTGTTTGCCTATTTTTTTGAAAAACACAATGAAAATCTTTAGAAGCTGATGAATAGCATGAGCTAAAACTTCTAGAAGACAGAAAATTAGCATGAATAACTTACCTCATTCTTTATGTTCAAATATTTTTTCTCAAGTACAGAAGAAAAATCGCCTATGACTGACTACCATGTAGTAAGTTACTTACAAATATATGAATGAATTGTGAATGAATTAACAATATCTGTGACAAACTTCTCAAACAGTGATGTTTGATGATGATAACCCTTCAGCCAGGATAGTTTCAGGTAGTCTGGAATATTCGTGTTTACATCCTTTGCTGATCCAAATGCCATATTATTATTCAGTTCTCATTGCTTTACTATTCATATATGAGCTAGTAAGTATTTGACTTGATCAATTTGGTTGTTCTTTGCAACCAGATTTGGAGTTCTTCATTTACTGTACATGCTTATAGAATATAATTATACCTTTATCCTATTGGTTTATTAAAATCTATAATAGACTTTATCAAACTCAGAGTTCATGTAAATATTGATAACAGGAAGCTGAGAAATGGAAGGTTACAAGTGTTTATTTGACCAAACAGTGACCCCCCAAAATGTTGTTTTTCAGTGTGCAGTCTTTCCCTGTATGGCAAGCCCGCATAACTGCTTCTGATCCCAAATCTCAGGGAATTTGTTTCCAACACCATAATAATCTTTCAAAAGCAACCATGATTATAGTAACTTCAAAGCAGCAAGCATCTGTACTTTAAGATGGGCCACTGGAAGCTAGCATCCGTCTTTCGTAAAGAAGCAGTCGTGCTTTTCCCTGCTGCCACTTAGAAGAGCTTCCTTGGGGACCTTGTTAGACGCTTTCATGTGAAGACCATTTGACCCCCTTCTGATTAGTGCGCAGGTTTTCGTGGCAGTGGTTTCTGGGAGGGAGATGCTGTTGGCCCGTCGCCTCCCTATTCTTGAAGTAAAAGAAAACTCTCAGTGGAATATATTAAGGATAATAAAGGGAAGAAGAAATACCAGTTAAAAGAAGGTTGAAATATTGAACTACTATTAAAAAATTCAATGAACACATATTTCTGTACCAGTTGTTAAGAGGATAACACAGTCAGTAACACATTTTCCTATTTTGGGTTCAGAAGAGTTTAACTTCTTCATTTCTTTTTCTTGCTACATTTCAGAAATATGTGTTTTTGAGAATGCAAAGAGTAAGTGACTTTGTAGCTCATTTTACTTTGTGTCAGTCAGCTTCCTTTTAGCTGAATACTCATTTCGCTTAGAATGACACCGAAAAATGTTAAAATGTCTTAAAAAGTAACAAAAGGGTACCAGGAATGCCTAGATCTTCCTTTCTAATCATTTTCATTATGGCTTTTATAGCCTTAGGTAAAATCTTTCCCCAACAAATTGTTGACAGGAATGTCAGGAACAATGTCTATATAAAGGTATCAACAAGCTTTTAACCTTATTAGTTAATGTTAGTTGCTGAGTAATGTCCGACTCTTTGCAAACCCACGGTCTGTCCATAGGATTCTCCAGGCAAGAATACTGAAGTGGGTTGCCATTTCCTTCTCCTTTAACCTTATTACACAACCTTTAAAATCCAGTGCCAATTCTTCTGTAATATCTGTGATTCAATTTGGAATTTATTTAAAGTCCAGCTTACATGAATAGGCCCAGTAATTCCCCTTTTCTTGTACTAACAGGATGCTTACACTCACAAAATCAAACTACACAGAAAATAATTTAGTTTCTCTTATTATTTTAATGTATTTACAAAATGGCAGTAGATGACCACATAATCCAGCATTTGCTTTCTTTTACTCCCTCTTCCCGTTTATGAGTCCCACAGTCTAATTTTCCATTAGGGTACATTCGTTTTAATGTAATTTATTACATATCACAATAGATTCCTCACATAGGGTTCGAATCCTCTCGTTTTTAATTTCTCTTGCTTTAGCCCTTTATAAACCACAGCTGTTACTAAGAAAACAAAAATGATGTTGAAAACCTGCTTACTCTTCCACTTTCCTGGAGGGGTAGGGGAACAGCAGGTAGTATAGCCTCATCCCCAAACCAGATGTTACTTTATTAAAAATTGAACATTTTGGAGAGAGTAGAAGGAGATTTATGCCTTAGGAGAGAAGCAAAGTTAGAAGGAAAAAGAATATAAGATGGTTCAATTCAGTTTTAAATTCAAGCTTTGCTTATAATTAACTAACTAATTAACTAATTCAGCATTTTACTGAAATTGTATTTTAAATTTGTATGGATAATAATAGCCCACATTCTAACCTGATGTTTAATGATCGTTATCATTGTTTGTCAATCCAACAAGATTGTCTGGAGTTTTATCATACAGTGACATCAGGATTACTTCTGTAAAGGACCCAATTGTAATATAGTATAATACAATATGCTTCCTCCCTTTTAAGAGTTTAATTATTAATAACAATTCACTAGATTATTTTATTAGAAATAGAGTTTTGTTTTTTTTTTACTTTATTTTACTTTACAATACTGTATTGGTTTTGCCATACATCAACATGAATCCGCCATGGGTGTACACGTGTTCCCAATCCTGACCCCCCCTCCCACCTCCCTCTGCATATCATCTCTCTGGGTCATCCCAGTGCACCCGCCCCAAGCATCCTGTATCCTGCATCAAACCTAGACTGGCGATTCATTTCTTATGATATTATACATGTTTCAATGCCATTCTCCCAAATCATCCCACCCTCTCCCTCTCCCACAGAGTCCAAAAGACTGTTCTATACATCTGTGTCTCTTTTGCTGTCTCTTTTGCATACAGGGTTATCGTTACCATCTTTCTAAATTCCATATATATGTGTTAGTATACTGTATTGGTGTTTTTCTTTCTGGCTTGCTTCACTCTGTATAAGGAATTTAATATGTGTTGTGTGATATATTAATCTAACATTTAAATTTATTTTTGTTGGATTATATTTTGCGTCAGTTTTTTTATACTTCTTTAAGGTATGAACAAGTGACAACTTTGAAAATGCTGTAATTTTGCCAGTATTCAGGCTCATTTTTTTTTTCTTCTCCAATTCATTATAGAAGCACATTGGAAATTTCAACTACTAGAAAATCATTCTCTGATAACAATAATTTGGGACCTCCAAATAATCAAGAAAATTGTGTATTTTCAAATCTAGCCATAAGGTTTAAAAATTACATCTGTAAACTTTTAAAAAAATGTTTTCCCATTCTCAGCTGCATCTATCCATACATCAAGTTAAAATTCTTATTTTTATCTCATCTAGTTTCTAGTTTATTATTTACATTTCTACATCCTGAATTGTAAGATAGGTAGTACCTTTTTCGCATACCATTCCAACAGATTCATAATTTGTAAGAAAATTATAGAAGAGTCAAAATTTTAAGGCCGAACAGTCTGTTATTCACTCTAAATAAATTTCTTTCTTGCGGTTTGAGTTGTTTCATCTTTGAAATAATCACAGTATTAGCACATCCTCCTCACTTTCCAATGACAATGTATTGACAAAACAGTAACTACGTAAGGCATTTTGATCTTTAAAATCATATTTTATTGTATTAGTGTTATAGTTACTATGGCCACTGTGGACTAATTTAGCAGAATTTTGCAGAATCATTGATGTTGAATCTGCTGCACTTAAACACTTATATCTATTTACAGGTGTTGATATCTACTAAACTTCCCCGCTCCCCAGGAGTGCTAACTATCTTTGGATACAACCATCCTATTAAACTCTCTGTCATGGTTAGATTGCTGCTGTTGAGTGTCTCAGTTATTTGTCTATCAACCACCAGTTGAGGATGGATGGTTTAAGTCTTGCAATTAGTCAGTCAGTCAGTAAAAGTAGATCTTGTCATTTCTTTTAATCTTATCAGTTTCACTTTATTAATATTTCATCAGGTTAACAAGAGAAGGACCACACTTATCATTATTTGATAATACTGTGAACCCATGAGTAGAACAGCTTTTTAACTTTCTTTTGTTGAGGGAATGAAGATTTCATCTCTGAGGTCTATAGTAAAAGTGGATTAACTGAGAAAACAGTGACAAGTTTAGAATATATATGCATGCACAAGCACTCAGTCAATCAGTTGTGCTCCACTCCTTGGACTGTAGTTTGTCAAGCTCCTCTGTCCATGGAATTTGCCAGGCGAGAACACTGGAGTGGGTTGCCATTTCCTACCCCAGGGATTCTTTCCAGCCCAGGGATGGAACCTGCATCTCTTGTGTCTCCTGCATTGGTAGAGGGATCCCCTACCACTGTGCCAACTGGAAAGCCTGGATAACATATATGTTAAAATTTTCTGGTGACAAATACTTAATGAATGTTTTAAGGTATGACATATTTGAATTTCAGAAAAGATCTAGCTGTGTGAGTAGTGTATATATCATTGTAGTATCTGGTTTTTCAAAGAAAATATTCAGTGTTACTGTAGAAATAATTATATTTCTGAAAAAAAATTATTTATGCCTTCATCCAAAAAGGAGTATATGTGCATAAGGAGTAATTTCTAAGTGATCAATAAACTTAGTCAGTGAGATTGATCATGGCATTGATCGTGGCTTCTTTTACACCCTACCAATCAAGAAATTCTGTGAATTCAAGCCACATAAAAAGCTACATGATGAGATTCCTCTCCATGAACATGCATTTAAACCAGTCATATCTGAGAGTAATAATCAAAGATATTAGTTTCTAAAGAGGAGTAGAAATGTGTCTTCTAGAATAATCCATCTTTAAGTGATCCATCTCTCACCTAAGAAGGCTCTACCCACCTGGCTCACAATTCAAGTTGGTGAGGGAGCTTTATAGTTGAGAACACAGTCAGTAACTTTGACTAAAAAGTCCTGAATAAGAAATCTCTTCATATATTCCTTTCATTTAGTAGCCACAGTGTTTGGCAAAAATGTGTGTCTTTCTTTAGGCAGTGTGTGTGTGTGTGTACTCTCTCTCTCTATGTGTATATATATATATATATCACTATTACCCATAATTCTCTGTGTATTTATGTCATTCATAAAATATCCATTGGCAATAAGTCGGGATTTATAAATTGCATTTACTTCTTTAAGATTTTTTTTAATCTAATGGAATTTATAAAATTTTAGAGCTAAGCTGTCTTGAAGTAGGAGAAACTCTTAAGTGTTTTTCTAGCTTTATTCTGGATTTCCCTGCAAAGCCTTTTAATTATTGGATTGGCTGTAGTGTTCATTCAGGGTTTTCTGTAAGACAATAAATTCTTTATTCTAGTGATACATTATTTTGGTAATATATGCTATTTTTAGAAAAATTAATCTGTAAGAATAAATAAGCAAGAGGTAGGTGGGCAGAGAGAGAAAAAAATTTAAACACTTTTAAGTTCTTGTACCAAAAGAATGTTTTTAACACTTAAGTATATAGTCCTCTTTATATTTTCTAAACAGAAGAAACTATATTACAAATATTCTGTTATGTATGTAATACATTTTCTATATGTTATATACACTAGTATTCACTTCAATATGGGATAATAAGATTCATTTTTAAGCCAACTATATGACCTTTCTTCTTGCACTTAACTGGGATTTGACCTTTCTTTTTGTGCTTAACATATAAGCCATTTGCAGTATCTTCTGACTCAGGGAAATGAAAATAGAGGATTTTCAGGGAAGGTACAGGAAATAGTTTGGAATGTTAAGTGGGGCAAAGTGAGTGTTCAG
The DNA here is from genome assembly GCF_014754425.2 of Oryx dammah. Classification (NCBI taxonomy): domain Eukaryota; kingdom Metazoa; phylum Chordata; class Mammalia; order Artiodactyla; family Bovidae; genus Oryx; species Oryx dammah. The sequence continues at coordinate 131,865,823 of NW_024070186.1, read as the reverse complement.
ACTAAAAAGTAAGTGTGGGAGGTCTTGATGCTAAGCTAGGAGTTTATTCTTCCTTTATTAACTGTTTCAGTGATATTCTAATTTTGAAATTTGGAGAGAGAAACAGAGAGAGAAGAGTAAACCAAGTAGTTTACATTTAGTCTATATTTGGTGCAATGTAATATCTACATGAAAAGAAAATTGTTTCCTTTGGTTAAGAAATTTTCCAGGGTCAAGTTTATAGACAACATAGATTTTTACTATACCTCTTTTTAATGACTTTATTAAAGGCAAGTCTTGTAAAATAGCCCAGAGTTAGCAGAGGATTTTTCCCCCTTTCTAACAGAGATACAATTCAAGCTCCTGTGCCAGAAACTATCCAAAATGAGAAATTACTTTTTAGTAGTCGGTTATTAACAAGTGCCTTTGAGAATGTCTTAGAAAAGACAAGTTAAACTGCCAAGTTTGTTTTCTGTTGATTTGTTTCTTCATATTTCCCTCCTCCCCACTCTTACTAGATATAGATTTCAGGGAAATACATACATGAACCATAATGGACAGTTCTAGAGGAGCTCTCAAAACTATTAACTATGAGAATAGCCTTGTTAAAAAATTTTAATGAATGACAGTTAAGTTTATTTTGGCACATTAACTCTCTTAATAGCTAAAATATCCCCCCAGTGTTCTGCAGATAGGGCACTCTATTGAAAACATTCTTTGGTGACAAGAGATAGTTTAATCCTGGCTTTGTAATCAGAACACATTTTATGGAAATCTTAGTGATTTCTTTACAATGTGTAGCTTGACAAAACAATATTTTGTTTTATTTTTTTGTTTTAAATCATAGTTCAACACACCTTAAGCTGCTGAAGTGGGGATCTGAAATCTATGTTCTTTGGCACAAATTTTAGTACCTTTTAAAGTTTAAAATTTTTAAACTCAAGCAAGTCCTAAATCCCTAAGTTTCTAAATTCCTTGAGGAATAAACCATGCCTTAGTTAGAATTAGACCATTGTTATGGACTGCATGTTTGTGATAACACTAAAATTTGAACTTTCTCCTACAGTTAAACCCTAATCCCCAGTGGGATGATATTTTAGGGAGTGAGACCCTGGGAGGTAATTAGGTCACAAGAGTGGAGCCCTCATGATGGGATTAATGCCCTAAAAGAAGAGAAAGGAGAGAGCTTGCTTCCTGTCTTTTTTCCCTCCTCCATGTGAGGTCACAGCAAGAAAACAGCTAGCTATTTGCAAGCCAGGAAACAGGCCCTCACTATACAGTGGTTGTGCCAGATATTTGATCTTGGACTGCCTCACTTACAAAACTCTGAGAAGTGAACGCTTGTTGTTTAGCCACCCAGTCAATGGTAATATGTTTAGCAGCCCAAACTGACTGAGACAGCCATATATTCAAAAGTAAATTAACTTCAGTGGCCATGGTAATGACTGGCACAAATATGATAATTAATGGTACTATATAGAGTCATAAGTTTTAAGGGTAAGAATACATATGGTGGTGTAGGTATGTGTGTATCCATGTTGATCTTGCTATCTTTTTAAAATATATTTATTGAAAGTGTAAAGAAAAATAAAAACTTGCATTATCCCCCAGAAAACTGCGGCCACAGAAACCCTAAGTAACCAGCCAAAATCATGTAGTTCTAGCCTTTGACTGTGTAGATCACAACAAACTGGAAAATTCAAGAGAAGGGAATATCAGAGCACCTGACCTGCCTCCTGAGAAGTCTGTATGTAGGTCAAGAAGACAGATAGAACTGGACTTAGAACATCAGACAGGTTCCAAATCAGGAAAGGAGTACATCAAGGCTGTATATTGTCACCCTGCTATTTAGCTTATATGCAGAATACATCTTGAGAAATGCTGGGCTAGATGAAACACAAGCTGGAATCAAGATTGCCAGGAGAAATATCAATAACCTCAAATATGCAGATGACACCACCCTTATGGCAGAAAGTGAAGAGGAACTAAAAAGCCTCTTGATGAAAGTGAAAGAGGAGAGTGAAAAAGTTGGCTTAAAACTCAACATTCAGAAAACGAAGATCATGGCATCCGGTCCCATGACTTCATGGGAAATAGATGGGGAAACAGAGGAAATAGTGTCAGACTTTATTTTGGGGGGCTCCAAAATCACTGCAGATGGTGACTCCAGCCGTGAAATTAAAAGACGCTTATTCCTTGGAAGGAAAGTTGTGGCCAACCTAGACAGCATATTGTAAAGCAGAAACATTACATTGCTGACAAAGGTCTGTCTAGTCAAGGCTATGGTTTTCCCAGTGGTCATGTATGGACGTGAGATTTGGACTATAAAGAAAGCTGAGCACGAAAGAATTGATGCTTTTTAACTGTGGTGTTGGAGGAGACTCTTAAGAGTCCCTTGGACTGCAAGGAGATCTTACCAATCCATCCTAAAGGAAATCATTCCTGAATATACTGAAGCTGAAACTCCAGTACTTTGACCACCTAATGCTAAGAAATGACTCACTGGAAAAGACCCTGATGCTGGGAACGATTGAAGGCAGAAGGAGTTGGATGGCATCACCAAATGAATGGACATGAGTTTGAGTAATCTCCGGGAGCTGGTGATGGACAGGGAAGGCTGGTGTGCTGCAGTCCATGGGGTCGCAAAGAGTCAGACACGACTGAGCGAGTGATCTGAAGTGAGGCATCATCGTGCTAAAACTGAGATCCAGCACTGCAGTGCACTGCAGTGCACTGCCTTGGAATGGACTTTTCTGCATTAAGAGATACTTTGTTGTGTGGGTATCAGCTGGGAAAAGAGAGGTGGAGAGGGGAGCGTGTGGAGAAAAAAGACAAGGAGAATGGAAAAGCAGGTAGAGAGAAGCATAGGATTAGGAACCAAGGTATTAAGATGGATTTTAAAATTCTACTTCTAAAAACTGTCATTTTGTAATTATCCTAAGCATATAGTAATAGCTTGGCTTTTGTTGAAAAGGATTCCTTTTATCTGGCCCAAGATGTATCATTATATGCTGAAAAATTCAGGCCTTAAAAATGATATATTGAACTCAAAGGAAAATGTATGGATGACACAAATCATTGGACTGTTTATTAAACAGTCAGGTTTATTAAAGTGTTTTAATATCACATGTGTATGGACTTCCCTGATAACTCCAGTATTCTTGGGCTTCCCTTGTAGCTCAGCTGGTAAAGAATCTGCCAGCAATGTGGGAAACCTGGGTTTGATCCCTAGGTTGAGAAGATCCCCTGGAGGAGGGAAAGGCTACCCACTTCAGTATTCTGGCCTGGAGAATTCCATCCATGGAGTTGCAAAGAGTCAGACAAGATTGAGCGACTTTCGATATCTTTAAGGGCATCTTGTTTAATCACTGGTATTTGATATTTCTGAATCACACTTACTTCCCTATCATTTTCTGCAGGAATTTTGATAATGCGAAATCCACCGTGGATTCTTCTAGAGTCATTTTGGGGGATTTGTGAAGTTAACTAGACATCAGTGAGCATAGGTATAAAAAGCCAGTAAACTCACTTTAAATATTAAAAATTATCCAGTGCATTTTGTTCTTCTAAATGTATCATATTACTTTTATAAGTTTTAATGTGTATATCTGATTTAAGTGAGAAAGGGTATGGTCAGCTTTTCTTCTGAGGTTCCCTAATAAACTGTGCTTGTTTGTGATTTGGTTCAAGAATGCTTTTATCCTGACTAGTAGATAGGTTGTTATGCATTTAAGACAGAGTTAAATGCAGATGTATTTAATTCTCATGCTGTTGCTGCTGCTGCTAAGTCACTTCAGTCCTGTCTGACTCTGTGCAACCCCATAGATGGCAGCCCAACAGGCTCCCCTGTCCCTGGGATTCTCCAGGCAAGAACACTGGAGTGGGTTGTGGTTTCCTTCTCCAATGCATGAAAGTGAAAAGTGAAAGGGAAGTCGCTCAGTCGTGTCCGACTCTTCGCGACCCCACGGACTGCAGCCTACCAGGCTCCTCCGTCCATGGGATTTTCCAGGCAAGAGTAGTGGAGTAGGGTTCCATTGCCTTTTCTGATTTAATTCTCATAGTAACCCTCTATTTCCATTTGAAAGATGAGGTAAATGAGATAGAGTCCAGTTGGGTGAATTTGCAGTATTTTATACCTAGTAAGTGGTAAATAAATGTCTAATTAGAATTCAACTTTTTTCTCATTACAAAATTTCTATTGTTAATTTCTGTGTCTTAGTCTGTTTGAAGTGAGTTTTAATTTACATGAACAGTTTTTATGATCTTTCCTACCTTCTCTGGGAGGATCCCTTATAATAATAAACATACTGAACTGTGTGTTTTTCAGACTGTTCTTTGGGTTCTTGGTTATTTCCTGACATAAGTCCCAGATGCGGGGGATACAAAACATTGTACAAGGAATTAAATACGTCCAGAAATTGTGTGCCTTTGGTTAGACTGCTTCTTCACTGGTCCCGACTGTTTCCTGAAAGTCCAGCTCTTGGCAGCTGGATTATAAGTTTATACTTCATGTCATTTATCCCAATCATGTGCTACTGCAGAACTCTGGGAAGGGAATTCCTATCCTTAAATATAAAAGGACTTTGTTTATGTTTCTAGAATTCAGCACCTATTATTCATTCAGTGTTACAGACTTTTTCACAAACCCAAGTCTCCTCTTCACATAGCGATTGCATATTTTATATTGTTTTCATAGATGCTGGATAGAACTAAGGATATTTTTTCCAATGCTTCTTGAATTAGATTTTGAACTGTAATTTATTTCTAAGAGGCAGAGTTCAACCTATCAGACCCATAAGGGGGGTTTGCACTAGGCAACTTGGTGGAGTGACATCCTTCTGAGAGCATTGAGATATTGGAAAGAAAGCTCTAAAAGAGACATAGTCTGTGGAATTAGTAAGCAAGGACAGACCAAGCATTCCAGTGGAGTAACAAACCCACGTGAGAATAGTGGAGTTTGAATCTGACTAAGGAAACCAAGTTTTACAACTGGCACTTGGTCCTTAGGCCTGGATTGCCTGGACTAGATCAGTATTCCAGTTTGGCTTTATGCTTACAAATGGTTGGCTTTTCACTTGGCATTCTCTGTAATAAAACCACACTAGCAAAGGGGTACATGCGGTTACATGTACCCAAGGACCACAGTCCTTGGACAACTCTGAAGGAATTGGGGGATAATAACTCCTCGGTATATTGAGACTACAGGGATTTTATGTGACAATTTTGTATAAAATATCATTACTCATGGGGCCTTGGTTTTAAAATAAACATCAGGCATGGCGAAATCATTAAAAGAGAGTAAAGCCTTATGAAATATAATGTCTCATGTGTAAGTTTATGTACATTGTCTCTCTGTATAAACATTAAGTGTGTGTGTATGTATAAGATGTAAGGAAGCAAAACTGACTTTTAGTTGTGTTTGTATAAAACAGATAATTTCATGATTATATTTCTTATTCTGTGTGTCACTTACAGTATTTCTTCTCAGTTGTTGGACAACAAGCTTTGACATTTTAAGAGCCTACAGATGTCATAATTAAACTTACTAATCAGTCTAGAAATAAACACATAAATAACAAGAGATCATAAAGGTCAGCAATATGGCGCAGCATAAACATGGAATTCCAGTGCTTGCTTCTAATATGAAAAAATGTATTCTGCAGTTCAAGCATGTCATTCTTTGTATATGTTCAAATGAAAGAAAGAAGAGAAACTACAAATGATTAATGCAGCATTTTACAAGAACATATGGGTGTTCTTAGAATTTAACGTAGGAAGGGGAACTTACCTGGAATCAATTATGGGAAATTTGGCAAAATGAAAGTGGAATAATCCTTCTCTCTTCTTGCTATAATTACTTGACGTGTGTTATGAGAATTTTTAAAAATCCAAAAGAATAAGATGAGAGTTATTTCAGTCAATGGGAATTAATTTTATTCAAATAATAGCATGACAAAAATGACATCAAGTTTTGGAACTGATTTTCAAGGACAGATTTCCATGTGTGAAGAGTAAACTTTAGTCCTGGTATTGTTTCTACCCTAAAATTTTCTCAGAACTTCCCCAAGTGCTGCTGTTTCTCCCAGGTCTTATGCTTGTTCAATTCCTATCTACATACTTGCACATACTTCTCTGAGAGCAAGATGCACAAAACTATTTTTGTTTACTCATCTGTCTTACCAGACTAGAAGTTTCTTGAAAGGAAGAACTTCTTTTAAAATACATCTTTGCATTCCCAATTATTTTTGACTCATCAGATACTTCTTATATCATATACTGCTAGGTCAGGGCTGAGAGCTCCCAGTAAATGATAAATAATAATTTATATTTCAAAGAAAAAATAAATGAATAAGTGTATATGATAGTACATAAATGTTACAGTGATGTTTACTGATTTTGATTCAAAACTTTCCATTTTAACCACTAGAGAAGGTAGAAAGGGTACTTTTTCACAGAAATAAAATAATATCTTACAGCTTTTTGTAAAAGATATTTAAGTTTATTTCAATATCACAGTTGGATTTAACTAACCAAAAAAAATTCAGATTACCTTAATATCTTCATGGCTTCATATTATCCTTATAATTAAGTCTTAAATAAATGTTGCACTTTCAAAGTGAGTGTGTGGCAGTGTTCTGTTCTAAATATAAGTTAACATTGCAGCAAAAAAAAAAATAGGCAATGATAGGAAATCTATGGAAGTCAGACTTACAGCTTAGGATAAATATTAGTTATAAAAAGTATAAGCTTCTGCCAAATACCAATTTTTCCAAATCTAGTAAAGGATTGGAGAGTTTTAGGAGTTTAAGGGGAAAGGAGGAAAAGAACACAAATGTCCTTGGAATGCAAGAAATACAATTTAATGGTGCAGAGGTCAGCAACAAGTCCCCTTGGGTGAAATCTAGCTCCACCCAATCCTGGAAATATTTACTGTCTGGCTTTTCATGAAAATGTTTGCTGGATGGCAAAAACTAGAGGCCTCCATACTTGTTGAGACTTCCCAGGTGGCTCAGTGGTAAAGAACCCACCTACTAATGCAGGAGACATGGGTTAGACCCCTGGGTTGGGAAGATCCCCTGGAGAAAGAAATGGTGACCCACTCTGGTATTGTTGCCTGGAGAATTCCATGGACAGAAGAGTCTGGCAGGCTACTGTCCATGGGGTCGCAAAGAGTTGGATGTGACTTAGAGACTAAACAACAACTACCGTACTTGCTATTGTATGTAGCAATTTTTATCTTTCAAACAAAAATCAAGGTTAAAATGATTGAGTCAGAAATTAATAAGGCAGTTATTTTTCTTGGTTCCTATAGGAGAGGTTTGAGGCACTAGCTTTAAATATTTTACCACTATGACCTTATATCATTTTTACATGTTTGATATTGTTCACTGGATTAGAGTTATGAATAGTAATAATAATCTGATGGTAGGTCTTATCTTATTTTCTAGGATATTAGAATTATATTTATATATAAGTTAAAAAACTATGACTATGAGCAGTTCATTTGTTTTTACACATTTTTTTTAAGTTCTAGTCTTGAAATGTCCCTTCTTGTCCCCCTTCCATACTTTTTCATTTCTAAAATCAAGTCACTATTTGTAAATATTTTTGTTCTTTGGATTATGTCTGCTGCTTTTCAGCCTCCTAGGATCCCTGATGAAATTGCACAGTGCTTGGATTTCTCAAAGTTTACGTTTTAAACTTAGCAAATACTTGAACTTTATTTAAAGTTTAGTTGCAATGTGATAAGTACTCAGTAATGAGGATTTTTATGAGGAAGGATAGAAGAAAAGCCTTTATTGATTTGAATAGCTATACTCCTTTTATATTTGTAGGTATTTGTGTATGTGTATGTGCATGTGCATGTGTGTGTGTGTGTGTATGTGTCCACACAAGCTCACTCATATTCAACGCTTCACAACCCCATGGACTGTAGCCTGCCAGGATCCTCCATCCTTGAGATCTCCCAGGCAGTGAGTTCTTACTTCCTTCTCCACTGATCTTCCCAGTACAGGGATCGAACCTGCATCTTCTGTCTCTCCTTCATTGGTGGGTGGATTCTTATTGCTGCATCACCCAGGAAGCCCCTAGAAGTTCTTATTTGTAGTATTTATCACTCGTAAGTGATGAGAGAACAGGCAGGGTCCACGTTGCCTCCTGCTCTCAAGGAAGATATGGTACAGGGATGTTTGGAAAATTGGACTTTGGGTGTATTAAAGAAAAAGTGAATAATGGGTCGGTCAAATGTTTTCTAAAATAATTACTACATCAAGCACAGAATAGTTTGTCCTTGGGCCTTCTACAAAGGCTTCTTTAGCTGTTTATTATGGCCTGATAAATGAATACAACAAAAGTACTATGACAATTCACTGATGTATCACTTTGTTGAAAATGTGGTTTCCATGCCAAGAACAAATATAAAAAATAGCATTCGATCTCTGTAGCACAGCTAATCACAGTGTAACCTGTGTCCATCAATTGATCTTTTGGAGGAATTAAGGCAAATTCAAAAGAAAGATTACCATGTGCAAACAATGAGAGTTTAGATATCTTGCTTACTGGCCTAGGGTCCCTTTATCCTTCCTGCAGCGTTTACTTTTTGTATCAGGAGTTAATTAAGGTGAAACATGAGGTAATTAGAGCTAATCCTACTGGCCTCCTGCTGCCTTGTTGCCTCCTAGGCCATTGCCTGAACCAAACCATGTTCACTGTTTAAGAAAAGCAGATTTTTGTAAAAAGGATGTTCATGCTTCTTTTGGACATGGTTCCTAATTTCTGAGACTGTTCTTATTATTTATAAAAAGAGTCTTTGCACAGAAAAATAGCAAAAATGATCATGTTCTTCTACAGGTTTGATTTTTTAAAAAAAAAGACTGTTTTATTAATACATACCTAGTCATTGACAGGAGAAGGCAATGGCACCCCACTCCAGTACTCTTGCCTGGAGAATGCCATGGATGGAGGAGGCTGGTAGGCTGCAGTCCATAGGGTTGCAAAGAGTTGAACACGACTGAGCGACTTCACTTTCACTTTTTACTTTCATGCATTGGAGAAGGAAATGGCAACCCACTCCAGTGTTCTTGCCTGGAGAATCCCAGGGACAGGGGAGCGTGGTGGGCTGCCATCTATGGGGTCGCTGACAAGATTATAGAGTTACATTTGGCCACATTACATGTTGCTAGCAGATTAACTGAAATTTGTAGTAGTATAAATCTTTAGTTTTGATTATGCTGGAAAGTTATGCCCTTTTCCCCAAATTAGTTTCCTTTAACAGATATGTCAGTGAATTATGAATTTAGGAATATGTCATAGAAATTGAATTGTGGAAAGAAGGGGATGAGAAAAAACGCCAAACCTGACCTGAACTGCATTCAGGTGTTTTATCTATGTGCTAAGTCGCTTCAGTCATGTCCGACTCTGTGCGACCCCATAGATGGCAGCCCACCAGGCTCCCCCGTCCCTGGGATTCTCCAGGCAAGAACACTGGAGTGGGGTGCCATTTCCTTCTCCAATGTATGAAAGTGAAAAGTGAAAGTGAAGTCGCTCAGTCGTGCCCGACTCTTAGCGACCCCATGGACTGCAGCCTTCCAGGCGCCTCCGTCCATGGGGTTTTCCAGGCAAGAGTACTGGAGTGGGGTGCCATTGCCTTCTCCTTATGATACAATAAATAGATCTGTTAGGCAGTAACTGACTTCTCCTTAGGATAAGTATACTTCTGTGCGTTGAGCATGTTTATTCCATAAGAGGTTGTGTGTGTGTGTGTGTGTGTTGATTATGTTCATTCCATAATAAGTTGTATATGTAGTGATTCTATTTTTGCTTTTTCAGTGAAAGAAATAATAAAAAGATTTAATATCCTTGTTAAATTTCTCTAAGTTGAAAGGAAAGCACGTGCCCCTTTATAGAAATCCTAGTCTTCTAATTTACCAACCATAATAGAATCTGTATTCTTGCCAAAAGGCATTTTATTAGGTTGTTAAGATTTTAGAATTGACAGGCCTGCAATATTAATTAAACAGCAAATTGCTGGTAAGCAGTCATGGCATTTATAAAGGAGGGCACTTATAGAAGGACTCAAATCTCTTCTGTCATAGTTTAGAATATCCTATCAGGTTCTGGGCTAAAAAATTTCTATTATCATAAATTTATTTTTGTTTGTTTTCCCAATTGCCATCAGAGTTTTAACTTCTATTTAGACTACATTGATTCATCCTTTTCTATCTTTTAGATGTGCTTTAGAAGAATTGTTTGTGCTGGCATCTTGAGTATATATAACTTTTTAAGTCTTTTACTAAGATTAAAATCACTTCTGTGGAATAAACCATTAAAGATTACAGAGCAGCTATACTGCAACAAGTTGCTAATTCATATCTTCTATCTGACCTGTGAAGCACTTAATATTTCTGTGACCAAATCATAAACTCTTCTTTAGTAGTCTATTATGTAACTTCCAAGGTCTTATGGTTTTTCATGAAAGAAAAAGCTTGATTTTCATTCTACTGGCTTAGGCTTTAAGGCTAATAGAAACTCAGAAGAAGATTGTGTACGTGTGTGTGTGTGTGTGTGTGTGTTTAGTGAATTTGATGGCATTCCCTTAAAGTGGAAGTGGGACCTTTTCTCTGCAAAATTGCAAAGAGAGCATTTGCACTATGGCATTTAAGGATATATCAGATGAGATTTTCTATCGATCCCCGTGGCAGGGATGAATGCCCTGAGAGAATAAATGAGCTGCCTTTATGAGGCTCCCTGTCATGAAGGATTTAGCTGTTTCATTTGCAGATTCCTGTAAATGTTCACCAGATTCATGACCAGTAGTTTTTACTGGAGAAAGACTGGACCATGGGTAAGCAAATGACTTTGTCATTAATAGTTTCAAATAGCTTAAAAAATGTTCTGGCAACTCAGTTGATTCTGACGAAGTTATAGAGTAGAACCCAACTATAGTTTGTCTCTAGCCAATGTTTCCAATTATCAGACCAAGGAAAGGACCATAGTAAGTAATATGTACCCCCCAACCTACACATATACACTAATTCAGATCATATAGTTTTTCAGTATGAATTTTAAGTTGGAATCTAGAGATGTTCATATTTACAATAGCAGAATAAAAATACATATTAACCAGAAACTACTCCCTATAGTTAAGTTTATATGTACTAACCTTCACTTCCTTAATTTACCTTCTAAGTGATCAGTAAATTGCTTGTAATAACTAATTTGCATGTTTTGGTAAAAAGGTAATACTTGATGATGTAAGGTATGAGTACCAACTGGTGTAGCAAAATATGTTTTGAATTAACACTGAATGCAGCTGTCTTCAAAGTTCTTCAAACATGACCGATAAATGAATTAATACATATCTGTGAGATCTGTTTCTATATATTCAAGTTTTTAGTGAAACTAATATTTAAATTGTTGTTGTTCAGTCACTGTCATGTCCGATTCTTTGCAACCCCATGAACTGATAGCACGCCAGCCTTCTCTGTCCTTTACTATGTCCAGGTGTTTGCTCAAACTCATGTTCATTGAGTCAGTGACACCATCCAACCATCTCATCCTCTGTCGCCCTCTTCTCCTTTTACCTTCAATCTCAAAAGATCCAGCATCAGAATCTTTTCCAGTGAGTTACTTTTTGCATCAGGTGACCAAAGTATTGCAGCTTCAACTTCAGCATCAGTAGTTCCAATGAATATTCATTGTTGAATCCTTTAGGATTGACTGCTTTGATCTCATTACCGTGCCCATCTTTAATATAAGGCTTCCATTTCTAAAATATTTATTCCAATTATTTGTCTTAATATTTTATTAAAAGTATATTAGAAAAACCTATAGCTCATTTTCTTAGTCTGCATTGGTTCTGGAAGGGGCTGACTCACAGATGACTGTGTTACATACAGTCGAGTAAAGTGTTCAGTAATGTGTAGTTTATCATAACTCAGAGCAGAAATAAAAGTAGTTAAGCGCCACTTTTAGGGTTCTCCTAACTCCTGCTGCCCATTCAGTCCTGTCTCCGCAGGAAATCAGTGACTGTAGACTGCTTGCATGCTTATCTCAAATCATCCCAGAGGACCTCTCATGCCCTGCTACTACAGTGGTATGGGTACAAATTAATAAAAGCCTTTACTGAGGACAGTTTAGCAATATGAATTAAAGTAATTTTGAATCTGATATTTATTTGCATAAATGTATATTTCATATAAATGTCTTTCTGTGTGTAAAATAGCAGTCAGTGTATGTGTAAATTTATGGCACAGGTAGGCATCAACCTTGGAACTGCTCATTGGAAAACTTAAGAGTGAGCAAGTTCAAATACAGAAGAAACAGAACTACTCAGCTTTAAAACAGCATAGCTGTGGTTCTGACACGTATTACAAAGACACATTTGATTTATGCAAGGATGTTTGCTAAAAGCGAAGACTCCAGAGACCCCCCCTTTTCCAAGATCTCCTGAACCAGACTGTAGAGAAGAACCCTAGTTTGAGCACGGCAATTTCATGACTTAATATCCCAGTTTTTCTCCTCCCAGTTTCTAGTGAGAATGGAATCTCAAACCAAAAGTGTTTGTTCCTGAAACAGCCAAGCCCTTAGCAATCTTTGAGCAGCCAGATCAGGGGTTCTCTAAGTGAAAGATCTGAAAGTCTTTGAAAAGAGCTTTAAAGTCTCATCCTGTCTGGGATCTCATCCCAGAAATGTTTTCCTAACCCATTTCCCAGGGATTCAATCCTGGCCCAGCCCTACACTTCTTGCTTTATACTTCACATTATCCTCTGCCCTGGGACACTGGGGAAGTATGTTCCTATCCCACCATAACTAATGCCTCTTGGTTTGGGGGGATGAGTCAGTGCCATGGATTCTTGGAACTTTATTCATTCACTTAAAAAAAAAATTGTGGAGCACAACTTTTGAGCCCAACAATTTTCTAGGCGCTAGGAACTCAGAAGAGAACAAAAGAAACTAAAAGGGAGCTTTCTTTCTGCGTGTGGACACGGACTAACACACGGCGAATAAAACATGTTATTCAGGTAATCAGGTTGCAGAACAAAGAGAACAAGCATAAACTGTACAAAAAAGTGTGGATGGGCATTGGGTGGTGGGACAGCTGAGAGGCTGAAATTTTAGATAAAGTGATCGAGGAAGGTCTACCTGAGAAGCTGAATCTTGAGTGATGCCCTAAGAGAAATTAAAAACAAAAATAAACAAACAAATGAAAACTAACTTGTGGAAATGAGGGGTGGGGCAGAAAATGTTCTAGGAAGAGGGTCCAAGTTAGGAAATGCCAGGAGGTTCATATAAATGGAGCATGAGCAAGGGTAAGGGCAGGTGAGCAGGATGTGACGAGGCAAGAAAAGTGAGCAGAGGCCAGGTCATGCAGTGCCTTTAGGACTTTGGGTTTTATGTTAAATGGGTCCATTGAAAAATTTTGAAGAAAGAAGAGACATAATCTGTTTTTTTTAAAATTATTTTTTAAAAGATCACTCCTGACATCTAGTTGAGAATTTTGCAAATCAGAAACATTTGGCAAAGCAAAGTGATGGCTTTGAAAATACCTAAAGCAAATCTGACTGAAACGGGGAGATCCATGATCCAGGTGAGAGCTGATCACGTGGAGCCAGTTGGGGTGCTGTAAGGTGACTAGAGTCTGGTATGTTTCGAAACTGAAACCATCAGGATTAGATCACTTGATGTGAGATGAGGTGGAAAGGGCAAGAGCCAAGGGAGGATAAACTATCACCAGCTTAACTGGAAGAAGGGAATTGGCCTTTAATGGGAGGGAAAGACTATGAGAAGTGAAAACTTTATGAGCAACTCAAATTTGATGTGTCTATTTGACATCTAAAACTGGAGGTGTCAAGTAGGCAGTTGGAGGAATGAGTCCAAAGCAGAGGTCTGGCTTGGACATATGCATTTGGGTACTACTATACGTGTAATAATTAAAGTCATGAGATTTGTTAGGACTATACCTGGAGCCTATGGAGGTGGAAGAAATCCCAAGATTAGGCTTTGGGTTACTTTATTTTTAAAGGTTGAGATGCTGAAGACCTAGGAAAGAGGACTGAGGAAAAAACTGTTAGATAGTAGGCAGAAAGCTGAATGAGTATCTTATGCCATAGTTCAAGTGAAATAAATATTTAAAGTTGGAGAGACTGTTTAGCTAGATTACTCAAAGGTGAAAGATGAGCCACAAGAATTGACTATTAGATTCGGCAACATCATAAGAGTAATCTGAGTAATAGTGGGGCTGAAGCCTTTATTGCAAGAGGGTAAAGAAAGAAGGGGAGAAGAGAAATTAGAGTCAGTAAGGAGGTGACACCACAGTTCTTCAGTAGAGAGGAGAGAAATGGAGAATATCAGGAGAGGAAAATGGGGACAGTAGAGAGGGGGTGTTTTGTTTGGTTTTAAGGTGAGATAAATAAGAGGATATCTGTGTGTTACAGAAATCATCTAGTAAAAGGGAAAATTGATGATGCAGGAAAGAGAGAGGAAAATTACAGAAGCAACGTCCTTGAGTAGGCCAAAGGAGGTGGGTGCCAGGCACAAGTGGAGAAGTTGTTCTAATCTGGATTCACAGATCATGCATCGTCATGAGAGAATGGAAATAATGGGCCCAGATGACTTATCAGGAAAGGAGGTAGATAATCATGTCTGTATGATTTTCATAGGGTGCAGTTCATGATATAAGACCGTTTTTTCACATTCACGTTTGAAGATAAAATGGGAAAACTCGCTTGCATTGTTTTGTAGAGGAACAATGAATTGTGTTGAAAGAAAACAGATTTCCAGACAGTGTTGAGATCACAAATAATCTGTTACATATGGCTCCATTTATAGTCAACTTGTATAAATAGAGAATTCCTTTTCCAATTTGTTTTAATTAAGCAATGAAGCCTCGAGTGTTTGTGATTACTGAGACCCCACCCCTGCCTTCAAGGAGCTGCCAATCTGGTGTGACAAGGCTCAAAGTTTGGTGACCATATTTTCTAAATAAAAATCGGGACTGATGACCACACCCGTGGGCTGAAAATAGAGAATATTTAATATGAGGGCCATCCGGGGGTATTCAGGGCATATGTTTTCCATTACTGTAATTAGTATCAGATGTTTTTAAGCGCTGAACTAGAGAAATAAAGAGCTGTATAGGAAAACAGAAGAGCAAATTCTCAAATTTGTCTGAGGCGGGTGGCAAAGCAAAGTGATGGCTTTGAAAGTTCCTAAAACAAAGGAAGAGGTGTTAAGCCTGGAGTTAAGACTGGGCAAGTAGATTAGAGTGATACTGAATGAACTGTATTCTAAGGAGTGTGTGTGTGAATATTATTCTCTAACCCTCAGTGGTGACATAATCATGTCTGTATTGTAGAAGGACAAATCTGGTAGCTAAGTGGAGCAGAGACTGGCCAACACTGGAGACCGTAAATCATTGTGTCCTCTGAAATAGCCCAGGCAGAATATAACAAGGAAACGACCAAAGAGATGGCAAGAATGATTCAAACAAGGAGGTAGATCCTAATGTGTTTTTTTTTAAAGAGGAAGACAAGCGGGACTTTGAGACATACTTGGAAAGTAAGAGAACATATAACAATGATTACAAGGTTCTTTTGGGGGTAAAAGTTACACTTTGATGTCATCTGTCAAGCTATAGAGTACTGAGGATGGGCAGTTTTGGTCAAGAGGTGAGCAAACAATGACTTCATTATGTGCATGTTAGTGTTAGATAATTCCAAACATCTGGAAAGTCTGGGATTTGTTTCTCCGACATCTTTCCTTTCTTTAAGTGGACATTGGATTTATCATTTGAACTCTGCAGAAGAAGAAAAAAAAAGTAATAATTAGGTGCAATTAAAATGATGTGAAGGACATTCAGTGCTAAAGGACAAATTCATTACATACTGGGCAAAATTAAAGTTTCCAATATTTTTAGTGATTTTCTTGATTGGAATATTTTTTGAAAATTATAAGATTTGCCAGAATTATTTTACTTTTTTTTCATTACTGTATATTCACATTGAATCAATCCATTGATTAAAAAAAAAAAAAAAGAAAAACACTAGAAAGATGGTTAGAAAGGAAATGATAAAATAATACACCATAAAGAGGGAATACTCTGCTTAGAGATGCCCTTTACTTTCTAGGTTATGTGCCCAGTGGAAAATGCTTTGGGGTATAGTTATAAGATTTCTAAGAACTTCAATAAAACATACATAATAAATGCATCAAGCTCCCTATTGCATTGTCCAAGTCATTAATTATACACCAGGACTATTTAATGACAGAATAGAATGCTTATTTGACCAATCCTCAAAGACCTCATTGATTTGAGCCTTTCTAGTTTATGGATTTGACATGCTGTGAAACATCAAAAATTAGTAAATTTGTTATTTAACAAACTAAAAAATGCCATAAATGCCATGGTATTTTCTTCTATTTTTGAATTAGACTATCATAGCATTCTAATACTCAGAAAATAGTACCAACAACAGGTAGATTATCACATGAATTTACTAGCATTATTTTTTATTGTGAGATAGCAGGTATTCAATGCAATGTTTTCTTTCCTGAAACCTTGGTAAATTTCAATGAATAATCATGGAAAATACATTAATTGCCTTTATTGTTAATATATTTATAATTTTCTCATATAACATACTTGAAACATTTCTTTAGTTCTAACATTTTTTATTAAGTAAATGAATTTCTTTTCTGCCTAATGTGTTTTGAGGGCCATAGAAAAGGTAAAAGAAAGGATGAATAAATATACAAACTGAACTAACAAATGCTGTTGCTAGCTGAATTTTTTTTTAAATCTTACCTTGAAAAATGTTAGTAACCCACTAAAACTGTCATTTTTATATGATTTTCTTACTTGTGGAGAGGTATGTGAAAAACAGAGCAGCCTTCTTGGCCCTTCTAGTGTCTCTGCAGAGATGCCAGCTTGATCTAGCATGGAATGGGTATAGTATTTGAACAGGGGGCTTCCCGGGTGGTACAGTGGTAAAGAATCCACCTGCCAGTGAAAGAGACACAAGAGATACAGGTTTGATAGCTGGGTTGGGAAGATCCTGTGGAGTAGGAATTGGCAACCAACTGCAGTATTCTTGCCTGGAAAATTCCAAGGACAGAGGACCCTAGTGGGCTTCAGTCTAGGGAGTCACAAAGAGTCAGACACTACTGAGCAACTGAGTGCACACACACACAAACACACATATACACACACACTTGAATAGGAGTTTTGCTGGTGCTTTTTAAATTCTCTCCTTCTTGAATTATATTCTTATACAGTACTATAACGTTCCAATTTATTAGCTACAGCCATTTCCCCAAACAAGTGTACATTTTTACTGCAGATAATAATAGTAACTTTTTACATTATAACGTGTGTACATGCTAAGTCACTTTAGTCACGTACAACTCTGCAACCCTGTGGACTGTAGCCTGCCAGGCTCCTCTGGCCATGGGACTCTGCAGGCAAGAATATAGGAGTGGGTTGCCATTTCCTTCTCCAGAGGGTCTTCCAAACTCAGGGATTAAACCTGCATCTCTTACATCTCCTGCATTGGGAGGTGGGTTCTCTACCCCTAGTGCTACATGGTATTTTTTATTAATCAGCTTACCAAAGATACTTGAAATTGACTTAATCGTTCTAAATTTTGCAACTTACAATTTATTCTATTATTTTCATGTATATTTCTCATTTTCTTGTTTTTCTGTGAGAGTCACAATTCAGAATGCTATTTGACCACAAATCTCTTTAAATGACGTGAAGAAAAGTATTGTGATCCATATATTCTGACAGATACTTTTATGGAAATTATTGTTTTACTAGGAGTTATGAGACTGAAAAAGACTCAACTTACCTTTTCCAAGAGTTGCCTTCCAGGCTCCTCCGTCCATGAGATTTTCCAGGCAAGAGTACTGGAGTGGGGTGCCATTGCCTTCTCCAAGTAATATGATAGGGACTTTTAAATAACAGAACAAGATACATTATAGTACTTTCTGTTGTAGAATTTGAAAAAATGTGTAAGCTGTGGGAGCACCAAGAAAAAATAGTTAAGGAATCAAGAAAGCTTCACTAGAGGTGGCAAATCACCATGAAGGGAGAAAGAAGAACTGATTATAGGTAGAAAAAAGAGGGTTGGAAATCATGGGAACTTACGGTTCTAAAACTGCCATAATAAATTAGCTTACACTGGGTGGTTTAAAACAGAAATTTATTCCCTTTCTTTTATAGAGATCAGAAGTCCAAAATCAAGCTTTGGTTTCTTCTGGAGGCTGTAATGGAGAAGCTGTCCCATGCTTACCCCTGAAAAATCACAAATTTCTCATATTTGTTTTTGTTAATTTCTGAAAGGGAAATAAAGGTAGACACTGTAAAGGTCCTGAGTGAACACACACATGAATGTGTGGTTTCAGTAACACCTGATCATGGAAAACCTGAAGTCATACTTTGTCAGCTTACAGAGCTACATTGACCTGCTAACATACTAATCATAAATGTTATTAGCAATAGCTATCATTTATTAAACACAGACAAGTAAGTAAATGTTTCACATTTATTATCTCATTTAATCTTCACCCTAATGGGAAGACTAGCATGTTCTAGGTAGAAATAAGAAAATGGAAGCATAAGGAAGTTAATTAATGACAGTATCTGTAAATACTTACATGTCATAAGCAGAGTAATAATAAAATAAATTGAATAAGAAAAATATATTACAATGAAACATTTTTTTAAAATAAACACGTGACAGGGGAAATGGAACTCTGTGTTATAAGTAACTTCATTTCTAGCTCTTTCTGCTTCTGCCTTCTACAACAAAACCCATCTCACAATATAACAAATATTAGGTGATCATTTGCTTCCCTGGTGGCTCAGAGGTTAAAGCGTCTGCCTGGAATGCGGAAGACCCGGGTTCAATCCCTGCGTCGGGAAGATCCCCTGGAGAAGGAAATGGCAACCCACTTCAGTACTCTTGTCTGGAAAATCCCATGGATGGAGGAGCCTGGTAGGCTACAGTCCATGGGGTCGCAAAGAGTTGGACACGACTGAGTGACTTCACTTTCACTTTACTATGACAATAAAAATAAAAGCTACAATACAAATAGCTTGGGACCCTGCTGTTTGGTTAAAACTTTATCTGTTTAATAGATTTTAATATGAAATATCATTATAAATAAATTTATATTAAAAAGAAAATAAAACCAAGAATTCCTTTAAAATGACTCTACTTTTTCTAAATTTCTTATTGTATTTGCTTATAATACTGTACTGGTTTCTGCCATACATCAACATGAATCAGCCCAAAATGACTGTATTTCTATGCTAGGACTAGACCTTTTGAGTTTCCTTTTCAGGCTGACATTTCTCACGCATGATCTTTATATGGTCTTCCTGAAAATGGAAGTTGGAGAAATGGTTACAAATTAATGTTACTGTGCCCAACTACACACCTTTATAATATATCTCAGGGAACAGAATGAGGCAAACTGCATTTTAAGCAACTATCCAGGATAATTTTTTAAATACTAAATACCTAAGAACCATTGATCTGTTAACTATTCAAAATATCCACCCCCCAATTTCTTTTAAAAAACCTGTTTCTTAATTTTCATTTTTATTTATTTATTTTATGTTACTTAATTTTTAATTTAATCTTATGTAAAAGTCTGATGTTACTGAGATAGAAGAGAAGGCCACAGAATGAAAGCATGATCTCAGCTTGCAGCGGTTCCATACATTTCCCATTCAAAGGAATTGTGTTAGGTAAATATTTAAGGTGACTATTTTACAGGTTACTTTTTGTTAATGAAATAAAATGTTTGAAAAGTCATTTTAAGAAAATACATTTAAATAAGCCTGAATATGTGTATGTAGATGGTATGCATGGTATGTTTCTCAAGATGAAATAAAAGGTACATTTCGGTCTGTCTCTGGCTATTCAGAAACAAGCCTTCACATTTCATGAGACTTGCTCTACCAGGGGCCAGATTTCCTGGGCACACATCCTTCTGGGAGTGGCTGCTCTCTTTACTTCCCATTTAGCAGCTGTACAACTGGGAAACGTCCAACAGAATAAAAGCCACCTGCTCCTGTAATGATTTCAGCCAAACAGGCGGGTTTGAAGCTTTACCAAATGTGTTGTCTGTCACTCTGATTCAGTTTTCCAAAGGAAATTAAATAGGTCAAATATTCATATAGAAAATATGTCCTGTTTGTTAATTCCTGTTGTGCTGAGATTCCTTTCAGCCTACCATAATTCATTAATCTGGAGATGCCCTTGTAAAATGAAGAGCAGAGATTGTTTGGAGAGATAAGTTTAGAAAATGAGACATTCTAGAATGTGTCCCTTATTGCATGCTATGTTATTGTACTCTGAGACTGCATTATTACCTTAGTCTACTCAAAGGAGGTTTAGGTACAATGTTTTCTCCATTGGCTTCCCTGGTATCTCAGATGATAAAGAATCTGCCTGCAATGCAGGAGACATGGGTTTAATCCCTGGGTTGGGTAGATACCCTGGAGAATGGAATGGCTACAAACTCCAGTATTTTTGCCTGGAGAATTCCATGGACAGAGGAGCCTGGCAGGTTTCAGTTTATGGGTTTGCAAAGAGTCAGACACAATTGAGAGACTAATGTGTGATTACATAAGTCCCCAGTCCTACAAGCTATATGTCAAATTCTCGTTAGAATTTTCAACTCAACCTTCTTCCTATCTCAGTCTTTATTAATCTTTAAAAAACAGTCTAAAGATGAAATAATATAACATAGAAAGTAAAAAAAAAAATTATAGGCTTTTCAATCACATGGATGCAGTATGAGAGGTGGCCTCCATCACAATTTGCTCCATTGGCATCCTCTTTTGCCGCTCTGAGCTTTGGTTTTGTGATCTGTTAAACAGGGTTATTTTCAGGATTTCAGTTCAGTTCAGTCGCTCAGTCATGTCCAACTCTTTGCAACTCCATGAATCGCAGCACACCAAGCCTTCCTGTCCATCACCAACTCCTGGAGTCTACCCAAAACCATGACCATCTAGTCGGTGATGCCATTCAGCCATCCCATCCTCTGTCATCCCCTTCTCTTCCTGCCCCCAATGCCTCCCAGTATTAGAGTCTTTTCCAGTGAGTCGACTCTTCACATGAGGTGGCCAAAGTACTGGAGTTTCAACTTTAGCATCATTCCTTCCAAAGAAATCCCAGGGCTGATCTCCTTCAGAATGGACTGGTTGGATCTCCTTGCAGTCCAAGGGACTCTCAAAAGTCTTCTCCAACACCACAGTTCAAAAGCATCAATTCTTCAGCACTCAGCTTTCTTCACCATCCAACTCTCACATTCATACATGACTACTGGAAAAACCATAGCCTTGACTAGATGGACCTTTGTTGGTAAAGTAATGTTTCTGCTTTTAAATATGCTATCTAGGTTGGTCATAACTTTCTTTCCAAGAAGTAAGTGTCTTTTAATTTCATGTCTGCAATCACCATCTGCAGTGATTTTGGAGCCCCCCAAATGAAGTCTGCCACTGTTTCCACTGTTTCCCCATCTATTTCCCATGAAGTGATGGGACCAGATGCCATGATCTTAGTTTTCTGAATGTTGAGCTTTAAGCCAACTTTTTCACCCTCCTCCTTCACTTTCATCAAGAGGCTTTTTAGTTCCTCTTCACTTTCTGCCATAAGGGTGGTGTCATCTGCATATCTGTGGTTATTGATATTTCTCCCAGCAATCTTGATTCCAGCTTGTGCTTCTTCCAGCCTAGAGTTTCTCATGCTGTACTCTGCATATAAGTTAAATAAGCAGGGTGACAATACATAGCCTTGAAGTACTCCTTTGCCTATTTGGAACCAGGCTGTTGTTCCATGTCCAGTTCTAACTGTTGCTTCCTGACCTGCATACAGGTTTCTCAAGAGACAGGTCAGATGGTCTGGTATTCCCATCTCCTTAAGAATTTTCCACAATTTATTGCGATCCACACAGTCAAAGACTTTGGCATAGTCAATAAAGCAGAAATAGATGTTTTTCTGGAACTCTCTTGCTTTTTCAATGATCCATTGGATGTTGGCAATTTGATCTCTGGTTCCTCTGCCTTTTCTAAAACCAGCTTGAACATCTGGAAGCTCACGGTTCATGTACTGCTGAAGCCTGGCTTGGAAAATTTTGAGCATTGCTTTACTAGCGTGTGAGATGAATGCAATTGTGTGGTAGTTCTAGCATTCTTTGTCACTACCTTGCTTTGGGATTGGAATGAGAACTGACCTTTTCCAGTCCTGTGGCCACTGCTGAGTTTTCCAGATTTGCTGACATATTGAGTGCAGCACTTTCACAGCATCATCTTCATGATTTGAAATAGCTCAACTGGAGTTCCATCACCTCCACTAGCTTTGTTTGTAGTGATGCTTTCTAAAGCCCTCTTAATTTCACATTCCAAGATGTCTGGCTCTAGGTGAGTGATCACAGCATCGTGATTATCTGGGTCATGGGGATCTTTTTTGTACAGTTCCTCTGTGTATTCTTGCCACCTCTTCTTATCTGCTTCTGTTAGGTTCATACCACATCTATCCTTTATCGAGCCCATTTCTCGATTAGGCACCTCATTCTGAAGGAGATCAGTCCTGGGTGTTCTTTGGAAGGACTGATGCTAAAGCTGAAACTCTAGTACTTTGGCCACCTCATGCAAAGAGTTGACTCATTGGAAAAGACTCTGATGCTGGGAGGGATTGGGGGCAGGATGAGAAGGGAATGACAGAGAATGAGATGGCTGGATGGCATCACTGACTCGATGGATGTGAGTTTGAGTGAACTCCGGGAGTTGGTGATGGACAGGGAGGCCTGGCGTGCTGCAATTCATGGGATCACAAAGAGTTGGACATGACTGAGCGACTGAACTGAACTGAGAAATATCACAGCATATTTATTTTATGTAAATATTTATTATTATCTGTTTTTAAAATGTTTGTTATATTGATAGGTTTATGTTTTATATAATTATTTATCCCATTGTTATCTATCGATACATCATGGCAAACATCTAGAAAAGTTTCAAGTTTTATATCATGATATGATCACATATACTGGTACTAGTGTTAGTTGCTCAGTTGTGTCTGACTCTTTGCGACTCTGTGGACTATAACCCACCAGGCTACTCTGCCCATGAAAATCTCCAGGCAAGATTACTGGAAGTGGGTAGCCATTCCATTCTCTAGAGGATCTTCCCAACCCAGGGATCAAACGCTTTATAGCATCTTTTATTTCTGTTGCCATATTCAGCATTATGATACATCAGTATGAATTTGTAAGAATATTCCATCATGATAAAGGATTAATGCTGTGTCAAGATTAACTCATGTAATAAGTAGGAAAAACACAAGATTTTGTTTAATAATTTTAGCAAAATGTTCTATGCATGTATTTTTTAGTAGGCCTTGGGTTTTCATAATCAAAAGCATCAAACTAGTGAGCATCAAAACACTCCTAAAAACTCTTTAAAAGTAAAGTTAATTGAAGTAAATATAAAAAATGAAAAAGGCAAGAAAATATAGAAAAATAAAAATGGATCAATAAGGTTTAAAAATAATCCACTGTTTCTCCTATTTTTAGTAAAGTAAAATTTTTACTATGATGAACAAATAAATTATAGAAACATTAAATAATTTTAAGTTTTGACAAAAGAATATCTGTTGTTAAAAGATTTTATCTCCCTTTATACATTAATGTCATTGCTTTAGACTCCATTAATTTGGAGTTCATCAAAATTCATTTGAATGAATTA
Source organism: Oryx dammah (assembly GCF_014754425.2). Taxonomy (NCBI): domain Eukaryota; kingdom Metazoa; phylum Chordata; class Mammalia; order Artiodactyla; family Bovidae; genus Oryx; species Oryx dammah. The sequence continues at coordinate 131,842,083 of NW_024070186.1, read as the reverse complement.
GAAATAATATCATGAAAAATTAGATTCATGTGCTGATTTGTATTCTTGCATTTAATGGGCACTTTGCTTTATACTCTTCTAGTGATTTTAAATGCTGAAGCAGCACAGTAGAATATGCCAACATCGGCAGACTAGGCACTAAAGTTAAGAAGCTGTTTACCTAATTGCGGTGCTAAACTGTCCAACAGCCTGTATGTGCTTGTATGGTACTGGTATGTGAAAGCAAAATCAAGCTAGTGTAGAATAAGATAGGGTATTGTCAGATTCATATATTTGATGTTTTATAACTTTTACTTCCCTTCAATACCTATTATATCTTTTCATGTCAAGACAGTCGTCTCCAGAAACAGACATGAGACTAAGAAGGCATTTATAGCTAATATGTATCTTTCTGTCCTATCAGGTGATTATGTCTTAGTTATCTTTGGGTCTTAAGCTGTCCCAAACACAAATTTTCATGTGGTGGGCATTCAGCACACATTGTTTAAAATGTCTTTGCCGTGTCTTCGTAAGATAGAAGGAGAACTCTGGAAACAACCTGTTCCTAAGCTGCTGTCTCAAAAAATTACAGTCAGTTCAATGATATTGAACCATGGGGTTATTTAAATAGAACTGAATTTTAAGCCTGGGTTTAAAAGTGATTATCTTACTCTTTTCCTGTAAAACACAGCTAATATGTGTCTTTGCATTTTCCTAACCTCCCCTCATTGAATTGCTCCATATTTACTGTTGAAGAGTGTAGCTCTGCTTGGACACTCACAGTGATTTGCACCTATTTTTCATGAAAGTGTCAGCCTATCATTATATAATTATACAACATTTTATAAAAGTGTAGGAGGCTTAGAAAATAATGTGCCCTCATTTTGTGAATACTCAAGTACCCTTTGAATAAAACACTTTGCTCGCTTTTAGAGATAGGATATGCCACTGGAAGCCTATCGTTGGGTCTTTTATGTAAATGACTATTTTTCATTATTTATCAATTCCCAGGTGCCCCATGCATAGTATAAGTATATTCTCTGTGGCAGTCAGAATTGTACAGTTTAGAAGTTGAAGGATTAAAAAAGCAGATTTCCTGGGATAGATGGCAGTGTAATGCTGTGCTGACACAAATAACTGCTTTTTCTATTACTTACTAAGCAAAAATCATCGAAATATATGGTAGTTAAGTAAATGAGGATGCTATATTTTTTAAACAAGATTTATTTAAGTTTACTGTTTAGTCTCTATGATGTCATTCAGATAAGTCATTTTTTAAAGTCTAAATGAATTATCATGTTGTATTAATTGCATATTTATTGAGAAGCTGTTCTGTCCAATTAAGTGACTTTCTTACATGAGATTTGGACCTCTCATGCCATAGGCTTTCAAAGTAATTATAGAGGTAAGACATGTACACAATACAAAATGGCAAATACCATAAGTAAAAGTTGAAAATAAATTGTTAAGATTATTTTAGGTTGCAATATATAATATTGTCCATTTTCAACTGTGATTGACCTAATAAACTCCAAACTTCTTATAATTTTACCTCATGTTCCACTCTACCTCAGCTCTGTACCTCTATCCTTATTCATCCATCTCCCTGGTAGGTTCTTTTCCACTTTATCTGAAGGGAACACCTGCTTTTCATCCGTACAGTCTTAGCTCAAGTACTGTATGCTCTGAGTATCTTTCCTGAAAATCACAGTCAGAGTTAGATACCACATTTTTATCACACACCTCTTTTAAAATGCTTCAAGTTTATGTGGATGTATGCAGTAGTACATGATTTTATATACCCCTATTTCACCCCCGTCCTTCCTGTAAAACAGTGCCTCCAGGGTGGTGTCATAACATATTGTGTCTATAGAGCTTAGTAACTTGATTGGCATGTAAGAAGAGCTAAGTAAGTACTGAGTGGAAGAATATGTGAATGTATTAATAATTCAGTAACATTATTTTTAACTGGGCAAGATCTTGAAGATTTTTACTTCTGCTCTTTATTTTACAAATGAGAAAACTGACGCTCAAAAAATAAAACCTTTCAATGGTCTTTTAAGAGCTGAGTTAGAGCCCAGGATAGTACAAGCAAAATATTAAAACCATCTATAATTTATTTATTTACTTGAATATCTGTGCCCACTAATATCCTATTTTATTTTAAAACACCAGCTTGATGTTGCCAAGGGGTACCAGTATCTCTAATACTTGGAAGATAATTGGCACAGATATTAAAACAAAGAAATAGTAACCTTGGAATAACTATAGGCAATGACAATCAGTGGAGATGAAGTAGAAGAATCGGGATTTAAGTTGAATCTTGAAAGATGGACATAATTTTAGTGAGGGATATGGCAGAATGTGATTGGAATGGTATGAGCAAAACATGGAGGTAGGAAAACCTAAAATGTGCAAAGAAGATCTAGTGAAGAGAATATTAAAATAGTCAGTGATTATTCTTACATCCTTAGAAAATGTGTGGTTTTAGCCATGGGATAAGTTCTTGCTGGCTTTCTGATTTTGGTATAAGATAATGCATGTGATATTTTAGAGACTGCTCCCTCTAGGTTGAAAAAAATATCAATTTTCAGAAGTATTCTACATTAGAAGTTAGAACAGGGTTGAAAATTAAATATAATCTCATACTTTAAAACTTGGTTTACACATAAGTGTATGTTTATATTACTAAAACAGCTGGTCTTCCACACTGGTAATAGAAAGGATTTATTTATTTTTTCCTTCATGTCTATACCCATCACATTATTTCTAACAACTGTAGAAAATACTGGGGGTTTCTTAGATATATAGCTTTTACTTTTGTGTATTTCCTAGAGATAAAAATGAACACTGTGCATGTGTGTGTGTGAAATCATAAGGATGGGATTTGAGGAGAGTCTGTGGAAAAAAGTACTTCTTTGTTACTGTAGTTCAGAGTTTCTCAGCTATGTGCATGTACCCACCTTTCCACAGTGTGACATCACAGCTCATAAAGGTTTCTTGTTTGGAAGAGCATTCTCCTTAGCTCCAACATTCTCTGTAGAAACATCAGCACAGGTAGCCTCTCTCAGTTACTGGGCATCCTAACAAAAGATGTATTTATCAACTAGTTTCAGAATATTCCTTTTTTTCTAATTTAAATTTATTTATTTTAATTGGAGGCTAATTACTTTACAATATTGTATTGGTTGCTTTACAATATTGACTTGGTTTCTGAAGATAGAAATGCAGGAAATGCAGATGAGATGCCTGGATTGGGACCATCCCCTGGTGGAGGGCACAGCAGCTCACTCCGGTATTCTTGTCTGGAGAATCCCATGGACAGAGGAGCCTGGTGGAAGAGAGTCTTTGTGGTCACAAAGAGTTGGACACGACTGAAGTGACTTAGCACACAGGCAGGCAGACTTGTACTCATAGGTAATAGCTGAGTGAACCAGAGTAAAGGACAAATTGGTAAATGTTTCCTCTTTAGAATCATTTTAATTCTCTTAATCATTCACTGAGCGCTCAGTATGTGTTCAGTAGGTTGCTGCTATTAGGGATGTGATGGCAAAAATGACAGCCACAGTCATTGCTCTTATGGAACTTGGGATTAGTGCAGAGATAGATTATCACCAACTAAATAATAAATTAATGCATACATTACCAACTGCTGAAAGTATTTTTAGGGAAGTAAACAGATGATTTGATAAAACATAGTTTGGGAGGGTGTTTTGGTTTGGAGAAGGTGACCAGAGATGTTTTCTCTGAGAGGGGACAGAGGCTCGAGGTGATAGATGGCACCACTCATACAATGACAGTGAGAAAGTGCCAGGCTGGGAAGTGGAACTGCACAGGCAGTGGTCCTAAGGTGAGAACTTTGTGGGCTAAAAAAACCTGTGAGCAGAAGTATAAAGAGTGAGGGATGAGGAAGGAGACTGGGTGTGAGGAAAATGGGATAGTCAGAAGAAACCAGACCTGGCAGCGATAAGCCTACCATGCTCACTTAAGGAAGCATGTGGCATCCTTGGTGCCATGAGAAACTATACGGGAGGTTTAAGGAGGAGGATACGTATTTTTCAAAAATCCCTGCAGTTATTGTATCAAGGATGGATTGGAGAGGAGGGCAATAAAGACAAGAATGTCAGGAGACTATTCAACTATTCAGATAAGAAATAAAGATGGATTGGGATAGAGTGATGACAGTGGAAATGGAATGAAGTGAGCAGATTCTAGAACTGCTTGAAGGATGGAGCTGTGAAAATCGTGATGTCCTGCTGGCTTTGGGAAGAAAAGAGTCTGATCCAGGAGAACTCAGAAGTTTCTAACTTCTGCAGCAGAATGAATGAACGAACAGTCAACAGAGAATGGGGACCATTGTGCTGAACAGGTTTCAGGGGGTGAGAAGGAGAGTCTGGGTTTGTATGCTTTGACACTTTTTATCACTTTGACACTTCATAGTGTTTAGAAATCAGGAGTGAGATTTAGATGGCAGATACAGATGTGAACAATGTGAACTTATTGAAGTTACAGAATTTCTCTTTTTCTTGATCTAAGGGGGGAAAGTCAAACCTTATTTGAATTTTTATATAATGTCAATATATATGTATATTTAAAATGTAGAAAAGCATGCATGCATGCCAATAGGGAGTGAAAATAAAAGCAGATACTATTTGAATCAGGAAGAAAGAAGAGAGGGAGGAAGAAAGGAAGCCAGGGAGGGAAATTTTACTTTCCTGAGGAAAGCTGTGTTCCAATCAACTTTAAAAATTCAAATAACTTACCAGTTCAGTTTATTGTCCCCCAATAAAACTGCATATGAATGTAAAACAAAACTAATTAAAATATGAACAAGGTTAACGTAGCTTCCAAAGTTCATGTATGGTAAGGATTTGCACTGAAAATCTGGCAACCACTTGAGCATTCTCTCATAAGAGTATGTTCTTTTCATTGTGTTCTTACAATGAACTATGTATTTTAACTTAACTTTGAGCTAAAACCTCTAGAAATGTCATTGTCCCAAGGAAAGTAACCCAGATTACTGGACAGGTCATGTGGATTGTGTGGAATAGGTGCAACCAATTTTAGGTGTGTGTAGGTATTGGAACAGGGACGAGGTTAACCATAGAAGTCTCTGGATTTGGGTTTAGCCACACGGTGAAGTACTTAGTACACTATTAGTGAAGTACTTAGTACAAGCATTGTCAGACTATCAATGTTTCCTACTAAAAAGACAGGGTCAAGTTAATGATGCGTGCTTAGTCATGTCCCACTCTTTGCAACCCTTTGGCCTATAGCCTGCCAGGCTCCTTTGTCCATGGAAAGCATACTGGAGTCAGTTGCCATTTCCTTTTTCTGGGGATCTTCTGGACCCAGGGATTACGTCCACATCTGCTGTGTTTCCTGCACTGCAGGTGGATTCTTTACCTGCTGAACCATCCGGGAAGCCCATATTAATAACAAAAATAGCTAACATATACTATATTTATAATGTACTGGGCAGTGCTGGAACACTGGATCATTTTTTATCTCATTTGATTTTCTTAAGAGGCTTGAGATAGGTTCATATAAATGGGCGCATTTATAACAAAATCTCTGTTATAAATGAAGAAAATGAAGTGAGCCTGTACAACTTTCATAAATTCATGTAGCTCATACATGGTTGAGCTAGGATTTGAATTCCTGTGTGTGTGAATAAATGTTATTTTTTGTCTGAGATGAGAGCTTGGAGGTGTGTGTGGGATGGGGGGAAGGTTTCAAGTTCAGAAGAACGAAAAACTAGCTGTTGCCCTGAGTGGATGGCCTGCTGACTCCCACAGGCTAAATGGGAAAGTAAAAGAAGTAACAGCAAGTTGTTAATTCATAAACCATAATTTTCCCAACTGCAAGGTTTGCAGTTTCTGCACCTGGTCCATTGCTGACTCATCTCACCTGAATCATTTAGTCAGCTTCATTGTGTTTGCAAGGACTGCTAATTATCTCACTGGAATAATTTAAACTATCAATAAAGAATGCAATAAATCATTAAAGATAATGGTTAATGAGGAAAAATAATTTTGACTGTTCAGCTTGCGTTGATCGTTGATATAAAAAGATTAATTTTATATTCTATTTTTAACTTTACAGGCAACTATTAGCCATTTTTTTTGGCAGAGTTGAGCTGAGCTGGTTTTTCATTAAAAACTTGGCATTTATCTTATCGTTGAAATCTTTACTGTGTTAGCTCATTCCAGGAATAAGAAAATATTGTGAGTTACCAAGAAAGCACCACAAGACAAATGTTACTTTTTTCATAAAATATTGCAGCACAGCTTTGAAACACATGTAGTCTTAGTGCTGTAACTGAAATTTTCATTCTCCACAATCTGTAATACATAAGTACACACACTTCTAATTCCTATTAATTTAGAAGATTGATCTTTTTTTCCTGTTAGGACTGTAGCAAATATGTGATTTTATTTGTTATTGAATTTAACAGAGATCCAGAATAAAAATAATCTGACCTGTAAGAGCTAACAATTAAAATACTTTATATTTCAGGCATTCACATCAAAGCTTAAGTAATAAGTTAGAGTCAATTTCCACTGAATATTTTCAGAGTACTGCTTTTTTTCCCCATAGATTTTAATTTATTTTTCTCTTTTTTCTTGGCTGGACAAGTTGAATAACAAAAAATACTTATGCTTTGTAGTCTTGTTGGTCCATTGCCCACAAAGGTACTATTGCGTAATGCATGTATGCATGACGTCAAATATTTTACTGCAGAGATTTTCATTTTAATAGTATAATAAAAACAAGACATATTGTGTCAAAACACACATCTGTGGAAAAGAAAGAAGCATACTATTGAATTCTGACATTTTTAGATTGGAATCAATCAGATAATTAATGCTAATCTAAAATTATGGGCCTCCCAGGTGACTCAGTGTAAAGAATTTCCCTACCAACATAGAAGATGCTGGAGACGCAGGTTTGATTCCTAAGTCGGGAAGGTCCCCTGGAGGAGGAAATGGCAACCCACTCCAGTATTCTTGCCTGGGAAACCCCATGGACAGAGGATCCTGGTGGGCTTCAGTCCATGGGGTTGCAAGGAGTTGGACACAATTGAGCAACTGAGCAAGCACAAACCAAAAATTATATCAAGACATTTTTAATCTATGAATTTGGATTCATTTATTTTGCCCAGTATGAAAAGATTAGAAACGTATATGACAACAGGGAAAATTGTTTAATTATATCCTATCATGAAGCAAATTGACCTTTTAACCCTAAAGTGTGAATTTGAAAGTATCCTCAAGTACTCTTGCATGTGGGAAATGAAAGGTCACAAGTAAAATCTCTCTTCTGTGTTGTATTGCTCTATTCAGTGATTGTAGGAACAGGCCAGAGCTACATTTTATCATCATCTTATAAGTGCACCTGACTTGTTTTTCCCAGCTTTTCCACCTATTTTTAAGCCATCATGGTGACCCCAGCTGGTACCCAAGTTGTCAGAAAGTATATAATAGAAGCAAATAGTAGTGAATGAGTATTCTGCCAGTCCCAAACTTGATGGGAAATTCTTCCTTCATGAAATCACCAATTAAAATTCTACTCTGCTAGTTTTTAAAGGGAATCCAATGAAGTATAGAGAACCAAGGACATTACTCTTTAGTTCTGGTCATGCTTCTTTCCATTGCTAGTAATAAAAAACAGTAATATGCTCATGTAAAAAGCTGATTTATTGGCAAAGATGCTCTCGTTATTTCTTGAAATTCAAGGACAAAAAGTGAAGTTGAAAAACAAGGTTGCAGTATTCTATAAGAAACACAGCCTTCTCCCTGTGCCCTGTTTCTCTCTGAATGTTGGTGCCTCTCTCTCTCTCTGTTTATACAATTTACCTGTGGTTTGAAATGACCCCATCCAAGTTGCAAAATTATGCAACTTAGCTCCAGTGGCCATTACCAACAGTTTGGAGAGAGAGAGACAAAACTGGCGGGGTGGGAGGCATGTCAGGAAGAACATGGATTAGCATGGCAGAGCTTATGAGTGAGAGCCTTACCTGGTTTGTTAGTAGAACAGAGAGTGATAAGTGTGTTTTGTATAACCCAACCCTTATGCCTAGAAGCATGGCATAGACAGTGATGGCTGGAAATACAAGCCAGCATTGATTATCAATTCTGAATAAATTCTTTGGAGAAGGGAGGATTCGAATAGATTCTCTGGAGATGAGTAAAAATTGGTGGGGAGGAAGACAAATTGATTCAGTCTGGGAGAGTGGTGGGAGAAAAGCTAAAGATGGGAACCTGTAAGAGAGCTTTGCTGAATGGTGGCTAGAACAGTGAGGACAGGAACTGAAGTTCTACGTGAAGAAATACTGAGAGCTTGGAAAGGAAGGCTTGGTGGAAAGTCTTGGATGATAAACTGTGATGTTTTTACTATCTGGGAGGGCATCTTTGACATTTTGTTGTTATTATTGCTTTTGTATAAAGCAATATACAAAATAAAAATAAAATAACTTTCAAAATAAAAATGTGTGTATTAATTTACTGTAAATTTTACTGATGTGATAGATGTGAAACACCAATTTACAAATAATAAAATATATAATAGTTTTGATTGTGAATCTCATATCTGAGAATGCTTTCATCGATTTTTGCCAAACTCATGTATCTGTAGTCAATTTATGGTTGTAGTTAAGTCTTGATTTGCCAAATGAAGTTGAATCCCAATCTGTTAATTCATTTCTCCATGATTTAATGTCATTAGCATTAATGAGTAATCTACTGTTAAACTTTTTCTCATATAAATTATATTATTCAAACTGAAAACTTTTTTCACTTCAATACCAATTATAAGTGTATATAGTTTGTCAACAGATTCACAAAATACCTGAAAATTTAACAATTGGCTTTTGCAGTCCTGCATGAGCTGCTTTTAGCTAGTAACTGCTTAGAGTATGAAAGGTGATCATAATCTCAATTTCAGTGGAAGACAAAGTTGTATGTAGGAAAATCTGCAAGATAATCAGTGAGATTTTAGTGGACATGAGAGCTTGCCCATGGGACACTGGACAAGTGAAATTAAAGAAGATTTCGAAAATTTATGCTCTAGTGAAGGGGTCAGAATGATCCTGTAACAGTAAAGGGATTTAAAAATTCATGCATTCGACCAGTACCTATGGAAGAGAAAATACTAATGAAGAAAAGCGAAGAGTTCTACCTACTGTACAAAATAATTTTTTAATTAATTGTAGAAGTCACCTACAGTTCAAAAAGAAGTGTAAAGAAGTATTGCTTTCTACAAAATTAAGCTTCTCTTTTCAGCTTTTAGTGATGACCTTATTTGCACTCTCTTCCTGAAATGGTACCTTCAGTGAACTTTGAGCCTTCCCAAAACAGAATCTATCTTCTACTTTCATCCTGTGTTCCTAGTGTCTAGCTCAGATTTAGCTCATAATATTCAATAAGTGTAGATTGAGTTGAGAAATAAAGTATAATTGGCTCTGTAAAAGAGGAAGTGTAGTCAGTGATGAAAAGGGGCAGACTAGTTGACTTCCATCTTTGGCCACACCCAGTGAAGATGTTGACACTAAATTGAGAGGCTCTGTATTGTTCTCAAATCCAAGGACATCCGACCAGTCTATAAGGAAATCTGTAGGAAAGATTCAATAATACAAGTATGTCCTTTGATGCTGATATTTCACTGCCTCCAGAGTGAACTCACTCCAGCACTCACTGGATATAGAGACAGTCATGAACTCCAAACCCTGGAACTAAGGATTAGGATTAAGAGATTTATGTTGGATATTCTCATAGCTATAAATATTTAGCAAAACTAGGCAGAACAATTCCCTCTGCAATTTACAATCTATGTGCAATATGCTTCCTACTTCTTAAGCAATTTTGAATACAATCTTTGGGATTTGTTTAGACTCTTCTGTTTTTATTGATCTGTCGTTGAAATAAGAACAAATAAAGGATGATAAAACAAAAGACTATTTGTGTATTCAAGCTATAGCAATGCATCTATGGAATTTTATAGGACGTATATAAGGAATGGTATTTTATATGGAGTGTTTTTTTTTCTTTTAATCCTATATAATTAAAGGAATTTATGTATGTGGAAAGCAAATTGCCCTCAGTGAACTCATGTGTCCCCAAAATTCATTTGTAAATAATCACTTGCCATGTAGTAGATAGTCTTGCATGGAAACAGTACTAGTTTTAGTTACCCGCACACCAGTCTACAAAATCTGACGGAAGCTCAGTGCCTGAAATCTATGAAGATATCAATGATATCCTAAGCCAGGGCTGGCAAACTACGGCCTGTGGGTCAAATGCAGTCCACTGCCTAATGTAACTCTTATTCGAGTACAACCATGTTCATTCATGAGCTGCTATGTTTATGGCTGCTTGCAGACCAAAGTTCCAAAACTAAGTAGTTGCAAAGCTAAGTAGTTGCAACAGTGAACTTTTGGCCTGAAAAGTCAAATAATTCAGAGAAAAAGTTTGCCTACCCTTGGCATGTCCTTAATTAATGTATTTTTTCTTCTACTTTATTGAGATATAACTGACATACACTACTATATAAGATTGGGCTTCCCAGGTGGCTCAGTGGTGAAGAATCCACCTGCCAATGCAGGAGACATGGGTTCAATCCCTGGATCCAGAAGATCCCCTGGAGAAAGAAATGGCTAACCAGTATTCTTGCCTGGAAAATTGCAAGAACAGAGAAGCCTGGCAGGCTGCAATTCTTGGAATTGCAAAGAGTCTGACACGACTTAGTAACTAAACAGCAACAGCAACTATATAAGTTTAAGGTGTACAGCCTGATGATTTTACTTACGTACGTCATGACATGATTACCACAGTAAGTTTAGTGAACCTTCGTCAGCATACTTGCCTATGCTGTTCAGTTCTTAATTAATCTTTAACACCACAAGAAGAGTGAATTGTGGGAAATTTCATTCATTCTGAGTTCTGACTCTGAAGACCAGGAATGGATGGATTATCCTCTTCCAGAGCAGTAAGCAGACGTATTGTGCCTTGTAACTTTCTTCTTGTACTCTCCTGTCCCACCAGTCAGTGAATTAGCAGGACTTGATTCACAAGATCTGAAGAGGAGACTCCAGCAGGACATAGGCCAGAGACATGAGAGAGTGGACCTGGGCTATTTCTTCTGGTGTTTTGAGTCCTTTGGAGAAGTGAGGACATGTGGCTTGATTGGAGAACACTGCCTTCTCTTGGGAGCTAGTGATGTAGGAGTCTTTTGCAGGGTTGAAACTTATCTGCTTTCTTTCTTCCCTCTCAGTACCACTGCTCCCACCTGGTCTCTCTGCCTCTCAGATCTTCTCAGGATAGGTCTTGGGGTGAGGTACCATGTAGACACGAGTTGAAAGTTAAAAGATTTTATCTTGGGCAGGAGCCAATAGAACAAGAATGGGAGAGAGAGAGTAGTAAAAGCAACTGTGAGAAGGAAAGGGGGGTTCCCAGGGTACTTGGGTATTTCAGTGTATTAGCTAGCAAAGGTGAACATGAACTAGTGGTTGCCTATCCTGTGTTATACTTACCTATGCTGTTCCGAATTATGGTCTATTATTCTTTGTCATACTGGCAATGTCACTGCTAGACAGCACTTAATGTCATGTTGCCACAGGCCAGGCAGGGTGTTTGGCATGTTCTGCGCTCAAAGAATTTTCCTTCTTTCTGGCAACTGTTCCTCTTCCTTCTGATATGTAATCCTCATCATCTAATCTTTAAATAATTGATTTCTTCTAGATATAGTTGTATGAGCTCTTAGACCTCTCATCCTGTTGTTGTTCTTTAGTCACTAAGATGTATCCAACTCTTTGCGACCTCGTTCTGTATCTCTCCCTAGATAGCCATTTTTACTTTGTGGCTTTAGCTGCCTCCTATAAATGGATAACTCACATATTTAACTTTTGCCTGGACCTAACTTCTAGATATCCAACTACCTTCTTGGAAACATTTTCTTTGGGTTTGCTCTTGGTTTTGTTTTTTGTTTGTTTGTTTCTTATCCTACTTTTTTATCATAGTCTATCTTAGTGAATGTCTCTACCTTCATGAAATTTCATAGTGCAAGAATTTCTATGTCTATCTTGCCCCTCTCCTTTTTCTTATTCCTTGTATTTAGTCACCAGATCCAGTGGATTTCCTCTTGTAAATATCATTGCAAATGCATCTGCTTCTTTCTGTTCAAACTACCAGCATTCTAGTCAAAGCAGCGACATTTCTTCACAGGAAGATGAAACAGTTTGTTATATGGTCTGCCTGAGGCCACTCTCAGCCATTAACATGTTGCTCTTCTACTTGAAACTGTTCAACAATCTCCTTTTGCTTTTCAGAAAAAGTCTAGTATCATTCATGTTATTTATCTACAAGTCTCTGAATGATACTATATCTGTCGTTGATTGTGTTATTTCCTCCGCTGCAAAGGCCACCACTTCTTTATCTTTCACCCATCAATCATTGGATATATTTTCAGCTTAAATTAAGTCAGAAACTCAATAAGAATTGTTTAAGAATGATTGGACTAGGTGAAGTACTCCGTATCTCACATATGCAGTTATAATCACAATTGTAAATTAGTACGTAGTTTATGTATAATCTATCAACTTCACTAAAATGTAATCTCTCGGAGGATTAGGGTTACATAACACTGGTTAGGCGTTTGTCTCCATCTCCGAATACAGTAACATTATAAATATTGAAAGGAATTAACCCACAGACTAATGTGTTGAATGAATAGGTTTTATAACACATGCAGTCTTGTCTCAGTCTCAGTACAGTCACTCAGTCGTGTCTCACCCTTCGTGACCCCATGAACCACAGCACACCAGGCCTCCCTGTCCATCACGAACTCCTGGAGTTTGCCCAAACTCATGTCCATCAAGTCAGTGATGCCATCCAACCATCTCATCCTCTGTCATCCCCTTCTCCTCCTGCCCTCAATCTTTCCCAGCATCAGGGTCTTTTCTAATGAGTCAGCTCTTCGCATCAGGTGGCAAAGACTGGAGTTTCAGCTTCAGCATCAGTCCTTCCAGTGAACACCCAGGACTCATCTCCCTTAGAATGGACTGGTTGGATCTCCTTGCAGTCCAAGGGACTCTCAAAAGTCTTCTCCAACACCACAGTTCAAAAGCATCAATTCTTCGGCGCTCAGCTTTCTTCACAGTCCACCTCTCACAGCCATACATGACCACAGGAAAAACCATAGCCTTGACTAGACGGACCTTAGTCGGCAAAGTCATGTCTCTGCTTTTTAATATACTGTCTAGGTTGGTCGTAACTTTCCTTCTAAGGAGTAAGCATCTTTTAATTTCATGGCTGCAGTTACCATCTGCAGTGATTTTGGAGCCCAAAAAAATAAAGTCAGCCACTGTTTCCCCATCTATTTGCCATGAAGTGATGGGACTGCATGCCATGATCTTTGTTTTCTGAATGTTGAGTTTTAAACTAACTTTTTCACTCTCCTCTCTCACTTTCATCAAGAGGCTCTTTAGTTCGTCTTTGCTTTATGCCATAAGGGTGGTGTCATCTGCATATCTGAGGTTATTGATATTTCTCCCAGCATTCTTGGTTCCAGGTTGTGCTTCTTCCAGCCCAGCGCTTCTCATGATGTACTCTGCATATAAGTTAAATCAGCAGGGTGACAATATTCAGCCTTGACATACTCCTTTTCCTATTTGGAACCAGTCTATTATTCCATGTCCAGTTCTAACTGTTGCTTCCTGACCTGCATACAGGTTTCTCAAGAGGCAGGTCAGATAGTCTGGTATTCCCATCTCTTTCAGAATTTCCCACAGTTTATTGTGTGATCCACATAGTCAAAGGCTTTGGCATAGTCAATAAAGCAGAAATAGATATTTTTCTTGAACTCTTGCCTTTTCGATGATCCAGCAGATGTTGGTAATTTGATCTGTGATTCCTCTGCCTTTTCTTTTTTTTTCTTTTTTTTTTTTGGATTAATTTATTTTTAATTGGAGGATAATTGCTTTATTTATTATTTTTTTAATAATTTATTTTTTTTACTTTACAATTCTGTATTGGTTTTGGCATACATTGACATGAATCCACCACGGGTGTTCAAAACCAGCTTGAACATCTGGAAGTTCACGGTTCACGTATTGCTGAAGCCTGGCTTGGAGAATTTTGAGCACTACTTTACTAGTGTGTGAAGTGAAGTGAAATGAAGTCGCTCAGTCGTGTCTGACTCTCTGAGACCCCATGGACTGTAGCCCACTAGGCTCCTCTGTCCATGGGTTTCTCCAGGTAAGAATACTGGAGTAGGTTGCCATTTCCTTCTCCAAGGGAATCTTCCCAACCCAGGGATCGAACCCAGGTCTCCCACATTGCAGGCAGACACTTTAACCTCTGACGCTTTAACTAGTTTGTGAGATGAGTGCAATTGTGCGGTAGTTTGAACATTCTTTGGGATTGGAATGAAAACTGACGTTTTCCAGTCCTGTGGCCACTGCTGAATTTTCCAGATTTGCTGACATATTGAGTGCAGCACTTTCACAGCTCAACTGGAATTCCTCTAGCTTTGTTCATAGTGATGCTTCCTAAGGCCCACTTGACTTCACATTCCAGGATGTCTGGCTCTAGGTGAGTAATCACACCATTGTGATTATCTGGGTCATGAAGATCTTTTTTGTACAGTTCTGTGTAGTCTTGCCACCTCTTCTTAATATCTTTGGCTTCTGTTAGCTATCTGTTAATTATCTGTTAGCTATCAGTTAGATGTTAATTATCATGACCATTTGTGTAAGTAAGTAAAATAGTTTCAGTTCTAGAATGAGACCCTCAAACCATGCACTGGAATATGCTGTGAAGGAGGCTTAGGGTTTATTTGCTCTCCTCCATGGTCCACATTGCCACGTATAATGAAAAGTTGATGAGATCCAGCTACTTATTCAATCCCAGGTAAAGGAAGAGCAAATCAATATGTAACAGTGTTTTTGGTGTTAAGGGTCAAATTGAATAAATTATGTACCTTATTGCTCTTACATAGATAATGGCTTCACTGGATATCACTCTTTTATTTTAAGGCCACTTAGTCTGACTGTTATTATTTTTGATGTACTCACATATAAAATGAAGAAATGGCCTAATAATGAATACCTGATCCTCAAATCATGAAATCAATTTTAATAAGCTTGGAAGATTTAATATTTTCTTAGTGCAGTGAGATTGATGAAGTCCTGTTAATGAATATATTGATGAAATTGAAGGGACATGATCTCAACTGTCTTTTGTCACCAGTGAGATGAACTTTCAATACAAATTAAAAAGGAGTTAAGAAGAGGCATTTAAAGCAACTGTATAAGTGTAAAAAGTTAATTCTTAACATTCTTTTTAAAAAATTTCATAACTTTGTATTTTTATGTAGATAATAAAACATATCTAGCTCAGAAAATTCATTTAAGATTAATACATTTATATTTAAGTTTCTTAAATGAGTACTCTATTAATATGATTATTTTCTTTCTATACCAGGACTATATAGACTCAAATAGAACATCTTTCCCTAATCTATCAGTGGGACTTATTTTATTTCAAATCATATTTTATTTTAAAAAATCTAGTAAGAAAATGTCTTTTTAAATCAAGTAAATACTAAGAAGTGTGGAAAGTATCAATAGTTTTTTAAAGAAACTAAAAATTTCTTTCCAAAACATATTTTAGAGGTAATTTTGAATACAATTTAGAAGTTTCAAAAGATTTTTTTTCCATCTAAATCATCTAAACTCTATCAATCAAGCTGTATTCCCATTTAACTAGCTTGAAGACAGATACTAATTGTACCCCCAATTTGTAATGCATCAGTTTAGCACTATTGATCTGTTAAAAAAATGAAAGTAAACTATGCAAGAGGCAGTCTCAGTACCAAAGGAATGATCTATTGATTTCATATGACAGTGCTTTGACTACAGATCAATGTGGATGTCCAGCAGAGACCAGTTAAGAATGAAACAGGGTGGACAAAGGTCAAAGGAAATCGGGTATCGAAGATTACTGCAGACCATGCAATGAACATATCATAAAGTTCATCTGATAGACGTTTATACAGGAATTCTGTGGGTTTACTGTGTAAAAAATTCACAACATAAATACTTAATGACTAAAAATACCATACCAGGGTATGAGAGTCACTTTAAAGGAATAGACTCAATTCTTAATCAAGAATGATTTTATAGTGAATTTGTGAGATGAAGACAACCTTGCTCAGTCTTCCTCCCATTTCACCATATGTGATTTTGTTTTTTCTTTTAAAACCTGTTTCCCATTCCACTTGTAATATTCAAATGCCCTCAAATCATGAATTCCCTGACATCTCCCTCTAGGCCGTATTTCAGATCCGAACAGTTAACCTATAGGATCTCCTGGGAACCAAATGCTACTTTACCTTTTGGTCTTCTTCAAGTTTTTATTAAAAAAGGCATGCATTCTTTTAACCTGACAACAAAATTTAATGGCATATGATTTAATACATCTCTTGTGTTTCATGACATTTTTGTCCCATCAGGCCAACCCCTTCCCAGGTGGAGGCATTTATTTAGTTCACAGTCTGATTAACTGTCTATTAATCTTTAACTTTTGAATTTTGATTATTTCCTTAAAATGCCTTTTCTTTATTAGTTTGAGCATAGGCATGTGTAGTGACTTTGGATCTAATTCTTCAATTAACGTTGATCCTGTAGCTCTGCTTGGTCTTAGCTAATGGTGTTATTTGTATTGCAGTTGTTTCTTAGGTTCTCACATCCATGTTTTCTGTTATCTTCAGATAATTCCTATGTTTCTGATATTTAAAAAAATCAGATATATCATGCTGGGCTGATAAAAGGTTGAGAGAAGTATTTTCTAGCATAAAGTAGTTATTTATCAGATGACCAGATTTCCCCCAGTGGAATAAAATTGAATATGTTACATTGAAATATATGCATATGAAAAAATTCTCTTTCCATAATGTGAATCTCTTAATTATGGTGCCAGAGAAAGCTAATTGAAATTTTATAGCTATGAAAAAAATAGCCTACCACTAACTTTGTAACCCACCTCCCTTCCCTACTGCCACAGTTTTTATATTCAGGGACTTGTGACATTTTAAGAGCAAAACTAGGTGTTAGCCTGTATCAACATTGTTATTTTAAGAATAAAAATAGTCTGTCTTATGAATTATTCAAGTTGACATGTCTTCGGGGATTTCTGAGGATTCTAATATGGTCAGCTGTGACCATCTGAGATGGTATCAGAATAATATAGAAGCTAATCTATGTGTAGAAATATTAATATCAGAAGAAAATAATATGTAAAATAATCAGAACATTATCTGCACGGCCAAGTTTTCTTATGTAGATGTTATCTTTGTTTTCAATGCCAGTTTAAATGCCTATTTTGACTCAAAATCGAAAGAATAAAGAAAAATGTATGATAAGTGATGTCCAAAGGAAATATCTGTCAACTCTAAAGATTCAGTACTATGCAATGAGACATTCACCCTCTTTGTTTGTGCAACTCATGTTAGTATTAAGTGTGAGTCTTCTCTACTAGCAATCCTTTGATGATTTTTTTTTATATGTATGACTTTCTACTTTTATGTATCTTCTGACTCATGCTAATGAAATATTAATATATTATAATTCATACAGGAAATATGTTCCTGAATAACTTATACAATCCAAATCTTCTGTCACTCACCATTCAGAGGCAATGACAGGTGTGTTTTTTGTTTGTTTTTAAGTTGTGGTCATGCCATGTGGTGGAGCATAAATAGTTAGCAATTAATTTGGCCTGTCAGCATTAAATTCCTTTGAATAATTGATAAATTTTAATTTGTAATTTCTAAATTTTTTTATGATATGAACTTTTTAACATGATACTGAGTCCAAGTTCATACTTCTTGCTGCACAACTGGACAACAAATTGAGAGATGAGGTATTTGAGCAAGGAATAGCAACCTTATTCAGAAAGTCAGCATACCAAGAAGTTGGTAGACTAGTGTCCCAAAGAACCGTCTTACTCAAATTGGAATTCAGCTTCTACTGTAACGAAAGGGAAGGTGTGTGGTTGGTTGTTGCAGACTTCACACTTCTTGGTACTGGAATCCTTTGCTCTTGTAGCTGTTCATGTAGCTCTGGTTGCAACGTTCTTATAAACCTCCAACAAAACAAATGTTATTCTCTGTTCTGCAAGCTTCCTAAATGAAAAGTGTTATACATTTAAAGGTCAAACCTGGGAACAAAGCCTTGAGAATGGGGTATCTTGCAATCATGCGTATTTCAGGCTATAGGTAACATTCTTTTACAAGGGTTCGGAGACAGCATGCCAAGCACAGGCAATAGGGCACAAAGGTTAGAGCTAAAGGAGTAGATTCAGTATGGAGTTAGGGTTGTTTTTCTTTGTTACAGTACTATTTCAGTTCAGCTCATAATGTTACTACATTATATTTCTTTTCATATTATAAAAGTTGTACTCAGGAACTGAACTTGTAATGTGATTGGGGTGATATATATGTGGTTTTAAATACTAATCAAAGGGATAAGCCATTGGTTTAAATAAAGTAGTGATTATTATTCAGAGAAGGCGATGGCACCCTACTCCAGTACTCTTGCCTGGAAAATCCCATGGACAGAGGAGCCCAGTGGGCTGCCGTCTGTGGGGTCGCACAGAGTCGGACACGACTGAAGCAACTTAGCAGCAGCAGCAGCAGTGATTATTATTACTTTATTACAAAACTACATAATAGTACTTGTTATCTTTGCCAAAGAAATAGTTTTAAGTACCTCCTATTGATTACTTGGGAGTTTTTTGATATAAATAAAAGTTAAATTGAAGAAATGGCTATTGGCTATATTTTATAAACTGTAATAATTTTGCATTTACAGGAATAAAGGTTTCTTTTTATAATGAAGTGTGCATATGGCTTTGGTAGTTATAATATGCACTGATTAAATGTCTTGGCCAATATATATGGGTCATGACATGATAAATGTAAATGTCTTTTTTTTAATTCCATAAGAAGCAAAATGAACCAAAAGGGGATAAATTTATTGTGTTTATAGTAAACATTTATAGTTCGTTTCTGTGGTTTCACTTTGAATAAAATGTGTTAAAGTTCCCTCAAATCTGTATACCTATGTGAAAGGCCAATTTTATTTTTCTGAATTAATTCTTACATGGAAAGAAAGAAAGTCTCAGCCAAGTTTGCAGTCTTTGATATTGATCACTTTTTCCATGTCCCTTTGTGCATTTATAGCATTATGAACTGAAATAGTTTGGGAAAATGCCTCTCCAGAAATATTTGAGTGTGAGTAGAAGGAGCATGAGGAGAAGCTCTTCACTGGGAACCCAGATCCAAGAAGAGCTTTCAGTCTACCTTGTTTTCTCACTTGCCTTTCTGTTTGTCCCTTTATTACCTTAGGTCTTTTTAGATTTTCGAAAATAAGTACAATCTTCCTGGCAAAGATTTCATACTGAGTCTGCAAAGTGAATAGCCAATGGAGAAGGTAGAAGTGAGAAGTGCAGATTATCGAGTGGAATATTGTTGTACATGTCAGCCTTCCCTTGTCAATGTTTTCTCTTTCATTTTGGGACTTGACCCCATGTAATATTAACCATCCAACTGGTTTTACAATGGAGCAGCTCTTTTCCATTTCCCTTGCATTTGAACATTATATTTGGTGTTGGGGGGGAGGGGAGAGGCTTCCTGTTGGTTCAATGGTAAAGAATACACCTGCAGTACAGGAGACGCAGGCAATGTGGGTTTGGTCCCTGGGTCAGGAAGATCCCCTAGAGGAGGGCATGGCAGCCCACTCCAGCATTCTTGCCAGAAAAATCACGTGGACAGAGGAGCCTGGTGGGCTATGATCCATGGGTGTGCAAAGAGTCAGACACAACTGAAATGACTGAGCATAGCACACAGCACATTCTTTAATTTAATGCAAGAAGTATGTTTTGAAATACATTGTGCAAAACGTGCAATGTTTTGAAAAGTGTGACAGGAATGTTTATGTATATCAATATGTATATTGCATATATATGTATACATGCATAGTATATAAGGTAGTATAGAGTAAAAATAGGATAACGATTGTTAAGTTAAAAATACCAAAGCTATATTTAATGTTGTTGAAAAACAGTACTTAAAAAGCATTTTTGGAAAGATTAAAAATAAGAGATACTATGAAAATATGTATCTTGTCTGAATTTAAATAAGGAAAGAATTCCTTTATAAAATGAGTTGCATTGCATAAGATATCAGTATGCCAGTATACATCAGTGTAAGTGAGTCCTTTGGAATCAAACTGAAGAAAAATGATCACCCAGAGTAAACGTTATAAAATAAATGTCTTCAGTCAACACTTTGGACGGTGATTTTTTGCCTACTGTAGAAAACAGCTTGCAAGTTTCTAAACCTTAAAATTCAATTTTGAGAAATAAACTTGAAGATACTGGAAGAGTATAATTTAAAATATTCTTCTGTTCAGCCATTCAAAGAAAACACACATTTAGAGTGATCTATTTTGTTGATTGCCAGCAAAGGTCCATCTAGTCAAAGCTATGGTTTTTCCAGAAATCATGTATGGATGTGAGAGCTGGACTATAAAGAAAGCTGAGTGCTGAAGGATTGATGCTTTTGAACTGTGGTGTTGGAAGAGACTCTTGCGAGTCCCTTGGACTGCAAGGAGATCCAACCATTCCATCCTAAAGGAGATCAGTCCTGAATATTCATTGGAAGGACTGACACTGAAGGTGAAGCTCCAATGCTCTGACCACCTGATGTGAAGAACCGACTCATCTGAAAAGTCCTGATGCTGGGAAGACGGAAGGTGGGAGGAGAAAGGGATGACAGAGGATGAGATGGTTGGATGGTATCACCAACTCAATGCACATGAGTTTGAGTAAACTCCAGGAGTTGGTGATGGACAGCGAGGCCTGGTATGCTGCAGTCCATGGGTCGCAAAGAGTTGGACACGACTGAGTGACTGAACTGAACTGATTTTGTTGATGCTAATCAGTATTTTGTTTATGGGATAAGGAATGCTTTAAAGCATTTTAATTTGAGATTTTTTTTTTTTAGATTTAAGCATAACACATTTTAGAATTTCTAAGTTAAAATAAAAGAATAATGTAAAATAATGTAAAATTTACAATCATGATTCCTTCTGTGCTATTTGCAGTTCAAAGAGATTATGCCAATTATGTAAGAATGGTGATATTTTCAAACCTTTTTTAATCAATGGAAATAGTTTAAAAGCAGAACTCTAACATATAAAATATAATTAAACAGCATTTCGTATTTAAAGATATCATAATTGTGAATCTCTGATAAACATCCAAAACTGATGAGTATCAAAATAATCTAGGATACCATTCCATACACTGTATCCTAGATACATACCATACATACATGTTGGTATGATATGTCACATCACTTGGTATTGGTCAAAACTCTGATGCTGTGATATATCCTTTTCCAGCACTGCAAATTTCTCTCAGTGTTAGTGGGCACTACCAGAGTTCATACGCATTGCATTCTCACTTATACCATTACACAAGTGAACAAAGTTCACTGTTTTCTCCTTCAAATTAACAAGCTTTGAATTTTAAAAATTTAAAGAAAAATCATGAAGTCTAGGGCTAAATCCCAGACTTCTGATTCAAGAGTTATGGGAATGTAATATGTGTAGATATCCTAGGTTTTAAAATTTAACAATGCTAGATAAACATAGGTAATAATAACCACTCTCATTTTTATTCATTACTCGGAAAGAGTTTGAGTCTATCTAAGCTCTGAATCAAGTCAGTTGTATTGGCAGTACATACGTTGGATGTCAAATGCTGGGTTTGCAATACACAGTATTTTCAGTTTGGTTCAATTCAGTCACTCAGTCGTGTCCAACTCTTTGTGACCCCAGGAACTGCAGCATGCTAGGCTCCCCTGTCCATCACCAACTCCCAGAGCTTGCTCAAACGCATGTCCATCAAGTCAGTGATGCCATCCGACCATCTCATCCTCTGTCGTCCCCTTCTCCTGCCTTCAGTCTTCCCCAGTGTCAGGATCTTTTCCAATGAGTCAGTTCTTTACCTCAGGTGGTCACAGTACTGGAGCTTTACCTTTAGCATCAGTCCTTCCAATGAATATTCAGGAATGATTTCCTTTAGGATGGACTGGTTGGATCTCCTTACAGTCCAGGGGACTCTCAAGAGTCTTCTCCAACACCACAGCTCAAAAGAATCAATTCTTTGGCGCTCAGCTTTCTTTATAGTCTAACTCACACATCCATACGACTACTGGAAAAACCAAAGCTTTCACTAGATGGACCATTGTCAGCAAAGTAATATCTCTGCTTTTTAATATGCTGTCTAGGTTGGGCATAGCTTTTCTTCCAAGGAGCAAGCATCTTTTAATTTCATGGCTATAGTCACCATCTGCAGTGATTTTGGAGCCCCCCAAAATAAAGTTTCTCACTGTTTCCACTGTTTCTCCATCTACTTACCAAAACTAAGGAACCAGATGCCATGTTCTTAGTTTTTTGAATGTTGAATTTTAAGCCAGCCTTTTCACTTTCCTTTTTCACTTTTATCAAGAGCCTCTTTAATTTGTCTTTGCTTTCTGCCTGAAGGGTGGTATCATCTGCATATCTGAGGTTATTGATGTTTCTCCCAGCAATCTTGATTCTAGCCTGTGCTTCATCCAGCCCAGCATTTCTCATGATGTACTCTGCATATAAGTTAAATAAGCAGGGTGAGAATATACAGCCTTGATGTACTCCTTTCCCAATTTAGAACCAGTCTGTTGTTCCATGTCCCATTCTATGCAGCTTCTTGACCTGCATATGGATTTCTCAGGAGGTTGGAAAGGTGGTCTGGTATTCCCATCTCTTGAAGAATTTTCCACAGTTTGTTGTGATCCACATAGTCAAAGGTTTTGGCATAGTCAATAAATCATAAGTAGATATTTTTCTGGACCTCTCTTGCTTTGTCTATGATACAATGGATGTTGGCAATTTGATCTCTGGTTCCTCTGACCTTTCTAAATCCAGCTGTATTTTAGTGCATATTATTTTTATTTTACTTGAAGATAGTTTTTAAAAGTTTAAAATTAAATTCAAATCTAATGTTGTTGGAATCCTTAAACATTTCTATGTAATACTAGAGTTTGATTGAATGAAATCTGATGAAAAATGTATGTAAAAGTCTAGGTTTTATTTTTGCTTATGATAACATTTGTATAGTTCAGAAGAATTTATAGAACAATTTCACACTTATGATTTTAAATAATCTTTAAAACAATTTTAACCGATATATAGGATACAGTGGTTAAAATTATTGTCAATTCTTTGCTAAAAATGTTGAGTTTTAAGCCAGCTTTTTCACTCTCCTCTTTTACCCTCATCAAGAGGTTCTTTAGTTCCTTTTCACTTTCTGCTGTTAATGTTGTATCATCTGTATATCTAAAATTGTTGGTATTTCTCCCAATAATCTTGATTCCAGCTTGTGATGCATCCAGCCCAGCATTTAACATGATGTTCTCTGTACATAAGTTAAATAAGCAGGGTGGTACTATACAACCTTGATGTAATCCTTTCCCAATTTGGAACCAGTCCATGTGTGGTTCTAACTGTTGCTTCTTGATCTGCATACAGGTTTCTCAGGAGACAGGTAGGGTGATCTAGTATTTCCATCTCTTTCAGAATTTCCAGTTTGTTGTGCAATTCTACTCCATTTTATAACTTTAAAGCTATTGTCAATACCATGAAACACCTTCTCAGAATGATCAGTTCAGTTCAGGCGCTCAGTCACGTCTGACTCTTTGCAACCCCATGGACTGCAGCATGTCAGGATGATACTAGAGGATAAATTTATGTGCCTTTGGCCCTCCTGTGTTAGAGTCATGACTCTTCTAGTAAAACTGGTTTTTACAAAATAACAAAACCATTTCAAAAAATAGCATAATTCTCTTCATTTTACATTCAAAGCATTTTAAATATGTCCTTATAAGATACTATTGTAAGTAATTTCTAGTTTAGCCTCTTGGGCTGCCCTGGTGGGTCACATGGTAAAGAATGTGCCCGCGATGCAGGAGACCTGGGTTTGATCCCTGAGTCAGGAAGATGCCCTGGAGAACGGCATGGCAACCCACTCATCTTTTGCCTGGAAGAATTCCATGAACAGAGGAGCCTGGCCGGCTACAGTCTCTTAAGTTTGCAAAGTGTCGGTCACAGCTGAGTGACTAACACTTTCACTTTCACATAGGTTAGCCTCTTAATCACTTTTCACGTTAATGATAAAAATAGTTTAGGTCCACTGACTTACTTTGGAGAATTCGTCTCTCTTTTCCCCATGCAACTTGTAGCTAAGTACCCTGCAGGCAAACGTGACATTGAGCCAGCCGTCTTGGACTAAAGAAGGGACAAAGGTAGTGCTGAGGTTATCTAATAGAGAGCCTCTCCCTCAAGTGAAATCTTTTATTTTTTTCTCAATTCTTAGTCAATGTTACCTACCTCATGGCCTTCTAAAATGATCTATATATGCCTGTATACTTTACAAATTAGGTAAATAATGTCCCTAATTATCCTCACCTCTTTTCCTCTGATTACTTCTGCATTTGTTTCTCATTTATTACTGTTCATGCCTTCATCTTTCACTTCAGATATGCTGTTTATTCAACAGTTCCCTAAAGTTCACATAAATAAATTCAAGAATACTGCTGAGCAGAATTTTAATATTCATATCTCCCCTTCCTACACATTGATTTGCATAAATTAGTTTAGGTTCATGTCTTTATATATTTTATTAGAAGGACGAACCTAATTAATACAGAGCATGAGGCTTTAAGAAAATATAAACTTTTTCTGGGATTTGAGCATATAATTAGGCACTTACTCTGATTAGGTCTTCTCTGGTGGCTCAGATGGTAAAGCATCTACCTGCAATGTGGGAGACCCAGGTTCAATCCCTGGGTTGGGAAGATCCCCTGGAGAAGGAAATGGCAACCCACTCCAGTACTCTTGCCTGGAAAATTCCACGGGCCGAGGGGCCTAGTAGGCTACAGTCCATGGGGTCGCAAAGAGTCTGACATGACTGAGCGACTTCACTTTCTTCTGATTAGGTAGGTGCATGCATGCTAAGTTATGTCAACTCTTTGCAACCCCATGGACTGTAGCCCACCAGGCTCCTCTGTCCATGGGATTCTCCAGGCAAGAATGCTGGAGTGGGTTGCCATGCCCTCCTCCGTGGAATCTTCCCAACCTAGGGATCGAACTTGCAGCTGTTAAGTCTCCCACATTGGTAGGCGAGTTCTTTATCACTAGCACCACCTGGGAAGCCTGATTAGGTAGGTGAGTTTGTATAAAACTGTTATATTTTAATGGACATTCTGTATACATTAACTTAGGTCTTTGTCTCAACATCTTCAATAACTGTTAATTGTCACTTTATACCAGTTTTTGCCTGGAGATTTATTAGTCTGCCCTTTGACAGAGAAGTTATACTCTGCTACATTTAGTCAATTAAAACTAGCATCTTACTACCCTGAGAAATTTTAAAGAGGAAAGAAAGGTTCCAAAAAGTTCATGAGAATTCTGCTTTTACCAGCAGTGACTTTCCCACAGATAATAATTGCTATCTGAACAGTGAAGTCTCTGAGTGAATCAGATATAAGATCCTATTTGGGAAAAGGGTGGCAATTACTGCAAAGAACATGTATGTTTATATTGAGTTTTGGGAATTAGGAAAGACTTTTATTTCAGTTACGTAATATGTAGAAGAAAGGCCTGGATTTTGCATCGGATTAATTAGTATCTCCCGTTAAGTGTTGTCAGCAGAATTGTCACCTCTGTTTGCAGTGTCAAGCCTCATCCTTCCTAATCGCCATGACTAAGTCAGGATGGGGCACATGTCTGCCATGCAGTGCTTCTCAGTTGCAAATCCTGAGCTGGCTCAGTATTCTCAGTCTTTTAATGGCATATTGTTATTTTCTGACAAATAGAAATCAGTAAATGATTGATGTACCACACCAGTTTGGTGACATCTCCTGCTGTATCACTGACATATGTTGCTTCTTCCTTAGATACAGCTTTCTCAAGGACTCAAATAATTCTGTATCTTAGGAGAATGACTGGCATGAAAGCAGAAAAATGGGCATCAGGCCACCAGCATCATTAGCCACTGTGCTAATAGTGAAAAGATACATTGTAAGAAATTATCATCATTTTCAAGAAAAAAATATTTTAAAGTTAAGACTGTTTCAGGATAGCTAACAACCAGTTGAAAAAAGATAAGATTCATATGTCATATGTTTCTCAGTCAATCTGATATGTTTAAATAAACAAAAGCTGACTTGGTGTAATATGAGCTTGTTAAGCGCCCACAGAAGATTTCTTTCCTCCCAGTAACTATATATACTCTTTAGTACCCTCACCCTTAAATGTCTATACAAAAATTATCATACATGCTGCCTAAAAGTGACATTTGACTAAAACTTATAAAAGGAAAAGATAACTCCTTACTGTAATAAATAATTTCGTAAAACAAGATTAGAGATTTTATAAGTTTGTCCACAAAGTCTTTCAATAGCATAAGTGCACAGTTGAAATACAGACTGAAACTTGGTAACAGTGGAAGCTGGAATTTCTATGATAGTTTCTTAGAAAAAAGATACATGCAGTTGTGTTTTTGTTTAATTAATTGTACTAGAATAAAAACTATAATAATTTAAAAGTGTGGCTTAAGAAATTTAAAAATAGCAAGACAAGCTTTTCTTTGAAATGCAAACCACAGGAATACTTGAAACTATGTCTAATACGCTGCATAGGTAAAATAATTACTGAGGATGACATGTAGTAATTGGGTCTGTAACTCCAATTACCCTGAGGCATTGACTCATTTAGACTTATGCCTTTATTCATCAGGTTTGTGAGATAAGCTTTTCCGTAGAAATAAATCCAGAGTATCTTCCCTTGAATTCAAGGATTCCACAACCCTCCTCTCTAGAGAACCAGCAAGAAATCATTGAATTATTTGCTAATTGTGAGCAAAATTTGTATTGATTTTTTTCCTGTCTTTCTAGCTGATGTTAATAGCATCATACTTCAGGTCACTGAATACTTTGAGCACCATCTAATTGTCAAAGAATCACTTACTAAGACAAAACTGTAGACATCAAAGGCATGTACACACATACATAATAGCACAAAGAAAATGATGACATAGACAGTTAATATTTACTTTCTTCTCCACCTCATCTGGTAATATTTTGCAATGCATGTGACATAGTTTAAAAATAATACTAATTTTAAGTGATATCAAAACCACTACATCACTCAGTTCTAGCCACACCTGTTCTAACTGCTGGACAAGTATTAATTTCTCATTGCATCACAGTGCCACTATCACAAAAA
Source organism: Oryx dammah (assembly GCF_014754425.2). Taxonomy (NCBI): domain Eukaryota; kingdom Metazoa; phylum Chordata; class Mammalia; order Artiodactyla; family Bovidae; genus Oryx; species Oryx dammah. The sequence goes on along the minus strand of NW_024070186.1, from coordinate 131,814,716 downwards.
GCTATAGCAAAATATAAACATATGTCCACTTTTGTTCATTAGGTTGTCATATCCTTTGAAATATGATATAGGGAGCATAACTTTTGCTTTTCTTTTAAAATCATTTTGTGGATATAAAAACAGACATTGTGTATTTTTTCTCACACTTTTCAGTGCTGTACTGTGATTTCTAGTAAAATGAAACTATTTCCAAGTATTATAATTTCTATAGTGCATTAGCAGAGTGTTTTAAGTTAAAGATGCCTGTCCATTCTCTGCACTGACACACAAAACTATTGCTCAATAAATTTGACCAAATTTAGTAAAATATAGCTGTAGAAAAAAATAGAAAACACTCCATTGAATGCTCCTGATAGTCTTTTACATGGGAAGAGCTATTCCTCTCTTGGCCCCTAACTAGTTGTTAAAACCAATGTACCTCATCTTTGACATCTGTTTGAGCAGAATGAATCCATTTTATATCCCGAAATCACTTTCACTGGGACAGAGTGCAGTAAATGAACCAAAATGGTGGGGAAATGAGAAAGTGTAAACAAGCCAATGAGATGCCATTTAATTTCCTGGAGAGCCAGAAGATCAGACTTTGAAAGGAAAACCTGCTCATAGCCCGTTGCTATTTGAGGGAACTTTTTTTTGAGTATATTGAAATTTAAATTGAGACTATACCCAGAAACGTTTCATAACAACAGCCAACACTAAGTTGCTTAGTAATATTGCTTGATGGTTTATGAATACCTAACTATTCCTATGTATACAGGACAGGCACCATTAACATTTTTGATGAAGCATGGCCGTACCAAGAAACATGCATGGTATTCTGATTGCCATGTGTTAGAACATTCAATACCTGTGATTTTTTTCCCCCATTAATAATGATGAGGTTCTTTTTCAGTATTGTTGTTGGATTGTTAGCCTCTGTTAAATTCTGAGAACATCAAATAAACACAGAGTGTTAAAAATTAAAGTTTTTATACACAAAACAAAGTTTAACATAATAAGCTTCAGTTAGTCCTACTCTGCTGTATAAACTCATGTAGTCTGCTTGTGGGATATCTCTGGAGAGACGACTAGCATCGCATAGTGGATCATGTAAAAACTTGGCCTCATACTTTGCCTGAGAAGGAGTTCATGTTTTATATCCATACAGTTCCAGCAGGAACATCATGAATAGTATCCTTTTGAACTAACAAGCATTTTTCTTTAAGAGTAAAGTTGAGGTCGCATCTGCTGGTTCCAAAATTCAAGTTCACTAATTGAGAAGGTCTAGTGAACAACACAGGGCTTCCCTGATGAGTCAGATGGTAAAGAATTTGCCTGCAGTGCAGGAGGCCCGGGTTTGATCCTTGGGTTGGGAAGATCCCCTGGGGTAGGAAATGGCTCTCCACTCCAGTATCCTTGCTTGGAGAATCCCATGGATAGAGGAGCCTGGAGGGCTACGGTTCATAGGGTTTCAAAGACTCGGACACGACTGAGCAATTAATAGTGCACAATGCAATAAAAAAAGAGAGAACCAATGTTCGTTATACATGTATGTTTTGGTTATTTTGCCTTTAGTGATTTTTAGGTGTTTCCTTGAGTGATTATAAGAGATGGAGAAAAATGCCTGCAGTGTTGAGCTGTTTCAGTTTGTGTGTGTAAGAGATTCTGTTGACTATAAATTCTTGCTTATTATACACAAAGTTTATAAAGTGTCACATTCATATTTTTAAACTATGATAGAGTGCTGGGATGAGCACAGTAATTCCTTCCATCATTGCATCTGTACTCTTTACAATGTCGCTTTGATCAAGAGGAGGAGTCCATTTCTCTAATGCTTGTGTAGGGCTGACCTTGTCACTTGCTTTGATTGGTAGAATTGATATGCTGATCCTACATCTTTTGAGGGCTTGCTGATTTCACATTGCCTTCTTGGAACATTGATGCCACTATGTGAAGTACCGTGACCTAGACCCTTTGAGACTGAAAGACCAAATATGGAAAATGGCCCAACTCTGCAGCCATACAGCTCTTTCGGAAATTGCAGCCAGCACCGACCATCTGGAGATGATGATGAGGTCATTTTTGACCTTGCAGCCCCAGTAAAGCCCACAGACAACTATAGATGGCTGAATGGCCCCAAACAAGAGCACTAGACCCACTCAACAAAGACCAACCTTAACTGCTGACCCACCTAAATGTGAGCAAATGGAATAATTGTTGTATGCCACTAAATTGACTCTTTAAACAACTGACTTTTGAGGTTGTGGTGAGGCAGCAATAGTTAGCTAATGCATATACCTCTTAAGGGAAAGGGCAGGTATTAGTGATTTTATGTACTTTATACTGCCTGGAGCATGGTAGATAGTAAGGAAAGATTATTCAATCATATGAAGTGAAATAAGAAGAAAACTTTGCTTTAAGAGACTAACAACTTCAGTTAGGGTACTGGGCACCAAAAAGTTTATCATTTATTGAACTTATGCTTGTGACAATCACCTGCATCTTCTTAAGAATTCTGGGCTTGAAACCCATATTTATCACAACATCACTTGTAGGAGCCAGGGTCAAATGTTTGTATGCAAATCTATGTGAAAAGAAATTAGCTGAGGAAAAATCATCAAAAGTCTATTTCATTTTAGATATTTATAGATAGCTATAAATTGTTTATAAATAGCTCTCTAAGGTAATTTTTTAAAGTTTACTGGTACAGGTGTGAAAGGTATTTCTAAGAATACCAGACATTTCAGCCAGATGTGTCAGTTGATTTAATGTGAAGCTGTAATAATAATCAGAGTCTAATTACTTTGATTATTCTTTGGAATTAATGTTTATTCTATTCTGTAATTCAACATTGATTGAGTTTTATAAGAGAAAACTTGAACTTCACGTTCATAGCACAAAAGAATCACTTTTAGTGATAGAAGCAAATGGCTATTAAGATTATAAAAACAAAATAATGATAAGAACAAATATATATTTTTAATTTTTATCTTTGAATTTTTAAAAAGCCATATGGAGATAAATGAATTTTTAGGTTCTTAGAGACAGAGTTAGATTGGCAATTACATTTTTAGAGAAATGAAAGAATAATATATGCACTATAAAGTCTGTACATTTTAAAAATACATTTAAAAGAGTATTTTCTCTATTTACCAAAAAAAAAAAAATGTTATTTTTAATCACAGGACAGTTTGGTTGAATTTCATCGAAACTAAGGAAGAAAGAAATCTGCATCTTTCATTAGAATCTCCATCAGCCATGTTTCCATTAGAGTTCACTGAAAAATGACTCAGAAAACCAACAATTTTATGCATCAGGTGACAGGTTTTGACAGAAACAGCACTGCGGTTTTTGTGATACGCTACATTTTGAATGCTTAGACTGTGTGATTAGGTGTGCTTTAGATGACTTCCACGTGCTTAGCTAGCAAAATCTGAGTTTATTTATACAAAATTATTCAAGTGAAAAACATGGTGTCTCTCAAGTGAGTAAAGTCAGACCTTGAAAGACACCAGAGGGGATTGGCTCACATTTTATTATCAAGTGAGCTGTTCTAGCTCTGCTAAAAGTAAGGCACAAATCTTCTTGGTAAGCACAATGAGCTTTTTTTTTAATTTTTATTTTATTTTTATGATGCAAAAATAAAAAGAGGAAGTCCCACCATTTAATAAAGCAACTTTCTGTTTCAGCTTCTATTAGTTTGGCTTTAGTAAAAAATAAAAATAAAAATCTACAAGTGTCTTGTAAACAGAAAAACAATCAAATGTTCTAAATTATAATAGGTGTGCCATAAACATTTGTTTTTCCATATGAGTAATATCTACTTGCAAATCTTTAGATACTTACTCTCTAAACACTTGTCTCTGGGCATATTTTAGAATAACTGTATTGTAGAGTCATCTGGTTTTTATTTAGAATTGAGAATCTAGTTGTTAAAGTGTTCAGATCTACTTTTCCCACTTTATTGTTGAATGAGACACTTCACTTCTTATTGTTAGCATGGAATATTAATCATGCAACTTAAATTAACATAAGCCTGTTCCTTGTAAAGGAAGTGAAAGGAATTCATACGTTAGAGACAAAGAGCCGTGGGTTTCTAACTCTAAGCTACATTGCCTTTGGAAAGTCTATTTTCAAAACTCTCAGAAATACATCTTTGAACTGGAGACACTCTATTTAAAAGTGTTGTAGGTTTGAGAGGTTATATATCCCATATGGTGCCTGCAGGGTAAGAGAATGCTGATGATAATGATGATTAGAACTGGTATGTTTCATACATTTTTATTTCATCCCCCTTATCCCAACAGGTGACATGAAAAACATTTAAGTATTATTCATGGATACTTGTACATGTGGTTTTTGTTTTTTCATTCCAAAGATGAACAATATTAAAGCCTTTATCTTTCAGAGAGACTACAGATTTCCTTGTGATAATCATAAAGATTGGCAAGGTAAAGATGAGTGTAATGGGAGAAAAATGTTATACATTTAATATTTTAGAATCATTTTTTGAGTTAATAGATGGCATTCAAGCTGAGTAAGTAGAGAATTAATTTTGACTCTTTAATTATACTGCAGAGTATAGTGAAACATATTAATGGTGAATGCACATTTGAAATTCCATAAAGTTAAAAGCTTGTTCCAAAAGCATTTCATTACATTTGTCAGTTTCAATGGTTTTATCCTTTAATGTCAGATAGATATAATTTTACAGAATCCAAATGCATTTGAGAACAGTTCTGACTTTCAAAGGAAATCAGACAGATGCTATGTAAGTGGATTTCTATATGTTCTATATATTTCTATATGTTCTTAATTTCTAGTTATATCAAAATTTTATTTATTTAGGGGCTTGAGTTTTAATGTGAAAAGGTTCCACTAAAAAGCGTTTATAATTTCCAATTCTGTCCATTTAAATTTGAATTTTGAAGTTTAAAAATTTGTCCATATCTATAAAATCCAAAGTTTTCAATTCATATATTGAAAGTATTCTTCAAACTTCAAGCAATCAAAACTATTTCTTCCTATTCCTACATCTTTCCTAAATTGTGATATCATTTAGTGCTTTTCTCTGAACTCCTATCTTTGGCACTATCTAGATAATACATTACTTTGCCAACTAAGGTCCGTCTAGTCAAGGCTATGATTTTTCCAATGGTCATATATGAATGTGAGAGTTGGACTGTGAAGAAGGCTGAGCACTGAAGAACTGATGCTTTTGAACTGTGGTGTTGGAGAAGACTCTTGAGAGTCCCTTGGACTGCAAGGAGATCCAACCAGTCCATTCTGAAGGAGATCACCCCTGGGATTTCTTTGGAAGGAATGATGCTAAAGCTGAAACTCCAGTACTTTGGCCACCTCATGTGAAGAATTGACTCATTGGAAAAGACTCTGATGCTGGGAGGGACTGGGGGCAGGAGGAGAAGGGGATGACAGAGGATGAGATGGCTGGATGGCATCACGGACTCGATGGACGTGAGTCTGAGTGAACTCTGGGAGTTGGTGATGGACAGGGAGGCCTGGCGTGCTGCGATTCATGGGGTCGTAGAGAGTCGGACAGGACTGAGCGACTGAACTGAACTGAGATAATATGTTCTTGGCTTAATGTCTTCTTGAAAAGAGGGTATAGCTATTTCCATGCAAGCCTCTAGGGTTCAGGTATGTTTGGGCTCAGCATTGCATTCCCTGATGGAAGTGAAATGCCCAAGTTGGGTTTTATTTAATATTTATTAAATGAGTAAATGAGAAAGATGTTGGAAGAACTCACTCTTTGAAATTTGAATATTCTACCATTATCACTGAAGACGCCCTATTTGATTTCTTTCTTATTCCTTCTTTGCTTCTATCCTGCCTTTCTCCATTTTTCTCTTTTTTCTCCTTTCTACTCCCTACCTTCCATCTTTTCCCCCAGAAAAACAATAAACACCTCACTGAATTACATTTTAATTTGGAATTTATTTTAAAAGTTAGTTCATAGCAAAATAATGAAAAAGTGATCTTTAAAAATCCATTGAATCATCAATAAAATACCATACTCAGTCACTGCAATAAGAATAGTGAGATATTCCCATTACATGAGGAAATGGAGACTGTGAGAAAACAGATTTCTGAATCCTGTTTTATAGGAATCGTTTTTGGAACTTACTGAATTGTGGAAATACTCACAATACATACTCCTATACATACGCCTTCCAGGTATGTATAGTTAAGTCAGATAAATTAACTGTGCTTACATTTCAATCATATATAGTGAATACAAAGAGCATGATTTTGGGTAAAACAGACACTGATTCCAGTCTCCAGCAGGAAATAGATGTTGCATATGTTTGTATGGCTAGATGTTCTCATTTGTAAGATTGCAATTTAACAGTATCTGTTTTTGGTATTACTATTCAAACACATAATGCTTGTCAAAGGTTTAGAAAATAACTAGTATATAGTAGGTGCTCAGTGTGTGTTAGTCGCTCATTTGAGTCTAACTCTTTGCCACCCCATGGACAGTAACCTACCAGGCTCCTCCGCCCTTGGGATTCTCCAGGTAAGAATACCGGAGTGGGTAGCTATTTCCTTCTCCAGGGATCTTCCAGACCTTGGCATTGAACTCTGGTCTCCGGCGTTGCAGGCAGGTTCTTTACTGTCTGAGCCATCAGGGAAGGCCAAGTGCTAAATAAATGTTAGCTATTATTATTGCTAGATCAATTTATAAGTGACAGGGTGAGTTTTTAACTTATTACAATGATGTGTGTGATTTTTGTGTCCTAAAACAAAAGTATGTGTTTCTCTAAAAATATAAATTATAGAAATTATTGGAAAAGTTCATTTAATTTGCAAACATAGGTTTGAATACCAAGAGCACACATGTAAAGCAATGTCAATCAAATTGCAGTCTTCTCTATAGCTTCCATTTTTTCAACTTGCTCTGTAAACTTGATATTTCTTAGAGTTCTCTACCAGGATTCCTAACATAATCCTTGGGTAATGCCTTTTAATTTTATGTCTTCAGTTATCACATGAGTACTGACATTTCTTTGGTGAATAGCTGCAGCCTAGCTATCAAATATCATGCTCAAATCAACTCCATAACAACTTGGAAGTCTCACACGTATTTTACTCTCCCATTTGTCCAAAATAAAAGTACCAACTCACCTATTAAACTGCTCCTAATTGGGTCAAAATACTTATAAAAAATAAAAATGATGGCAGTATACAGCCTTGACATACTCCTTTCCCACTTTGGAACCAGTCAGTTCTTCCTTGTCTGATTCTAACTGTTGCTTCTTGACCTGCATACAAGTTTCTCAGAAGGCAGGAAAGGTGGTCTGATATTCCCATCTCTTTAAGAATTTTCCATAGTTTGTTGTGACCCACACAATCAAAGGCAATAGTGAAAGCATAGTCAATGAAGCAAAAGCAGATATAATTCTGGAATTCTCTCGCTTTTTCTGTGATCCAACAGATGTTGGCATTTTGATCTCTGGTTCCTCTGCCTTTTCTAAATCCAGCTTGTCTTTCTGGAAGTTCTCAAATCACATATTGTTGAAGCCTAGCCTGAAGGATTTTGAGCATTACTTTGCTAGCATGTGAAGTGAATGCAATTCTGTAATAGTTGAAATTATTTGGCATTGTCATACTTTGGGATTGGAATGAAAACTGACCTTTTCCAGGCCTGTAGCCACTGCTGAATTTTCCAAATTTGCTGGCATATTGAGTTCAACACTTGCACAGCATCATCTATTAGGGTTTGAAATAGCTCAGCTGGAATTCCATCACCTCCACTAGCTTTGTTTGAAGTGATGCTTCCTAAGGCCTGCTTGACTTTGCATTCCAGGATGTCTGGCTCTAGATGAGTGATCACACTATCTTGATTATCTGGGTCATGAAGATCTTTTTTGTAATTTTCTTCTGTGTATTCTTGCTACCTCTTCTTAATATTTTCTGCTTCTGTTGGGTCCATACCATTTCTGTCCTTTATTGTACCCATCTTTGCATGAAATGTTCCCTTGGTATCTCTAATTTTCTTGAAGAGATCTCTAGTCTTTCCCATTCTATGATTTTCCTCTGTTTCTTTGCATTGATCACTAAGGAAGGCTTTCTCATCTCTCCTTGCTATTCTTTGTAACTCTGCATTCAAATGGGTATATTTTTCCTTTTCTCTTTTACCTTTAGCTTCTCTTCTTTTCTTAGCTATTTGTAAGGCCTCTTCAGACAATCATTTTTCCTTTTTGTATTTCTTTTCTTGGGGATGGATTTGATCACCACCTCCTATACAATGTTATGAACCTTCATCTGTTGTTCTTCAGGCACTCTGTCTTTCGGATCTAGTCCCTTGAATCTGTTTGTCACTTCCACTGTATAATCATAAGGGATTTGATTTAGGTCATATCTGAATGGCCTAGTGGTTTTCCTTACTTTCTTCAATTAAGTCTGGATTTTGCAATAAGGAGTCCATGATCTGAGCCAGAGTTAGCTCCCAGTCTTGTTTTCGCTGACTGCATATAGCTTCTCCGTCTTCGGCTGAAAAGAATATAATCAATCTGAAATCAGTATTGACCATCTGGGGATGTGAATGTGTAGAGTTCCCATCAATCCTGAATCATTGATGACAGAAATGGCATCTTATTAACTGTTATTTTACAGGTCCTCTTTCAGTGCATAGCGTGTAATTAAATGATTATTTGATTAATTTGCATCAATTAGCTATCCAAATCAAAGGCAAGTTAAAAAAAGGCAAGTAACAGTTTGACCTTCTTATGATATACGTTTCTAGAAAGAAAAGGAAGGATGGAGCACTAGGAGACTGGAAGACTTCTCATGTGTTTTAAGTGTTTTTAAATACATGACCTTCCTGTTACCCCCTGAGAATATTTCTTCTCAAATTTTCATTTCTCATCAATTGTCACAACTGGATTGAGCAGAATTTTTTAAAAAGTGAGCATGTGTGTAGCCTTATCTGAGACTGGCATCCCCTCAAAGTCTTCTTCCCATGCGCCTTTATTTATACCCTTTCCCTTGAACTATCTGTCCACTTATGGCACAAACATCTGCTAGTATATTGGTTTTTTCAAACTTGTGCAGGACGTTGATGCTTATTTTAATAGCTACTCTGTTGTTTATCCTCTAAACGTAACTTTATTTCAAAACAAAAGAGAAGCATTCAATTTTGTTTTACCATTTTTACTTTTCCTGCTGTCTTGCCTTGTTAAATACAATAGTCTCTAGTTATCAATTTCTGTACATTTCTACTGCCATCACAATGGTCATGCCCTATGCCAAACCCCAGACTCCTTTGCAGTCAAAAGTCTTCTGATTGCCTACCAGTTCCTGTCTGTGCTGTGCTGTTCTTAGTAGCTCAGTCATGTCTGACTCTTCCTGACCCTCTGGACTGTAGCCCGCCAGGCTCTTCTGTCCACAGTGATTCCCCAGACAAGAATACTGGACTGGGTTGCCATGCCCTCCTCCAGGGGATCTTCCCAATCCAGCAATCAAACTCAGGTCTTCCGCACTGCAGACAGATTCTTTATTGTCTGAGCCACCAGGAAAGCTGAAGAACACTGGGGTAGGTAGCCTATCCCTTCTCCAGGGGATCTTCCCAACCCAGGAATGGAACCAAGATCTCCTGCATTATAGGCAGATTCTTTACCTGCTGAGCTACTGGGAAGCCCCACATTTCCTGCCTACCAAGAACCTTTTCATTTAGTCGTTACTTATACTAACACACTTGAGGTAGAAAGATAGAAATATGATACTTATCTTCTCCACAGCAACAGTGTCTGCTGTGATATCATTCTAACTCTGTACTGGATTCATCTCTCAAGAACATTATTATTAATCTGTAGTGTGGCTAACCTGTAACATTTCATAGGTTGGTATGTTGAAAGGTTGTTCTTTGAATATCTTTTTGATATTTTTCTAAATTCATAAAAAGCCATCATGTACCCTTGAAATTTTCTAGGATTATTATTGTTTTTCATTATAGTTAATTTTATTTAATTGTCTATTCTATACTTTCTCCCTTTATAATGACTTATTTATATTATCAGTCTATATCCATTCATCTGTGATAGAAGTTCACTTGCTGTTAACTCAGTTGGCTGGGAGATTGTGGTTTGGATAAGTTAGCTTTGCAGTCATTGCTACACCCAGGCTGTTCTGTAATTTAGCCTACCATTTCCCAGGTGTGTGAAAGTGGCTTAACACTAGGAAATGGCAAGAAAAATTGCTTGAGTAAGTTTACAGTTGATATAGAGTACATTTTTTTTTAATGCCTAAAAGATGATGGTGTGAAAGTGCCACACCCAATGTCAGCAAATTTGGAAAACTCAGAAGTGGCCACAGGACTGGAAAAGGTCAGTTTTCATTCCAATCCCAAAGAAAGGCAATGCCAAAGAATGCTCAAACGACCACACAAATACACTCATCTCATACGCTAATAAAGTAATACTCAAAATTCTCCAAGCTATGCTTTAGCAATACATGAACCGTGAACTCCTTGATGTTCAAGCTGGTTTTAGAAAAGGCAGAGGAACCAGAGATCAAATTGCCAACATCTGCTGGATCATGGAAGAAGCAAGAGAGTTCCAGAAAAACACCTATTTCTGCTTAATTGACTATGCCAAAGCCTTTGACCGTGTGGATAACAATAAACTGTGGAAAATTTTGAAAGAGATGGGAATACCAGACCACCTAACCTGCCTCTTGAGAAATCTGTATGCAGGTCAGGAAGCAGCAGTTAGAACTGGACATGGAACAACAAACTGGTTGCAACAGAACAAGGAAGTATGTCAAGGCTGTATATTGTCACCCTGCTTATTTAACTTATATGCAGAGTACATCATGAGAAATGCTGGGCTGGATGAAGCACAAGCTGGAATCAAGATTGCTGGGATAAATATCAATAACCTCAGATATACAGATGATACCACCCTTATGGCAGAAAGTGAAGAGGAACTAAAGAGCCTCTTGATGAAGGTGAAAGAGGAGAGTGAAAATGTTGGCTTAAAGCTCGACATTCAGAAAAAGAAGATCCCTTCACTTCATAGCAAATAGATGGGTAAACAGTGGAAACAGTGGCTGACTTTGTCTTTTGGGGCCCCAAACCACTGCAGATGGTGACTGCAGCCATGAAATGAAAAGACGTTTACTCCTTGGAAGGAAAGTTAGACAACCTAGAAGAGCATATTCAAAAGCAGAGACATTATTTTGCCAACAGAGGTCCATCTAGTCAAGGCTATGGTTTTTCCTGTGGTCATGTAAGAATGTGAAAGTTGGCCTATAAAGACAGCTGAGCACCGAAGAATTGATGCTTTTGAACTATGGTGTTGGAGAAGACTCTTGAGAGTCCCTTGGACTACAAGGAGATCCAACCAGTCCATCCTAAAGGAGATCAGTACTGGATGTTCATTGGAAGGACTGATGTTGAAGCTGAAACTTCAATACTGTGGCCACCTGATGCAAAGAGCTGACTCATTAGAAAAGACCCTGGTGCTGGGAAAGATTGAGGGCAGTAGGAGAAGGGGATGACAGAGGATGAGATGGTTGAATGGCATTACCAGCTCAATGGACATGGGTTTGGGTGGACTCCAGGAGTTGGTGATGGACAGGGAAGCCTGATGTGCTGCAGTTCATGGGGTCGCAAAGAGTTGGACATGACTGTGCAACTGAACTGAAGTGATGCCTGATGCAAAGTAGGTATTTTGTTCAATGGAATATAATTTGGAAAGGTAATATTATCATGATATAACAAATAGAAAAATGAAACTTTAATGTTGACCTCAAAACAACAAATCTAACTACATATAAAATTAATAGAATTATGATTATAATAGTCAAATGTGCATATTGTTTGATGGCAGAATCTTTTTCATATATTTGAGAAGACATTAAATAAAACTTGAAAAAAATGTTTGAGCAGTTACAAAACTTACTTTGGTAGATTATAGTAACTAGGTGAAAGAATGTATCAGTTCAGTTCAGTCACTCAGTCCTGTCCGAAGCTTTGTGACCACATGAATCCTAGCACCCCAGGCCTCCCTGTCCATCACCAGCTCCCAGAGTTTACTCAAACTCATGTCCATCGAGTCAGTGATACCATCCAGCCATCTCATCCTCTGTCGTCCCCTTCTCCTCCTGCCCCCAGTCCCTCCCAGCATCAGGGTCTTTTCCAATGAGTCAACTCTTCCCATGAGGTGACCAAAATATTGGAGTTTCAGCTTCAGCATCAGTCTTTTCAATGAACACCCAGGATGGTGTTCTCTTTTACAATGGACTGGTTGGATCTCCTTGCAGTCCAAGGGACTCTCAAGAATCTTCTCCAACACCACAGTTCAAAAGCATCAATTCTTCAGCACTCAGCTTTCTTCACAGTCCAACTCTCACATCCATACATGACCACAGGAAAAACCATAGCCTTGACTAGATGAACCTTTGTTGTCAGAGTAGTGTCTCTGTTTTTGAATATGCTATCTAGGTTGGTCATAACTTTCCTTCCACGGAGTAAGTGTCTTAATTTCATGGCTGCACTCACCGTCTGCAGTGATTCTGGAGCCCAAAGAGATAAAGTCTAACACTGTTTCCACTGTTTCTCCATCTATTTCCCATGAAGTGATGGGACCAGATGCCATGATCTTTGTTTTCTGAATGTTGAGCTTTAAGCCAACTTTTTCACTCTCCTCTTTCACTTTCATCAAGAGGCTTTTTAGTTCCTCTTCACTTTCTGCCATAAGGGTGGTGTCATCTGCATATCTGAGGTTATTGATATTTCTCCCGGCAATGTTGATTCCAGCTTGTGCTTCTCCCAGCCCAATGTTTCTCATGATGTACTCTGCATATAAGTTAAATAAACAGCGTGACCATGTACAGCCTTGATGTACTCCTTTTCTATTTGGAACCAGGCTGTTCCATGTGTAGTTGCTTCCTGACCTGCATATAGGTTTCTCAAGAGGCAGGTCAGATGGTCTGCTATTTCCATCTCTTTCAGAACTTTCCACAGTTCATTGTGACCCACACAGTCAAAGGCTTTGGCATAGTCAATAAAGCAGAAATAGATTCTTTTCTGGAATTCCCTTCCTTTTTCGGTGATCCAGCAGAAACATTCAAAACATAGGACATGTAAAAAAAAATTCTTATATTATTCTTATAGTTAATTAGGACAAAGCAGGTGAAACTGAATGTAAAGAAGAGTAAAAATCTTTCTTTTCTTCCTTCTACATAAATTTTGTTGATAATAGCCAGTGTTCCTTTTTATTCATTTATTAGTAAATGTCAGCTATCATATACAGGATCTCATTTGCAAAGAGAGTTTCAGATAATGTTTCAGTTTATAGTAAACTCCTTTGAGGTAAATAATAAATAAGGAGCTTTATCAGTAAGGTGTCCTTAAGTGTAGAAGGAATTTACAAAGTAAATGCTAATTTTTATTTCCTTTTCTCTTATAAAAGAGATATTATCAAGGCTGTTGATGTCTTCTTATAGTAAAATGATAGAGTACTTACTCAGTAAATATTATTAGTGTTCTTATATTACCTTGGTGACCTTCCCAGGTGGTGCTAGTGGGGAAGAACACGCCTGCTAATGCAGGAGACATAGCAGATGCAGATGCAATCCCTGGGTCGGGAAGATCTCCTGTTGGAGGGTGTGGCAGCCCACCCCAGTATTCTTGCCTGGAGAATCCCATGGACAGAGGAGCCTGGTGGGCTACAGTATATTGGGTCACAGAGAGCCAGACACAATAAAGCGACTCAGCACATGTGCACATGACCTTGAATTCTGAGCACTGTTCTGAACGATGGTAAAAATATACCATACTGTTATAGCACATTCTATATAGAACTATCGGAGAAGGCAATGGCACCCCACTCCAGTACTCTTGCCTGGAGAATCCCATGGACGGAGGAGTCTGGTAGGCTCAAGCCCATGGGGTCGCTAAGAGTTGGACACGACTGAGCGACTTCACTTTCACGCATTGGAGAGGGAAATGGCAACCCACTCCAGTGTTCTTGCCTGGAGAATCCCAGGGACAGGGGAGCCTGTTGGGCTGCAGTCGGTGGGGTTGCACAGAGTCGGACATGACTGAAGCAACTTAAACAGCAGCAGCAGCAGCATATAGAGTTACAGATAAGTAGAATGCAACAAGAGTATCAACTAGAAAGTGAAAAAATTATTGAAAGCTATTTAGTATTTTTACTTGGACGGTAAAAATTTCCATAGTTTTATGCAGAAATCAAATGAAATTAGTCAGTAAAGATATAAAATTGAGAGTGAAAAGGAGTAGCTCTCTATAGATAATGAAACATAATTACTTATGTTTTGTTGGCAATTGAAGAAACCTCAAGACTTGGCCATGATTCAAAGGAAATAATTTTAACTTGGTAGGAAGGAAATAGGGGTAGTTTTGGAACTGATAGTCTGAGTTTCGTGTGAAAATATGATGTTCTAATGAAAGCTAAAAGGTACACATCATGCTGCTTTTTGTGTACAGGACTTTCATTCTGTTTGAATTAAATGTCGAATTCTAATGTACAGAAGTGAGAAATTCAGTGGCAAAATGGAAATGAAGAGGAGACAAACAAACAAACTTCTTTTCATCCTAATGTGCCTAGGCAGCAGTCCAAGAAGTAGATCTTAGGCACCATATGTGCCCTCCTCCCGAAAGGGATGACATTTTACACGTAACTGAAAATGACGGCACTTGTCTGAATTCTGCCAGATCCTTTTTGCTTTCTCTCAACATAAGATGGCTCTCTTGGTACAATATGCTCTCAAAAGACTGAGCATTAATTGCCGAAAGGAAGGCTCAGCATGGCCCATGTCTTTTTCTGATGTTAGTTCCCTATCTTCTAACACAACTCAGGGTCACAATCTAAATATGGTGACATGAAGCATCTTCAGGATGTTGGGTGTAGGGACCAGTGTCCCTAGCTCCCTGTTACACATCTTGCTTCTGTCTCAGAAGTGCTGAAGGATTATTTGTTTCTTTTCAGATAACCCTTGGTTCTTGTTCCCACACGGAATAGAGATTATGCTCTCCCTCCAGCCCTTTTAAAGTCCAGCACACCCAGCTTTGCCATGTGTGAGCAATCTGCAGGCACTATTAGCCCCGCTTGAGTAGCTCTTGATAACACTCTCTAGGAAGTCAATTAAAGATGTCAGGGGGTGGGCTGGACTGCTTTTCTTTTACTAACATGCATTTGGAGAGTGGAAGATGGAACTGTCAGGAACAGGTGATTTTTGGTTCCTGAGGACCGAAACCTGTTTTGCATTTTCTTCTATTTCAACATTTCTTTTGTGTTCTCAAAATGATTTATTTTAATTTTTAGGCATCACCAGCTATATAACACTGAGTATCAGATACCCACTCTAATAAATGATGAAAATATTTGTTCAGCAATTAAAGCAATAAAAAGAGAAGATGTCTTACGAATTTGAGCATAGTGAAAATTTGTATTAAGAAAGAGTTAATTTTTTGGATAAAATGTCTACCATTAAATGGAAATTAAATGATTGCTAAGAATTAGGCATAAAAATCATCTGGCTTTATAGTACTGTCATTCTTTGCACTTGCTTGCTACCATTATGACACTTTCTTTTGCTGAAAATTTTCACCCATTTATGTGTTTTTACTAAGAAAAACAACCCTAAAAGTAAATGACTGATTTTTATAAAGCAAAATAAAGTGCCACAACTGTAATCTAATGTAATTAATGTAAATGTCTAAACCAATTCAGTTCAGTTTAGTTCAGTCCCTCAGTCATGTTCAACTCTTTGTGAGCACATGAACCGCAGCTGGCCAGGCCTCGCTGTCTATCACCAACTCCCAGAGTTTACTCAAATTCATGTCCATTGAGTCGGTGATGCCATCCAACCATCTCATCTTCTGTCATCCCCTTCTCCTTCCACCTTCAATCATTCCCAGCATCAGGGTCTTTTCAAATGAGTCCGTTCTTAGGCCAAAGTATTGGAGTTTCAGCTTTAGCATCAGTCCTTCCAATGAATATTCAGGACTGATTTCCTTTAGGATGGACTGGTTGGATCTCCTTGCTGTCCAAGTGACTCTCAAGAGTCTTCTCCAGCAACACAGGTCAAAAGCATCAGTTCTTTAGAGCTCAGCTTTCTTTAGGTCCAACTCTCATATCCATACATGACTACTGGCAAAACCAAAGCTTTCACTAGATGAACCTTTGTTGGCAAAGTAATGTCTCTGCTTTTTAGTATCCTGTCTAGGTTGGTCGTAACTTTTCTTCCAAGAGGCAAGTGTCTTTTATGTTCATGGCTGCAATCACCATCTGCAGTGATTTTGGAGCCCCCCAAAATAAAGTCTGTCACTGTTTCCATTGTTTCCCCATCTATTTGCCATGAAGTGATGGGACCAGATGCCGTGATCTTTGTTTTCTGAATGTTGACCTTTAATATTACATTATTAAATTAGTACAGTAACAGAAATTTCCCTTTTTTTTCTATTTAATCTACCTCTTTTGTTGTATATCTATTCTTAACATGGAGAATTATCATGTGGGGAGATTAATACTTTTTAAGGAAAAATATAACTTTAAACATCACTATTTGATTATACAAAACCATGAAAATGAATGAATTCTTCCTCTTTACTAGATATGTGCTAGATGCCAAAATATGTTTAACTTAGTCCTCATTGTCACCCTTTATGATAGGTACCATTATCCCCATTTTACTGATAAAGAAGCAAAAGCTTAAAGAGGGTAAATAACCTGCCCCAACTCCTGTAACTAATAAGCAACAGTGCTGGGACTCAAACCAAAGACATTCATTCAACAAAACCATAGGTTTAACCTGTAGAGGGTACAGGATACCTGAAGCTGCAGTGTTCTATCTGTACTTACAATTGCAGAAAACATCTCATAATGATTATGTAACTCTGAGACTTGAACGGTGTCCAAGATGGCTACATGTTTTTTGAACAAAAAAAGAAAATAAAAAGGAGTCTGACTAAAGGTTTACTTTTGCTGAAAGAAGAAATTAATTACATATTAAAAAAAAAAAAGACTGAAATCCTAAGAACTTGTGCTACCATTAGAAAAGCTGCAATATTTCATTGTAGAGAAAGATACCAGTATAATGCTGATCACTCACTTTTGTTCTCTAGTTTTTATGAAAAAACATTTTTATAGAATCAAGTGCATATTGGGATTCATTCAAAGGAGCAAGTTTCATCATGAATTTTAAATGAAAAATATACTTATCCTAATTTTTGAAATCACCATCTCACAGCATGATATAATAACTGATTATATTAAAGACCTTAGTTTCCATGTAAATTATTTTAATATACTTTAATTATGTTAACAAATTATAAAATATGTCTGTTGTACTTAAGTTTCTATCAAAACAATCTTAAAGTAAGCTCTAGAATGACAAAAATTTTCTTTCAAATTCTCATCCCTTTTCTTATTAACTGGATGAAGTTGGCATCTTGGAACCTTTGTCGTTTCATCCATAAAACTACCTATGCCACAGGGTCATTGTGGGGTTTCCATCAACCTTATAGGCAAGAAATCTTGACCATTATTTGACATTGATTTATCCCATCTAGATAATTGAGATATTTTTAAATAACATGCAGAACATTATCTTGAAAAGATTATGAATGTGGTAAGCAGTGATACAAATTTCTGACATTTTTTTCTGACCATTTCAATAATGTGAAATTTGTGAATTAGTTTTTAACTTTGAAAATGAGAAACTACTGACGTTCCACTACTGGGAGATCATTCTACAATAATGCCCCTCAAAGCATACTCTCTCTCTCTCTCTCTATCTCTCTCTATATAGATAGATAAATAGATAGATAGATAGATAGATAGATAGATACAGATATAGATAAATAGATAGATTATTTTTTACTAAAAGACACACAACTTCCCATACATTTATTGAATAAATCAGTCAGTTTAGAAACTTTCTACTAAAGATGCATATGTAATAATCAGCTGTATCCAGTTTAGTCTTATCTTAATGATGAATTGAAATTCCTCATTCATCTATTCATTCAGTAAATATTTACTTTGAACTTACTGTGTGCCAAGAATACCATTCTAGACACTTGGAGACATAATAATAAACAATGAAAGAGGTCCTCCTCATTGTTTCCATGGAGATGGCTTATGTTCTACTGAAGGCAAATAGATAATAAATAAGTAAGCAGATAAGAATGACTTCACATAGTGATATGTGATATGCAGGGGAAAAATACCAGAAGGGTTTGATATGTGTGATCTTTTTGCTTCTTTAGGGATAGTCATAAAAGAGGAACTCAGTGATTTGATACATAAACTGAGATTTGTTGGACAAGAAGAGGAGAGGTAAAAGGAAGGCTTTGGAGAAGAATATTTCACAGTGAATAATATTAAAGGACCTAAAGAAGTCTTTGCCTGTCTAGAAGAAGAGAAGTGCCATTGTGGCTGTGGGAGAGAGAGAAAGAGGAATAGGTGCTATAAGATGAGAGTCTAGATCTCAAGATGCCTTGTAGGCCAGAGTAAGGATTTGGTGGTTTTCTAGATGTGATGCATCTTTTGGAGACATTAAGCAGAAGGATGGCAAGATTTGCTTTATAATTTTAATGAGGTTACTCTGTCAACTGTGTGAAAAATTGACTGTAAAATAAGTAAAAATAAGATTGTGATATCTTACAGTGAACAGTGTCAGATTCATGATCTCTGAAGGAAATCAAATACACAGCTTTAGTCATTCAGAGCTTCATGTGGCAAAAGTTTTATTAAAGTGGAAAGGGCTAAAGAAAGCTTCTTACATAGACACTGGAAGGGAGCAGAGCATGCCCTACTTTCTAGTCTTAGTTAGTTAGTTAGTTCAGTCGCTCAGTCGTGTCCGACTCTTTGCGACCCCATGAATTGCAGCTCGCTAGGCCTCCCTGTCCATCACCATCTCCCGGAATTCACCCAAACTCACGTCCATCGAGTCCGTGATGCCATCCAGCCATCTCATCCTCGGTCGTCCCCTTCTCCTCCTGCCCCCAATCCCTCCCAGCATCACAGTTTTTTTCCAATGAGTCAACTCTTCGCATGAGGTGGCCAAAGTACTGGAGTTTCAGCTTTAGCATCATTCCCTCCAAAGAAATCCCAGGGCTGATCTCCTACAGAATGGACTGGTTGGATCTCCTTGCAATCCAAGGGACTCTCAGGAGTCTTTTCCAACACCACACACAGTTCAAAAGCATCAATTCTTCGGCGCTCAGCCTTCTTCACAGTCCAACTCTCACATCCATACATGACCACTGGAAAAACCATAGCCTTGACCAGACAGACCTTAGTCAGCAAAATAATGTCTCTGCTTTTGAATATGCTATCTAGGTTGATCATAACTTTTCTTCCAACGAAGCGTCTTTTAATTTCATGGCTGCAGTCAAGTACTTGCAGTCTTTTAATTTCACCATCTGCAGTGATTCTGGAGTCCCAAAAAATAAAGTCTGACACTGTTTCCACTGTTGCCCCATCTATTTCCAATGAAGTGATGGGACCAGATGCCATGATCTTCATTTTCTGAATGTTGAGCTTTAGGCCAACCTTTTCGCTCTCCTCTTTCACTTTCATCAAGAGGCTTTTTAGCTTTTCTTCACTTTCTGCCATAAGGGTGGTGTCATCTGCGTATCTGAGGTTATTGATATTTCTCCCGGCAATCTTGATTCCAGCTTGTGTTTCTTCCAGTCCAGCGTTTCTCATGATATACTCTGCATATCAGTTAAATAAGCAGGGTGACAATATACAGCCTTGACGTACTCCTTTTCCTATTTGGAACCAGTCTGTTGTTCCATGTCCAGTTCTAACTGTTGCTTCCTGACCTGCATACAGATTTCTCAAGAGGCAGGTCAGGTGGTCTGGTATTCCCATCTCTTTCAGAATTTTCCACAGTTTATTGTGATCCACACAGTCAAAGGCTTTGGCATAGTCAATAAAGCAGAAATAGATGTTTTTCTGGAACTCTCTTGCTTTTTCCATGATCCAGCGGATGTTGGCAATTTGATCTCTGTTCCTCTGCCTTTTCTAAAACCAGCTTGAACGTCAAGGAGTTCACGGTTCACATATTGCTGAAGCCTGGCTTGGAGAATTTTGAGCATTACTTTACTAGCATGTGAGATGAGTGCAATTGTGTGGTAGTTTGAGCACTCTTTGGCATTGCCTTTCTTTGGAATTGGAATGAAAACTGACCAGAGCAAATAGTTGGGAAACAATGGAAACAGTGAGAAACTTTATTGGGGGTTGGGGGGGCTCCAAAGTCACTGCAGATGGTGACTGCAGCCATGAAATTAAAAGACGTTTGCTCTTTGGAAGAAAAGCTATGACCAAAATAGACAGCATGTTAAAAAGCAAAGACATTAGTTTACCAACAAAGGTCTGTCTAGTCAAAGCAATGGTTTTTCCCGTAGTCATTTACAGATGTGAGAGTTGGACTATAAAGAAAGATGAGTGTTGAAGAATTGATGATTTTGAACTGTGGTGTTGGAGAAGCCTCTTGAGAGTCCCTTGGACTGCAAGGAGATCCAACCAGTCCATTCTGAAGGAGATCACCCCTGGGATTTCTTTGGAAGGAATGATGCTAAAGCTGAAACTCCAGTACTTTGGCCACCTCATGTGAAGAGTTGACTCAATGGAAAAGACTCTGATGCTGGGAGGGATTGGGGGCAGAAGGAGAAGGGGATGACAGAGGATGAGATGGCTGGATGGCATCACGGACTCGATGGACGTGAGTCTGAGTGAACTCCGGGAGATGGTGATGGACAGGGAGGCCTGGCGAGCTGCAATTCATGGGGTCGCAAAGAGTCCGACACGACTGAGTGACTGAACTGAACTGAACTGAATGGAAGGCACTGAAATAATATCTAGTGAAGGCAGTTAAATGTAGTATTTGATTAAAATATCTATTGTTGTTGGGAAATCCTATTCTGTGTATGCATGCTACGTCACTTCAGTCATGTCCGACTATTTGCAGCCCTATGGACTGTAACCCACCAGGCTTCTCTGTCCATGGGATTCTCCAAGCAAGGATACAGGACTGGGTTGCCCTTTCCTCCTCCAGGGGGTCTTCCCAACCCAGGGATGGAACCGACGTCTCATATCTCCTGCATTGGTAGGTGGGTTCTTTACCACTGGCACCACCTGGGAAGCCCAGAAATCCTTTTCTACCTAAACATTAAAAATATTCTGAAAGAAATAAAGGGTGTGTTAGTGTATTTTAGTATTACCTCAAATGATTTTCTGTCTCTAATAACCACCATCTCTAATATGACCACTTTTCCTAATTGGGGAAAAAAAAAAACAATAACCAGGACTCTGCAGGAAGAAAGTTAATTTTAGAAAATACATTTTTAACTTATTGCTTAATTTTTGAAGACTATTGAGAATATACAGTGAACCTTTTATTATGCAAATATATTCAGTTTTGAAAACAGTTGAATGATAATAAAGCATTCTATATCATATTACAGTAATGGAGCTGTTACCTCTCAGTATGCATTTAATGAGTTTTAACTAACATTTTAATGAGCTTAAATTATCATAAACCTAAGAATTAGAGAAAACTGAATTTATTGGTATAGAGAAAGTTTCCTTAAGAGTTAATTATATTGTTTATGATGGACTGGAATTCGTTTTATGATATACCACCATTTTATAAGTAAAATTATATTAGCAAATCATTATACTTAAGCCCTATAAACATGTATCATTTTGTCCAGTTTTAAAATTAAAAAGTCATGATGTTTTTATATACTCAAATCATGAGTATAAAAGGCATAAACATATCAAAGATAGAAACCAACGTTTTTATTAAAAAGTTTTCACATTTCCTCTAAATTAAACTCCATAAAGAACCTTCAAATGGAGATGTTTTAATTTTTGAAGGAGGAATCATTTATAATTTTCTTGATTCATGTATTTACAGTGGGATTATGGAATCACAACTTATAATTTGGAAGAAATTTAGGAACTTTTTCAAAATAAGTGATATTTTGGTTTTATTGGAATATGATTGACAGTGAATATATGCGATGGCTTTAAGCCTCTCTCATCTAGAGCACAGTCATCACTGCTTGCTCCTTCCCGTATAACTTCCTCATTTTTTATCCAGTCTTCTGATGAGGCACTTAACATGCCTTAGTCTAGATCAAAAGTTTGTCATCTTACCTTTATATCCCTTGTACCTACCTCAGAGTTGGCCTTCAATTCATCTTAACTGATGAGACCTTCTCAATGTTAATTTTTTTCCTGAAATTTTATTCTGTCTTTAAAAAGGAGCTAATTAACCAAGTTACATATTTTGATCTCTAAGGTGAGCCTTATTTCCATTTTACAGATATTGTGTTGACATTTGTATTTCAAAGTACCATCCTCCTGTAAACTTGCACTTTGGGTCACTGAGTGACTCTAGTCAGAAACCAGGTTTCCATACCCTCATACAACTTTTTGTGTTGAATCCAGTTGGAGCAGATGGTATTCTCTGAAAATACGTGGAGTCAAAATTATTTTTTCTTTATACACTGTAATATATATATATATATATTAATAACTAATTCATATATTTGTGTGTATAGTGAAGTCTTCCTGTCTCATCACTACCTTCCCACTTTTGGTTTTCTTTGAAAAGGCTTTGTTATTATTCGTTTCTTGCATATCCTTCCAAAGATTGCTTTTTGTACATGCAAGCACATTCCAGCATGTTTCTTTGTAATTAATGTTTTTTTGTAATTAATTAAAGCATACAGTGCATATTCCAAACTCACTCTGAAGCTGGCCCTGTGAAAATACCTTCCTTGTTGAAAACACTTTCCCTTCTTTGTATTTTAATACATTTTCAATGTTGTTCTTTGATGCTGAATGCTTTTTTTCTTTTTCTTGCCTATTGTGGTTTTTGAATTATTTTTGATAACTTTCCTTAAATCTCTTTAGCACTTTGAGGGCAAGATCTCTAATAGAAATATCTTGTACTTCTAAGTGTAAGAGACACATAGCATCTGTCACCATTAAAATAGTTGGTTCCCACTTAGTAAATTAAAAAGAAACAAATAAGTTAAAAAAACTCTTCTATTATCTCAAAGTAGTAATTACAACTAGAACTGATGGAAAAATGAAAATACCTAATTTATTTGTTATCAATTAAACAATGCAAAGTTAAACATCATTTAAAATCACCTTTTAGAAATAAACTGGATAAACCTTATTGAGTAAATTAAACTTTTTGATTTGGAGGGAGCAGTGACATTTTATTGCCCAGTTAATATTTTACAACATAAATAATAATACCTAAGGGCTTTCCAAGTGGCACAGTGGTAAAGAATCTGCCTGCCATTCAGGAGACACAAGAGACAGAGACGTGGGTTCCATCCCTAAATCAGGAAGATCCCCTGGAGGAGGAAACGGCAACCCACTCCAGTAATCTTGCCTGGGAAATCCCTTGGACAGAGGAGCCTGGTGGGCCACAATCCATGGGATCGCAAAGTCAGGCATGACTGAGCAATTGAGCACATTTACAGTAGTACCTAAACACTTTAGCCTTTAGGATTATACTTTTATATATGAATCCCAACTCTGACAGTACTCACAGTAATTACCACCATCCAGTAGCAACTGCATAGTATTTGACCCTCTGACCCTCAAGACCTTAAAAGAGGATTTTTTTATACACAAGCTAGAGTTCTTGAAGATTATTAACCATTTGACACTCTGGAATTAAAAATTGACATCATTAAGCTCATTTAGAATCAGATACAAAAATAATATTGCAAGATCCTTCTTTTTTACTAGTATTCCTAACAATAATAATTCTCATTTCTGAAATGTTTTCTTTATTTAATAGTGTACTTTACAGAGATCCATCTGTTTATTCTTCATAACTATCCAAAGACATAACCATTTAATATCCCCATTTTATAGAGGAAGAAGGGTGAGGCTTAATATGGCTGAGAGACCTGAATAAGACCATCCAGTTAATAAAACAGCAGAGCTAGGCCTCAAACCCAGGCCTCTGACTAAGCCCATTATTTAAACTATAATGCCATATTGCTTCTCTGTCAGAAAGGAATAGTTCCAAAACACTTATTAATTCGAAGTTCCCTGTCCCATGAAAGAAACTGAGCAAATGGTGGAAAGGAACTGGAGTGCATTTAGAAATATAAAACAGTGTGAAGGCCCTAGAATGGAAAAGAGCTTGCTATGTTCCAGGACCTGAGGAACGGCCGGTATGGCTGAGAATTGTGATTGAGGGGACAAAGATGAGGCAGCAGAGATTTTTAGAGGATAAACCACACAGGAAGAAAAGAGGGTAAGTTAGCATTCTGCCTGGATTTCAGGAACTACCCTGGCATAATTACAAAGAATGCTTCCATTTGTTTCCCAAATGCTTAGTATGGAGGATAAAATAATGTGGTTATCCCAGTCAGAGGTTAGCTTAAATATTTGTGATTTCAGAAGAAGTAAATAAATTTTTCCTCAACTACTTGTGTGATATTAGTAGGGAATGACATATCTTATAGGGCAAATTCCACACTCAGCTCTTTTACCCACTGACAAAAATCCCCAGTGATGAACAGAAACCACGTCTCCTAGAAATTTACAGAAGCAAAGGGCTTACTTTTAAGCAAATGTGGAAAAAAAAAAAAAAAAAGCTTTTCAAGGGCAGTATTAGCCATACTCTTTTGACATCACTGGATAAATATAGGTAACATCTGATTATTTAGGATCCACTCATTCATTTTGAAAATTAATTCATTTGTGAACCACAGATTTCCTTTTTTGGCCCATATTTTAGACTTGTATTTTGCCTTACATTTAGAGAAGTTATACTTTGATTGTTCATGGAGAGTATTGAGAAAATAATTTCTAATGTTACCATCTGTAGAAAGAGGAAAGAGTGGGGGGTAAGGTGACTAATATGTGATTCATGAAAATAGCCAAAATTAGGAATTATAATAATTTGTGAATTATAATAATTTGTGAATTTTAATAGTCTGGCATCATAAATAGCTTTGATTCAAACTAAATAATGAGGTTTGGCAGACTTTCTGGTAAATTTTACTTGTCAAGTTTTGGTCCCTTCCCAGGCAGAGAAGCCAAAGCAATCACATGCAGCTAGGTGGTTATCTCCATACAGAGAGCTGACACATTACCAAGCAAGAAGAAAGTAACTCTGTCTGTTTATTTTTTATCCCTGACTATTTTGAGAGTAAAAGTATACTGAGTCCTAGTGCTAGGAATAACCATGGATCCCAGAGAATAAAAATATAGCAGAAGAGTCTTTATTTCCTTATTACTGAACATATACTCTGTGGCTGACCAAGACTGACTCTAGGGTATCACAGGAAGGCAGATTTTCTTTTCTTGGGCTCCAAAATCACTGCGGACAGTGACTGCAGCCATGAAATTAAAAGACACTTGCTCCTTGGAAGGAAAGCTATGACAAACCTAGACAGCATATTACAAAGCAGAGACATCACTTTGCTGACAAAGGTCCATATCATCAAAGCGATGCTTTTCTAGTAGTCATGTTTGGTGTAAGAGTTGAAGCCTAAAGAAGGCTGGGTGCCAAAGAATTGATGCTTTCAAATTATGATGCTGGAAAAGACTCGTAAGAGTCCCTTGGACAGCAAGGAGATCAAACCAGTCGATCCTAAAGGAAATCAGCCCTGAATATTCATTGGAAGGACTGATGCTGAAGCTGAAGCTCTAATAATTTGGCCACCTGATGGGAAGAACCAACTA
This sequence comes from Oryx dammah, assembly GCF_014754425.2. Taxonomy (NCBI): domain Eukaryota; kingdom Metazoa; phylum Chordata; class Mammalia; order Artiodactyla; family Bovidae; genus Oryx; species Oryx dammah. Next base: position 131,789,001 of record NW_024070186.1, on the reverse strand, counting down.
GTTGAAAAAGACCCTGATGCTGGGAAAGACTGAGACCCTTTACGAAGAGAAGAGGGCAACAGAGAGTGAGATGATTAGATACCATCACCAACTCAACTGACATGAATTTGAGCAAACTCTGGGAGATAGTGGACAACAGAGGCGCCTGGCATGCTACAGTCCATGGAATCACAGAGTTAGACAGAACTTAGCGACTGAACAACAACACATCAGAGGAAGAGGGGGATTCTTCTAAACCTCCATGACTAATGTGACATCTTTCTAGTTTTCTATAAGATATGAAGGTTTGATTAGAGTATACATGAATTTAAAAATACTTAAAAAACACTGTAGGGAAAACATAAATTTTGTTCATGAGCACTCAGTGTCACTTACACCTTAAAAATATTATCCACCCATTGTTTGTTCTTTGGCATCAGTTTGTTTCCATAGAGTATATGGCAAGATTGAATGAATGAGTTGTGGATCTGTGGACTTAGTATCGGGATCAAAAGAAATTGTGCTACTCATAGGTTCAAGCACATTGTTTTCTGGTTGTTGTCCATGATGTAATATGACTTTTCTGAAATAATTTAAATGTTGTCTTTAGCACATTTGCATTCATAAAAAGTGCTTGAATATGCTTCTTGTTTCCTCTTCTCCTGCTTAGCTGTCAAAACATGGTGATGCTTTTGAAGATTTATGGTCGATTGGGTAATGAGATTGCTGAATGTTAACCGCAGCATTCAGAATTCATTTAGTGGCAAAAGAAAAGACGGTTACTGGATCTTTGGAATAGAATAGAGAGATGATAGAGCTTTTTTCAATCAGCCAATTTAAAAATAAATATGCTATATTCTGGATTAGGAAACATTTCAAGCTTCTTGTCATGTAGTAATCAAATAGAACATTTCCTGAAGAATATAGGATGTCAAATTATATTCATTTCAGCAAAATTCCTGACAGCTCATAGTAATGCCATATTTTGCAGTGTAGATGTATGCAAATCTTAATATTGGATGAGGAAGACTGAACAGTCCACAGGCATGTGGAATTTTTTTTTATTATTATGAAAATCTCAGGTATACAGAATTATAGTTCAACAGCTGTGCACACTAGAGTCCTCATCCCACAAGTTTAGAAAAAAAAAAAATTTTCATTGTTGCATTAGAATTCAGTAAGTTTCATGCTGTGAGGCTTTGGTCTATGTTCAAGTGTAAAACTGGGTAATAAACAGCATACTCTTCCAGTGGTCATTTTTAAGTTCATGAATTATGGTGAGATTCATGATTGCACTCTAAATCAGACATCTAATGATTGTGTTATGAAATGTATTGTTAAAATAGGTGAAGTGATGGAAATTGTGAAATCAGCAGAATTATGCTGAAAGCCCATAGATGCATTATAATATATAGTGCACTTATTCAAAAATTTGTTGAGTTTCAGGTAGAGGGTGATAAAGATAGAGCAACAATAGTTTCAAAGTAACTGGCATTCTCGACAAGGAAAGTTAACCTTGACCTTCCTCTCCTTCCAACCCTCATTTCATCAGCAGGGGTGAGATTACTTGGAGACCCTGCCAATAGGTAATAAATAACACATAAATTCCAGGACACCCTTGCACTGTGGGGTGCCCTAATGTGTAATAATCCTTAGACTACTGAGTTTATAACTCATGACATCTGGCAGTTACTTGGCATTGTAATTCATGTTGATCAGGCACATCAGAATACACCACGGAAGAGAAATATCAGAGCACTAACCCGTTGATACTAGGAAAGGGTGAAATGACAGGAAAAAGCTGCTGAATTGCACAGTGTTAGAATGTTGTAAAAGCTAATACCTTCAGATAAGGACTAACAAGGTGGGAGGAGAGTGGTAATCTATTGGGATCCAGAATAAAGCAGCACATTAATATTTACTGAATGGTGCTCTTTATTCTTTTATTCAAATTGGCAGATGTAGCATTAAGGCAGTAATGAATATGGAAGTTTGAATTCAAGTATATACTTATACATATTTTAAGTTTAAAATTATACATAAATATATAAATATATTGAATTAAAAATGTTTATACAAATATATATCTATATATAAATGAGATTTGTCCATTTTAATTTTTCTTGTTCTTGATCTAACAGTGAGAGCTAAATGAGGTGAAAGAGAAAGAGGGGTAGGAAGAGAAATGGGAAATAGTGGGGAAAAAAAAAACACTCAACAAGACCTGTAACAAACCTGACTAATACCTAACAGCCTAACTGATTTAACTGAAGACTTAAGGCTAATGGGACATGAACCAGATTGAAAAGCTAGAGGCAGACAGATGGTTATTTGTAATCATCCTGTAAATGCAAATCCTATAAAGATGTTGTGATTATTTATTTATTTATGCCCCAACCCAAATTGAAGAAAATTGGAGACAGTATTTTAGCTTGAAATAATCTGGTGTTTCCCTTTGTTACCACCTTGAGAAAGATCATTTGATTTTTTTTTTTTTTTAGGACTAGTCTCTGTCAGTTCTGAATATTAAATTCAACATATTATTTCTTCCATTATCCAGAGTTATAGCCATCTTTGTGACCAAGACTGAAATTCTCAAAAGGACAGGTCCTGGAAGCAAGTTGGGTAGCAGAATAGAACATTTTGGGGATGTGGAGAGTTTTTGTTTTATGGTGAAGGAAGGCTGCCTTGAACACATTTAGGCCAGTACCCTCCATCCTACATGAGGTCTTCCTCCTGACATACTATATTTGGGCACAGCCTCTAAGCTGCCCTCCTGTCTTTAAGTTTTCTGTTATTCTAGAGATATCAACCCTACATAACCAATTTTGTGGACAGTGGCACTTTAAGGGAAGAAAAAAGAGAAACTGATTAAACATTAATTAGCCTCAATCCACAACTTCCTCTCAAGCTAATGGATAGGGTATGCAAATCCCTGTCAAATATCAGATGCTAAGCTTTGCCAAAAATAGGACTTCCAAGTGTTGAATGCGAGCCAACTGCTGGCTCCTTAACTCAAACCAAAGGAAATGATGACCAGAGACAGGCCTCGCGTCTGCCGTGGTCAGATGTCACCAGTTTGCAGGGCCACGTGTGATCCAAGAGTTTATGAATGATCTCAACACTTGGTCCCCAAGGAGAACATATGCATTACAGAGGTTACAGATAGAAATTACAGAGAGCACAATGTTTCCATGCAATTTCTAAGAATCCTTCAGCAACTTTTAAACATTAATGGAAAACATTAAGGAAGACTTGGCACTGTTAGGGGGACTTCAAATTATGTTGCGGGTAAGAACAGAACAGGGCTAAAAAAAGGATTCAAGAATAGAGACTTGGCTAAGACATTTGGAGCTGGCCATTCCTCCTGGGTGAGCTGTATGTTTATGTGTTTTATTCCCTGCAGATTTCTAGGCTTCACAAAATGTTATGGCTTGAAAATGAGCGAGTCACAGGGTATCCTTGTTCATTCATCATGCTCCAATCATAGTGCTGGTTTAACTGGACCATTTGCTGAGTGGATTTGCTTGCACAGGGAATCATAGTAGGATGAGGAGGGGTGAGAGCTTCTCATTTTGGAATTGTCAGTGTGTTGCAGAAGTGCCAGAGTGTCAGCTTGCACAGTGGTAGCAGGATGTCTCCCCACTGAGTTCTTTCTTTCCCATTCCCCTTCTGTGCAGAAGAAACCACTTGTGATTGTTCCCTAAATATCAGATTGTGTCTGTGTAGTGGGTGACTGGCCTGTCCACTCTGACCTTATCTTGCTTGATTATACCAAATATAATAATGTCGTTTGTTGTGAATGATGTTTCCTCTGTAGATGTAATAGGTTTTGGGTCATTGCAACTTCAGAAAAATGCAGCATTATTATAGCTTGTCAGTGGGGAACTTTCAGTTGAGAGTGGCAACTTTATTTAAACTGGCCTATGAATGAAAGAGCTTCCCTGGTGGCTCGGATGGTAAAGAATCCACCAGCAATGCAGAAGACCTGGGTTTGATCCCTGGGTTGGGAAGATCCCCTGGAGGAAATAGAAACCCACTCCAGGATTCTTGCCTGGAGAATCCCCATAGACAGACGAGCCTGGCAGGCTACAGTCCATGGGGTCGCAAAGAGTAAGACACGACTGAGTGACTTCTACTTCATGAATGAATGGAAGAATTACTTTGGATCACAGAAATAGAAAGTCCTGATTTGACACAGTCTTCAGGATTGATTTGTTCAGTTATGGCATCAGGAACCCAGATTTGTTTTCTAGTGTGCAGAGTCAGTTTGATCCTGAGACTGGCGCTCCCCCTGGGGTCACAGCATGGCTGCTGATAGCAGCCATTTAGTGCAGCTGGGAGAGAGAGTGCACTTCCCTGGGAAGTAGAGTCGAGGACCTGAGCTTCAGGCTGGCTGGGATTACACCTGCTCATCCCCCATGGTGAGAGGTGGTGCTGGGGCTGCTACTGCTGAGGATGGGAAAATAATGTGTACCGCTTGTAGGAATGGCTGTCACTTCTTCCCTAGCCAACTGTAATATTTACTATGATATACTATCATTTTTTGTAACAATTTTATTGGTTGTACATAAATACGTTGTTGCTTTGAATGACTGATTTCTGACCTTTTTGAACTGCCTGGCTTTTATTTTTGAGAGATACGAGCTTGCAAAAATGCACTGTCTCCTAAATCCTACCGACAAAATTGTTCTTCAGAAATGACATTTTGAAATCAAATTAAGACACAGTAGTCTATTTTATACGATAAGAAAAAGACTGTAACACACCCCTTTTGAAGAGGAGTTCATCAATTCAGTCAGCATTTCAAGTATACTTGATGAACTCATCTGATGCCCTTCAAGATGGGAGCCCTTTGGAGATTTATCTAGTCCAATGTTGGGGCTTCCCTGGGGGCCTCAGTGGTAAAGAATCCGCCTGTAATACAGGAGACATAGATTTGATAACCAGATTGGGAAGATCCCTGGGAAAAGGAAGTGGCAACCTACTCCAGTATTCTTGCCTGGGAAATCCCATGGACAGAGGAGCCTGGCGAGCTACAGTCCATGGGGTCACAGAGTCAAATGCAGCTTGGTGACTAAACCACCACCGCCACCTAGTCCAATGTATATATAAAAGGAAATCTCAGATGAGTGAATCTGAAACTGACACCAAAGGGACAGTGTATGTTTAAAGAAAGAAATAGGAAAAAGTATGGGGACAAAGAGTTGCCTAGGGAAGATTTTTAAGTAGAAAAATTATATATGCTAATGTACATTGATAATGAGATGGTCCTCTGTGTGTCTAGTATAGGAGGGTTGCTGGAATGTATGTGATGAGCCTGAAAATATAATTGGTGACCTGATATACAACTCTGATGTCACATTAAGAAGAGAATTTTTTCTTAAGAGCCTTTTAAAAGTTGTGAAAAGGTAATGGATGTGATCGTATGTGCACCTTAGAAAACTCATAATAGCCACAGTAGAGAGATTAAAAGAGAAATCAGAAGAAAAGTTTAAATAGAATACTCTTGAAGTAATTAAGGAAGAGATAAGACACCCTGAACTAGGGCAGCGGGTGACAGGAAAAATAGATGTAGGTGATGTTACAAATCATTGTAGCATAATGAGTTTATGTAGGGTCTGCTGCTGCTGCTGCTGCTAAGTCACTTCAGTCGTGTCCGACTCTGTGAGACCCCCATAGACGGCAGCCCACCAGGCTCCTTCTTCCCTGGGATTCTCCAGGCAAGAATACTGGAGTGGGTTGCCATTTCCTTCTAGAGTCAGACAGGATTCACACTCTAAACTTACCTACCACAATAAATAGGTCATTCCAAAGCCTTCCACAGGCTCCATCATGTCGTCTTTTTTTAATACAGTATTCCTTAACCATTTTATAAGACTGTGCAAAGTATATTGTAGTATTTAGTATCTTCCTATAGAACTGAAATAATTTGTTATAGATATTTATGTCATAAATATGAACTCTATCGTATCAAACACCGTAGTAATTCTGAAGCTACTGATATTCCAGAATAACTTTCTAAGTCACTGTGCATGTTAATGTAAAAAGAATTCAGGTCTAATCCAGGCTATAACTAGCTCAGTGAACTCTCATTTGTGCTTTTCAGCTCGTATACAGAAATGAATATTTGGGTTCTAGCCAACTACATTTCTGTTTTTCCCCGTGGAGATTTGAGCCCTTGTATTCTAAACTTAGATCTGCAAAGCATGTACTATATCAAAAGTCTACCTATTATTTTTTTTTTCTTTTAAGTACTGCTTACCACTACCCCACTCCCAGCTTTTGTCATTTTAACCAGATTCTTTTCAGTTCATGTTTATTTCTCTTCACCCTATTTAAAGACTTTGTTTGGAGCTCTAGGTAATATACATATTGCTGCCTGTTCTTGTTTTAGCTTACTTCTCAAGCCACAGTGATAATGTGGCTCTGTTTTGTTTTGTTTTGTTTTGTTTTTCTAGGATAGGGGCTTAATGAGAAAAAAATATAGAGAGACTCAATTTGGACTTGCTTTACTTTTTTATATTTATGGAACTGTTTCAGTTCCCTTTACTCACATATATAAATCCTTTACTATAAAGAACATCGCCCATTTTTTTTTTTAATCACTTGTGATAAAGCACAGGGCAAAATCCAAGACAGAAACTAAGAATTAGCCAAAAATAGGTAAACACTATTTAATTTTACTTTTTCTATACTTGCTAAGGGGTATACAAACCTCAGACACATATAAGCAAATGTCAGAACATTTATATGATTTGAGAAGAATAAAAATTACCTTTTCCAGGTGGGAAGGAGAAAAACCTAGAGAGGTAGGATGGGGTGGGAGTTTGAAGGAAGTTTCAAAAGGGAGGGGACATATGTCTACCTATGGCTAATCCATGTTGATATATGGAAGAAATCAACTACAACAATATTGTAATTATCCCTCAATTGAAAGAACAACTTTCCAAAAGCAAAAAAAAAAAAAAAAAAAAGACTTATTCCTAAGATTCTTTGTTGCTGTGCTAGACTCTGCTGAAAGGGTTATTTTTCTCCAAAATGTCTTATTTGAGAGAAAAGAAAATATTTTAGTACCCCCAAAGACACAGGGTAAAAGAAATGGTATCACTGAGCAAAAATGAATTATTCTACAAACCCCCAAAGAGCCTTTTACAAGTTGAAGAGGGTACAGTACCAATTATACTATTATCTCACCCTACTCTCTGGGTGAATAGTCTGAAAGCCTGAAATTACAGTTGATGTTCAATTTCTTGGCTTCATTTGCAAATTGGAGTCATTTTCTTTTTTTGTGTGAATGCCATAAACACATGTTATATTGTTTAAGAGTAGCAGCCCTTAGTTTGTTATGATATTTTTCTCCTTTTTTGTCCCCCATGTCAAAGGACTTTTTTTTTTTTTGGTCTTAATTTGGTTTGTTGCAAATTGATGTAATACTGTGTTTCTGAATGATTTGCAGTGGTCTTAAGTGCCATTTGAGTGGAGGCTTTTTGGCTTATGATTTGTGAGTAGACCATTCTAGAGAAGGTCCTCCAACTGGCCAGATGTGTCATTTTGGAACAGATTGAGGGCCTGCCAAAACACCATTTGCTGCCAGGACCGGATATTGTAGGGGTGCTCACCACCCTGTTACCATATTTTTGCAGGTCTTAACATTGCATAAATAGGCAGCTGTTCTCTATTTAGAATATAAATGAGTCACCAGCTTACTCTCCCTTGAGGATTTACCTGCAATAGAGAACCACAGTGTTAACCCCTTCTTTCCCTCCTGTTGGAACGTCACATTTATGCACACTTCTCTCAGCCCATTCAGAAGCAAACCCCTATGCATATAAATCACATCTTTCTTGCCAGCTAGACAAGAGGACTCAAAAAATATGCAGTTCACTCTGCTCAAATGGAACACATTTCCACAGCAGCTAAAGCAGTAAATTAATCAGCTTATAAACTGAGAGTGAGCAATTTGTGCTCACTTTTTTCTTATGGCTCCTTCAATAGGAGACAAGCTTCTCTAATCTCATAAAAGGCCATGACTTCATTAAGATGGAAAACCATGTTGTTGCAAGAAGCAAGAAAAGAAAAGCCCTAAAAGTCACTTAGTTTTCTCTCTGGACCTATTTTCAGGACAGGAGATTTTTATTTATTTGGAGAATGACAATTAACCTGGAGACTTAGCCCAACAAAGAAGCAGAGTGCTGAAGTGGGTCTCATTATGGGACATCAAAGGCAGTTGGTTTGACCTAATCCATGTTTGCAGCAGATGATATACATACCAAGCTAGCACAAGCTGTCCAATTTTGATTTCAAATAATTTGACCAGTTTCAAATAGCTTGACTAATTTACATACATAAAATATATGTGTGTGTACATACATATGCATACACATACATATACACACATGTATTTGTGTGAGTGTGTGATTGTTTGTTCTAGCCCAAAGTATATTGAGAAAAAAACTTGTCAGTGTTAAAATATCAAAGAATAGAAAAAGTCAAAGCGGTTATAAAAAGCAGAGGCTGTTATGTTATGTGCTATATTAGCTGCTTTCAACTAAATTTCATTGAAGTATTGTTGACTTACAATACTACATTAGTTTCAGGCATACAACATAGTGATTCAATATTTTTGTAGATTACACATGATACAAAGTTATTATAAAACATGGGCTATATTCCCTCTGCTGTCTGTTACTTTCTTGTAACTGATTTATTTTATAACTGGTAGGTTGTACCCCTTCGTCTCCTCCACCTGTTTTCTCAACTACTTTTTCGAATGTTTACCCTAAAATAGATGTAGTCCTTATTTGCTAAATAAATCAGCATTCTGCAATCTGATAGGAGGGAGTCATTTCTCCAGGCTTTTCATCTTGCCAGGGGAAGAAAAGTACAGAGATAGATAGGTGACATTTGGAGAGCCAGGCATGCCAGATTTTCGGAGGTTACAATGGAGGTCCAACCTGCTGTTCTCCTAATGAAAGGAGGGGAAATTCAGACTGGCAAAGCTGCTATAAGGGATATCTCTGCTCCGAATGTCACGCTGCCCAGATGTCGCTCGGCAGGTGGAGATGCAGACAGCATGAAAATGTAGCCCTGTGTATGTGGGTGCTAGTGCGTTACAAGGGTGAACAATGAATCTATCTTCGGAAGTGTGATGAAAACAGTGTGGATCTTGTCCATATTCATGTCACCAGAAAGCGTTTCTCCGAGAGTTCACACTCCACTTCCCCTCCCTGACTGACGGGCATACATGCTCCCAGACCATGTGCATCTGACATGTTTCAGGGCTTTAAGTTTAACAAGCATAACAATTAATTTTAATGTATTTATATACATGTATGTGTACATATATGCTTTTTGAATAGAAAAATGGGATCATATTACCTAAACAGTTTTGTACCTTGAGTTTGTATTAAATCTCAAAACTGCATCATGAGTGTTTCTCATCTTATTTTCCTCCAGCTTATCTCATTTTCAACTCAGATTTTATAGAAGAGATTCATAATCATATAACTAGTAACTTCTCTGTTGATGAGCACTCAGGTTGGCACTGACATGTTTTAAGATGGGCATGTTTAAGACTTGAAGTTACCTTTGGCAAGAGAAACCTAAAGTTACTGTCTCTGAGTTTTCTTTTACTGAAATTATTTTTCTTCAGTGTTACGAGATGACTTCCGGCAAAATCCCACAGATGTTGTCGTGGCAGCCGGAGAGCCTGCAATCCTGGAGTGCCAGCCTCCCCGGGGACACCCAGAACCTACTATCTACTGGAAAAAAGACAAAATTCGAATTGATGACAAGGAAGAAAGAATAAGTGTGAGTAAAATTAGACTGGATGCCCAGAGGGGTTGGATACCAAGCTTTAAAATCAATGTATTTTATTTATATTATCTATAATATTTTATTTATATTACTTTTATTATTTCTATTTATATTATTTGTTTATCATTAATAAAGTTATAAAACTCTATTTGAGTGCTAATTACTACTTACACTATATTGAAAAGACTGAAAAAGGATACCCAAATGAAAACTTTAGAATGAGGCTTCAGAGAGACAAAAATTATATAAATAAAGTGCATATGTTATATTAATAACTGGACCAATCTGAATATGTAAATATATCTCTGTAGTAGAATATTGATGTCAAAGCTCTTTTTAGGAACTCCAGGTGCATTTATTGATCATGCAGTACATTAAGTGTCAAAGTGTAAATGATGACCATAAACTGTATTAACTAAAACATTTCTTTTCACACTACTTTCAAAATTATAAGAGGAAATAATTTGTGGTGATGAATAGTTCAAGCTCTTTTCCAGTTTTTCCAATGTAATATTTATAACTAAAATATTATGAGAATTTATTTCAAAGTTTAAGAGATGTAAAGTAAAATCAATGTTAAAATAACTGCCAAGTTCTACAGTTTGACCCTTCCAGGAAAATAATCCATTTTCAAGGGAAATTGATCATCATTGATCAGTTGATTAATATCAAGACAAAACACCCAGAAAATGGTGAAAAGTTAGAGAAATGGTATACTTAGATTATTTTAGATTATTTTTTCAGAGGATCTACTCAATATTAGTATTTAGAGTTTATGAGAGCTGATCACTGAAATAGTAGATAATGCCTCAAACTTCTGACATTGTTCTTAGTACAATTTTTATACTCAGTACAATAACTAAGAATAAATATATTTTACTTAAAATAATGTGTCGTTTAACAGAACAAATGTGCCATTTCTATTAAAACGTCCATATAGTCTGGGTGTCTATTATCTTTAAAAATATCTTATGTGAGGTTTTATTCTTATGTGTACATTGTGATTATATCATAACACAGAACCAGATAGGCCATGCAAAAGATCACAGCATATTCACATGAGTATTCTGTTTTGAACTGTGGACACTGTGGAGATCTAGTGAAAAATCATGTGGTTCCCAATGGCCTGTGCTTGGCTACCAAACTTGGGAAAATGTGCTCTTGTTCAAGATTTTCTTTTTCGTGTCTGTAATCATTAAATTTTTGCTTTGTAACAAATCACCCCACAATACAACCATTGCATTTACTCTGTGATTCTGTGCCTGAGTTGACAGTTCTTTGCTCTCAGCCAGGTTGGTTGATCTTTGCTAAGCATTCTCTAGCTTCTATGGTTTGTTTGAAAGTGTGCTGGCAGCTGAATGATCTAGGATAACTTTCCTGTACTCATATGTCTGGCCATTGACTACCTCTCAAGCCAGCCATCTTGGTTCTTCTCCTCCTAGCCTCCCATTTTCCAGCAGACTAGCTTGGGCTAGGGGCTCCCCAGGTGGCACGAGTAGTGAAGAACCTGCCTGCCAGTGCAGGAGACATAAGAGACACGGGTTTGATTCCTGGGTTGACAAGATTCCCTGGAGGAGGGCATGACAACCTATTCCAGTATTCTTGCCTGGAGAATTCCATTGACAGAGGAGCCTGGTGAGCTATAGTCCATGGGGTCGCAAAGAGGCAGACACGACTGAAGTGACTTAGCTTGCACTTGGCTTGAGCTAATTCCCATAGTTGTCTCAGGGTTCCAACTGCAGCAACCAGTCAAGTTCCTACATGCAAGTGCCTTTCTTCCAGTGAAATGTTGCTTTAGTTCCACTGAACAAATCAAATCATACTGTCAGTTTTGTTTTCAAGGGGAGGAGAAATGGCCTCCATGGTTTATAACCTATCATTTATTCTACTGCATTTAGTTGAGAAAAGGTTGATGATCTTTTCTTCCTAAGTATAAAAAAATGTTGAAATACTTTGTTATGACATGGCTAGTTTTAGAGCCTGAAATATGTCTGACGAAAACATATCTACTTGAGTTCTGTCTGCCTGTGAAGTTAAAAAGTAAAGGAGGAAACTAGCATATTCTTATCTTATATCTCTTTTAAGAGTGATTGTTAAAAAAACAAAAAACCTAAAAATTGGAAAAGAACTTGTAAGCTGATGATACACTTACTGAAAAGCTTATTCTGCTGTAGTATCCTCTTAACAAACAATATTGTAACATCATTATATTTGTTTATTCAAACAGAAATGCTTCTTATTTAAAAAACATTTAGGGGCCACATATACAAAGCCAACAGTTTATACCAAGTCATACTCATCATTCAAAAAAACTATTTGTTTTTTTCAACCTCATGTCCCTCTTCAAAAGTTGTCTTATAAATACAGTTAAGATGAGACAAAGATAATTTTAATGCTAACAAATACCCCATGAAGACACAGATTTTTACTATTTAATTTACTGCTGAATCTCAAGGACCTAGAACACTGCCTGGCCGATAGAAGTACTCAACAAATACTCATTGAATTCTTCTGAGTCAATTGGATCTCATTATATTATCCAAATAAAATATCTAGTGCTTCTTTCTGATGACAGATGTCAATAGAAATTCATTCAACAGAATTTCAGAGTGAAGACCAACCATGAGGTTTAATGGCAGCAGTCACAAGTCTCGAAATAGGATCAGGCAAGAGAGAGGAAGACTTCCTAGAAAGAGAATATGGAGGCTTACATGGAAGCAGAATTTAAAAGATGCCAAAAGAGTGGAAGAGTTTTGTGTCTTAGATACTCAACTATTTCTTCTAGAGAAAAATTATGTGCTTAATTTTTCAAGATTTTTTATTAATGACCTTTCTCTGTTTCTTTTCTTCTCCATTTTCCTTTATTTTCTTTCTTTTTTTCCCCTCCAATTTTAACAGATCCGTGGTGGGAAACTAATGATCTCCAATACCAGAAAGAGTGATGCTGGGATGTATACATGTGTGGGCACCAACATGGTGGGAGAGAGAGACAGTGATCCAGCAGAGCTGACTGTCTTTGGTAAAACTCTCTTTTAATTTATAAATTGCTATTTATTATCTACTCTTTCTTCGCTTTTAAATATTTTTGCTAATAGCAAACACCGGGCCGTATAGGTATGGTTACTTATGACTTGTAGTGAGCTGAATAAACTAGAATTGTCTTGTTTTCTGGTTTTGTCTTTCAGATGAAATCTTTGATTTGAAGAAAATTAAGCTTTTGAAACAATTTACCTGCTTCATTTATTAGATTTTGCCTTTCATCAAAATGTTAAAAATTACTCTTTCTCAAAATCTGTTGGAGATTATATCTGTCTAAAGTTTATCACTCATTCCATTGTGGTGCCTTTATCAAATATTTATTATGTACACGACATGAGATAAGGCTTTTAAAAATTAAAGAGTACACTGTAAAGTCATTTCACTTTGTCTTCTACTTAAAAAAAAAATCTCAGATTGAGCTACTTGCAATTTTAGCTCATGATAGAAAGACTAGCTTGCTAGTTATACACACAGAATCAAAAAGTAGAAAAAAGTTAATAAACTATTTTGCTATGATATTCATATTTCTTCAACTTTAAGAACCAAGGGCCTCTTGAGTTGGAGTAATTTAGTTAATTTTAGTTAAATATGACTAGATCTGTATCACAGAAGTAGTAAAGAAAACATTAGGAGGAAATTGGAGATGATAAAGATGATGGAATAAACAAAAGTAAGGAAAATACTGAGCAGCTGTGGAAAATTAAAAGAGAAATATTAATACAGGGACAGAAAATTGGGAAAAAATGGAGATCCTCAAGATACTGGAAAATGAAACATCTTTTAGAAAATATTGAAATCTCATTCAAGTATCTGTATGGAGTTATATATTATATGAATACACCCAAACATACTCCCGTACATATATTTATATATAGATGTGTGTGTGTATATATATACATTTGTATATATAAAATATATATATATGAATAAAACAGTCAGTGTTACAGATACAATGTGGTTTTTAAAAACATGAGATAATTGTGAATTTTAGATTACTCTTTTTGTGCCAGGAAAATAATCTTCTGGATCTGTGCATAATATAAGATACCATGTCATTCCTCCAGAACATGCCGAGGACGGCATCAGAATCTGGCATGCATCCCTAAAGAAACTTCCTTGGTATCTTGGGATGTGCCACCCATGGTGTAATGGGAATGCCATGATGCAAAAAAGAGCCATAGTGTAATTTCCATTACATTTAGACTCTTAGGTGTGCTTTATGAATATGTACCAGAGTGCAGACCTCTCTTTTCAATTGCTCTGAGTACCAGGTAATCTCTGGTCATACTCCTTGTGGCTACTAAGTAGCTTGAAGTCCCAAAGGACAAAACCAGGAGAAATCCCATACTTCATGAAAGGAATTAAACAGTAAAAACAAAACTGTTTCAAGTGTGCATGTTAATTTCTGTCCTGTGGAGTTCAGACAAGTATCCATTTAGCCCTTAGATATCATGCAGTCACCTTTAAGAGTCTCAGAATGTGCTTCACTTGTAATGAATAAAAGTTTTGCCTGCTAAGATATGAAATTAGTGGTCACCAAACACTAGCATTGAAAACCCACAAGTACAGCTCTGCTATTTAAAGAAACAATCATCTCTATTCTACTGCAGCTACCACCAGCTTCAGAACAGAAAAATATTGCATTACAGCTCTATATATTGCCTTCAGGAGAAAACTGAAAGTGTTTATTGTTAATACCCAAGTAATTAGATTTATCAAATGTGACTGTGTTATGACATATTTACCCTACTTTCTTTAAAAACATGATTAGAACTACAGAATTTCACTAATTATGTCAGGAGTTCCAGGAGGGACTTCTAAATTATTTTGAAAACAGCTGTAAACCAAAGATATCAAATTTGTCTACAGGCAGCTCTTCTGGAACAATTGATTTAAGGAGCAGAGTAACATTTATATTGTGGTATAGTCAGAACTGACCTAAGGGGTTATAGGTACAGTTTAAGTTGTGGGAAAAAGTAAAATTCCATAATTGAAACCGAAAAAAAATTCAAACCAAGGAATAAAACATTAAAAGAATCATGATGGCTTAAATATTTCAAGATTGTGACTACTATTGTTTGAGAAAGACCCCTCCTGTACATTGATTCCTCAATTCTTAGAGAAAATAAATAACTAGTGTACTTTGTATAATGAGGCCTTCTTTATTTTATTTTGGTGCTCTATATCCAGAAAAATGTTTTCTAGTAAACCTATTTGTATTTCATCTTTCGTTCAGTTCAGTCGCTCAGTCGTGTCCAACTCTTGGTGAACCCATGGACTGCAGCACTCCAGACCTCCCCGTCTATCACCAGTTCCTGGGGTTTACCAAAACTCATGTTGATTGAGTTGATAATGTCATCCAACCACTCATCCTCTGTCATCCCCTTTTCCTTCTGCCTTCAATCTTTCCCAGCATCAGGGTCTTTGTAAATGAGTCAGAACTCGCATCAGGTGGCCAAAACATTGGAGTTTCAGTTTCAACATCAGTCCTACTAATAAACACTCAAGACTGATCTCCTTGAGGATGGACGGCTTGAATCTCCTTGCAGTCCAGGGGACTCTCAAGAATCATCTCCAACAACACAGTTCAAAAGCATCAATTCTTTGACACTCAACTTTCTTTATACTCCAACTCTCACATCCATACATGACCACTGGAAAAACCATAGCCTTGACTGGGCAGACCTTTGTTGGCAAAATAATGTCACTGCTTTTTAATATGCTGTCTGGGTTGGTCATAGCTTTTCTTCCAAGGAGTAAGCGTCTTTTTATTTCATGGCTGCAGTCACCATTTGCAGTGATTTTGAAGCCCCCCAAAATGAACTCTGACACTGTTTCCACTGTTTCCCAAACTATTTCCCATGGAGTGATGGGACTGGATGCCATGATCTTAGTTTTCTGAATGTTGAGCTTTAAGCCAACTTTTTCACCTACTATTTCACTTTCATCAAGAGGCTCTTTAGTTCTTCACTTTCTGCCATAAGGGTAATGTCATCTGCATATCTGAGGTTATTGATATATCTTCTCCCAATCTTGATTCCAGCTTGTGCTTCTTCCAGCCCAGCGTTTCTCATGATGTACTCTGCATAGAAGTTAAATAAGCACGGTGATGTACTCTGCATAGAAGTTAAATAAGCAGGGTGACAATATACAACCTTGACGTACTCCTTTTCCTATTTGAAACCAGTCTGTTGTTCCATGTCCAGTTCTAACTGTTGCTTCCTGACCTGCATATAGGTTTCTCAAGAGGCAGGTCAGGTGGTCTGGTATTCCCATCTCTTTCAGAATTTTCCACAGTTTATTGTGACCCACAGAGTCAAAGGCTTTGGCATAGTCAATAAAGCAGAAATAGATGTTTTTCTGGAACTCTCTTGCTTTTCCAATGATCCAGTGGATGTTGGCAGTTTGATCTCTGGTTCCCCTGCCTTTTATAAAACCAGTTTAAACATCTGGAATTCACTTCACATACTCTTGAAGCCTGGCTTAGAGAATTTTGAGCATTACTTTACCAATGTGAGATGAGTGCAGTTGTTCAGTAGTTTGAGCATTCTTTGGTATTGCCTTTCTTAGGGACAGAATGACTACCTTTTCCATTCCTGTGGCCACTGCTGAGTTTTCCAAATTTGTTGGCATATTAAGTGCAGCACGTTCACAGCATCATCTTTCAGGATTTGAAATAGCTTAACTGGAATTCCCTCACCTCCACTAGCTTCTTTTGTAGTGATACTTCCTAAGGCCCACTTGACTTCACATTCTAGCATGTCTGGCTCTAGGTGAGAGATCACACCATTGTGATTATCTGGGTCGTGAAGATCATTTTTGTACAGTTCTTCTGCATATTCTTGCCCCTTCTTCTTAATATCTTCTGCTTCTCTAAGGTCCATACAGTTTCTGTCCTTTATTGAGCCCATCCTTCCATGAAACGTTCCCTTGGTATCTCTAATTTACTTGAAGAGATCTCTAATCTTTCCCTTTCTATTGTTTTCCTCTATTTCTTTGCACTGATCACTGAGGAAGGCTTTCTTATCTCTCCTTACTATTCTTTGGAACTCTGCCTTCAAATGAGTATATCTTTCCTTTTCTCCTTTGCTTTTTGCTTCTCTTCTTTCACAGCTATTTATAAGGCCTCCTGAGACAGCCATTTTGCTTTTTTGCATTTCTTTTTCTTGGGGATGGTCTTGATCCCTGTCTCCTGTACAATGTCATGAACCTCTGTCCATAGTTCATTAGGCACTCTGTCTACCAGATCTAGTCTCTTAAATCTATTTCTCACTTCTACTGTATAATCGTAAGGGATTTGATTTAGGTCATACCTAAAGAATATAATCAGAATTTGCTATTGACCATCCGGTGATGTCCATGGGTAGAGTCTTCTCTTGTGTTTTTAGAAGAGGGTGTTTGCTATCACCAATGCATTCTCTTGGAAAAACTCTGTTAGCCTTTGCCCCGCTTCATTCTGTATTCCAAGGCCAAATTTGCCTGTGACTCCAGGTGTTTCTTGACTTCCTACATTTGAATTCCAGTCCCCTATAATGAAAAGGACATCTTTTGGGGATATTAGTTCTAAAAGGTCTTGTAGGTCTTCATAGAACTGATCAACTTCAGCTTCTTCAGCGTTACTGGTTGGGGCATAGACTTGGATTACTATGATACTGAATGTTTTGCTTTGGAAACGAACAGAGATCATTTTGTTGTTTTTGAGATTGCATCCAAGTACTGCATTTCAGACTCTTTTGTTGACCATGATGGCTACTCCATTTCTTCTAAGGGATTCTTGCCCAAAGTAGTACATATAATGGTCATCTGAGTTAAATTCACCCATTCCAGTCCATTTTAGTTCGCTGAGTCCTAAAATGTTGATGTTCACTCTTGCCATCTTCTATTTGACCACTTCCAATTTGCCTTAATTCCTGGACCTAACATTCCAGGTTCCTATGCAATATTGCTCTTTACAGCATCAGACCTTGCTCCCATCACCAGTCACATCCACAACTGGATGTAGATTTTACTTTGGCTCTATCCCTTCATTCTTTCTGAAGTTATTTCTCCACTGATCTCCAGTAGCATATTGGGCACCTATTGACCAGGGGAGTTCATCTTTCAGTGTCCTGTCTTTTTACCTTTTCATACTGTTCATGGGGCTCTCAAGGCAAGAATACTGAAGTAGTTTGCCATTCCCTTCTCCGGTGGATTACATTTTGTCAGAACTCTCCACCATGACCTGTCCGTCTTAGGTGGCCCTACACGGCATGTCTCATAGTTACATTGAATTAGACAAGGCTGTGGTCCATGTGATTAGATTGATTCAGTTCAA
Organism: Oryx dammah; assembly: GCF_014754425.2. NCBI lineage: Eukaryota > Metazoa > Chordata > Mammalia > Artiodactyla > Bovidae > Oryx > Oryx dammah. The sequence continues at coordinate 131,770,850 of NW_024070186.1, read as the reverse complement.
TCGCTCAGACGGGTCCGACTCTTTGAGACCCCATGAATCGCAGCACGCCAGGCCTCCTTGTCCATCCCAGAGTTTACCCAAACTCATGTCCATCGAGTTGGTGATGCCATCCAGCCATCTCATCCTCTGTCATCCCCTTCTCCTCCTGCCCCCAATCCCTCGCAGCATCAAAGTCTTTTCTAATGAGTCAACTCTTCGCATCAGGTGGCCAAAGTATTGCAGTTTCAGCTTTAGCATCAGTCTTTCCAAAGAACACCCAGGACTTATCTCTTTTAGGATGGACTGGTTGGATCTCCTTGAAGTCCATAAGACTCTCAAGAGTCTTTTCCAACACACAGTTCAAAAGCATCAATTATTTGGTACTCACCTTTCTTCACAGTCCAACTCTCACATCCATATTTGACCTCTGGAAAAACCATAGCCTTGACTGGGCGGACCTTTGTTGACAAAGTAATGTGTCTGCTTTTGAATATGCTGTCTAGGTTGGTCGTAACTTTCCTTCCAAGGAGTAAGCGTCTTTAATTTCATGGCTGCAGACACCATCTGCAGTGATTTTGGAGCCCCCAAAAATAAAGTCTGACACTGTTTCCCCATCTATTTCCCATGAAGTCATGGGACCAGACGCCATGATCTTCGCTTTCTGAATGTTGAGCTTTAAGCCAACTTTTTCACTCTCCTCTTTCACTTTCATCAAGAGGCACTTTAATTCTTCTTCACTTTCTGCTATAATGGTGGTGTCATCTGCATATCTGAGGTTATTGATATTTCTCCCGGCAATCTTGATTCCAGCTTGTGCTTCTTCCAGCCCAGTGTTTCTCATGATGTACTCTGCATATAAGTTAAGTAAGCAGGGTGACAATATACAACCTTGACGTACTCCTTTTCCTGTTTGGAACCAGTCTGTTGTTCCATGATCAGTTCTAAGTGTTACTTCCTGACCTGCATACAGGTTTCTCAAGAGGCAGGTCAGGTGGTCTGGTATTCCCATCTCTTTCAGAATTTTCCACAGTTTATTGTGACCCACACAGTCAAAGGCTTTGGCAGAGTCAATAAAGTAGAAATAGATGTCTTTCTGGAATTCTCTTGCTTTTTCCATGATCCAGCGGATGTTGGCAATTTGATCTCTGGTTCCTCTGCCTTTTCTAAAACCAGCTTCAACATCTGGAAGTTCATGGTTCATGTATTGTTGAAGCCTGGCTTGGAGACTTTTGAGAATTACGTTACTAGTGTGAGAGATGAGTGCAATTGTGCGGTAGTTTGAGCATTCTTTGGCATTGCCTTTCTTTGGGATTGGAATGAAAACTGACCTTTTCCAGTCCTGTGGCCACTGCTGAGTTTCCAATTTGCTGACATATTGAGTGAAGCACTTTCACAGCATCATCTTTCAGGATTTGAAATAGCTCAACTGGAATTCCATCACCTCTACTAGCTTATGATTATACAGGGGAAGTGAGTAATAGCAAGATGGTAGGAGGGGTAAATGTGCATCTAGAATCAAACCTCATTCCTGCCAGAGACTTTAAGAGGGTTCAAACAAACCTTGTGCACACCAGGACCCAGGGACCCCACAGAGATGAGACAGAACCATGCTTGAGCATTACCTGTGGAGGTACAGGTCGGCAGTGGACTGCCACAGGGACAGCGGCTCTGGGTGCACCAGACTTCGGTATGGCATAAGCCCTCTTGGAGAAGGTCGCCATTAACCCCATCATACAGCCGCCAGAATGCAGAGACTGGGAAATACACTCTTGGAGGTCACAAACAGATCACTGTACACCAGGATCCAGGGGAAAGGAGCAGCGACCCCACAAGAGTTTGACCCAGACTCTTGTGTCCAGGAGTCTCCAGCGGAGGCATGGGTTTGTGGTGGCCTGCTGCAGGGGTGGGGGACTGAGTGTAGCAGGACATGCATGGGATCTTTTGAAGGAGGCCACAGTTATCTTGATTACCTCCACCATAGGCTGGCCCCAGGAACATAGCAGGGAGGGAACACAGCTCCACCCAACAACAGCAAATTGCATTAAAGATTTACTGAACATGGCCCCACCCACCAGAACAAGACCTAGTTTTGCCCTCAGTCAGTCTCTCCTATCAGGAAGCCTCCAAAAGCCTCTTATCCATCTCCATCAGAGGGCAGACAGACTGAAAACCACAATTGCAGGACCTAACAGAAGCAGAAGATATTAAGAAGAGGTGGCAAGAATACACAGAAGAACTGTACAAAAAAGATCTTCACGACCAAGATAATCACGATGGTGTGATCACTCACCTAGAGCCAGACATCCTGGAATGTGAAGTCAAGTGGGCCTTAGAAAGCATCCTTACGAACAAGGCTAGTGGAGGTGATGGAATTCCAGTTGAGCTCTTTCAAATCCTGAAAGATGCTGCTGTGAAAGTGCCGCACTCAGTATGCCAGCAAATTTGGAAACTCAGCAGTGGCCACAGGACTGGAAAAGGTCAGTTTTCATTCCAATCCCAAAGAAAGGAAATGCCAAAGAATGCTCAAACTACCACACAATTGCACTCATCTCACATGCTAGTAAAGTAATGCTCAAAATTCTCCAAGCCAGGCTTTAGCAATACATGAACCATGAACTTCCAGATGTTGAAGCTGGTTTTAGAAAAGGCAGAGGAACCAGAGATCAAATTGCCAACATCCGCTGGATCATGGAAAAAGCAAGAGAATTCCAGAAAGACATCTATTTCTACTTTATTGACTCTGCCAAAGCCTTTGACTGTGTGGGTCACAATAAACTGTGGAAAATTCTGAAAGAGATGGGAATACCAGACCACCTGACCTGCCTCTTGAGAAACCTGTATGCAGGTCAGGAAGTAACACTTAGAACTGATCATGGAACAACAGACTGGTTCCAAACAGGAAAAGGAGTACGTCAAGGTTGTATATTGTCACCCTGCTTACTTAACTTATATGCAGAGTACATCATGAGAAACACTGGGCTGGAAGAAGCACAAGCTAGAATCAAGATTGCCAGGAGAAATATCAATAACCTCAGATATGCAGATGACACCACCCTTATGGCAGAAATTGAAGAGGAATTAAAGTGCCTCTTGATGAAAGTGAAAGAGGAGAGTGAAAAAGTTGGCTTAAAGCTCAACATTCAGAAAGCGAAGATCATGGCGTCTGGTCCCATGACTTCATGGGAAATAGATGGGGAAACAGTGGAAACAGTGTCAGACTTTATTTTTGGGGGCTCCAAAATCACTGCAGATGGTGAGTGCAGCCATGAAATTAAAAGACGCTTACTCCTTGGAAGAAAAGTTATGACCAACCTCGATAGTATATTTAAAAGCAGAGACATTACTTTGCCGACTAAGGTCCATCTAGCCAAGGCTATGGTTTTTCCAGTGGTCATGTAAGGATGTGAGAGTTGGACTGTGAAGAAAGCTGAGTGCTGAAGAATTGATGCTTTTGAACTGTGGTGTTGGAGAAGACTTTTGAGAGTCCCTTGGACGGCAAGGAGATCCAACCAGTCCATTCTGAAGGAGATCAGCCCTGGGATTTCTTTGGAAGGAATGATGCTAAAGCTGAAACTCCAGTACTTCGGCCACCTGATGCGAAGAGTTGACTCATTGGAAAAGACTCTGATGCTGGAAGGGATTGGGGGCAGGAGAATGGGACGACTGAGGATGAGATGGCTGGATGGCATCACTGACTCGATGGAAATGAGTCTGAGTGAACTCCAGGAATTGGTGATTCACAGGGATGCCTGGCGTGCTGAGATTCATGGGGTCGCAAAGAGTCGGACACGACTGAGCGACTGAACTGAACCATCTTGCTAGGGCTTCTCCTTTGCACTTTGACGTGGGATATCTCCTCACAGCTGCTCCAGCAACTACAGTCTTACTGAGGTTACTCTGACCTTGGACGTGGAGTATCTCCTCTTGGCCGCTCTTTTATGGTGTTCTTTAATGTTTGCTAACTAGAAAATAACATCCTAGTTAAGTGGCAGTACCAGATGTAAAAATTAGAAGCAGGCATTCTAGTGTAGAAGGACACTAAAATCTTTAACACAGTCTGTTGCTGCTGTTTAGTTGCTAAGTCATGTCCAACACTTTCATGGCCCCATGGACTGTAGCCCTCCAGGCTCCTTTTTCTGTGGGGTTTCCTAGGCAAAATACTGGAGTAGATTGCCAATTCCTTCTCCAGGGGATCTCCCAGCCCAGGAATTGAACCTGCATCTCCTGTTTGGCAGGCAGATTTACCACTGAACCACCTGGGAAGCCATAATGTCTTCATAAAAAATACTTTCTAGCAATTTACAAATGTTAATTAACTTCTAGAGTTCCTGAAGACAAAAAAAAACCTAGAGTTGAAGTATATAATTAAATTTCCAATTATTGGTAGCTTGAGATATCCATTATACAGAATTTAACTGTCATTAAAAAACAACCAAAAAATAAGAAAAATTTTCCCAATGATTTTTAAATGTTTAAAGAAATGATACATAAAAATGATTTTTATGCTACATTTCTTATAGATATTAGAAGTATTACAAATCTTACAATGAAATGCAGAGATATCTTGTCCCCTCCCCCCAGCACACATATCCTCATGTAGACACACACACAGTTCTCATCTTTGAGCATTTCTATAAGCCTGTTTTGCTTTTTCTTCTGGGATGCTCTCATATTTCTTTGTGCTTATTCTGCAATTTTATACATTACTTTGACTTCTTATTTTGGAAGATGATGATTTGGCCTACCAATACCTTGTTCTCCAGTTTGTCACCAGCACTCACCCTCTTTTTTTCCTTTAAGTATATTGACTTCAGAAACAGTGATTATATTAATATCAATAACTTAAGTTATAATATTGTAAATATGAACTGTGAGCTAAGTGTTATGCTGTTATAATAGCATTACTTTTCTGGCTTTATATTCCATCTTCTTTCAATTAACACATTATTGACCATAGACATATTAATGCCAGAGGTGGTAGTTTCTGCAAAAATCTCCCCTATCAATAATGTGTTTATAGTAAGTCCCTTTTTCCTGTTACTTGTGTTTAGCTATACCTGTCATGAATTCTTGAAACTGAAACAAGAGATTTAAATTTCTCTAAATTCTGTTTAGCTAGTAAGTCCAGTCTTGCTACACCCTTTCTGGAGGCCTTAGACTTTCTACTCTGTCCAACCAGGGTGGATGCTATTTAGATCTACCCCAGAAACTTCATTCTGACATTCGTCTCCCCTTTTCTCTGCTGCTAGATTCCCTGTTTCCTGTATCCTATATTTGTATTTTTTTCTTAGTTACCTCTTGTATTCAGAACAGTATTTTTCTCCAGATTTCTCCTTGACTGGAGCCTTCAGCATGTTCCAGACCGAACTGTTTCTATTCTATCCAAAACAATGGATACTTTGGCTGGTTATAGAATTCCAGTTTTTAAAAATATTTTTGCCTAGAATATTAAAGGTGTCACTTAAGTTTCGATTTGTTTGTACTGTTACTCTTGAGAAGTCTGCTGTACTTTTGATTCCTATGTGATCATTTTTCTTTTCTTTTTCTTTCAGCTTTACTCAGTACTTTCTCTTTATCCCATGTTTCTGAAATGTTTCAAATACCATGCCTTGGTTTGGCACTTTTTTCTCTTACTAGTTAGACACTTAGTAAGCATCTTATCTAAAAATGCTGTATTCAAACAACTCAGTGAAATACACTGTTCATTTTTATCTGTTCTATTTTTCTGTCAAGCATAAATTCATTAATTAGATGTTAAATCTCCTAGCTCTTTCTTTTTCTGAATTATTTCTTATTTATAACATCTTGTTCTTATTTCATGGATTTTTAACTTCTCTTGCATTTCAGGATTTTACTAATATTCTTTTCTAAATAAAATCTTCTCGTAATGTACCTTAGGATATATCTATGCTTTATTGATAATGTGTGCCCTTCATTTAAGAATTCAAAACATAAGGTGTTATTGAAATCAATATAATTGTTAAAGATAAAATCTAGTTCTTTTAAATAATATTAACTTGCAAACCTTAAAACAACAAAATATTTATTTGTTCACTTATTTAACAAATGTCTCTTGAACACCTACTATGTGCCAAGCTCTAAGTGTTTAAATAGAGTAGAAAATGAATAGACAGATCCCCTTCTCCCACCATGACTCATATCAGCAATAACATGAAACTTTGCCTCTAAAAATGGTGAGAAAGGCATTTATTTTTTCCCTCTGAGAACATTTACCTATGTTTGTTTTTGCTTCACAGGATGGTTTCTCTCAGACAAAGAAAATTCTTGGCAAGAAAAGAAATTAGTGCAGCCAGGATTTATTTAATCACAGTCAGGCAGACTGATCGTTATCATCCAGTCTGTTTTGGAAGGGCACAGTAATTCACATTCAGTGGCTGTCATAACCCCTGCCCCTCATACATACCTATTTAAATAACACTAGGTCTAGCTTTCTGACTTCCTCCTTTAAATGGGACTGGGTGGTGGATCCTCTTGGGTCAACTGAAGTTGAGATAAGATTTACAAGCAGTGGTTAGGTTTCATGTGCTTTTACTGCATAGCTTTGGTCTTAGAGAAATTGAAGGACCCTACCTATCTAATTATTGTCATAATGCTGCTTTTATAATATCAAACAAAGCTTATTTTAAATTGTTAAGGTTGTCCTAGTAATAGCTGTCATGGCACAGCCTTTGCCAATTTTATAATCCTATTCACTGACTGAATACAGTTGAAAAGAGAAATTCTCTGGGCACTTAATTTCCTTCAATGTAGCATGTAAGTAAGAAACTTTAGATATATTATGCAACCACATTTCAGATTTATGATTTGGGGGTTAAATTGAATCTTTGCTTTCTGAATATTATTGATGTAACTACAAGGAGACTTGGCATTTGATTTTATTATAGTTGCATATAAAGTTGGATTTTTCCCCAATGCCAGTTTGTTACTGAATTGACCTGACTACTTGAGAGCTGTTCTTTACATAGTACCACACTGCCAAATAATACTACTGTCTCAAGAGAGATTAACCTTGTAAGCAAGTTATGCAGGTGAATCAAATCCAGTTAATCTCACATAAAAAAAAAGTTAATTGCATTGGCAAAGACATTGTCTCTGATCACTCTATGGCTGTATAATTAGGAATCAAGTCATTCAGAGGGACTCTAATCTAATTGATAAGCAGTCAGCAAATAGCCCTTGAGATTTCTCCCCCTGTGTTTCAATATATGATCAGACATAAGGTGATAATATGGAAAAATCATTGACCTTATTTTGACATGTGTTAAAATTAGGTTTATTTGTTAGACAGTAGTTCAAGATTTTTCATGTATATTTATTTTAGTTGTTCAGATCTTCATAGAATACAAATTTCATGGGGTATTAATGAGTATTGAATGAGGTCAGTTATCAACCTGATGTTTCTCTTATCATTTTACTTTCTAATCCTTCTAAATACATTTATTTGCAGATGATTTTGATACAAAACTCCAAGATAATTCCTTGTAGTTTTTGTAATGTGTGTCTGAAAGAGGTGTGACTTTGTGTTTGGCATATGATAACAGTAGCACTTGCAAAAGCAGAGCATATAAACTATATTTCTACCTGTACAACTCCTTTAGTCTTTAATATTCGTGTTTGAGTCTTAAATTTTCTGGAAATAAAGCCTAGTTAAGAAAACTGAAAACATTTCTTACCATTTAAATAAATGGTAAGCAAAACTACAATTTTTAACATGCTGTTCTTTGTAGGCAGTTAAAATTACAAAATAAAAGTGAACTTAGTATAAAGAGCAGAAAACAATTGATACAACAAATAACACAATTTAGAGATAATTGTCACAAAAGGTACTATGGAAATTCTCGGAACAGTTTTTTTAAAGTTGTGACCAAATACCAATGAACTGGTAAACTTCGATGTTACTTTGTTGTAAGGCACACCCTCGATATACTCAGGTATAAACCTTTTCTAATGTGCCTTGTATATGCAAATGACATTCTTCTGGGTTATTCTTTGTGTTAATGGGCACAATAAAGGACAGAAACAGTATGGACCTAACAGAAGCAGAAGATATTAAGAAAAGGTGGCAGGAATACATAGAAGAACTATACAAAACAATATCTTAATGACCTAGATAACCACAGTGGTGTGATCGCTCACCTAGAGCCAGACTTCCTGGAGTCTGAAGTTAGATGGGCCTTAGGAAGCATCACTACAAACAAAACTAGTGGAGGTGATGGAATTCCAGCTGAGCTATTTCAAGTCCTAAAAGGTAGTGCTGTTTAAGCGCTCACTCAATATACCAGCAAATTTGGAAAAGTCAGCAGTGGCCACAGGCCTGGAAAAGGTCAGTTTTCATTCCAATCCCAAAGAAAGACAATACCAAAGAATGTTCAAGCTACTGCACAATTGCATTCCTCTCACACACTAGCAAAGTAATGCTCAAATTTCTCCAAGCTAGGTCTCAACAGTATGTGAACCAAGAACTTCCAGATGTTCAAGCTGGATTTAGAAAAGACAGAGGAACCAGAGATCAAATTGCCAACATCTGTTGGATCCTGGAAAAAGTAAGAGAGTCCCAGAAAACATCTACCTCTGTGTTATTGACTAAGCCAAAGCCTTTGACTGTGTGGATCACAACAAACTCTGGAAAATTCTTAAAGACATGGTAATATTGGTTTACCTTACCTGCCTCCTGAGAAATCTGTGTGCAGGTCAAGAAGCATTAGTTAGAACTGGATATGGAAGAACAGACTGGTTCCAAACAGGGAAAAGAGTATGTCAAGTCTGTATATTGTCATCCTGCTTAAACTTTTGTGCAGAATATGTCATGCAAAATGCTGGGCTAGATGAAGTATAAGCTGGAATCAAGATTGCCAGGAGAAATATCAACTCAGATATGCAGATGATACCACCCTTATGGCAGAAAGTAAAGAGTCTCCTGATGAAAGTGAAAGAATAGAGTGAAAAAGTTGGCTTAAAACTCAACATTCAGAAAACTAAGATCATGGCATCTGGTCACATGACTGCATGGAAAATAAGTGGGGAAACAATGGAAACAGCGACAGACTTTATTTTGAGGGGCTCCAAAATCACTGCAGATGGTGACTGCCAGCATGAAATTAAAAGACACTTGCTTCTTGGAAGAAAAGCTCTGACAAACCTAGTCTTAAAATACAGAGACATTACTTTTCTGACAAAGGTCCGTATAGTCAAAGCTATTGTTTTTCCAGTACTCATGTATGGATGTGAGAGTTGGACTATAAAGAAAGCTGAGTTCCGAAGAATTGATGCTTTTGAACTGTGGTGTTGGAGAAGACTCTTGAGAGTTCTTTGGACAGCAAGAAGATCCAACCAGTCCATCCTAAAGGAAATCAGTCCTGAATATTCATTGGACGGACTGACGCTGAAGCTGCAGCTCCAATACACTGGCCACCTGATGTGAAGAACTGACTCTTTAGAAAAGACCCTGATGCTGAGAAAGATTGTAGGCTGGAGGAGAAGGGGATGACAGAGGATGAGAAGGTTGGATGGCATCACCGAGTCAATGGACACGAGTTTGAACAAGCTCCAGGAGTTGGTGATGGACAGGGAAACCTGGCGTGTTGCAGTCCATGGGGTTGTAAAGAGTCGGACACGACTGAGTGACTGAACTGAACTGAACTGATTGCTGATTCTTTTCATTGCCCCCACCTTTTTTTTTTTTTTTTTTAATGAATTGAATTGCGTTTTCCACTACAAACAGTGCTAGACTTCCAAAAATTCTATGCCAAATGCTGTTCTGTGGTTATCTAGCTGCTAGGCAACTAAACTCTACTTGAGGGCAGAAAAGAATTAAGTTCATTGTAGAGTTCGCCACCTCTTCTGAGTTCATCAGAACATTAGCAGGAAATCTGATATCTTTCTCCCTTCTTGATATTATAAATCATGTGCTTCCATGTATCTCCATACAAAACAGTGGGACTTAGAACAAGTATGGTAACCAAAAAAGTCCTCAAGGACCTTGATGTTATACCCAGAACAAAGAGACAAGTTTATTTTTGTGACAAATCTAATGTAAAGTTTGTTGTTTGAAGTATTTATACACATATGTTGCAATTTCAAGACTGGTAGCATGTTAACGGAAGCATGCAAAAACTTTGCTGAAAATATCCATGTGTATTTTAAAGGAACTAATCTATATACTCTTATGAAATTTATTTTGTAGTCAGCATCGTGCCATGAAAATTTTCCATGTTAGAGAGGTAGATAAATAGATAGCATTAATATCTCAATGTATGAATTTGCCACAGTTTATATTAAAATCCCCAAATTTGCAATACTGCCAGCATTGCTGCCATGATTTTCTGTGGTTCTTATCTTTTGTGTACAGTTATCTATGATCAAAGTTACTCTTCTGTATTATTTGTATTGTGGAATGTCTGCAAGTAATGAGTATTTTGGTTCTTTTCCAAAACTCACACTTTCCTTCTTTTCCTTTTTGATCACTAAAGTCAGCATGCCCTTTTTGTTCCCAATTGTAATAGCCATGACTTTAGTATATTACTTTAAGAAAGTAATTTTTGCATTTAGTTTCTGATAAAATGTCTTCATCATGCATGAGAAGTTTCTTATGATTCCTTCTTTATTTAGAAGTTTTAATCCAACAGGTTCTCTATGTCTATAGACGTGAGCAAATTTATTTTCTCTTCTCTATAAATAGTAATATGTTTACCATATTACTTAATAATACATTTGACTTCAAGCAACAGAACGCTAACAATGGCTTAAGTGTTGAGGCGTCCATTTTTTCCTCATCTTTCCCATCTTTCTTCACATCTCACCATTTCTGAGATAAAAAGATCTAAACATTCACATATCCATACCTTACCTGCCATTTTGTTCCACTGTGGTAAATGGACATTTGAGAATCTTCGTAAACTTTTCCTTCCACGTCTGATTGATCACCCATTTCTTGTATCTCTTCATTCTATGCCCTTTCCACATCCCTTGAACCATTGTGTCAGTTCTGAACTGAAATAATTTATTACAATAAATATTTTGACCTTCACTGTTTTGTATTCTCTTCTAATTCATCTCCCACAAATCTGCCAACACGATCCTTTTCATATGGTTATTAGAAATGATGCTTCCTTACTTAAAGTGTTTCACCATCTCTCTATTGCCTTAAGTGACGGACTCATATTCTTTCAGGCATACAAGACCTGTCACAGTCTTGCCATTTACCAACTAAGTAACTTCATCTCTCTCCACTTTTCCGGTAAAACCAAGCTGCTGACTCTTCACCAGCTACCACACTCAAAGTCTGGCATAGGGGAAGTTGCATTAACACACACTGAATGAAGGGGTGAACGAAGGAAAGACTTCTCTTAGTTTGCTCATCCATATGCCAAGTCTTAGGACAATTCCCCCTTTAAAATCGGAGGGAGCCAGAAGGAAATTGATGATTCCTCAATCATTAGTGATATGTACAGTAGCCTGGCTCTCCTTTAATATTGGGTTATTACAGCTTTTGAATGAACTGACCGAATATCCCTAAGTGATAGTGAAAAAAGAAAATCCTACTCTTTATGCCAACTTTTTTTTTTCTATTAATATTCCACTTTGACAAGAAGATACTGATCCTATTGCCTATTATATACTGCCAAGAACAATAGCTATTGTTTTTAACAATATTGTGTTAACAATATTGTTTTTAATATTCTTAATAACAATATTACCTATGCCAGAACTATAATACTTGACTGGTGCACATAGTGCTCAGTCGTCTAAGAATAACACTAAGTAATTCTATCCAACTTGCAGATTTCTTCTGTTGTCAGCAGGGCACACTTACAGCTAATTGATTCTGACCACCTAAAATCTTCTGAAGCAAACTTTCCCACAAGTGTTTTGGATTATTTCTAAATCTCACATTTAAAAGCTCTTCATGATAAAGTCCCATGAACCTTGTTGTATGTCTTGGGATTTTGGGACCCCAGTGTACAAATACTTGAGTATGTGCAGGTCTGTGTTTAAAGAAATTGATTACTACTGTCTACTTCACTGTGGTGAGATGAAGTTATCTTCCTTTTGAATACCAATGATGGTTGACTTTATTGCAATAAAATATCCTTTTGTAGTTTACACATTTGTTTTATAAATATGGGTCTAAATTTAGTCAATAAAATCATATACATCCAGTCTGTACTCAATGTATGTTATTTGATGTGTTGTATTTTTTTTAAGATTTCTCACTGAATATGTTTCAATTTTTGTGCCACTGTATTCACGTTTTTAAATTGGGTTTGAAACTAAAGTTCTAAGAGACTAAGTATGGCCATATGGTCAGATAAATTGTGTCCACTCTCTATGGATTTCATTTTTCTTTTACTTGACCTCTTTTTCTACTTCAATAAGTAGCAGTACTGTACTTGCCTATGATTCAGAGAACTGGGCCAATAAAAAATTAAATGGTAATTTTCTCTATCAGGTTATTATTAAAAAACAAAGGAAACTAAACAAACCATTGAAGTATTATAGATACATAAATCTACATTTTGTTTTATACTTCTCTTCAGTAGTGATATTCTTAGGGTTTTATTTTTTTCCATGCTTTATTTAGATGAGTGCTAGAATCCAAATTAACAGTGCTAGGTACAGATAAACAGCAAAAGAATAAAGAACAGAAACAATAAAACAGAATATTAGAGAAATAAGCAAGCATATATTATGTTTTCGAAAATGGACAAATAGCTGGAGCACGTAGGAGAAAAATTAGAAGTAGGCTTAGAAAATTATGTATGACAATAAATAGTTTACAGTAATTACTAATGATATTGGTTTTTTATTTAAGAAAACTTACTTTGACAGATTTTTTTTCAGACATACAAAAAAAACCATGTAGACAGTTTTCCACATATGAAGTGAAAACATTCATAGAACTGTTAAGTGTTGTAAGTAAGTGTGAAGTTGCTTAGTCTTGTCCAACTCTGAGACCCCATGGACTGCAGCCTACCAGGCTCCTCCAACCATGGGATTCTTCAGGCAAGAGTACTGGAATGGGTTGCCATTTCCTTATCCAGGGGATCTTCCTGACCCAGGGGTTGAACCCGGGTCTCCTGCATTGCAGGCAGATGCTTTACCCTCTAAGCCACTAGGGAAGCCCGTGGAAGTATTAGGTCCTTATCAAATGGATAACCTTAGTAAAAATATGCTTACAATGAGAACACAACTCTTCTGTTTTCTCTAGCATTGTTGATGGAATATTAATATTTGTTTCCTTTTTAATATTTCCACTGGTTTCAACTTTTAGTTTTCCCACTCTGAGCCATTGTAATAGATGAAAATAATCTTTTCATCTCTTTTCTTTTTTTCTGTGGGATTCAATGTTCAGATTTTTATGACAAGACCCACATGATTTAGCTCAGAAATTCACAGAAGAATCAATTTTATTTTCCAGCCAATAGTATGGATTTATATACAAACCGTAGCTATTTATGTGTTCCCGAATATTTCATTTTATACAGTCACGTTAATAGGGTCCATGAAGCCTTATCAAGACAGTTAAGCTATAAAATTAGATACTTACGTGCCAAAAATAAACCACATGTTTTTTATGCTTTTTTCATAATGCACTTAAAATATGGACAACATTCATTTCATTTTACTTTTTTTTTCTTCCCTAAGAACGACCCACATTTCTCAGGAGGCCGATTAACCAAGTGGTGCTGGAGGAAGAAGCTGTAGAGTTCCGTTGTCAGGTCCAGGGAGATCCTCAGCCAACTGTGCGGTGGAAAAAGGATGATGCAGACTTGCCGAGAGGAAGGTAAGAATGTCGTATGTGTGGAAAATTGTTAGGTGACCATTGGATAATTAGACAAGAAAAAGACAGCATTAGTTGTACCACCAAACACTCATATTTAGGTGTATTATTTTCACACATGACTTTTACATTTGCAGGCCAAGTATCAGCTGTTTTGTATACTGAAGTCATCTAGGCTTTTTTTTTTTTTTTTTATTTTACTTTACAATTCTGTATTGGTTTTGCCATACATTGACATGAATCCACCACGGGTGTACATTTTGATGTTACTCTTTCATTGAATTTTCACAAAAATACCTGACCCTTCACTCCCATCTGTTATCCCTGACTATCAAGGATTTCTGAAGAACTCTCTCTCTCATGGCCCTATCCAGGTGTTCCATTATATTCCTGCTGAATTCCTAACGACCCACCCAGCCCAACTATATCTTTCAACTATTGCTCTGTTGCCGAAGCTACGGAAAGCTGCTGGGTATAGTGGATTGTAGGGTCTGCAATAAAACAGATATCTCATTCAACACAAGAATGAAAAGGCATATCACTATCCACAGAGGGAATTTTCATTTAAGGACTCCCTGTCACTTTCTCATTTGTCATCTCTTCATGGAGAACTCTTCCAACTCTTTTCTGTTCTTTTTATCGCAAAACCCAGTCTCTCATCTCTCGATGATAAGCCCAGAAATGTTTGTAATCTTTTCTGAAAATAAATATAAAACATTTTTGTAGTCTAAATTCTCCCAGGACCTTGCCTTTTATGATCAAATAAATCAGCCAAGTGTTTTTATTCTTATGTAACAAGTGAGTTTAGCTATAAATTTGTTTGGCCTTCCTCCTAGTCCTGTCTTCTGAAACTACATGCATCACACCTACTACAATCATGATCTGCAAAACATTTCATATCCTGCTTTTTTGCTAATTTTCTTTCCTAAAAAAGAAATTAGGTTTCATTCACCTGTCTGAGTAGACACATACTTTCACAGAAAAGAAATTGCCTTTTTGTGCTTTCACTGGCACTGCTATTGATTCTTTCCTGAATGTATACATTCTTTCAAAATCTCAATTTTATATATCCCTAGGTCTATGACATTATACTTTCTAAAATCACATCATCAATGGCACTGACTTGAACTGTACCAAACATTTTAAATAGAGAGAGGTTCCTTTGCAATCTACTATAGGAATGAGACAAGTGAAAATTTTAATTTGCTTAGCTTTCAGCATAAATAGTAGAGAAAAAAACTCTATGTTTCATTTTTCATTTTGCTGTCAGATATCTTCCTGACACCAGGCCTTCCCTGGCGGCTCAGGTGATAAAGAATCTGCCTGCAATGTGGGAGACCTGGGTTTGATCCCTGGGTTGGGAAGATCCCCTGGAGGAGGCCGTGGCAACCCACTCCAGTATTCTTGCCTGGAGAATCCCATGGACAGAGGAGCCTGGTGGGCTACAGTCCATGGGATTGGACACGACTGAATGACTAAGCAGAGCACAGTCAGATATCTAGTTTTAAAGGAATGCTGCTAGGAGAGGTTTGTTGCAAGTGAAGCTCCTCAAACTTTGCCAGTGGAGAAGCCTGTTGAAAAG
This sequence comes from Oryx dammah, assembly GCF_014754425.2. Classification (NCBI taxonomy): domain Eukaryota; kingdom Metazoa; phylum Chordata; class Mammalia; order Artiodactyla; family Bovidae; genus Oryx; species Oryx dammah. The sequence goes on along the minus strand of NW_024070186.1, from coordinate 131,755,488 downwards.
CAAGTAGAAGTGATTGATGAATTTGAGTTGCTGGAGTCCATTTTCTACAGATGCTCTAACTTTCCACAAATTTGACTGTCCTTTATGTATAAATTTAAAATGTTGATGTAAGACTGAGAGATTAATAATATTATAAAATGAGCATAAACAAAGATTAATTTTCAATTACTAGAAATAAACAGCTTGTCCGTACAAAATCTCTCATTTAGGGATAATTTTGGATTCACAGAGATAGTTCAGAAAAATCCCCATATTGTTATCTTACACAACGGTGAAAGGTGTATAACTCATGATAGACAAATGCAGATACATGATAATGAAAGTTTATATATTATTTTGATTTCAGCAGCCTTCCTTTTCCTCCAGGATCCTATCTGGGGTACTTTAGTTGGATGTTACAGGATATTGCCTTAAGTTGTCATGTTCTCCCAGTCTCCTCTGTTCTATGACAGGTTCTCAGTCTTGTTTTATGACCTTAAGCTGTTCTGGCCAGGTGTCCTAAGAATGTTTCCAAACCTGGATGTGTCCAGTGTTTTCTCATAATTGGGCTGGCTTTCTGGGACTTTAGGAAGAAAGCTACAAAGAGTGTGCCTGGTGTCACATGACTACCAAAGTTTCCATAATTACCTCCATGGTGATCCTGATATTTTTAGTCATTAAATAAGATCCTATGGACAAAAGTTGAAAAAATAGAGTTGTAAGAGTGTATTACATTTTAATAGGTCTATATGTTTGAATTCAGTGAAAATATAGCTTCAGCCTAGTTTGATTTGTTCCCAGATTGCTCTAGGTGTTAGGTCATAAACCTGACAACTGTATTTGCCACAATATTCTCCAAATCTTGCCCTATTCATTTGTTTCAGAGCTCAAAATGATACATGTAAATCAAATAACAGCGTTAAAGCTGCATTTTATGAATGTCTGATATAAAAACCTCTAAAGGCAAAGTTGAAATTTTTGAAATCATACCTCTACTAACTTCCCTTGAAACAATTTGTAGGTTTGTCCTCTATGTTCTTCTATTACTGGCATGAGATGACTACAGTGCTTTGTGTGACCAGCTAAATATTTTTAAAGTATTAGGCAAATGGAAATGCTGTGTAAGCTTTAAAATTGTATGTTAGAAAGGCTTAAAGCAAGGATCAGAGCAGTGTAGAAATTGAGGTCAGTGTTTTTTATCATGATAGAAGCCATGTAATTTTTCTTGAAATCTCAATCTTTAAATGGTATTTCAAAGGAGCTTATTCATTCTTAGCTTCGTATGCATTAGCATAAGCTTCACTTTTGCATAATGAGGGGGAAGGAGACCTCTTTACTTGGTGAGGAATAACAGTAATGACTTTTAACCACCCATAGCCTAAATCAACAACATTGATTCTATTACATTATTTAGGTCTCAGACTAGGGAGATGGCCATTGTTCTTGTATAAGCAATTGTGTAGAGTGGTGTGGAGGATGACATTTCTTTGGCTTAACACTTAATATAATTTGAATGAGGTTTATGTAGTAGTTCACGCTTAAAACATTTATAGTAAAGCTTTGTAGGGCAGCTGCATAGCCTGTAATTACTATGTAAGTAATATGTGACTATTTTTCTTTTGGCGACAAGGAAAGCTTTTCAGTTCAAGTTTAAATTTATGAAATGCTATAATAGCTATTTAAACTTTCAGCACAGACAAAGATATCTGTACCAACCTTTCAGTAACCAGAGATGAATTAACAGAGTATTTTTTTTCTTTGCTGTGAAAATATTTTAAAGTGGTACCCATGTACCTCCTTCTTTGATTTAGCCCTAAATTTCTGACCTTTCTCAGTAACTATCATTAATGAAATTACAGTTTACCATTGGTGAGTTATACTAAAGACAATTTTTGCTTTAATATTTCAGTGAGGTTGGTTAATAATAATCCCCATGTATAATAATAATCTTGATACCCAACCAGGGAAAAGTTATTTATCTGGAAATTTTCCATATGACAAAGAGATAATTGGAAGGATCCTTCATTTTATGTAAGTAGTGAAAAGTGTGAAAGCGCTTGCTCAGTCATGTTTGATTCTTTGCGACCCCATGGACTATAGCCTACCAGCCTCCTCTGTCAATGGAATTCTCCAGGTAAGAATAATAGAGTGGGTAGCCATTCCCTTCTGCAGGGATTCTTCCCAACTGAAGGATCAAACCCAGCTCTCCTGCATTGCAGGAGGATTCTTTACTGTCTGAGCCACCAGGAAAGCCCTTATTTTATATAAGCTCCCGTTAAAATGTTAATTGCTTGTGTTATCCCTGTGCTCAATGCACAGTGAGGCCAAACAAACCAAAAGATGGGAGTTAGGACCAGAGAAAGTTTTTCTTCAGGGCCTTGCAAGGCTCATGCCTTAAAAAGCCTGGGCCTCCTGCAGGGGTTTCTGCAAAGCACTTTAAAAATTCAGGTGAAGAAGGGTAGTTAGCATCTTCCATTTGGTGGCAGTTTTAGCATCTGTAAAACAGCTCATGAAATGTGCATTACTTGGTACTTACCCTGATACTTCAGAGAGGAACTAAAGCATAGGATATGGAAGATGATATCCCTGGAAAGCACCACAGGGTCCTCTTCAGCCACACTTGTAGAAACATCCTAAGATACTACTGTTTTCACAGTTGAAAGTTTCAGGAAGAAAAAGGAGGTCATTGCTTTATTGTCCGATTGTGCTTAGTATCAATATCTTTTTCTCCAGAGACTCTCAATATATATGTGCTCAACTAAGCTGATACCAGCTCACTTATTAGGCACACCACTGTGAAAATAAAGTGGGTAGGGAGAACAGAATGAGGAAATAAAGGGAAAGATGTTCTGTAGTTCATAATGAGTATGTGTTTTAAAAGCACAGTTTTTTTCCAAAGGGTAATTTAGATTGTAGGAGAAATACTTTAAGTTTTACCTATGTTGTTAAGTTCCTATTTTATCTATAATGCCCACTGATAGTCTGTAAAAAGCAAGTCACTTTAAAGCAAAGTAAGTTTACAATTATTTATTTTTTTTATTTTATGTTAATCAAACTGAGTGATGTAGGAAAGTATTCACATACTGAAACATTAATGAAAGTTAAAACTGAAGTAGTTCTAGTGTCTTTCTTGGGTGCTCCATCTTTTTCTTCCAGGCAAACCTGGAGCCTTTTGCTAATTACTACTCTTGGTGATCAGATTCCTTCAATACATCTTTTCACAATGTTTCTTGTGATAGAAATTACCCATATTGGGGAATGTTCCATTTTCTGTCATGGACCATCACAGCAATAGTGTATGTTTTGTAATGTAAAAAATATACATATACTGAAGCTTTATGAGAAATAGCATGTATTAATATAAAAGAAACATAATGCTATATATTCACAACCAAAGACATAACAATAAAATTGATATATACCAAGATTTAATATTTGTAAAGAGAATAAAAATGCCTCTTCACTGAATTTGGGTAAGAAGTAGTTTGATTAATTAACTAAGTTTTCTTATCTAGGCTTGTCATTAGAGCTTGTATTTCAGATAATTATTAAGCAAGTTTTAAAGAACGGTAAACAGGATATTTAACATCTTGCATCAGTCATATATCAGTATATCACCACTAGTTAGTTCCAAGATATTTTAATTCATTTTTATTTATTTTCAACACTAACTCTAGAGGGACACTAACTTCCTCAATAAGGATCTAGGGTAGAGAAAGGAATGTTCATAGTATCAATTATTTTGTCACGTAAAAAAAATGTCATTTACTTTCTTATGTATGCCTGAGAATTCTAAATGCAGTTGATGGCTTACCTATAGTGGTTATAATTCATGAATATTTCATAAAAATAGAAAAGGGACTAAAGAAAAAGAGTTTCAAGATACATAATGCAAAATTCTATTAGTTTTCCTGAACCCACTGACAAATTCCTTTCTCTAAAGTGCGAGTCTGTTTTAAGAGAGACTTTGAGTTCTTAGTTCCATGAAATGTGAGATTCACATAAATACATAATTCCTTAAGAAAAGGAACTGTATAGAACCACTTATAATTCCCCTTTTGTGGCATTTTTACAGTCAGTGGCTCTTTTCTGCTTAGCCCTGGAAAATGTTCTTATATTAATTGTTTGGAACTCCATTGTTTAGAGCATGTGCTTCTGGGATGCAGAGATGCTGAACAGGTGCTAAGCTACCCTGCTGAGGAGATCAGCCTTCTTCACATACAGTGTGTGTTTCAAGGACATGTGGTAATTTGGGCTAATGATAAATAACCATGCTGATTAGGCTGGCTGGTCAAGATTGGTCAATTAAAGTAGTTTTCAAAAAGAAAAAGGACAAAAAAAACTGAAAGCAAGAGAAAAGCAATGTTAATAAATATGGCTCGTAGCTTTTGTTAAAAAAAAAAAAGACTAATCCCTAAGATTCAGAAATACAAGGAAAAGTGTAAATGAGAATTCTATGATTTTTCAGCTATACAGATGTCTTTGCCATTTCTGCTTGGAAAAAAAAAAGAATTAGAACTGTCTGGACCATTATTATGGGATCTTTCAATACAGCTACCAGTAACATAAAGAATATTTAGGTCATTGTCAGCGATGTTGGATTTTAGCCTTGCTCTGACACTGTTTGATCATTTATCCCTTCAGTTATACTCGCATGTTCTGGAAATGATGTTCAACAGATTTCTCTACCACTAACTAGGAGTGTGACCTTGAAGAAGCTATTTAAACTCTGTGTTTTATATCCTAGAGATATAGATGAGCAATATAATGGGACTAATGATTGACCTGTGCTTTGACTCATCTGTACAGGGTGAATAATTATGCTATCCATTCTACCTCAAAGGGTTATTAAAATGATATAACTAATTCAGAGTACTGGAAACATTGTACAGTGGGTTCATGTAACAGGTATCTCCATTTTATAAATCCAGCTGATTAATGGTGTTTATTAGTTATGCAGATAACTACAAAGAAAAGATAGTTAATTAAAAAAATAATACATAAAAATGATTTCATAGAATAATTACACATTCTCCACTCTCTCACTGATTGATTTCTATAGAAACACATAAAATATTATTGATTTAAGATATATCACATTTGCTTTTGAATTGTATAGATTTATTTATAACTTTTACCATCCAGTTTGCCAAGCTTACAAGTTGCCACCCTTTCTCTACCTTTGGGAGACTATACGTGGTTCAGATATTATATTCTAGCCCCAGTGCAATTAGACATCTGATGCAAATTTCTCACATTACCTGGTACCATTTGTCTGCTGATAATAAGGAAACCACCATTGTTTACAATCTTTGTAAGAAGATTATGTAATGATAAAAGCAAGACTTACTATTTGCCATACATTCTTTTAAATGACTTTTGTATATATTAATTTCATTATTTTAAACCATATTGTCCCAGCATAATAATACTCCCATTTGAGGGATGTGGCATAAGAAGTTAAAGTTGTTTCCAAAGACACACATTAATATGTGGGTGTCTTGACTTAACAGCACTTGACTTAGAATCTATCCAACATGAAACCTGTATTTTAAACTAATGAACTCTAATTATGTGATTATGAATTGTTTATGAAATTCAGCTGCTTACAAATTTTACATTCTAGATAAAATCTTAGGTAATTGGTTAGAATCACCGTCTTATGAATGACTTTATAGGAATGCTATATAGCATTACTGTTGAGGGTAGCTTTTAGACCAGTTTCATAACCCACATATAAAATGTCCTGGTGCTTTGAACATCTAAATTTGGATCAAGTCAAGGTTTCCTCCTTGGAAGCTGAAAATACAGATTTTATTTATAAATAGAATTAATTAGCAATTTTCAAAGGGATGCGAACATGGTACCTCTTTCTGTGTCTTTATCAAATAGGTGCTAATATTTGCTGTTAACACAAAAACTAATTGCCACCTAGGGTGGGGAGTGCAAGTTGTCTCATCCTGTGACCACAGTGGCCCATCTGTTGTGAATTTCTGCTCAAGGACAATGCAGGAACTGGCATGCAATTTGGGTTCTGGCCAGTGGTCAGCTAACAAGCTGGGGCATACTTGGAAGAAGAAATGCCTTGAAGTCAGAGATGCTCTGCTGTCCATTAACTGGCAGCTCCTGTGATGTGTGAGGGCAGACCCAAGACTGGTTGCCAGTTTGCAGGGCAAAGGATCTGCCTGAGTGCCACCTGTCATTGGCATGTGAGTGCTATCCCACCAGGAGCCACAGCAGGTGCGCTGCTTCCATCAGAGTGTGGCATGTTAGAGCATTCAGCTAGGCTGAGGTCGGGACCTTAGCCCAAACAGGAGGACAAGCCAGAGGCTTACCAGGAGGTAGTCGTCACATCACACCGCATCCCAAGGGTGGGTATACTGGACACATCCTTAGAGACACTCTTCCTCATCATACCTGGGCTGTTACTTTAATAAAATGTAAAAAGAAAAGAGTTCTATAATTGACTTTATCAATACAGGTCCTTGCCTTTAGAAGATAGTTTGTGGTTAGAATTACTTAGATGAGTTAACCACTCCATGGGCTTTTCAAATTAAGATATATTCTGGTTGTTTTTTGCTACCATTGTTGTTATTAGGAAACTGAATTGTAATGTGGAGCTGTAAGGTACACTAGAATTTAGAAGATTAACATTCTTACCTTAACTCTGTCATAATTCATCAAGTTATTTTAAGCAAAGTATATTATGTGTATGAGTACCACAGTCCACATTTGCAAAATGTGTAGGTTGCCCTGGGTGACTTCTGCAGAACTCTTATATTCTGAAATGGTCTGACTCCATGAAGAGCAACAGTGTAAAACAATTTGGAAAGTATGCTAATACTTTTATGTGGAAAAATTCCCTAAGGTTTGAAATGAATGAGCCTAAAAAAATATTAAAATCAATTCTATACCCATTATCAGTGATGCCTACTTTTTATGTTTTACATGTATCTTCTCAGATTTCTATGTGTAAATGGACTTTTTTTAATCCAAAATTGTTTTTGACCCTGCCTGAATTCTTATCTAAATAGTCTATTTAAAAACTTTATTTAAAGAGGTTATTAGACTTTCTTTAAAAAGCCTAGTACTGATTTAAAAGAGTTGTTTTTAATTGTATTTTCTTTTCTCATAAATATAATAATAATAAATTATATTTACTTAGTGTTTATTCTACATCAGGCCTACTTTAGGCATTTTATATTAATACAGTTACCTTCAGGACATGATATAAATATTGTTATTCTCACAATATTGCAAATGAGAAAAATGAGGCCTAATGAGGATCAAGGATTTCTGGCTCTAAAATCTACACTCTTGACCAGTACTTTGGGTACTGGATGGGAACAACTTTTGTTCATTTTCCACTGGGACTGAAGAGTAGAAAAACAGAGCTTGGTAAATGCTTGAAGCATTTAGAAGTGTCGCTTTCATTAGAGTCACAAAACATATCTGTGTAGTAAAGTACAGAACAAAGATTTTATACTCTTCATTGTAAATGTTACTTAGAAGCAATAATTCCATTATATCAAATAAATAAATTTATCTTCAAAAAATTTACTGTTTTCTGCCACCAATTGAAAGTTATAGCTATCTTTATTCTCCCAAGAATATTTTAAATTAATGTATCCATGTTCTTCTGAACAGTGTATCTAGAGGAAAAATTAAGTAACAAGAAGCATATCAGAAGCTAAAAAAATGCTTGCCAGGTGAATTAAATAGCATGAGTAAAGAATAAATACTAGAACTATGAATTTGTCTTGGACATGATAATATACCTCATCTTTGCATTCTTAGGCCACTTTTGAACTTACTAAGAGTATTTTTTAATATTTTCTTGATAATATTTGATTATCAACAGTTCCATGGGCAGTTATGAATTGAAAGGCTGAACTGTGTTCCAGATTTTATATTTCCTACAAACATACATGTTTGTAGGAAAGCATATATAAACACATGTTTATATATATATGTGTGTGCATGTGTGCACAGTTGCTTCATTGTGTCCAACTCTTTGCAACCCTATGACTGTAGCCCACCAGGCTCCTCTGTCCATGGGATTCTAAAGACAAGAATACTGGATTGGGTTGCCATGCTTCAGGGTATCTTCCCAACCCAGGGGTCAAACCTGCATCTCTACATTGCAGGCAGATTCTTTACCTTTGAGCCACCAGCTACTGCTACTGCTAAGTCACTTCAGTCGTGTCTGACTCTGTGCGACCCCATAGATGGCAGCCCACCAGGCGCCCCCGTCCCTGGGATTCTCCAGGGAAGAACACTGGAGTGGGTTACCATTTCCTTCTCCAGTGCATGAAAGTGAAAAGTGAAAGTGAAGTTGCTCAATTTTGTCCAACCCTCAGCCACCCCATGGACTGCAGCTTTCCAGGCTTCTCCGTCCATGGGATTTTCCAGGCAAGAGTACTGGAGTGGGGTGCCATTGCCTTCTCCGTGAGCCACCAGGGAATCCCATATATATATATTTTACTTCTTATAATTGTCCCTTTGGGAAGGTTGCTGCTTGACCTAGATATTCAAGTTAACTGGTATGAATTGAAAGAGAAAAGGGAAAAAAATAGTAAATTGAAACCAGTATTACAGTGACAAGATAAATGAGGATTATATCTTTGTTAGTGTGTGCAAAAGATACAGCTGCCAAGGATAAGAGATAAAAGAAGGCTTCCAAAGCATATAAGAATCTACTCTACCACAAAAGAAGCAATTCCTAGTGAAATCTATTTTAGTTGGTATTTAGTATTAACTCATTGGAGCTTCGTCCTAAAAAACCATATTTAGGTAAGGGGAGCTGTGATTGGGACACAGTGAACCTTTCCCAGTAAATTAAAGTACTTGAAGTTTCTTCTTAGAAGGTGATTGACCAATCATGTAGACCTATGGAAGAGCCTTGTGACAAAATCTCAGTGCAGAAATTCTGTTATTCTTATGAGCATAACTGTCACAATTGCAGAGGTTATTATAATATCTTAAAACTCATCTCATCAAATATATAGGCATTTGTCATCTTTATAAAGAATATCTGATTGAGTATTCTGTATTATTGCAATTCATACAACATATAACATTTATTATAAAAAGTTCAATAGAAACTATAAATAATCCATTTATTAACTCATATTTTCTGATAATTATGTCCAAATATTTATAGCACATTTAACAGAAACAAAAATGTCAGTCAGGACTTTTAAAGAAAGATTGCATAAAGAGTGTGAAAGAAAATACTTTGAACATAATTTATAGTGAGATATCAATTACCTCAAAGGAATAATGAAAATCTTCAAGGTAAACTAATAAAATATTATATTTCCATGAATTATTTCAAAAGTAACCACAGACATTAGTCAAACATTTCTAGTGTTGAGACCTAACATAAGAAAATGAGTTTGCTTTCAAGAATTTGAGAAGGAAGGTAAGAACTTTAGAGGAATGTATGAGATATAAAAAGTCATTAATTATTAAATAAGGAAAATTATATACAGACTACGATGTACAAGACTCTTTAGGGTTTCAGAAAATAAAAGCTTATCTGTTCCCATGTGAGATGGCTCTGAAAGGAAGAATAGAATTTCTATAAGTGGAAAGAAGACTGTTCCAAGAGATGGACACAAGATGGAAAAGCTTTGGTGGTGGAAGTATAGGCCAACAATTGGTGATTTGGTTTCCCTGGAGCGTAGTGGAGTGGTACTTAAGGCTAGTAAGGTTAGTTGAGGCTTTATTATGAAAGCTTCTAATTCCGACTGAAGTGTTTATACTAAACACACTGTGAAATGGGGATTCGCTCAGCACAGTGAATCGAGATATCTTCTTGTATCTATGCTTAGAAAATTGATATTTATATTTATCTATAGTGTAACTTGGAGTAGAGAAAGTTTGGGCATAGGCCTCTCATAGGCCTAAAGGTAGTTAGTGGGTACATTAGGGTATTTCTTATGAATACACAAACATGGATATTAGTGCAAGTGGCAGTACAAAAAAAAGTATTTTTTTTTTCACTAGGAATTGATACTATATCAGGGTTCATAGGATAAAAAGAAGTTAAAAGTAATACTAAAATTTACACCAGTGGGTGCCTGGATGAATAATAAGTCAAAAGATTTCATCTAAATACTTTTAATCATACATAACTGAATTCAAGTTACATACTTGTGAGATTTTTCTCTGAGTTAAGGAGAAAAAAAATGGCCAAATCAACTATGATATGTCATCTCAATGCATCACTTTTACAGCGCCATCTTTTAGGATTTTAAATAACTCAGCTAAATTCCATCACCTCCACTAGCTCTGTTCATAGTAATGCTGGTAGATGATTTCTAATTTCAGTGATTTAAAATATGAAAGATGTATGTCCTAAAATTGATTCTGGGAGTAGAAGTTAATGTTTACAGATGTTTTACATGCAACTAACTGAACAGTCATCACAATTGCCTCATGAAAGAGGTATTTTTATACTGACTTTATTTTACAGTTGAGGAATCTATGGAGCAAATTTCAGTGGCCACAGAGATTTAAATTCAAGCACTTTAGCCCTAAAGTCCACTCCCTTTAACTACTATACTAAAATGATTTGTTTTTAAAGAAAATTATATTAAGATAACAAGAAGTATAATTTTTGAGGTCTCACTCCATGTTAGGTTGTTATACATTGTTACACATAATTCATCTTTCCAACAATCTTGCAGTATGGATCTCCTCTTTTCACAAAGGAAGACGCTAAAGCTTATAGCCGATGAACTACACACTTAAGGTCACAGGACCCACAGTTGGCAGAGCTGGAGTCCACCCTCAGGTCTCTCTGACATCATTATTGTAATTGTTTTTCTTTCTCCTGGACTTCCCAACTCCCTTTGCATGTTTATCTCTACCTCATCTCAAGTATCCAACCCTACGTCTAACATGTGGGGCTCACCAAATACACACTCATGGTAGTACAGTACTTCTCAGTTGGGACGATTTATGCTTCGTCCTTTCTCAGAGGGACATTTGACAATGCCTGAAGGCAATTTTGGTTGCTACATTTGAGGGATTAGGTGTTACCGTCAGCTAGTTGGGAAAGGCTTCCATAGTGGCTCATTTGGAAAAGAATCTGCTTGCAACACAGGAGACCCTGGCTCGATCCCTGGGCCAGGAAGATCCCCTGGAGAAGAAAATAGCAACCCACTATGGTATTCTTGCCTGAGAAATCCCATGAACAGAGGAACCTGGCAGACTACAGTCCATGGGGTCACAAAGAGTAAGACACAATTTAGTGACTAAGCCACCACCACCACCACTGAGAATGCTGCTAACCGTCCTGTTATTATGCACAGCAAAGAAAAATCTGCCCAAAATGTCAGTAGTGCTGAGGCTGAAAAACTTGATTTAGTGGAGAAGATGAATCTGGGCATTGCTCATCTCACTCCTATTTTATACGATTTTGTCAGGACAAAAAGAATAGAATATAGTTCAAAGAAATAGATTCCAAAGATAATGCTGCTAAGTCGCTTCAGTCATGTCCGACTCTGTGCGACCCCATAGACGACAGCCCACCAGGCTCCACCATCCCTGAGATTCTCCAGGCGGGAACACTGGCATGGGTTGCCATTTCCTTTTCCAAGGCATGAAAATGAAAAGTGAAAGTGAGGTCGCTTAGTCGTGTCCGACTCTTTGCGACCCCATGGACTGTAGCCTACCAGGCTTTTCCATCCATGGGATTTTCCAGGCAAGAATACTGGAGTGGGATGCCATCGCCTTCTCCTCCAAAGATAATATTCTTTTCTTATTGCCTTAACCATGGTGATGGACAGAGAGGCCTGGCGTGCTGCGATTCATGGGGTTGCAAAGAGTCTGACACGACTGAGCGACTGAAATGAACTGAACTGAACTGATGAAGGTTACACCAGCGAGATGGACAACAGATACCATGATTGGATTCGACATAAGCATGTCTTTTCTGAACACAGGAAGACACTTTAGTTCACTAATGACTTGAATGTGTATATAGTTTTACATATTTTCTAGAATATATGAGGCAGGGAATTTTTCTTTATATTTTTCCTCATTAAATAGTTGCTGAATTGATAAAACTGGTTTAGTAGCTTAATTAGAAAAATGTCTGAACCTTCATTTTCATTAGACCTACCAAACTGCAAGTTTTGTGACACATTTGATGATAAGTGCTCCTATGTCATTAAGTTGAATTTCTAAATTATTCTATATTCACATTTTACAAGGAGGTTTCTGTTGGCAGAAGGCAAGAAGAGAAAGCCTTTTGAACCTTCCATAGCACTGTTCAGAATGAACATCTATCTGATGATGTAGAAATCTTTCCTGTGCCTAGTGAATACCAATGAAGGAATATGTTCATACTGCAAGGACACTAAGTAGATGGCAAATCTGAAAGTCTGTTTTATCCCAAATTGCAGTCCTTACTGCAGAGAGTTCATTCCCAACTCAGAAGGGTGCAAGAAGAGTGGGAACTGCTCATCAAAAGTCTGGTCTGAGCTGTGACATCTGTGGACTCTTTTGGATTTAATCTCTAAAATCCTTTTCTAAATGGACATGAAGTTAAGATTAGTTTCTAACCAAACACACAACTGTGAGGTATACCAATTTTCCAAATCTGATGTTGCAGTTTCCAGTCCTATTGTAAAATCAAATTGTCTTAAGTGCATTTATGCCAATAAAATGATTATTTTCAAATTGAAGGATAATTTAACCAGCTTCACCAATCCATTTGTTCCAACATGGTGTCATTAATTGTGATATATTTGCACTTTTTACTCTGAAGATTTCTGTTCTAATTAGTTAAAATAATACCAGCAGTATTTTAAAAAGTGTTTAAAAGCAATGCACTTAAGGTGTTGTAGATATTATTTTAATAGTCTGCAAATGGTTAGTGAAAAATTATCACAATAATACTTGAGTATTAAGGATAATCTTGAAAATAATTCAACATTCCTTTCTGATATTATGAACCAAATAAAAATCCCAATGTCTCTAGAATGGTTTGAATTTAATTTTATGAGTGTGGAAAGACAAGTACATGATTTGATAGTATATAGGTACATATCTTTACATATGTATACTGTTATGCAGGCATATGATAAGTCACTTCAGTAGTGTCCGACTCTTTGCAGCTCTGTAGACCATAGCCCACCAGACTCCTCTGTTCATGGGATTCTCCAGACATGAGTACTGAAATGGGTTGCCATGCCCTCCTCCAGGGGACCTTCCCAACCCAGAGATCAAACCCATGTCTCTTAGGTCTCCTGCATAGGCAGGAGGGTTCTTTACTACTAGTGCAATCTGGGAAGCCCAATATCAAAACATAATAGAGGTTATCCTAGGCAAATACAACCAAAAGGCAGTGGGACAATGAAAGTGTTGATATGAAGGAGTGCTAGTTATGGAGGAAGAGTTTCAGTTTGTAAACTAATTAATAGAGTAGGAGTCATATAAAATTTTAACAGAATCAGATATGTGAACTTCAGATTTCAAGGCAGAGCCATTCCAGTTGAGGACAGATTCCAGAATCTTGCTATGAGACAATGGCAAATGGAGATGGAGACAATATCTCTGAAGGGCAGACCCGAGAGAAGTGATGGGCGGCTGTGGGAAGTCTTACATGACATGTATTGGGCCTTTTCCATGTGCCAGGTTCCGGTCTCAACACTCTGAATGTATTAACTCATTTAATCCTTACAACAGCCCTAGGAAGTAGGTCTTTGGACTAACCGTCATGTTTGTCAACTAGAAATTCTAAAGATTCCGTTTGAAAACTGGATAACAGGAGTGCTGTCCAATAGGAGAAGGCTTTTTGTTTTGCTTTTAAAATTTTGTTTTGAGGATATGTAACTCTTTCCAAAATAAAAATTATGTTTTTAGTAACTCAGGCTCTGGGTAGTTATTTGGAATGGCTGGAAGATGTTCTCACTTTCTCTCTTCCTCCATCCATACACAGACCCACGGGAGAAAGCTAGATTTCCATTAATGCATGGAGGTGAAAGTGAAAATCTGAGAAAGATAGAATATAAGAAAGTTTTACTAGTCAGCAAACAGGTAGTTCAGAAAGCACACTGAAAAATTTTGCGAAGAGGACCACAGAAGAAAAATTGTGAGGGGTTATATCAGAGGAGACAAAACTCACTGTGAAGGAGGTAAAAGTGAGAGAATAAGATGACAGGAAAATATGGAAACTTGGATGGAGACCAAGAATATCAGGCTGTGAATTTCACAAGCATCCACAGGTTTACCGAGAGAATTAATTGTTGGAGTCTTGAAGGTCTGCCACAGGTGAAGATGGAAGAGACAGGAACACTCAACAGACAGCCATAGCTTCAGTGATTCAAACTTGGAGGACTTTTAGTTTGGGGTGAGCAGGGTGCTTTGGCCTTTGTGGAAGGACTCAGCTGTAGTCTGGTTTAATTGCCCCATCTCCAGACTGAGGCTCTGGTTCCAAATCTGGTCAATGTCTGGGATCCCTGGCCGTCATTCAAGGCCTTGTTGTTCTGGCCAAGTTATCCTGTGGTATGAAATGTGCTTTGTGTTAAGTCAACTGTTGTTATATTCTTATGGGTATTTTAGATATCTTTTTTTTTTGTTTGCTTCTTTCCTCTTACCTTTTTTAGTTAGAAAACACTGAAACGTCTAATCTCTAAAGAGAGACTAGAAGAGGTGTTTTCCACTGGTGGGTCAAGCTCACAAGGATGGAGCCAGCTTTGGTGAAGATGAAGATGACAAGGATAGCATTTATGGACAGCAAAAAATAAAAGGATAAAATATTGTTTGGTTAATGAAGACAGAGTCAGAGTGGCATCATGTTTCAAGTTTCATTTTAGCTTTCAGTATAAGCTTCAAGAAGAGAACAGCAAGTTCTGCTCGGGGACCACTTTTCTGTACAATTTCCCAACAAGTCTAATCTGAAAATCTCGTTTTCTTTCCTTCCTCAATGAATGTTATGTGAATTGTAATTTTTAAAAGATATCTGTTCTTCATACTGCTCTTAAGTGCTTTGCTCAGTCTTCCTTACAAAACCTGTAAGAATCAAGTTTCGTTCCCCCAAACTGTATACATTAGCCTGCATTGTAATTGTAGATAAAAAGAAGAGAGTGACCCTCATAGGCTATCACATACAGACAACTTTACTTGATATCCCTTTGCCAGCAAAATAATGGCTTATTGTGTTCATTTCAGGGTTCCAGCTCTCAATTGTGATTTAAAAGCTTGACTTTAGAACACACTTTAAATATTATAGATTAAGAAAATATCACCTGGGATCTAGGCTACCAAGAAGTGCTTATGTTAGTTTTAATAACAGTTTCAAATATAGTCTATGGAAGGATTTTCTTTGAAACATTGTGAGCAGAGAGATCATTTTAGGAAAATTGAAACACTTTTCCTTTTTTCAACTGCCAAATGTGAAAGAAGCAAAAGATTTAAATTTCTCTGAGAAGGTTTATGTTGTATAAAAGAATGCTTTGAGAAGTTGTGAGATTCTGATATATACTCTTTTTAAGTAATTGAAACATATCAGTGCGTTCTAATTGGCTGCATTTCTATGTTCACTGTAATCTGTATAGTGGTATTGATCAGTTAATTGGTATGACTCTAATTATTAGTAAATGATTCCATTAGATTAGTGAGTGATTTTTTATCATAAAAATTCTTTTGTTGAAAACAAGGCAATAGAATTTATCTTAACAAGGCAATAACATTATCATATTAAAGCTCCATAGTTAAATGTTCGTTGAATTTGGAATAACAGAATGCCTATTGTTGCAGACATTTCTTTATTTTCTGAAAGAATCTAAAAGGTGTCAGGTGACCTTCAGCTTGTTTGATTGAGTGCAAGTACTTTGAAAACTGAAGACTAACTTTTCAAGTCTCCCTAAAAGGAAAAAAAATTTACTTCTGTAGACATTAAATATTTCCTGGTTCAATTCATAGTTTTTACAATTGGCCAACTTAATGATTAATAAAGCAGATATGTAATAAAATTTTAAGTGCTGATTCAAAACACTCATTCTAGAATTGAAGCCAGACATCTTATAACAAGGAGCAGTAGGTGATTTCAAAAACTAAAAATGCTGAAGAAATAAATTTCCTTCATGAAAAACAAAGGTGCTTTTGAGATGAGAACGGTCATTCAGGAAGTTTTATTAGTGCAGAGCCCTCCCATAATTCAAACAAGGCAATGAGATACAAGGACTTGAACTGAACATAGTAGAATTCCAGTTTGTAATAGAAAATGTAGTATATTTCCTCTTCTCTTTTCTCTTCCCAAATTCTGTAGCCCATTGTGGAAGATTTGGAGGAGGTGGTCCTTATATTATCTTAATTATATTCATAAAACTCAGAAAATCATTAGCAGTCCCTGCTCTAGAAGCCTAAGGTACATTGGGGATTGCAAAGTATGAGAAATGCATAACATGTCGTTATGTTGTAAAATACTGCCAATTTTCAAAATCCTTTTTTGGTATTTTCAAAGTAAATTTAAATTTACAGGAAATCTTCCTACTGGTTGTAAGAGAAGGTTTCTTTAGCAGAAAGAAATAAGATAGATACTTTCATTTAAATTTGGAAGTGATTTTAGAATACTTTAAGAAGGTACTTCGTTTATTAAAAATCAATAATATTTTCTCTTTTGACACTTTTAAGAATATTCATTCAATGTAAGATCACACACAAGCATAACATTGCATACAAACTGTTGCATTAAGTATTAAAATAAATTTATTTTGCTTTGTTTATTATTTAGCAGAACAGATGGTAGTGGTTTGACACAATTCAGTTCTCTTTTTCTCTTGTTGTTTTCTTTTTGGGAAAAGAAAAAAAACAGCACAAAAACCAGAGCTTCTTTTCCCACTTTGTCACAGCTGGTTTCCAATCAATCTCAATTCACGGTACAGTGATGATAGCACATGATGTCCAGGGGCCAGATATGATTGGGTTACATTTTTCAGCAATGTTTCATATCAGGCAAGAAAAAAAAAAGGTATCTTTATAGTGGGGACTGTCAGCACATGATTGTACCACCGTCATTAATCAAACCTGGCAACAATGACTGCATTCATACAGGTCTGAGACTGGCGTATTTCACAATCAGAATCCCCGAACTTTTGTTAGGATTTCCTCACCAGTAAAGTTTTTTCACATTTGTTTTTTTTCTTATTTTTGATTAAAGTCAGAAAATACCTCCTGCATATTGATCATATCTGAAAACTAGCTCTTTTATACCAAAGTATGCTCTGGTTACTACAAATTTATTCTCCACTATGAAGAAGGGGCGTCCCAGGTAGCTCTGTGATAAAAAAAAAAAAAAAAATTCCAATGCAGGAGATGGAGGAGACACGAGTTTGATCCTTGGGTTGGAAAGAAGCTCTGGAGAAGGAAATGGCAACCTACTCCTGCAGTCTTGCCTGGGAAACCCATGGACAGAGGAGCCTAGCGGGCTACAGTCAGTGGGGTTGCAAAAGAGTCAGATAGGACTTAGCGACAAAACAACAGCAATGTAAAGAAGACTAAGAGCTAATCAGAAAATTTTAGCTACATTAGATTGTTTAATAAAGCAGTAATTTTAAACTGTATATCTTTTGGGAAACACACTTGTGAACTTTCTATGATCACAGTTGGTTTTAGAGCAATACTGAGAAAAAAATATTGATAAAAGTTACTCTCTGGAGTTTTTAGATACCGAGTCTGACGTAGAAATACACACCTGCCCAAAGCACATGCACACACAGCAGTAAACACGCATCAAATGAAAAATGTGTGTTGCTCTGTGTTAGAAAAAATGGATGGACAGTGATGCACAGGACATCGATTTCAGTCTATTTATAACTCGACACCACAATCTCAGTATCTTCTTTTATAAAATGGTGTTTGGAAATAAGCATTTTCTCTAAGTCATTTATTGTTGTGAAATCTTATATGAATCTTAGCTGTAAACTGTAAAGATCTCATTAAATATAAGGATCTGTTATTTATAATCATTTATATTAGTAATATTTGCTCTTTAGGGAAAATTAATATTTCCCCAGTTATCCAATCAAATAGTGTAAAGCATCAATGAGATTATTATTACCAGAAAGAAATAAAAGAAATAAGGGCACAGTTATTGGACCTGTGGAAATAGTTGACATCTAATCACTTGTGAAACATGTACTTTTAGGAGGCAAATTATTGTCTCCGAGACATCGTGACCTGTTAGAGAAAGCAGAGACTGCTAGTAGATAGTCATGACAGTTTTTCCCCTGACTATAATTGTCTCAACATGAGTGGCCTTGGGAAAGGAACTTTATCATATTCTGCCTCAGATTGCCTACATGTGAAAGTAGCAATGAGCCAAATGTTTACTTCTTTCTGGGTTTTGAAGCTACTTACACATAATTTCTTTAAAACCAACCCTCATATATCTTAAATTTTTGGAGGTTAGAGCTGATTTGATCACGAGTATATGTTTATCCTTCCTCTGACCTGAGATGCAGCTTACTGTGGAAACTGACAAAGGTCCCGTGACATGCTTGGTCTCCTGGATTGTGGGTGTTGTCAGGGCTCCGGCTCCAGACTGGTACTGACTGTGTTTCAGGCATGTTGGAAGGAGCAGCGCTGTCTCCAGTGGTACAGTTGAATTAGATCCCTGCTTCCCTGGTGGTTCAGAGGTTAAAGCGTCTGCCTCTTAATACTGGAGACCTGGGTTCGATCCCTGGGTCAGGAAGATCCCCTGGAGAAGGAAATGGCAACCCACTCCAGTATTCTTGCCTGGAGAATCCCATGGACAGAGGAGCCTGGTGGGCTACAGTCCATGGGGTCGCAAAGAGTCGGACACAAGTGAGCGACTTAACTTAGGCAATTTTATGAATATGAAAAAGTGTGTACTTTGAAGGAAGACAGACCTTGAATTCCAAATTTCTATGGAAAAGTGTCAAAATTTTAAATATCAGTTATTTAATAACCTTAAAACATTAGCAAACCAACACATACACACACACACACACAAACACACACACACAACTTGCTTTCATACAGATTTCAGTGCACAAATGAGCACATTGCAATTAGGATTTTACAGTATCTAGTGTAAATTTCTGTACTCATACCATGAGGCTTGAAATTCTAGTAACAACTCAGTTTTGTGGGAGCAGCTGCCATTTGGGTAGTATATCCTTTTAATTTCCCTCTATAGAATCATTTATCATGACTTTTTAAAAAATAAATGTTTATACTTTCTCTTCATTGAAAGTTGTAACCACGGTAATAGAGTTGATGAAGAATGTGCCAGGAGAGCTAGTATTTAATATGGTCTAAACTTTTGCTACCAATGAATTCCTAGACTCTGAATAGCAAAGTGTTATATTTATAATCTTAAAATGAGGACATTATGCTAGATACAATAACCTTTCAATTTTTCCTTGTGTCTCAGAATTTTTAATATGCTGGTTTTTAGGGATAACCAGTATCCATGTATTCTCTTATATTTTCATAATTAAACATCCTTTTCCCCCTCTTATCTTAAAAGTATTTTATTTAAGCTTTAAGAATTCTTCTTTAATATTGATATTTGGGGATTTTTGTAAGTATTTCCATGTTCACAGATTCATATTCTTCATGGTTTTTAGACTTAAATAGTATTTTTTGAAGTTATTATTTTTACACGTGAAATATTGTCACCTTTTCAATTTTATGTCTGTAATTCTTTCTTGATATGTAGAGAGTAAAACTGAACATTATATTCCAAGTTCCACTATGCCATATTTATAAAAGTGTAAAAATAAACTGTATAATTTCTGGTTGAAGTTTATATGCCTAAATTGTCTAATTTTCTAAATAGGATATAGTAACTTTATTCCTTACCTACCAAAATTTTTATGAGAATATATTAAAAATTATATTTAAGAACACCATGCAAATGCATTTTATTGTCATTATTTTAATAATACATGTAATTAAAACCACTCTAGTTGCTGAAATAATTTTAATATACTCAAAAGAATTGAACAAAGCACAAAACTTTACTTGGTTCTCCTGTAGTCCTCACATTTGTTTAAAATAGTCTTCTAGAATTATTTCATTTATTTTGGTGCAGAGAGTTTTGTTTTTCATGTTACTAATTTACATACAGAAATTTATAATGATAATATGTAACTCAAGTGTCTAGATTGCTGGTCAGGATTTGCTGACTCCTTTATTTTAACTCTATCTCCATAGTAACATTTATGTATTAAGTTTTCTGAGTGTTAACATTTATAATATTTTGTTTGAGTTAACCTACACTTCAGAACCAATTGCTGATATATAAAACTAATAACATTACTTTGTTTCTTGATATAGTAGAGTTCTGTATTTCATGTTAATTTACCTTTTAGTTTACTAATAACCATGCTATGAAAGAATTACTGAAGAATTTTAAGCATTTGTTGGATGGTTCATGGTACACTCAATAAGGATTTATTGAGCATATCCAAGATGTCAGGTGCTATTTGCTGGTCTTTGGGGTATATGGTTTGGAACAAGAGAGAACCAGTTATTGTTCTCATGGAGCATACGTGCTCTTGAAAACTAGAAAGACAATAAAGTGAAAGTGACATCACTCAGTCGTGTCCAACTCTTTGGGACCCCATGGACTGTAGCCCACCAAGCTCCTCTGTCCATGAGATTCTCCAGGCAAGAATACTGGAGTAGGTTGCCATTTCTTTCTCCAGGGGATCTTCTCGACCCAGGGATCAAACCCAGGTCTCCCGTATTGCAGGCAGACACTTTAACCTCTGAGCTACCAGGGAAGCCCAGGAAGACAATAAGCAAGCCAATGCTTGATAGAGGGATATTCTGTGAAGATAAAAAGTATTACATGTAACAAAAATATGAAAACAAAGAATAAAAACAACTAAAAATAATTTTAGAATGTAACTGCTGAGCAGAGAACTACTTTCCATGGTTTGGACAGGAAGACATTTTTGAGTAAATGTCTGGACTATCTTGAAAGTCCAGAACGATTGGCAGTGAACACTGCAGGGGAAGGCCATGCCCTGAAATATGAAGAGACGTACAAAGAGACAGTGATAATTAGGTAGTTACGTTAAGCAAAGGGATAAAGACCACGCGGTTAGAAGAAAGTGAGCAAGAAGTTGGATAGATCATCATCAGAAAGTCTCGAAAACCAGAGTCTGCTCTTAAACACTTGGTTATGCTCTTGAATGTTAAAAGCTCTATGTTGAGACTGTGGCTGTAGCAATGAGTGAAGCAGACAGGATCTCACCTTTATCAAAATAGACAATACAAAATGTGAGCAAGTGCAAAATGATTGGTGTAGCAATCCTTTGTTTGTTTGTTCATTTGCTCTCTGGGGGTTGGTGGTGGGTTTTTGTTTGTTTTGTTTTGACGAGGGAATAATCATAGTTTTCTAGTAAAGTAATGCATAGCTTCAAACATGAGTGATGGATGATAAGGCTTCCCTCATGACTTATGACATTGTAAATCAGTGAGAGTTTAACCCAAAACATGCAGAAGGAAAAGGAACCACTACAATTGGAGGATGGAGGCTGAAGGAGCAAGGATTGTTGAGTTTAGTTGTCATACTTGGTTCATAAACATTACTGTTCATAGACAGAACTTTTATTAGGTCCATGCCTCAACTTGAAAATCATGATAAACAGTTTTATTCTTTTAGCTGAAGCTGGAAGTAGAAAAAATCTAATTATAATAGTCTTCATGAAAGCCTAAAATGTTTCTTGGTCCTTGAAGCAATACAAAGTCAGTTACTTGTGATCAGTTCAGTTCAGTCGCTCAGTTGTGTCCGACTCTTTGCGACCCCATGAATCGCAGCACACCAGGCCTCGCTGTCCATCACCATCTCCCGCAGTTCACTCGGACTCATTTCCATCGAGTCAGTGATGCCATCCAGCCATCTCATCCTCAGTCGTCCCCTTCTCCTCCTGCCCCCAATCCCTCCCAGCATCAGAGTCTTTTCCAATGAGTCAACTCTTCTCATGAGGTGGCCAAAGTACTGGAGTTTCAGCTTTAGCATCATTCCCTCCAAAGAAATCCCAAGGCTGATCTCCTTCAGAATGGACTGGTTGGATCTCCTTGCAGCCCAAGGGAGTCTCAAGAGTCTTCTCCAACACCACAGTTCAAAAGCATCAATTCTTTGACACTCAGCCTTCTTCACAGTCCAACTCTCACATCCATACATGACCATTGGAAAAACCATAGCCTTGACTAGACAGACCTTAGTCAGCAAAGTAATGTCTCTGCTTTTGAATATACTGTCTAGGTTGGTCATAACTTTTCTTCCAGGGAGTAAGCGTCTTTTAATTTCATGGCTGCAGTCACCATCTGCAGTGATTTTGGAGCCCAAAACTATAAAGTCTGACACTGTTTCCACTGTTTCCCCATCTACTTGACATGAAGTGATGGGACCAGATGCCATGATCTTCATTTTCTGAATGTTGAGCTTTAAGCCAACTTTTTCACTCTCCACTTTCACTTTCATCAAGAGGCTTTTTAGTTCCTCTTCACTTTCTGCCATAAGGGTGGTGTCATCTGCCTATCTGAGGTTATTGATATTTCTCCCAGCAATCTTGATTCCAGCTTGTGTTTCTTCCAGTCCAACATTTCTCATGATGTACTCTGCATATAAGTTAAGTAAGCAGGGTGACAATATACAGCCTTGACGTACTCCTTTTCCTATTTGAAACCAGTCTGTTGCTCCATGCCCAGTTCTGACTGTTTCTTCTTGACCTGCATACAGATTTCTCAGGAGGCAAGTCAGGTGGTCTGGTATTCCCATTTCTTGAAGAATTTTCCATAGTCTGTTGTGATCCACACAGTCAAAGGCTTTGGCATAGTCAAGAAAGCAGAAATAGATGTCTTTCTGGAACTCTCTTGCTTTTTCCATGATCCAGTGGATGTTGGCAATTTGATCTCTGGTCCCTCTGCCTTTTCTAAAACCAGTTTGAACATCAGGAAGTTCACAGTTCACGTATTGCTGAAGCCTGGCTTGGAGAATTTTGAGCATTACTTTACAGTATGTGAGATGAGTGCAATTGTGCGGTAGTTTGAGCATTCTTTGGCATTGCCTTTCTTTGGGATTGGAATGAAAACTGACTTTTTCCAGTCCTGTGGCCACTGCTGAGTTTTCCAAATTTGCTGGCATATTGAATGTAACGCTTTCACAGCATCATCTTTCAGGATTTGAAATAGCTCAACTGGAATTCCATCACCTCCACTAGCTTTGTTTGTAGTGATGCTTTCTAAGGCCCACTTGACTTCACATTCCAGGATGTCTGACTCTAGGTGAGTGATCACACCATTGTGATTATCTGGGTTGTGATCAGCTAGAACCAATTAAAGTAATATTTTGAAAGTATAGCATTAACAGTGTTGTGTGTATGGGAAAGACAGTCAATGTGATCAACTAGAAGCTATTGCGAAATTGTGTGTGTGAAATGACAGATACCATCTGTGAAAATCAAGGAGAAAAATCAAATATGAAAAGAATGTAAGGATAACTTCTTTATTTGAATAATTTCTTTGAATCTAATGAGCATATTCATATGCAACCTCTTAAAAATTCATGTTAAAATTTTTTAGAATTTTTTTCTGCACTAGTATGTCAGTGTACTTGTTAAAGAATAGAAGTGTGACAGTAAATGTTGTTAAAGAGCTGAGGGTGTGCATTTCCAGAAATCACTCGAAGTCATGTTGATGTTTTAAATGTTAATGTTGCTAATTTAAAAAAGGATTACCCCTTCTTAATTATATTAGCCAAAGTCCCTTTTGTCAGTTTGCCAAAAAATAAGAGAATTTTCTTGTTTAATATATTTCAGCTCTATTATATTCACAATGCCTAAAAATAAATCATATATTTGAACGTAGTATAACTTACAAATTATAACTCACCAAGAAACTGAAACACACACTATTATACTAAGATCTATCAGAGAAAGCCAAAGTATTAATAATGCTGTTGATGGTTTTGATGCAGTCAGAGTTGTATAGACACCTAAATTATAGGTAATTGATAATCAAACAGCTGGAAATCAGATATGAAATTATTGATCTTATTAGCAATACCTTTAATCAAAGTAGTTATACTTTGTGACTGAATGTTGTGTGTGTGTGTGTTTTATTTTCGGTAAAATATAATATAAAAGAGAAAAATGAAGGTGAATTCTAAGTGTTGTCTAAATGCGACCAATGTTGTTGAATAAAGCCAATCCATATTCTACACAGGTATGACATCAAAGATGATTACACACTGAGAATTAAAAAGGCAATGAGTACAGATGAAGGCACATATATGTGTATTGCTGAAAATCGGGTTGGAAAAGTAGAAGCTTCTGCTACTCTCACAGTCCGAGGTAAGAGACTTAAGATGTGAAATATAATTGAACTAGCAGACTAATATTTGGTTAAATTGGTAAGTGAACTCATAATCAAAATCATAGCTTGCACTGTTTTATTAGTACATAAAATACCTGGATTTTGTGTCCTCTCAATTTTTAATTGAAATAAAATTACTTTCAAATTTGGATTTGAAAGGATGTGCATTTGAAGTGATTAATTTTTATTTAATAAATAACAGCTAACAGTTTAAAATTAAATCTTAAAAATAAAAAAGATGTACACTAATCTTTTGTGTTTCCATTGTTTTGATCTACTTACAGCTTTTAAATGTCACTAGTTTCAAAGATACTCAGTTTTCTGTTTACTAGATTGTTACTTATACTAGGAGACAATTTTCTTAAAATTCTTTTTCATTTCACATTCAAAAAGCAATCTGAAAGAAAAAAAAACAAACCTAACACTGCTTCCAAAGGTGGAAAATGGATACAAAGGAACACCCACGTTGAGGAAATCTGATTTAGAGAGTGATTTGTGAAGTTCGTTGGCCTTAAATAATTGAAATAGTCAGTGCTGCTCTTGTATTAACTTTCTCTTTCTGGGTGTCATGCACTTTCTCAGTCATGGAATAATTTCCATTTACAGACTCCCTGCCATTGCTTATAAGGGAAAGAAAGCATTACTTAACCCTACAGTGAGCTAGAATGAATTAAGTGTCTCCCTGGTGGTGCACGTTGATCCACAGGAGTAAATTATATAGCCCAAGGTACCAAATAGTACATGTGCACAGCTACACTTACCTTTGCCAAATAGATATTACCCATGGCATTGTTTACACTCACGGGACTTAACAGAGATACGCAAGTACATCCATTGCTCAGTCTTTCAGCCTTTCATCCCTCAACTGATGCCTCTGCCTCCCATCACTCTCAATAAAGAAGTTTGACTGCAAGTTTACATCCATGTCTCTCAGTTGTATTTCACTTTGTCTAGTCAGACCTCAGCCTTGAGCAGTTTTACTCGCAGTTTACACAAGATTAGGTGAAAGGCTTGGAAGAATTTGGATTGGCAAGAAGTATGTGAGGGATTCTCAGACTGGTCTTCTATCTGGTAAGAAAAATGATTTTTGCATGATGTATGATTTGGGCTTCCCTTGCGGCTCAGATGCAATGCAGGAGACCCAGGTTCAATCCTTGGGTCGGGAAGATCCCCTGGAGGAAATGGTAACCCACTCCAGTATTCTTGCCTGGAAAATTCCATGGACAGAAGAGCCAGGGGTTGCAGAGAGTCAGGCATGACTGAGCAACTAACACACATTATTTGGGCATCATATCATTAAAACAAAAACAAAAACAAAAAAAACTTATCTTCCTCCAGGTAATTATTAGGAGACATTCTGAATGTCTAGATGATTCTGGATACCTAGAAAAATATTGATGATTTCCAAACTTCTCAATCACTCTGTTCCTCTTCCACTTAATTCATTTTCCTCCTTCCAGACATTCTAGGTTGGACTGATGCAGAATAAATTTAAACAAAATTGGCAAGCCAGTTGCTTAAAAATATTTTCAGTTCTTTAAAAACCTACAATCATACACCAATTGAGTATATATATATTTACTGATAATATATGAGCAAAATCTGAGAGCTTTGTAAGCCTCTTCACTATGGTTAATCTACATTTCCTGGTACATTATATATATATATATATATATGTATATATATATGTATGTATGTATATATATTTGTTTGCTTTTATCTAGTCAGCCCTTTGCAAAAGCAATTCACCTGACCATATTTCCCCCAAAGTTTGTTTGTTTACTTTTTCTAAAGTAAGTGGAAAAAATAAACAACTCACCAAGAAATGTTCTAGTCAAAAAATATTTGCTGACCAAACAAATGGTGAGAAATGTGAGGAGTTGTTTGTTTATAGAAGCAAGAGGGTTCCTTTTATACTTGGAATACTTGGATGAATGAGATTTGAAGTGGTCTGTTTGCTTTAAGATACTTTCCCAGCTAATTATTTTCATAATTTGTTGAAAGTTTCAGGTTTACTATTTCATTTAGCAAAGCATGCTCCTCCTCAATGGATGTTTGAAGCTAATGTACAAAACAAATACAAAGAGTTGTTTGTTCTCAATACGACTTTTTTTAAAAGCAGCAAACCTTAATGATCTCTCCCCTGATGTATGTCCTAAAGATGCATTAGAGAGTTTAATCTATTTGGTATTTATTTTCATCTGACTAATGTGTCAAAAACAGGGTTAAAGAATAAAAATCCCCGTAATATAATAGACTGTGGAGTAAAAATTGTTTAAAAACATTAGGGAAAGCAGTTGGGATTTCTCATGTTAAGAGGTTAACAGGAAAAAAAAAAACATAATATCTGCAGCTTAGTATTTTGCACTCATTTTTCTATGCACGTAAATGAAATGTTCAACCCTTCTCTGGATTGTTTTATCAGAACAGGGTCAACTGACCAAAGAGGGCCACATCGATTTTCATCCATTTAACTCAAGGACGCAGTTTAGTATAATTTGCTGATTTTGAAAACATCCACCTGCTGTTTTTATTTTTTTTTCCAGGATGAAATGTAGCTTTGTGACAAAGACAATAAGTTTTATTGTGATGTTTCTGCCGAAATTTTATCATAATATTTACTTTATCCAATTTTGGAAGAGAAAAAGAAAGAAAGTTTTATAATCAAAATCTGAAACAGACTTACTCAGCTGTTTTCCACTTCAGAAATATGGTGAAAATAGATTATAAAATGAAACATAATAGCAAATAGTTCTCTATGCTGGCTGGACAAACATAAAATTAGAAAAATATTTCTAGACAACAGTAAGCCTCCTGATATTTATATTCTTATCAAGTAATTCATGATCTGATAGAACTTTTTAACGTGGCTCCAAAATAAGTTAACACAAACTGCATATTTGTGAACACATTTTCCCCATTTTTTTAATTGCTTAAATCGGCTTTGCCTAAACAGAGCTTCATCAGGAAAACTTGAACAATTTCAAAACTATTTCTAGAGCAATAAAGTTCTAATTTTATTGGAAGGAATTTCCTGAGACTGAAACAGAAATGTATTTTCTTTCTTTAAAACATGATTTCTTACCTTTTTTTTTTTTCTTTTCTCTCTTTAGACTCAAAATGGCTTTTTGTTTCTAAAGGAAACATGTTTCAGATTCAAAAGTGGCACCTGAAAATTAAAATTAAAAAATTAGAAACTAAGCTACACATTTGCAAAACTGAGAACTCTTATTCATTAGAATATGGCACAACTTTATTATGTTAGTCTGTTTTTGTGTTCTTAGTTATTGTTGTGTGCCCCTCTGAAAACAGAAATTATTGTGTATAGTTCAGCTTACTTTCTTCCTCTTGCTGTAGGAAATCCTCTATAGACTCTAGGACACACTAAGAGTTTCACCAAGCTGAATTTTCATTCAGTTGCTATAATTGCTTTATTCTTCTTTGAATGGTCTTCCCCCTTTTAATTGTGAATAATATCCTAAGACCATGAATCTCATAGAGAAGAAGTTCCAGTACAGTTTCAAAGATTCCACAGAGCTAGAATTGTGATGTATTTGTTGAGTGAGTGAATGAATGTCTGCAAATATGGTTTCAATGGCTGTATCTGTCTCACCATGCATAAGAAGAAATCAAGACAAAACTACTCATAAGTTTGAGGGTTACATTGTGTTTGTACTAGAGCTTTATCCACTGGGATATGAGTGAAGCACTTGTTTGTTGAATAAATTTATATTTTGAAATGTAAGTTTTCATAAAAATTCAAATGCTACTAAATTGATTTCTTCTTCCTTTGAATAATGGGGCCATATGTTTTATATTTGTCTATTGCTTTTATACAAAGTGGTTTACTATCTAAATTGATTTGGCAATATTCTTTTTAAAGAAAGTATTATTAGGCCCATGTGTGTCTCTTTCAATTTCTGTGCATTTATAAAAGGGGTAGCCTACTTCAACTGATTTTAGTGATTGAAAGTTATGGAATAATAAAAAATAATAATTTGTTGAAGCAGCAGTTTGAAAGCCATTCTCAGTGTGAACAAGAATCAATTTGTCAGTCATTGTTTCCTGCCCTCTGCCAAAAAAAGAAAAGAGCTTAACAGTGGTTAGAGAGCTACTCAGTTGAAATCTCTAAGGATGTTCCAACCTATTTGTTATATTTTCATCCACCCTGTCCACGGATGAAAAGTGATGTGATCTTAACTTATTACTGACTGAAAAGCAGCGTCAGGGGCTTTTTCTGTAGTCCCTGTAATGGTTCTGACTAACCATGCCTAAAATCCAATTGCTATTTAAATCAGACAGTGAGGCCTTCTTTTATTGACATGACATTTGCTAGTCTGTGACTTGAATAGTTATATTCATCAGGTTCTTAACTTTGGGATAACACAAGGCTGTTTAAAAAGATCTTTGAAATAATAACTGTAGTAAGTGATGATGATGATAAGACCTCATGTATAATATCTGTCAAATTGCTTAGAGTTAATCTCAGCATGCAAAGTAATTGTTTTCTTAGACTTCTATTTATAATGTTCAGTTTTTATCAAGCTAGGACATCCTGTTCATACTTGAATAATGGCACTAGAAATCACCCTACTGTCCATACTTAAATGTAACATTACACATCATGCATTCTGATAATTTTCTTTTCTTTCTTTTTTTTTTAATTTCTTTTTTATGTTCTCACCACACCATTGTAATGTCTACAGCTCGCCCTGTGGGTAAGTAGCCATCCTTCTATCCATTTCGCATGGCTTTGTACAATGCTTCATAGCTCATACATATTAGGATATGACAGATTGAAATACATTTGTTCACCCCTGTTAAAATATTACTTGAGGGACTGTCTGCTGTAAAAGTTGCTTCTGACTTTTTCATCGCTTTACTAAACCATGTAGTTATTTTTTACTACTCTGCAATTAATAGGTAAAATTTTCATGTAAAAGAATATGTGAATCGTGAATATTATATACTGTTAACTTTTCTTGAGAAAATTACACTTCAGTTTTCTTGAGTGAGTCAAATCATAATGTTTGATATTTGTTAAGATGAAAGATTGTGAACTAGATTAAGAAGTTTTATTATTTTATGCACATATATTTTAAGCTGCTTGGAGTCTCCGCTTTGTAAGGGTATTTTTTACTGCTGCACACTTATCTGCATGCCACTTAAACAATCTTTAGTAGAATGCTTCAAGTTTTTGTAAGTCAATGCTTACACCTAGAAGAAAAGGGAATGATGATCTGTGTTCTTTGGCATGAAAAATTGTTTGACTATATCATTCTTCATTTGGCTTTGCAAAACTGAAATTAACAGCTTGTGCTTGCATTAATTTAAGTGGTAATTGTTTTTAAACAAAGATAAAATATTTTTAATAAACTTTCTGTATTTCCTTTAAAGTTTAGCTTAACCTATCAATAAATGTGTTTGCATAAAAGAAATCTTGGTAATTGTGTTAAAAGTAAATAAATAGATATATGCGTAAATGGATTGCTTCTTTAATATACCAAGAGGTACTTTAATAAGTTTTTCAGTTTGACAGAGCTATATAACTGGTTCACCTAACTTCAAAAGCTTCATTAATATACTGGCTTGACATTATTGACATTTGGTATATAGTCATCCAGACTCATAACCTTTTTCCCCCATTGGTTGAAACATTCACAGACATTATTGTTATGTGATATCTTCTTATATAGATAGCAAATACAGTAAGAAGAACTTTGGCTTCCTAATCGGAGTCTCTGTTCTGCTATTTCCAAGCAGCACTTCCTTTGTCAGTTACTCAACATTCCTAATCCCCCATCACTTCCTGTATAAAATTGAGAGAAAAGTCCTTACTTATCAGAACTGATGTAGGAATAAATTGAATTCAAAATTGACCATATATGTGAAAAGTTTTGTATGTCAACATTGGTTTACACATTGCTAGTTTCTGAGACATATTATTTCACATTTCAGTATTTCTGGAATATACTTATGGCTTATCAATTTTAACATAAACCGTAGATATTTTTTCCTTAAAACACCATTTAATTGATCATAATTTTTATAACTGATGCTTTTAGAAGGTTAAGGAATATATTATAGTTTTTGCATTTGTAAGAATTCACATTGATAAGTTTACATATTTATGGTATGACATCAAAAATTAAGAAGTAAGTGGGAAAGAATAAAATAATAACCTTGCAAATTAACAGGAAGAATCACATTAAATTATAGATATTTGTATATAAAATTTTATGCCAATAAACCATGATCACTTGATCTATATTATTTTGCAAGTTCCCAAAACATAGAACAATATGTTAATAATTTTCAGTAGATAAAAACTCTTGAATAAAAATACGTTGATCAGAAAATATGATGTATGCAGGGTGTTAGATGTATTTGTCACCTACAAAGCAATTCAAAATTTATTTCTGTTTTTATTCTTTTTCAAAATGATTTCTTAAATTCCCATTGGACAGGAACTAAAGAATAGCTTCTTGACACATTGTACTTTATTCTGGGAAAGCCTGTCATTTTATAAATCTTTCTTGAATGACATGACAATGTTGAGAGATATGAAGAACTATACTTTAAACTTGACAACTACTATTAATTCGGGAAACTGAATGTTTGATATGCTTTTATTGGATCACCAAAGAAGACTGATAATGAGGAAATTATTTGCTTTTTCTTTTCATCAATTTCTTACATCAATTTTAATTCAGGAATTATAGATAAGGCAACTTTTATTGTAAGGTTAGAAGATACAAATTAAGTAAAATCTTGAATTAAATATTCAGATGCTTGAAAACTACATTATTAATATTTGTTAGTAGACTAAATGTTTTTTAACTTTGAAACTCTTAGCAGTAGCATAAACAGTATTCTACAAAGTAGAAACCACAGAAAGCAGAGATAAATCCATCTTGGATGCTAGTATAAACTATGTGAAGAAATATGTACCAAATGTATAAGATTTAGAGAAAATTCAGTGGGTAGCTCCTGTCTAAAGCTTTTAAAAGAAAATTAGAAATATATGCAGACTCTGGAATACTTACAGATTCAGAAATCAATCATTACATTACATACCAGATGAAGCTTGGTAGTCTGTGGGGAAAGCCCTTTTAGAAATCATTGTAAACTTCCAAACTGGATAACTCTTATAAGCTGCATTTGAGTCAAAGGATTGGAAACTGTATGCAATTTACAGTGGGAATAAACACCTTTCCTGTACTTTTGAGAAGATAAAAAACACTCTTGAGGTTGAGGATCTTCAATGTGAAAAATCTTACTGAAAGCAAACAATAACATAAATGCCAATGGCAGAAAGTGTTCTCAGATTTCACTCACTCATGTGCATTGTCATCAACACCTCAGAGTCCTGGAATCTAACTTCCTTAGTTATCTTTACCACAGAATCTTGACAAATGCCACTTTAATCATTAAAAATCCACCAGCCCATTCTGTGATTTTGACTTTTCCCTGTCCCAACAGCATTTTTTATATGAGAAGGAAAAGTATATCCTAGGGCATAGTTAAGTCTGAATGTTGAAATATTCATTTGTTTGTTTAGAAAACTCTTATGATGAGGGAACTAACAGAAGAAAAGGTTCTAAATAGGGATAAATATCTTGCTTCCTATGCCCATCTGTCTTATTTTCTACTGGAAGTCTTTCCCAAGCTTAAAAATAAAAAAGAACATCTATTTTGGAGATGGGCAACACATTTTTTTCCTAGCAGCAACTCAAAACATGATGAGTAATTTGGAAAAGAACTGTCAAATCTACCAGCTGCCTTGCGTGTGATGGTGAGGCCTGCTTCGTTTTGTGTCTTATGTACCATCTGCTACATACTGATTGCCTCCAGTATGGAAACTAGAAGCTGAGTATATCAGGTGAAACTCATTTAACATCAAAAACAAATTGACAATATACAACATTATAGAAACTTCCAATTATTTCCTAATTTAGTAACTCAAAAGTATGTTTCTTTCTATAGAATATAATTGGCCACACAGGAGTTTGTAAGTATAGAGGCATGTAAACGTTTCTGGCAAATTTTCCATCTTTCATTATTATTTTGAAGATGCAGCCACTGTTTAAACAGAAATCTATAAGGACATATTTTTTCAATATTTGTTTAAACACAAAAATTAACATAACCTCATTTTAGAAAGTTCTGTTTCAAGTTGAAGTGGAGTGTTTTCTTTCCTACAACATGCTCTGAAGCATTTTATTGAGGCCACTAAAAGGTCCATAAAAAGTGAGTGCCTGGAAAAATTCATTCATAAAATATTATACTATAAAGCAGATATTACTTTAAAATTAATGCAACTGGTTTTTCAACACCTCCACCTTCCACCCCACCTTGAAATTTGGAAAACAATGTGCTGGATATAATTTAACTTAATAATGGAAATATTACAGTTTTTTTTTTTTAATCAGTAACTAGAGAGATACTATATATGAATCCTCTCATGTCAAGGTCAGCTTTTCTGCAAAAGACCTCCTAAGCATCTCTTAGGAGGAAACCTATACTTCTATTCTCTGCAGCCTTTCTTCTTTGGACAAGCTGTTACCCCAAGACCTGAAGTGATCATCTCTCTCCTAGGAGCCCTTATGTTTCATGCACCTGGCACTAATTAGCTACTTTATGCAGATTCCCATTTAATTTTTATAAAGTATCACATTTTTCATGGCTCCATAAGTTTTGATTAAATAGTAGGTTAAAAATGCATTCAATTGTGTTTATTCTAACAGTGTTCCCGTGATGTGAAACATTTAAAATATCTTCCAGTTCATTTCACTCCCTCAGTCATGTCCAACTCTGTGACCCCATGAATCGCAGCATGCCAGGCCTCCCTGTCCATTACCAACTCCCAGAGTTCACTCAGACTCACGTCCATCAAGTCAGTGATGCCATCCAGCCATCTCATCCTCTGTCGTCCCCTTCTCCTCCTGCCCCCAATCCCTCCCAGCATCAGTCTTTTCCAATGAGTCAACTCTTCACATGAGGTGGCCAAAGTAGGTGTTTCAGCTTTAGCATCATTCCTTCCAAAGAACACCCAGGGCTGATCTCCTTTAGAATGGACTGGTTGGATTTCTTTACAGTCCAAGGGGCTCTCAAGAGTCTTCGCCAACACCACAGTTCAAAAGCATCAGTTCTTCGGCGCTCAGCTTTCTTTATAGTCCAACTCTCACATCCTTACATGACCATTAGAAAAACCGTAGCCTTGACTAGATGGACCTTTGTTGGCAAAGTAATGTCTCTGCTTTTCAATATGCTATCTAGGTTGGTCATAACTTTTCTTCCAAGGAATATGCGTCTTTTAATTTCATGGCTGCACTCACCATCTGCAGTGATTTTGGAGCCCCAAAAAATAAAGTCTGACACTGTTTCCACTGTTTCCCCATCTATTTCCCATGAAGTGATGGGACCAGATACCATGATCTTCATTTTCTGAATGTTGAGCTTTAAGCCAACTTTTTCACTCTCCTCTTTCACTTTCATCAAGAGGCTTTTTAGTTCCTCTTCACTTTCTGCCATAAGGGTGGTGTCATCTGCATATCTGAGGTTATTGATATTTCTCCTGGCAATCTTGATTCCAGCTTGTGCTTCTTCCAGTCCAGCATTTCTCATGATGTACTCTGCATATAAGTTAAATAAGCAGGGTGACAATATACAGCCTTGACATACTCCTTATCCTATTTGGAACCAGTCTGTTGTTCCATGTCCAGTTCTAACTGTTGCTTCCTGACCAGCATATAGGGTAATGCTAATTATTAAAGTGAAAAATCAGGTCCTGGTTACTTCTCATGCTTGGCTGGTATTAGTCACTGACTTGATTCTTTTGGAAGCATCTTTTGTGTTTGACAGTGTCTGTTCAATGCCTCTAATTTGAAGAGTGCGTATAAATTTATTGAGTCATATTTTTTTCTCAGACTTTGAATTGTCTTCATATTGAAAAATTCTGTAGTGAAATTCAAGGCTCACAAAATATTTTTATCCTAAATGGGATACCCTTTTATGAATATTATTATGAATATCAATATACTCCCTTCTTCCAATAACTTTGCTGGGTTATACCTTGAGCCTGATCACCTGTGTCTAATGTTCCTAGAACAGCACAACCCCTTAAATCTACAGATTCATGTTTTAATTTACTCTATTTCAATATGACTTCTTCTGTTTTATCTCTGGGTATTTTTCCTTTCTGAGTTCTTTTCCTCAAATACATCAGTTATATTGGCTTTCCTTTGTCTCAATTCCATATTTGTTAACTTCTCTATAATACTTTTGACATCATCATTTTTCAAATTGTTTGATTTCTTAGTGCCTGTTTGTCACCTTCCTCTTTCAGTTTAGTTATCATTTTCCTATTTATCAATTATATGTCTTTAACTTTTGTTAATTTCCTTGGCAAGCTTGAACACAGCATTCTTCTCCACTTGTCTTTTTGCCCCTTAACCACTTTTTTTGAGATTTTTGTTTGTGTCTTTTTTTTTTTTTATGAGTGACCCTGTTGTATGTATATAATTCTATTTGGACTATAAACAGCTATCTATTCTAAAGTATTTCTCTGTTCCCTTATGTTATGTTTGGAAGATATAGATGTTTTATCTCCCTTTGACTAATGATTATGTTATTTTCTGTCATTCATTAAATAAGTAATTAGTTAATATAAGTTTTATTGTTTTATTTAGTTTTGCATAGATCCTATTTTAATCCCTATTTGATTAACCATCTGCTGCTGCTAGTTAATGGCTAAAAACTAGAGTTTGCATGTTTGGAGAAGAGAAAGTGAAAAGTTTCAGGGTCATTCAGTAACCTCTACTTAGACTCTTATCTTGACTATTTTCTCAAAAAACATGTTACTTTCCTCTTGGTATGCTAGTGATTTTAGTAGTACAGAACTGACCACTTTAGGTTACCAGCTCCCTATATTCTATATAAAACCCTCTTAATCTTCCTTCATACTGCCTGCTTTGTAATGAAGATGCTTTTTAGGTATACTAGTTTTTCCACAGCTGTGTAACAAGTGCCCACAAATTGAGGGACTTAAACAGCACCCTTTAAAAAAAAATTGATTGATATTAATTTGAGGCTAGTTACCTTATAATATTGTGGTGGTTTTTGCCATACATTAACATGAATCAGCCATGGGTGTACTTGTGTCCCTTCGTCCTGAACCCCCTTCCACTTCCCTCCTCATCCCATCTCTCTAGGTTGCCACAGTGCACCAGCTCTGAGGGCCCTGCTTCATGCATCAAATTTTGATTGGTCATCTATTTCACATATGCTAATATACATGTTTCAGTGCTATTCTCTCAAATCATCCCACCCTTGCCTTCTCCCACAGAGTCCAAAAGTCTGTTCTTTACATCTGTCTCTTTTGCTGTCTTGCATTTAGGATAGTTGTTACCATCTTTCTCAATTCCATATATATGCATTAGTATACTGTATTGGTGTTTTTCTTTCTGACTCACTTCAGGCTCCAGTTTCATCCACCTCATTTAGAACTGACTCAAATGTATTCTTTTTAATGGCTGAGTAATAGTCCATTGTGTATATGTACCACAGCTTTCTTATTCATTCATCTGCTGATGGACATCTAGGTTGCTTCCACGTCTTGGCTATTATAAAGTGTTGCAATGAACATTGGGGTACACCTGTCTCTTTCAATTCTGGTTTCCTTGGTGTGTATGCCCAGCAGTGGGATTGCTGGGTCATATGACAGTTCTATTTCCAGTTTTTTAAGGAATCTCCACACTGTTCTCCATAGTGGCTGTACTAATTTGCATTCCCACCAACAGTGTAAGAGGGTTCCCTTTTTTCTACACCCTCTCCAGCATTGTTTGTAGACTTTTTGATGGCAGCCATTCTGACCAGTGTGAGATGGTGGTACCTCACTATGGTTTTGATTTGCATTTCTCTGAAATGAGTGATGTTGAGCATCTTTCCATGTGTGTGTTAGGCATCTGTATGTCTTCTTTGGAGAAATGTCTGTTAAGTTCTTTGGCCCATTTTTTTTGATTGGGCCATTTATTTTTCTGGTATTGAGCTGCATGAGCTGCTTTTATATTTTGGAGATTAATTCATTGTCAGTTGTTTCTTTTGCTATTATTTTTTCCCATTCTGAAGACTGTCTTTTCACTTTGCTTATACTTTCCTTCATTGTGCAAAAGCTTTTAAGTTTAATTAGGTCCCATTTGTTTATTTTTACTTTTATTTCCATTACTCTGGGAGGTGGGTCATAGAGGCACTTGCTGTGATTTATGTCAGAGAGTGTTTTGCCTATGTTTTCCACTAGGAGTTTTATAGTTTCTGGTCTTACAGTTAGACCTTTAATCCATTTTGATTTTATTTTTGTGTATGGTGTTATAAAGTGTTCTAGTTTCATTCTTTTACAAGTGGTTGACCAGTTTTCCCAGCACAACTGGTTAAAGAGATTGTCTTTTCTCCATTGTATATTCTTGCCTCCTTTGTCAAGGAGAAAGTGTCCATAGGTGCATAGATTTATCTCTGGGCTTTCTGTTTTGTTCCATCGATCTATATTTCTGTCTTTAAACAGTACCAATTTTTTAGGCCACAGTTTTGTAGATCAAAAGTCCAATCAGGCTCAACTCAGTCCTCCTCTTAGCACCTCATAGGCCAAGTCAAGATGTCGATCAGCCTGAGCACGTCTCTGGAGACTCTCCAGAAGCATCCACTTCAGAATTCATGGAGGTTGTTGGCAGTATTAAGTTCTTTGCAGCTGTAGCATCAACATCACCATTTTCTTGTTTGCTGCCAGCCAGAAAAGCTTTCTGCCAGCCAGAAATCCTTCAAGGGCTCTGCTTACCTCTCACTTCTTGGTCTGCTATCAGCTTGAGAAAATCCCCTGATTGAAAGGTCTTTTTTGACTGGGTTACACACCTAAATTAACCTTAAGTTCCCTAAGACCTATCTTAAAGTCGACTGATTAGTGACCTTAATTATAGCTACAGAATCTCTTTTGTCACATAACAATCATGGGAGTAACTTCAGGAAGTGAACGTCATGAGAGCCACCTTAAACTTTCTCTATTCATAATCGACTGGGCCTTTTTTTTCCTATAGTACCTTCTCTCCTGACTTGTGAATTTTAGTTGGTTAACTCTGAAGTCATCTCTCATATTTCCCAAGTCTCCTTCTTAACTCCTAATCTCCTTTTCCCTATCAAGGGATGATGGAATGGGCTCTTGCAGTGTTGACAGATACTTTTTGTGAAATTGGTATTAATAAAGGATTGTGGATTGAGTCTAGTTATTGTTCATTTTCTGTCCTCATTTTCTGCCAGATTCAACCGTGATTGGCAAGAGGACTTCATAATTTGCAGTTTGGTGTTATGGTAGTTTTTCCATATTATTCATTTCTTTTGTTGCATTTAATACAGAAAAGTGGAGCAAAAAGCCTTTGTTTCATTCAGTTCAGTTCAGTCGCTCAGTTGTGTCCGACTCTTTGCGGCCCCATGAATCACAGCACACCAGGCCTCCCTGTCCATCACCAATTCCCAGCGTTCACTCAGACTCTCGTCCATCATGTTGGTGATGCCATCCAGCCATCTCATCCTCTGTCGTCCCCTTCTCCTCCTGCCCCCAATCCCTCCCAGCATCAGAGTCTTTTCCAGTGAGTCAACTCTTTGCATGAGGTGGCCAAAGTACTGGAGTTTCAGCTTTAGCATCATTCCTTCCAAAGAAATCCTGGGACTGATTTCCTTTAGAATGGACAGGTTGGATCTCCTTGCAGTTCAAGGGACTCTCAAGAGTCTTCTCCAACACCACAACAGTTCAAAAGCATCAATTCTTCAGTGCTCAGCCTTCTTCACAGCCCAACTCTCACATCCATTCATGACTACTGGAAAAACCATAGCTTTGACTAGATGGACCTTTGTTGGCAAAGTAATGTCTCTGCTTTTGAATATGCTATCTAGGTTGGTCATAACTTTCATTCCAAGGAGTAAATGTCTTTTAATTTCATGGCTGCAGTCACCATCTGCAGTGATTTTGGAGCGCAAAAAAAAAAAAAAAGTCTGAGACTGTTACCACTGTTTCCCCATCTATTTCCCATGAAGTGATGGGACTAGATGCCATGATCTTAGTTTTCTGAATGATATTAACCTAAATATTAAAAACTTATAATTTTAACCTAAATAATAAAAAACTCATTAATTTTGGAGTCTTTTCAAATAAAAATAAAATAAACAGCATGTTTACTTAGTAGTTAAAAGTAAAGTACTATAAATATCAAATATCACAGTAATGTAAAAGTCATGTTTGACTCTTTGTGACCCCATGGACTGTAGCCCGCCAGGCTCCTTTGTTTATGAAATTCTCCAGGCAAGACTACTGGAGTGGGTTGCCATTCCTTTCAAGGGATCTTACCAACCCAGGGATCAAACCCAGGTCTCCTGCATTGCAGGCAGACTCTACCATCTGAACCTCCAGGGAGGAGTAGAAACAGTACTATGAGATTAGGATTAGAAGACTTCACTGGCTATTGTCAGAAAGAAATAGCATTAATGTGTTAATCACACCTTCTAAGAAAAATTTTCACTTTTATGAATTATAACATTTCATTGACAGAAAGATACCACCTTATATATATTTATATATATATTGTAAAATATATATCATGATGTACATTACACCTAAATATTATATGCATGCCATTTGAATTACTACACTACTGTTTTAAATGTATGAAATGTCACTCAAGGGAATACTACATAATTAGAATCATTAAAAATATATAAACTACCAAATTAAATTAAATTAAATTTTGAATTGAAATATGTGTGAATGCCTTTTTAAATAGCTCTTATAGCAAACATTAGTTCCTAGATTTATTAAGGATATTATTTTCATCTCCCCTACAAAACTATTAGCTCTTTGTTAGTAAATACATCATTGTGTTTATCTTTCTGCTGCCTCTAGGTCTAGCATAACATTTACACATGGTAGGGGTACACCAAGTGTTGGTGCAGTTAACTGATACACACATATGCACACATAGGTAATACTTGCCTAGAAAATGTTTATGCAAGCAGCTTTAAATAGTGCTATAAAAAGATTAAGCAACATTAATGGTAACAGGCCAATCATATAGTCCCCATTCTGCGAGTAGGAGATAAAATACAACAAAAAAGAAGGCACTTAATGAGTTAGGATGGTGCCTTACTAAGCGTGTAATTAATGTTATTAAGAAACATTGCAGTTGCATATTAAAATTCCGTTAACTAAGCAGCACTTCAACATCAGTACATTTGTTCCTTAGTTGCAAGTCCCTCCCCCTGCCCCCCCTTTTTTTTCTGATTGGCATCTTCATGCAATCTTTTCCTAAAAAATGAGATAATGGGATGTGATCAGCCCTCATGGTTTAGCTGGAGTGCTGACATGACAGTTCTGGCAAGTTGACAGGTTAAGTGAGTGAAAATGGATGTCTTGTCTCACCATTTACACGAAGAGCCTTTTTTAAGCTATAGTTTTCCCTCCTCACCTCCACACTTACAACCTCCTCTACATGCAATACTGAGGACTCTAGTTTTCCTAGTTAGTATCTAGAGAGGATTTTTTTTTTTAAACCATTCCTTTGACTCTTTTTCTTCCCCTGGTGAAAATGAGATCTTTTTAAAGAATAATGTAAATATTGTTGCACTTAATAATTCATTAGTTTTAATATTAATGGTATTTTCCTTGGAAATTAACAGTCTCTTAAAGAAAACAAAATTTTACTGTTTTATTGTATTCTCAGTAGTTTAGTCAGGAAAGCACAGTACAGAAGCAAAGCTACTATTGGTGAAGGACAGAATAATATGGGAAAATGTCATTTTCAAAAATCAGAATTTGTTTAAATTTTTCTCCATTTATAACTTAGAGAACTCAAGAGTTCATTAAAATCACATGTTAGATTTTAGGATGATTTCCTATAGGTAATGATTTCCTGTACTTGCCTATAATTGAAGTGCAAATCTATTTTAGTAATTTCACATACACTAAAGTGTAAAATGATCTGTAAACATGTCCAACAAAACACTTTATGTTAACTATTAAATTTATTGCAATATAGAAATATTTAATACCATTAGAGTATTAAATCGGACTTGCTAAAGTCAGTAAAGCCCATTTACATAGAAAAATACATGGTTCCATCGGCATAAATCGTTCAGTTTAACAAACATTTACCTGATTTTCTAAAGGGGTCAGTGAACCCAGGCAGTAGTAATAGTACTTTGGTGCAATCCAGAAAACTTCTGTCTCTAACATAAGGCATGTGTTTTTACCTCTGTGAGGAACAACTTCGCTCTCTTCCTTTCTTACCTGCTTTATCTCAAAAGAACAAATCTATCTCTTACTGTCTCTTTTTCTGTTTCAGTGCTTTCCCCAACTGTCAGAGACTAAGTCAAGTTACTTTTGTAATGGTGGGACCTCCTGTATTACAACACTTATCATGTTCCTCATGGTGTGTCATGCTTGGTTATTTTCATGTAAGTTTCCTCTGATAGGCAGTAAGGTCCAGAGAACAGAGGTCTTAGTACCCTCAGACCCTGACACTAAATAATACCAGCAAATGCTTAAAATAATTAAATGCTATCATATGAGTTAAAGTGCCAACAAACATCTGAATTTATTCTAGTACAAATTTATTACTTTGGGGCTTCCAGTAAAAAAAAAAAAAAAATTAAGTATAAAATGTCTGTGAGGTTGTTGTTCAGTCACTCAGTCCTGTCTGCCTCTTTGCAACCCCATGGGCTGCAGCATACCAGACAGACTTCCCTGTCCTTCACCATCTTCCAGAGCTTGCTCAAACTCGTATCCATTGAGTTGGTGAGGCCATCCAACCATCTTATCCTCTGTCATCCCCTTCTCCTCCTGCCTTCTAGCTTTCCCAGCATCAGGGTCCAGTGAAGCTGTGTGGGGGAGCTGTTTATTTTAACTCTGTTTTTACATGCTTGCCGATGAGATTTAAGTGTGCAAGGTATTTTGAAACAAATGAACTTATCTTTTGCAAAGGCATTCTATTTTTTCTAGATAGTTGTAGAATTATTTCATTTTCTATATTTACATTGTTCATTTTAATGAAGAAGCATATTATCTGTGACTGTAAGTTAAAGAGCATGGTTTTAATCACAATCACAAAACATACACATGCTTTTCATTTGAATGTCCCGCTTACCACCAAAACTCAGTACCTTTGATGCTCTTTGGACTTGCTTTCCCAGTTACTAAAACAGTCGATTTAGAAGGCCACTTATATTATTTTGTAGTTACATTATAGAACATGTTTGACTAGCTTCACAACCTGCTTTAGTCAACAGATTTTGAATGACCATGAGTTACTTTTTTTTCAATAATATATGAACCTACAAAAATTAGTCTTCCCATAATCAATAAATTCCACAACAGTGGTTAAAAAATATAGAGTATAGCTGCATATTTGGCACAGGTTTTTACTCACATACAAGGACTGAATGCAGTTTGTACATGTGAGACCCATCATAGATGGAGAGGAGAATATGAAATCTAAATAGACAAAGTATCTAAAGATTGTGATTTGTGTCATTCAATTTTTTGACCATTTTACTTTCCATATTTATGGAAACAGTAAACCATTTAGTAGTTTTGCTTTTTCAGTTTGACATTAAAAAAGCATATATATAATGTACATCACGTATAGAGAGGTAGATTATTAAATTATTGTTGAAAAAGGTATAGATATTGGTTTTTCTTATGGAACAAGAATTTTTAATATTAATTAGAAGGAAGGCACTGGTGAGAAAGAAACCACATCACTCATCTAGAGGGGTTATTGCCGTGGACTCAGTAAGAAAATGATTAATTGGAAAGGTATGTAATTTAGCACTTTAATAGTTTATATTTCTTAAAAACAGAGTGAAGTAAGGAAGTAAGGTCACTGAGTCGTGCCCGACTCTTTGCGACCCCATGGACAGTAGCCTGCACCACGCTCCTCTGTCCATGGGATTTTCAAGGCAAGAGTACTAGAGTGGGTTGCTGTTTCCTTCTCCAGGGAATCTTCCCAACCCAGGAATCGAACCCACGTCTCCCGCATTGTAGACAAACTCTTTACCGACAAATGAATAAAATGTGATTAAATTGGGTTTATAAAAATGATCATTTTAAATCTTATATCCCTAAATTATATTTTTCATTATAAATGCATTGCTTCCCCTGAAATGGATTATGTGTTAATAAGTTTCAAATTAAATATTTTCATGACATTATGCATTTCCAATATTATTAACAGAAGTTCTTTGGAAATCAAGTGAAGTGTTAAATAGTAAAAATTAAATAGAATTAAATAAGTTGAAGGAACAGTCATTTATCAATTAGAACCCGACCTATTCCAATTACTGAGTAAATATTCAACTCCTGTTCTACATTTCATGTTAGTGAAGTGAATTCTTGCTATTTCTTGTTGGTGAGGCTAAGCCTATTGACTAATTTTTTTTGATGAGAACTTTATAATTGGTTGTTACATAGTACCTGTGTTTTTGTATGTTGCTTTTGTCACTCAGGGTGGTGGCTACCCATTTTACAGTAAGTTTCTGGTGCAGTGGGAATGATGTACAGAAGGGCATATTAAAATCAATTAGGAAATAGTTTCAAACATATTTTCTTTGATGTCTCCCTACCCAGATTAATATAATAATAAAGTAACTTTTCCCCTTAATTTTCTATTCCAAATTATTCATTTAGAGTTCACTATTTGGAGATTTTCCAGGCCAAACAGAGATACTATATCATTGCAAAATAGTAGACAGCACACCTTACCAGTAAGAGCTTACAATGGAACAGAACAGTGAAGGCACTCAGGCCGTTGGCACGGGGAGGGGGGATAGAGAAATAAGACAATACAAGCAAGGGAAAGTACCTTAAAGTGGGAAGAACAGAAGAAAAGTACAAGATTAGAGTGTGTTCAGGTTAATCGTTGACAAGATGGATCAAAGACTGATAGATATCAAGACGGATTAATCACTAAAACAAGCAAATACTTATGCAAGTGATTGAAAGTAGATTCGTCTGCTGAAATGTTGGAGCTGGTTTGAGCACAGGTGAGCATGCAGATGATAAAACCCTGGGACAGCTGATGGAAGGCAAAATGATACACAGAGGAGAGTGATTTACAAGCAGGGCAGTGGCAAGCAATAGAAAAGGCACTGTAGGTTTTGAATGAAGAATGACTTGAAATAAGTATACTTCAGAAAGGTTGTACTTATAGGTAGTACAGAAAGAGCAAGATTATAGATTTTATGTCCTTTAACAATAACAGCAATTATTTAGGAAAAACGTTATGATTTTAGCAATATTATACCATATTGAAAACCATAGCATATAATTTTTACCCTTGTGTTTAGTAATAGATATAAATTGTCAGTCATATGATTTGAAGTGAACCACATGTTTAAGAGGTCCAACTATCAAATGGATCAGAAATCATCTGTCTTCCTATCTATTGGTTTAAACTTCAAAAGCCTTTAATAAGATTCAATTTACTGGTCTTTACATCATAATGGTAGAAGTTAAGGCATAGAGCTCTGTGAATATTAAATAAGATAATGCCTATGGATGGTTTGACACACCTTCTGGCCCTTAATAAGCACTCAGTTGATTTTAATTATTGTTACTCTATTAAACAGTTTTCAACTCAGCAAGTCTTTAAAATAAGCAAATGATGAAAGAATGTACATTTCAAATATGCTTTAGAAAATACTGGAATTTAACCAGTAAAAATATTAAATAACAAAAAAAATTACACCTGAGTGTAAGATACAAAGGTCATAATCTATATTGTTATGAAATAAGAAGCTTATTCACTCAGGCGTAAAATTATACCTAAAGAAAGAGCTGGAGTGTGCCTGTAACTGCCTTGTCACATATTAATGAATGCAACTGCTTCATGACTGTCTCCATGTTCATGTCTGCCATAGAAAGTCATATTTTCCTGTAAAAACAGCTTTGAACATGATATGATTAACCTTTAGGGTCCCCCATCCCACGTCTCCAAGCCCACTGCATGCTCAGCGTAGGCTTCCTGCTCACTTTGCCATCTGATTTCCATATCACCCACTCACTCACAGCAGCGGGCATTAGCATAACAGAACTGTAGCGTGACTTTGATTGAAGCCAGCTTGGGCTGAATGTAGTATCAAAGCATAATTTAGCAGAAATCAAATCTAATTTACTGTGTATTGTATTTAAATTCTCTAAAACACAGTTTTGGGT
The DNA here is from genome assembly GCF_014754425.2 of Oryx dammah. Taxonomy (NCBI): domain Eukaryota; kingdom Metazoa; phylum Chordata; class Mammalia; order Artiodactyla; family Bovidae; genus Oryx; species Oryx dammah. The sequence continues at coordinate 131,710,889 of NW_024070186.1, read as the reverse complement.
GAACAGTAGCAGACCTCTCATCTTAATTGACCTTTTTATATTTGGGTCTGCTCTTCTGGAAATCCCTCAATGCACTTTTTGCATGGAGATATTCTCTTAAACCTGTGCATGTGTACTTGAGCATTGAATTGTCCCACTCTATTTGCTTCATTCCCTTACTTGTTGCTGCTGAAGCAGTAAGGTATAATCGCTTATAACAGATTAAGCATGTAGGTTGTTACATCATATTTATAGGAGATTTGTCTAATGCTTTGGGTTGTAGAGGGGTTTCCCTGGTGGCTCAGACGGTAAAGCGTCTGTCTGCAATGAGGGAGACCCGGGTTCGATCCCTGGGTCGGGAGAATCCCCTGGAGAGGGCAATGACAATCCACTCCAGCACTCTTGCCTGGAAAATCCCATGGACAGAGGTGCCTGATAGGCTACAGTCCATGGGGTCCCAAAGAGTCGGCCACGACTGAGCGACTTTATTTTGGGTTGTAGAAAAGACGTAAATATGTATTTTATAGTCTTCTGTCTTAGAAATATATAAATGAATTGCCATTTTTATAACCAGCATATTCTTCTGGAATTTATAACTCTAACTCTTTAATTCATATTTGGGTTTAAATGTGTGTTTTGAATTGTCAGCTTGAGGACCTAATTTTTTTTTTTTAATATCTAACGAGAGACATCATAGAAAATCCATTCTGTGGAGAGCGCACATTGTGCTATTGTGCTTGATAAAATGCCACCTAGCTCTGCCTCTTCCCTCCCAGTGGTGCCATCAGCCAAGTATTGTCTTTTCAAATCATTTTCAGTGCCACCTGGCAGAAATGCTGAAATGGTGATGTGTTATCAGTAGAATTATTGATGCAGTTTTTCATTTTTAAAACCTCAAAAAGGGACTTTCCTGGCAGTCCAGTGGATAAGGATTCACCTTCCAATGTAGTGGGTACGGGTTCGATTTTTGGTTGAAGAGCTGAGATCCCACCTGGCTTGTAGCCAAAAAAACCAAGCATTTAAAAAAAAGGAAACAATAACAATATTGAAACAGATTCAATAAAGATTTTTTAAATGGTCCACATCAAAAAAAAAAAAACAACTGTCAAAAATAAATTCCTTCATCTGATATCCCTTCTTGGGCAGAGGAAGAGTCTACAGAAGTAAAAGTGATTGATGTAATTTGCTCCAGTGGCTCAACTTCTGATGACAATAAGAAAGGATGTACATTTTCAAAGGCTTGAATACTTTTAAAATCTTTCGCTTTGTTAAATGCTTTTGTATCTTCAATTTTATTTTTTAATTTTAAAAATGAAAAGTTGAGTCTAGTATCAAAGAGATTAGTGTGGTTTTAGTTTGAGTGACAATAAACAATTTGATTCATTAGAAATACAGTGTATTTATAATTTGGAACAAAAGGACAAAATAAACAATTATCACATGAAAGGATATTTCATAGCGTGAATAACGCAAATGCTGATACCAATTTTCATTAGTAGTCTTTAAAAATGCAGCACTGGGTAAAAACTCGAGAAATTTTGATTTTCTGGCCTTTTAGATTATGTCAACAGTGGTAAATATTGCAGAATTTCCTTATCCTTTAAGAGTTCTTACAAAATATTATATTTAAGTGCTACTATAAATATAGCAATTATCAAGTGGATTTTCTGTTCCAACTGCCTGAGATTTTTCAGTTTCATGTCTCCCTTTTCTCTTTTAGGAAGAACATTCTTTCTAATACTGTTGCTAAATCTTTCTTACATAAACAGCTTTGAACAGATCTCCATACTTCCTAGGGCAAAATTTAAGCTCCTTTAGTATAAATTATCACACACTACCTTTATCACTTCTGCCTCCCTTTGTCCCAAGTGACCCAACTCCTCTCCATTTCCTGAACTCTTACTTGTGCTTCAAAACACAATTCAGATGCAGCCATCTCCCAACATCTTTTCTCTTCTTTCCTTAGCATTACTTTATCTACTGTGTTCTCTTCCAATCTTTTCTCCCCAGTGTCCTCTATATTTTTATGTTATTCAAATCATGCTCTGTGGTATTTGCTTTCATTTGTTTATTTAATTGGAGTCTCTGCCATAGGCTATGAACAGTTTTTTATTTTGTTTTCTATCTCCTATATCAAGCAAACTATCTCATAGTTTGTAGATACTACATTTTGAAGGAGTAAATAGATGAATCATATATTTTCCAAAACGTGGATAGATAGATGTGGTTATTTGCCAATCCTTATTTTAGGGGTAATATTTTAGCAGCTGTGTTAAAATTGTAGGATCTAGATTCCAAAAGTATTTTGAAAAATCATTCATCCACCCAAAGGTTTTTGAAAGCTTGAAAAAATCAAATGCAAGAAGTCTGTAGTTAAATAATTAAAGTATAGATAGTAATTTTACAGAGATAGATGGATGATAGATAAACAGAGTACATATAATATGCTCTAAATTATAAAATATATTTTCACTGCTTTCATGTAATCTTTCATCTGATGATTTTAATCATGTGTATTCTCAGGTATTACATTTTAAAAATTATATAAAGAAGGACTTTGTAGAGCATATGGGGCTCTCAGTTCAGTTTAGCTGCTCAGTTTTATCCAATTCTTTGTGACCCCAAGGATTACAGCATGCTAGGTTTCTCTGTCCATCACCAACTCCCAGAGCTTGCTGAAACTCATGTCCATCGAGTCGGTGATGCCATCCAACCATCTTATCGTCTGTCATTCACTTCCCCTCCTGCCTTCAATTGTCCCCAGCTCAGAGTCTTTTCTAATGAGTCTGTTCTTCACAACAGGTGACCCAAGTATTGGAGTTTCAGCTTCTGCATCAGTCCTTCCCATGAATCCTTCCAATGAATACTCAGGACAGATCTCCTTGAAGATGGACTGGTTGGATCTCTTTGCAGTCCAAGGGACTCTTAAGAGTCTTCTCCAGCACCACAGTTCAAACGCGTCAGTTCTTCAGCACTCAGCTTTCTTAATAATCCAACTCTCACATCCATACGTGACCACTGGAAAAAACATAGCTTTAACTAGACAGACCTTTGTTGGCAAACTAATGTCTCTGCTTTTTAATATGCTGTCTAGGTTGGTCGTAGCTTGTCTTCCAAGGAGCAAGCATCTTTTAATTTCATGGCTGCAGTCACCATATGCCCCAAAAATAAAGTCTGTCCCTGTTTCCATTGTTTCCCCATCTATTTACTATGAAGTGATGGGACTCGATGCCATGATCTTAGTGTTTTGAATGTTGGGTTTAAGCCAACTTTTTCAATTTCCTCTTTCACTTTGATCAAGAGGCTCTTTAGTTCTTCTTTGCTTTCTGCCATAAGGGTGGTATCATCTACATATCTGAGGTTACTGATATTTCTCCCGGCAATCTTGATTCCAGCTTCTGCTTCATCCAGCCCGGCATTTCGCATGATGTACTCTGCATATAAGTTAAATAAGCAGGGTGACAATATACAGCATTGACGTACTCCTTTCCCTATTTGGAACCAGTCTGTTGTTCCATGTCCAGTTCTTTCTGTTTCTTCCTGACCTGCATACAGATTTCTCAGGAGGCAAGTCAGGTGGTCTGGTATTCCCATTTCTTGAAGAATTTTCCATAGTCTGTTGTGATCCACACAGTCAAAGGCTTTGGCATAGTCAGTAAAGCAGAAGCAAATGATTTTCTGGAACTCTCTTGCTTTTTCAATTATCCATCAGATGTCGGCAATTTGATCTCTGGTTCCTCTGCCTTTCTAAATCCAGCTTGAACATCTGGAAGTTCTTAATTCTTACTGTTATTTTACTCGCTAATTATGAGAGTCAATTTAGATTATTTCTTGTAAAGCAATGCAAATGAACTAATAAGCTATATATGTGATTTTTATCAAAGACTAATTGTTACTATACTCATTTTTATTTTTTTATGATGAGATACAAGCTAAGTTATTCAGTACTTCTTACTTAATGTCCACTTTGGAAGTAAACTTTTTTCATGAATTACTAAAAGAAGCAAAGAAATATATATTGATCTTTTAATTTTTCTTAATGTATATAGTTTTTTTCTTTAGATATTATAGATTATAGAGACCAATCTTAATATTTTTGGTGTAAGTATCTGGTGGTTTCACATCTTTATTGAGACATGGACACTGCAGTGTTTTAAGAGTCATTCCAAAAGTAATTTTGCAACATTGATTTAAACTATCACTCTTATTAGAAAACATAGAGAACAAAAATCAATGATACTGCTGATTCAGTGGAATTGTGTAGAAATAACAAGATTGTAAGAAGCAAGTAATCTCCTGAAAATACAGGGCAACATAAACCACGTTCTGTTCAAATAGATCTATAAATCTGGGTTCTCCATCCTGTTAAACTGAGCCTTCTGTTATCTATAGTTGTAGAAGAAAATTTCACTTAGTAGATTTATTCCTTCAGTTCCTAATGTATGTGTTGAGTGTGTTGAATTAGGAGGCAGTGTAATAGAACACTGAAAACTAAGCCACTACAAGTCTCGGTAAATTTTGGGGGGAAAAAAATTGCTGCTGCTGTTGCTATGCTAGTAGTCTTCTTGTAAGGATGAGTAACTGGGTGGATGTTTGAGGCTACCCTACACTGACTCCACCCTTGGACCTTCAGTTACGTAACCTTAAAGAACTGGAGGAATTCTGGTTAAAGGACTTTACTGTATGGTGCTACTGTTAAAATTCTTCAGAGTTCAAATATTAGGATTATAGCCATGTACACCGGGTTCTAAAAATTAGAGTTCATTGTAGTTTTTTTCTTGGTCTTAAGTTTTCTAGTATTAAGGAAGTAGTTACACTGGAAACAAAGGATTAGAAAAGTCATGGAATAAACCTGCTGTTTTCTCTTCATCAGGAGCGAGTTTTGCTGTGAAGATGATGTCCTTGTGAAAACTTTCTGTTACATACTGTCCTGTTTTTCACTTTCTTCTTTCTCTTTACAATTCACCCCAAATTTAAACCTGAACTTTCTTAGCTTTTTTTTACCCCATCCCTATATTTTCTAATGGAGTTACTGGTCTCAGTGGTTTTGCCTGCACCATTTTACTGGTCTTCCAGTTAAACAACCTACTTTATTGACTAATCTGTCTCCCTCACAAACTATAGACTACATTCATTAAAGGGGTAAAGACTCCAAAATTTTTGCTTTGCATTTATCATTCCTTAGCTTAAAAACAACCAGAATAAAATCCTCAGTTTGGTTTCTCAGGCCTTTCTTAGACTGAGAAGAAGGGCCTGATACAAATCCATTTTTTGTAGCCAATGATGTTTATACAGTGAGGACTCGCCATTCCTCCTGCATTACTCATTGTATACTAGATGTGTTTTTGCTTCTTATGCTTTGTTCAGTTAGCTTGTTTCTTTAGAATTTGTTCATCTCTCCACTTCTCTAAATGCCACCCTTTCCTCCAAGGCTCCATAATATACACCCCTTGCATAAAGCCTTTCACAGCTACCATAACACAAAGGGATCCCTTCTTCCTGAAGTCCTGTGACCCTTATGATGTATACTAAAATTTAAGTGTTTCTCTGCTCTGAGAGTACCTCTATCATTGATCTTACCACAGTCTTACAGAACTGTTGCTTTAATTTTGTTGTTTTCTTCATCGTGATCATGTTTTGTATTTTCTATTAGAGTGTAAGTACCTTCATGGAGGCAATGTAGAATAGATGCTTTTTATCTGTGTATCTTTAGTGCCCAGTTGTTGTTCAGTTACTCAGTTATGTCCATCTCTGTGACCGCTTGGACTGCAGCATGCCAGGCTTCCCTGTCCTTCACTTTCTCTCGGAGCTTGCTCATACTCATGTCCTTTGAGTTGGTGATGCCATCCAACCATCTCGTCCTCTATCATACCCTTCTCCTCCTGCCTTCAGTCTTCCTCAGCATCAGGGTCTTTTCCAATGAAACCATCTTCACATCAGGTGGCCAAAGTATTGGAGCTTCAGTTTCAGCATCAGTCCTTCCAGTGAATATTCAGGACTGATTTCCTTTAGGATTGACTGGTTTGATCTCCTTGCTGTCCAAGGGACACTCAAGAGTTTTCTCCAACACAACAGTTCAAAAGCATCAATTCTTCAGTGCTCAGCCTTCTTTATGGTCCAACTCTCACATCCATACATGACTACTAGAAAAACCATCGCTTTGACTAGACATAACTTTGTAGGCAAAGTAATGTTTCTGCTTTTTAATATGCTGTCTAGGTTGGTCATAGCTCTTCATCCAAGAACCAAGTGTCTTTTAATTTCATGGCTGCAGTCACTATCTGCGGTGATTCTGGAGCCCAAGAAAATAAAGTCTGTCATTGTTTCCCCATCTATTTGCCATGAAGTGATGGGACCAGATCCCATGATCTTAGTTTTCTGAATGTTCAGTTTCAGCCAGTTTTTTTCACTCTCCTCTTTCACCTTCATTTAAAGGCTCTCTAGTTCCTCTTTCCTTTCTGCCATGAGGATGGTGTCATCTGCATATGTGAGGTTATTAATATTTCAATATTTTGAATAATTTTCAGTTTCTAGTGCCCAGTTCAGTTCAGGTCAGGTCAGTCGCTCAGTCGTGTCCAACTCTTTGCGACCCCATGAATTGCAGCACGCCAGGCCTCCCTGTCCATCACCAACTCCCAGAGTTCGTTCACTCAGACTCACATCCATCGAGTCAGTGATACCATCCAGCTATCTCATCCTCTGTCGTCCCCTTCTCTTCCTGCCCCCAATCCCTCCCAGCATCAGAGTCTTTTCCAGTGAGTCAACCCTTTGCATGAGGTGGCCAAAGTACTGGAGTTTCTGCTTCAGAATGGACTGGTTGGATGTCCTTGCAGTCCAAGGGACTCTCAAGAGTCTTCTCCAATACCACAGTTCAAAAGCATCAATTCTTCAGCGCTCAGCTTTCTTCACAGTCTAACTCTCACATCCATACATGACTACTTGAAAAACCATAGCCTTGACTAGATGGACCGAGGTTGGCAAAGTAATGTCTCTGCTTTTCAATATGCTGTCTAGGTTGGTCATAACTTTTCTTCCAAGGAGGAATATAATAATTGCCAAATGCTTATTAATCTAAGTGAAATGAATTAGTCAACCACTTGCAGGTGTTTTTGTATATTGTTAGTTATCTCTGTATGTAATTCCCATACCTTCAATTTGATGTTCTCAACACTTCAACTCCTCAAATCTAGAATATAAGCACTCTAAGCACTTTCAGAATAGAGATCATATTCTATGCCTTCTGGTATCCCTGTGCCTAGCACAATGTTTTGCTAATATTGTAAGAGCAGTTCATGTTTGTCAATAGATTGATGCCACAGGAAGTAGATATTTGAGTAATGCAGTGACTTTTTTCTGTCTTCATTCAAAACACAAAACCATATGGGGATATCATGTTTATTTATTAAAAACTTTAGAATACCATTAAAAATCTACTTTTTCTTTGCAAGTGTATGGACTGCAAGATTTGCAATGTACATTTAAAGTGTGTCTACTAATACATTTACTTCTTTCGTCATATTTGATAGAGTGCTCTTTTTTTTTCCCCATTGTATTTTGAGAAATACTTAAAAATAAATCAACATCTGTAGCCTCTGTCTGGCACTGAGCAGTCTACCTCGTATCAGATTTTCCCTTTGATGTATTTTTCTTTGTCAACAGTTTATATTTACACATTTTCTTTCCTTTTAAATTATAGCTCCTCCACAGTTTGTGGTTAGGCCAAGAGATCAGATTGTTGCTCAAGGTCGAACAGTGACATTTCCCTGTGAAACTAAAGGAAACCCACAGCCAGCAGTTTTTTGGCAAAAAGAAGGCAGCCAGGTGAGTGCAAGCTTTGACTGCTTTTCTGAAATCTCTGAACTCCCCCGTCTCTGGTGGTCCTCAAAGTCTGTCTTGCCTTTCTTGTTATCAATGTTGAATGTATTTTATTTCTAAAAAGAGACCAGTTGATTCTAAAATAAGGGAGAGTCAGATGTTTTAATAGAACATTCTGTTTTTGAGTGTTAATTTAAAAAACTTTTTAGCTTACATAGAAGAGATGCAATACAGTGTGAATAAATTACCTGAAAAAGTCTAACCTGCAGCTGTTTAAAATCTCTTAACAAAAGGGTATGTTTGCTTTCTTGCATTGAGCTACACTGAGATAATTGAGTTAGTATATCTATAAAGCACTTAGAACATCCTGGGTACATGTAAACAGTCAAAAATATTTCTGTCATTAATTAGTCTAGAAACCAGTTTCAACGCCCTTTCATAAATAGATAGTATACATACCTTTTCTTTATCATTAATTTAAACATGCTTCCATTTAAGAGTAGTAGAAATATTTTCTTCCGTCATCCCTCTGGATTCCCTCATCGTGGAATTAGACAGGAAATAATACATTAAACAGCAGAAAAAAGCAATACCTGTCTGATCTTTGCTGTGTCCTGATTTGTCCTCTCGGGCCCTCTCTGGGCAGCATGATCTCTCAGACTCTGCTGAAAGCAAATTGAATTGAATGCACCGCTTTTCTCATTAAGAACTTGGTCCAAGCTTGGGCAAGCTCAAGCCTCTAGGTTCTGAAGCAATGAGGGGAATTTCCCCTTAAACCAGAATAGAAATTGAGTTCTTTGTCTAAGAGTTTAATCTGTGCATTCCCAAGGGAATTCTGGGGAACTCCTTAGAGATATTTTCATTCTAGACTCTCCAGAGGCATTCCCAAGGAGCTGTGTAGGTCTTAAGAAGGGACCCACTGGTGTTGCTCCTTAGCACCCTCTGTTGTTAGTCCAAGTTTTAGATGAATTTCCTGGACAAATAGAAAATGATGACTAAAAGACTCAAGCAGTCTGAAAACTTTGCCAGAGGCAGAAAACGCTTTAGGTGAAATTAAGAGAACCTGTTGATCAAAACTCACGTAAGACCATCTTGGAGGGGGTTCCTCTTAGGAGGTCCCCATCAGCCGTTGCCATTTTTCGTTCTTCCAGATTCACATACAGCTCACCCTACACCAGCAGTTTTAGCATCTCAGTATGGATGGGCAACTTACATTTTTCCCTTTCTGCAGTGCTCTGTGTTGGACTCACTTCCCTCATAATTTGTGGGATGTAAAGACAGTGGTGGAGAGGATAAGGTAAAGTTCTGGCCACTGCCTCATCCCACATCAGGGATGGTTCCAAGAATTAATTGCCATCATTTTTTATCAGTTAATAATGATACAGTTGGGCTCCCCTGACAGCTCAGTCCGTAAAGAATCCACCTGCAAGGCAGGAGACCCTGGTTCAATTCCTGGTTGGGAAGATCCACTGGAGAAGGAATAGGCTACCCATTCCAGTATTTTTGGACTTCCCTTGTGGCTCAGCTGGTAAAGAATCAGTCTGTAATGAGGGAAATCTGGATTCTATCCCTGGGTTGGGAAGATCCCCTGGAGAAGGGAAAGGCTACCCACTCCAGTACTGTGGCCTGGACAATTCCATGGACTGTACAGTTCATGGGGTTGCAAAGAGTTGGACACTATTGAGCGACTTTCAACTTTCACTTTCACTTTCAGTGATAAAATTGGGCTTCCCTGGTGGCTCAGACAGTAAAGAATCTTCCTGCAATGTGGGAGACCCGGATTCAATCCCTGAGTTGGGAAGATCTCCTGGAGAAGGGAATGGCTACCCACTCCACCAATATTCTTGCCTGGAGAATTCCATGAACTGAGGAGCCTGGCAGGCTACAGTCCGTGGGGTCACAAAGAGTTGGCCATAACTGAGCAACTAACACACTCACACAACTATACAGTAGATTCCTCCTCTTAAGAGTTCCTTGATTCTTAAAAATCGCTTTCAGATGAAAACATTCCAAACTCTAAAGTGAGTGTAAAGCAACATGATACACTTATAACACACTTGAATATGTACACACACATATACATACACACATATACATACACACATATACCCTGAAAAAAGGAAAGAATTCTAAAGCCATTTCCCTCCTTATGATTTTATAATCTTTGTAGCACAGCTTAACTTTACTGAAGCTTAGTTTTTAATCCAAAATATGAAGATCAGGTATTTTAATTCACATAAGTTTTGACGATTATGTGATTGTTTATATGTAAAAGTGCTTTACACATTTTGAAGGTTAGAAATTAGAAAAATGGAGAATGCACCTGCCTTGCCTTGTTCCTGGCTAAAGTGGCAATTTTATGTTATGTTCAGGCCGGGCTGCTTGGGCTCCCTCTGCCCAGGTACAGAGGCTCAGTACCACTCTCATCACCACTGTCCCTAGACCCACCGCATGCCTGAGAAGGCTAGGAGCCTTGAACCTGGAGAGACCTGAGTTTCTACTTCATTCCTGTATCCCCTTCCCCCTACCCACTCTGGGGGCTGTGGGGTCCACAGAAGTTATTCCCTCAAGCCACTGATCATGAATATATATATGTGAGCGTATTATTTATAAATGATGCAAATATAATGATCTAAAGCCGTTTGATTGTTGCACATTCACACTTTAAATCACGTAGTGAGTCAAATCTCATTGTATCTATTATTATGTAGATTCAGCTTTTTCGTGTGTGAATTACATGCCCTCAAATGCTCCAGTTTTATGCACGCTATTGCATAAAATGTGTATTGGTCTTGTAGCCCAACAAACGTGATATTTAAATATGTTACACTGTGTTTTAATTTTTTTATACAAGTAATGATCAAATAGCATTAAAATATTTCTTTTGCTATTATTTGACAAAGTGGCATGTATTAATTCCAGAGATATTAATCTCTGGGAAAAAGATTTCCAGTTAGGTGATTTGATTTGATTATAATCTTAGATCTGGTTTTCTTCACCTGTCTCCCTCACATCAGAGAGAGGGTTTGGGGAGGGAGGAAAGGGGATAGAGAGGGGGAAAGAAAGGAGATTGTGAATGAGAACAGAAGAGAAATGCTTGAGCAAATTGTAAATTTTCAAATCATGAATTAGTACATTAGGAAAAATAAATTGGTCTTACTGTCCACAGTATCCAATTTTTACAGTGATCTATGACTATCCATCAGTAGAGAGAGAGTTAAGAGCCTGGACTTAATGGTCCATATTCCTCAATATGTGCTGATAATGCCAATTAGCACTAATAGGATACCCAGACACCTCAAGCAAGAGGAGCTCTGTAGAATTCCTGGGTTTTTCTTCTAATCCATTTCCTTTTGCCTATGTCTTACAAGCAGGGAATAAAGATGATGGGTTAACCTCAATCACATGCCATTTTCCATGTCAACGAATCATTTAGAAGGTGGACTGATAATACATTGTAGAGGAAGAGATTCTGGAGAGAATTAAGCCCATCTGATGTATTAGTGCTATGTAAATTAGTATTCTAATGGCTAATTGTAGGAAAGTGCACACTTTGAGTTATTGTATCATTTTCGAGTGGCTTTAAAATTTAGACCCTTCTCCTTCAGATGGCTTATTTCAGTAATATATTTGAACTCCACAGGAGAATTAGCTTCTTTTCATATTATGCTTTATATGTATGAAAAAGTCTAGCCTTATATATTAATAGTAAATAATACAAATTTTATGGGAGGGCAATAGCCTTTTGAAATTATATTCCTGACATGCTAGCAAACACCACTTCTTTTTGAAAGGGTTTAATAACATGGTAATGTTTATGTAAAGTGGGCTTATAGTGTCACACACGAATCTAATAAAGTGGACATCCATCAAGTTGCAATAAAGAGAAGAGCTTCTAATTAAAGTAGGACATCGTTCGCAGGATTAAAGTCATTTAGCGTAATTGAAAAGTGTTAATACCCTATTTTATCCTCTTCCATTGGTATTCCTTCAAGGGTAAAAACATTTTAAGGTGAAAATGTGTCTTATGCCTTTAATTGAATGTTATTACCTCCTGATTGTAACGTATTGGAACTGTTTAATTACAAACCTGGAAAATTAATTACTATATGGAGAAACAGATCCCAGAGGGTTATAATGTTCTTCCTTTGGTAAGTAAATACAACATAAAAATTGATACATCCTTATTTATAATCCAACTTGGAAGTATATCTCAATATGATTTATTATACCCAAATGTTTTTCTTAATTGAACAACAATAAAGCAGCATAGGTCATCCAAGTTAACATTACTGCTTTCTTATAAGAACTTTTACAAATTTGTGATTTAGCTGTTTGTCATAATACAAGATATAGAGTAAACTAGAGAACTTTTTATTTTTTAAAAGAGTAATGTTAAAAAATTCTTTAGCATTACATGCATGCTTCAGAAACATCCCACATCTTCTTTACATTTTCAGTGGTTTGGTTAATCTTGCTTAGATGGTAGCATTTATTAGCATTTACACCTAGCTCCTTTCCAAGCTGTTACAACCTGCAGAATTCTTACAGCAGAAGTAGATTCAGCTGTCTCTCTGTCAGTCTCAGTCACATTTTTGAACACCTTTAGAAGAAATTCAGTTAGTTACATCAAATAGTTAAAAAGATCAACAGAATATGCAGTTTATAAATCACATACATAGTCAGTGTTACCTTCCAGATTCTCACAGTGTCTTATGTGTTGAATCAGATAAGTGTTATTATGCCCATTTTACAGATGGGGAAACCATGTTTCACAAATATTCAGTAACTCACAGAAAGTCAGGGAGGAAATAAAAGGTCCGAATAAAGACCTAGATTTTTTAGATGATTGTTCCTTCAGTGAGGGCATGAAATTTCCCAAAGAAACTCACTCTGTGACATCTAAACATTTCAGCACCATATTTTTAAATCTATGTATTTTCTTTTTTTCAACCACATTTCTCTAATTGCAATAGCTGTTGATTTAACTTTCCTATTGAGTGAGAAGAGAATATTGATAAAATTGTGTTTGTTTCCGCAGAATCTGCTCTTCCCAAACCAACCCCAACAGCCCAACAGCAGGTGTTCTGTGTCACCAACTGGGGATCTTACAATTACCAACATTCAGCGTTCGGACGCGGGTTACTACATCTGTCAGGCCCTCACCGTGGCAGGAAGTATTTTAGCAAAAGCTCAACTGGAAGTTACTGATGGTGCGGTATTATTAGATTTGTTTTCTGAAAATAATTATCTTTATTTCAAAGGATGAAATTTTCTGACTTGTTAATTAAATCATTAAAGTTAATGCTTATCTTGTAAGTTTGAATCTAGGTTAAATGACATTTTTAATGGTTTCTAATTCTCCCTGATCTATTTACACTATTTTCCCCAAGAAGACCATCCAAAACAATCTATTTTATTCTAAAAACTATAGCGATGCATTATTTTAGTGAAATAGAAATAAGAATGCCATCTGTATACCTAATCTTATGCTGACATGATTACTTCTAAAGAATAGTGATAATTTTATTTTACTAGAGAAGAAAAGATACCATCTTTATTATCAGGAAACAGACATGACTTTTAATGTTAGCTAATCACATCATCCTACCCCACCCCAACTTGTGATGGCTCTGAACATTTTTTTTTACAACTTGTTTGAATTTAAATTTCTACATTGATTTTTACTTAAGTAAGCAATCACAAAGTCAAGATTGTTTTGCAAGAAGGTTGTGTGGAGGTTAGAGTTATTGATTTTAACAGGAAAAAAAATCTAACTTCAAGACCTAAACATACACACACACATACACACAAGTAACTTATTATAAATAACTCTGACTCTGAATATTAACTTGCTGATGATATATCAGCTGATGACTTCACAACCCTGAATATCCATTGGAAGGACTGATGCTGAAGCTGAAACTCCAATACTTTGGCCATCTGATGCAAAGAACTGACTCATTGGAAAAGACCCTGATTCTAGGAAAGATTGAAGGAGAAAAGAGAAGAGGGCAGCAGAGGATAAGAAGGTTGGGTAGCATCACCAACTTAATGGACAAGAATTTGAGCAAACTCGGGGAGATAGTGAAGGACAGTGAAGCTTGGTGTGCTGCAGTCCATCAGGTCTTAAAGACTTGGATCCAATGTAGCAGCTAAATGGCAACAAATCCAATGATTTTTAAAATTATACTCTAAGTTAAATTAATTAAATACCTTGCAAGCTATGAATTGGAGAAGGAAATGGCAACCTACTCCAGTATTCTTGCCTGGAGAATCCCATGGACAGAGGAGCCTGGTGGGCTACAGTCCACGGGGTTGCAAAGAGTCGGACAGGACTTCACTTTCACTTTCACTTTCACTGTTTTGTGACAGTTGACATGTAGGGAGTTTTAGATATTTTGTGAACCTCTGAGCATAAATTTAATCTATATTCTAGTATATTTTAGATTAACAGTTCTCTCTTGCTGTATTACATTTGTGAGGTGTCTAATTCTCCCTCCCCTCTTTCGCCGCCCTAGATGCTGGCATCTGAGATCCAAGAGCTTGGGCTGTGCCCTCTCTGATTCTCTTCTTTTTCTGCTGGGCTTTCATACAATTCAAATTTACATGTAGATTAAAATATTATTTAAAATTAATAGAAAGGCAATATTTTTTAATGCCTGCCCATGCTATTGCCTGATTCAGCATCATGTCAGGAAAGGGAATAAATAGAACAGACAAACATTAGCTGTGGGGATATTGAGTCATTAACAGTCACACCTGCTGATATGGCGGAGATTTACTGCTGTGGAACTGAAAGATGTCAGGTTCATGGGTAATAGTGCAAAAAAATTCTTCCTTTAGATGGGTAAGTCCTTTGACCCTTCAAATATCCATACTTCTTTAAAAAATAAAATATATTTATTAGTCTTTTTAAGTTCCTATGTTTCCTACTAGAATAAATATATTAATGATTATATTAATAAAATATAATTTAATATATAATTAATATTGGTAAATATTTTATATTTATAACTATAACTATAAATATATAATTAATATCAATATTTTATTTCTTTTTCTTCTACTAGAAAAAATGTACAGAAACATATAATTGGAAAATAAGATATTCTGGCAAAAGACTGTTATTCTATGCTACTATGAAACACTCCAAATATAATGCTTAAGAGCTCTACTGTAATCTAGCTGTTCACAGTATTTTGAAAGAGGCAGGCTTTTGAATGTTTTTAAATGAAGAAGTTGTTATGCAGAAAGCAAACCATATTTGTAGAAAACAAAATTGGTGATATAGAAGAGCCAGTTGATGTGACTGCTGTGGGTCATGAAACTAGCAGATATTCAAAATTATGCCTGATACAATAAAAAGGGCTTCCCAGGTTTCTCAGTGATAAAGGATCTGCCTGTCAATGCAGCAGATATGAGTTTGATCCCTGGGTTGGGAAGATCCCCTGGAGGAGGAAATGACAGCCCACTCCAGTATCCTTGCCTGGGAAATCCAACGGACAAAGGAGCCTGGCAGGCTGCAGTCCATGGAGTCACAGAGTCAGAAATGACTTAGCAACTAAAGAACAATGAAACGGAAAGTTTGTTTTGAGAAATTATGTTTGTTGGTGACACAGTCTTTCAAATCAGTAGTAATTATAGCTTTGTTTCTGTGGTCGGACTTAAAATGAGTGATAAGGAAATTTGATGACTTTTCGTTTGGGAGCACAGTGGCTTAACACTGTTGTGTCAGCTTCTGGGGTAGAGCAGCATCAGCAATATGTATTCATAAATCCCCTCTTTTTTGGATTTCCTTCCCATTGAGGTCACCACAGAGCAAGGAGTAGAGTTCTCTGTGCTATACAGTAGGTTCTCATTAGATACCTATTTTATACATAGTAGCAATAGTGTATATATGTCAGTCCCAATCTCCCAGTTCATCCCATCCCACCCTGAATTGAAATGGCTCTGAACATTTTGTCACAACTTGTTTGAATTTTAATTTCTGCATTGATTTTTACTTGAATAAGCAATCACAAAGTCAAATCATTTTGCCAGAACGTTGTATGTAGGCTATACAGTTGTTGATTTTGACTGTAAAGAAATCTAACTTTGAGATCTAAACACACACACACACACCCCTTATTATATATAACTCTATCTCTAAATATTAACTTGCTGATGACATATTAGCTGATGACTTCTGCTTTTATTCATAGTTTTGAATTTTTCAGATTACTTAACAGTTTAATAATACATAAGCCATCATCTTCATTTTGAACATGTTGTTTGGAATGATCTAGGGTGATTTAGAGCCAAATGAAGTTCCAGTGTAGAATGAAAACATACGTCATGTTCAGAAAAACAAGCAAAGCATCTATAGCAATGTTTTCTGTTATTACATTTTTGTACTTACTTTCTTGGAAATATTTTTAACTTAAGTGTTCACATGAGAGGAGATTATTAATGGTGATGGAAGGTGCTGTTGAGTGATAATTTTACTGATATATAGATAGAGCTAAGATGTTTTAATACACTTGAATTTCAAAATATCCCTTTAAAATAACTTCTCATTAATTTGTTAACTCTATTCTTCATTTCTTTTCTTCTCCCCTTTTTTCTCTCAGAAAAGTAGAAAATTGCAGTGAGAGTTTGGAATAAAACCAATAGCATCTATAAGGACTAGAGAGAAGAAATGTATTTATATGTTATATTGACAACAGATGTCGCAATGATCTTGTATGAATGGTTTACTGAGGATTTATAATGCATACTTAGAAAAAACCATGCAACTGTTCACAGATCACTGGAAGCCCTAAATGTTCATTTAACCTCCGACCTTAGTGTCATGGCAACTTGTGGTCATCTTTCACCCATAACATCCTTGAAACTGAAAGTTCTTTCTGGCCAGGAGATTTTCAATTACTTTATTGATCAAATCCATTTACAAGACAATGAGCTACTCATTTGGGCAGTAAAAAAAAGAGAAAAACTAATCAGTTGTCCTTTGCCTGTATCTAATGATTTCACGGATATGACAGTAAAGGCAAGTTACAAGTTGCCTGAATTCTATATAGATATTTCATTTGATGCAAAGGAGTAACATTATATAAAATTTAATAAATAGCTTATTTTCTGTTAATACGGACCCATTTTTCTCACTGAATTTTGAAATCATAATGTTTGGAGAATTAGCTTTCCATTTTTGACTTATAAATAAAATAAATTCCATGAAGCTTTCAACTTGAATAACTACTTGCACAATTATTGACAGATATGTCAGAATTGGTATAATATTACACTTTCATGTCTGCTCTCATTTAATTTACTTCTGAAATGAAAAAGTTGATCAAGAAAATCAGTGAACTAAATGGTTCTAATTTTTATTTGTGATGACTATACAGAGAATACTGTTTTCCTTAGGTTTTTACAAGATTTTCTATATATACACACATTTTAATACATATTTTGATGTAGTAAGTGTAGGTTGACTTTAAGTCCACTCTGTTTTAACATGCCAGGACACATATATCATAACCTCTGTTTTAAATCAAAATTGGTTGGCTTTCTCACAGTAGGCTCTGAAAGGGCTATTTTAATATTTTTCTCTAAAACGGTAAAGTCTAGCAATAAAAATGCATCTAGACTGAAAACTAAACAAACATATAAACTAGTATTTGTAGAAGCTGGTAGACAAAGGAAATTAGAGCATTAATAAGCAAACTTACTTTTTTTGATTATGTACATTGTAATACAAGATGACTTTCTTGAGAAAAGACACTCTTCACAGTTGCTTAACAGTAATTCAAATTCACTATTTTTTCTTTCTGTGGAAGTTATTTATGTATTTAAATATTATATACATATAGTAAAAATGTAATAAAGAGCAAATATACATAATTAAGCAAATCGTATATGAAGTTTATAAAACTTTCTCTTCAGAAATCTTGCCTTGGACATGGATATAAATTTCAATATGACATGGTCTTCTAATGAGTTGTAGATGAAAATGTGCCTCTAATTGATTCCATATTTTCATCACACATTTAAATATTACTGTATATTTTGATATGCTTCCTAAATCATTATATAATACTTCTAAAGGTCCTGATGATACTGCTACAAATCAACATTTGATTTAAAAAGCACAGTGACCTAAGTTCATGAAATTATGGAAAATTTACTTGAATACAGGAATTGATATATATGTAAATGCAAATTTTTCATGAAAGTCCTATTTTTGTCTTGTCATATATATATTCTTAACTAGATTTTTTTTTGGCTGAATTGTGCAAACTAATTAAATTATATCACCCAATTTATATTACCATAATTTAGAGCAATGAAGCAGTTTTGGAAATAAAGTATTTATAGTCTAATGTATTATCATGAAAAATATTAAATCTATATAAATAAAGTCTAACTGGTACTATGAAGGTAAATTGGCCATTTTATGAATGATTGTCATAAGCTCTCCACATTTTCATTTTCATTTTAATATGATTAAATCTTTCAATAATACTAAACATCTCTAAGATGTCAGAACTCATCATCATCTTAGTTACAGGTAAGTCAGAGTAAATAGTAAGTAATAATATGGCTTCAGTAAAATATGTACAGATGTATGTGTAATATGTGTAGATGATAAATTTATACTGGGTATAGATTATACAGAAAAAAGTATAAGTAATATGTATGACTTGGGGCTTTAATCTTACTTTTGCTATGACTACTGATGATATAAAATTTCTAAATTTCATAAAAGTTAAAACATTCTGAAAATGTCTTTGTGTTTTAGTTTTGACAGATAGACCTCCACCTATAATTCTACAAGGCCCAGCCAACCAGACTTTAGCAGTAGATGGCACAGCATTACTGAAATGTAAAGCTACTGGTGACCCTCTTCCTGTAATTAGCTGGTTAAAGGAAGGATTTACTTTTCTGGGTAGAGATCCAAGAGCAACTATACAAGAACAAGGAACCTTGCAGATTAAGAACTTAAGGGTAAGTAATGTTGAGTTTGTATTTGGATCTTCCTCTCAACATAAGTATGTATATCCCTAGGGAATCACTCCATTGGGAAATTAAATCTTACATGCCTGTATGGTCACTGTACATTTGATTATAGACCATGTTATTTCTTATTTTACAAATGACAAACTGAAATTAGAGGGAAGTTCTAATTGAAATTAGAAGGAAGTGCATTGTCCTTATATTAATCATAAGTTCATAACAGACCTAGAAACTTTCTATTCTTCATTCAGCCCCTATGTATATGGTCAATGAAACTAAAAAGGTTAAACACATAAAGTTAATGATAGTAATGGTATATTTAAAATAGTTTGAAAAAAATAAAATAATTTGAAAGTGACAAATGTATCTGTTCTACTCTCATGAACAAGGGAGTTTCTAAGGAAATGAGGATAAAGCAGTTCAGTCAAATACGTTATCTGGAGAATAAGAAAGAGATGAGCCTGGTAAGGACACAGGAAGCAGGTTTGGCTAGTTCATAAAAAATCTTATAGTTTAGGCAAACTTGCTGTGCAGTTTAGATTTAAATCTTTGGATAACAGCAAGCCATTGCTGATCTTTTAGTGGAAAATGACATGAAAGACAATAATTGTTCCTGCCAACTTACCAAATTGTTTTGTTTTTGGAGCACCTCAAAATAATGTTTATTTCTGAATATTGTATTAGCTATCTACTATGTGTAACAGTATTAGCAAATACCTAGAGGCTTGAAGCAACACATATTTATGATCTCATAGCTTCTGTTAATTAGGAACCTGGCCATGATTTAGCAAGGCCTTCTGCCCTAGGATCTTGGAACACTTTTGTCAGGGTTATAGTCTCATCTGAAAATTGACTGCATATCAGTTTGCTTTCAAACAAAATGGTTGTTAGCATTCAGTTCCTAATGGCTTTCGAACTGGTGATCTCAGCTTCTTGCTTCTTGTTGACTGAAGGTTGCTTGTGGTTCCTTACCATGTAGATATTCCCAATACTTGCTTCCTCAGAATCAACAAGGAAGACAGTCTTTTAGCAAACAGGATTACTACCCTGGAGCTTGTATACACCCGTGGTGGATTCATGGCAATGTATGGCAAAACCAATACAGTATTGTAAAGGAAAAAATAAAAAATAACAAGTCCCTTCAAAAAAAAAAAAAAAAAGACAATCACAAATGTGACATCTTGTCACCCATGCTATATTCTGTAGGCCAGGAATAAGTCAATAGGTCCCTTACACATTTGAGCTTAGTGGTTACACAACGTGTCAACACCAGAAGGATGTTGTCCTGGGGACCACCTGTCCTACACAAGTATATTCAATTTATTCAACCAAATATAGAAAGCCTCCCTTCCATATAGCAAGTACTATGCTAAAGCTCAAGACTATGTCAGAATAGTCATAAGAGTGGGAATGAGGGCCTGAACTTAGGGTGATCGATGTGATAATACATGAAGAAAAATTGATTGAAAATGATTTAGTGAAAAAACAGTTGGTAGAATCTGGTATCTAGGTATGAATTGGGAACCAAGGTGATTAAAAAAGAAACAAAAAGATGTTGAATTTTCCCATTCAGAAGCCAGAGGAATACATAAAATAGTTATTACATGGATTTTCGAATGATCACCACAGGCAGTTTTTTTTACAATGTGAAATATTTGAAATCACATGTTTATCAGGTGTGTCAAATACAGATACCTAACAAAAAAGGAAGAGTAACTGGTTTGTAGTGTGCACATGCACAGACACAAATCTTTAACTTGTTATTAAAGTGAATGTGTGTAATTTTTATTTTAATTTTGAGACAGGCATTGCTCTAAGTAGACAAAATGCTGTCAAGTTTTATTTGAAGAAAAATTATATAGGTTTTCACCTTTGTTTATTCTAAATTAATTGTAAACCTTCCTCCAATAAAATGGGAGTCATTTAAAAATTAATGCCAACTTTCCTTGAGTAAACAATTTAACTTCTTTCTTTGAGCCAAAGGCAGAATTTTGGGGCCACAGATGATAATGCATTTCCACTGTACTGCTGTATTAAAGGGTGTATTTGAACAGTCAAGACCCCCAGTTGTGCTTAAAAGTAGTAATTAAAGGTGGGTGCTTGATGATGTCAAAGAAACTTTGAGCCTTCTGTCAGGCTCCTAAGTAGTCTTTCATAGATACCTACGTCTGGGGGCTTCTCTTCAGCCAACTACACAAGGAGAAAAGTAGGTGAGAGTGTACAAACACATTGTCTCTTTTTTAAAACCCTTGGTTAAAAATAAAAGGAGAAGGATAGGAAAGATATGAAGCACTCATGACCAGAAACTATATTATTTAAAGTTAAGGAATAAAAATGATGATAGTGAAATAAGACTGAGCTTTAGTAATGATATTTAGAATTTTCATATGACTTCTGATAAAATTCCATAACGAAAATGTTATTTTTCTGTAAGAAGACTGTCTCTAACGGGAAATAAAATGTTTTACAGTACTTCACTGAAACAGTCAAAAGAGGGTTTCTGTAGGTCATATTTCTCTGTGTCTCACTTTCTTTTTCAGCATTTAATGCAAAGGGGAAAAAATTGTGTGATGAACACTGTATACTTATGGTCCAGCTAATTGGTAACTGAATCTGTTTCTTTTGGGAAGTAGGATATTCTAATACTCATTAACACCTACCTACCACAGCTAATGTCAAACTCGTGTCTCCACATAATGACAAGGAGACGCAGTTAAGAAGCATTACCTACCTATTCTTCTTGTAGCATTTGCACATAATAACAAGTGCTGCATTTTAGTTCAGCTGCTATAATATAATGCAAATTCTTTACTCTTTCACAGACCATATTCAAATGAACATCCCATTAAAATCCAACCTCGACTCATTATATTTAGTTTGTGAGTGATACTTCTTCAATGCAAAGATTTCTAATGACTATAATGCGTGCATAGCCACATTTGAAAAAATGGCTTTTTCTATAATGGCTATCCCCCATCATTCATCGGCATAATAGAAGACAATTGTACAGAGATATTATAGCAAAGAATGACATGCCAGAGCAATTTGAAACTTAAGTTGAAATACACAATGACATTTAAAATCAATTAAAATGGTGGAACCACAGTAACATCTAGGCACTAATGATTTACCCAAGAATCAATTGTGGAAGGCTGAGTCATCAATACACTTACATTTTGAACCCAGCAGATACTATATTCCATGGACTCATATTTTATCAACAAGTAGACTCATGTTCATCATGGAATTTTACTTCTATATCTTCTGCTTTGCCTTACTTTGATCATCCATCTCTCTTCCCAGTCTCACTTTTCCTTCACACCTAAACTACTGTGAATGAATGTTGTTTGTAATGTCAGCCCATGGGGGTCCACCACAGGGAGGGCTTTTAATTTACATCTTGCTGATGTTGGCGTTTTTGTCAAGATATAATCACAGAATCTTCAGCCTTTAACATTTATAAAAGAGAACTCTTGATTATATTATCAACTATTCCTCAAATCTTTTACCACTAGTCAATGAATAACAAAAATGTTTTAAGTGTCAGGGGAGTGTATAATTTTCTCAGTTCTGTCTTGTCACAACAAAAATTTGAACCGATGGACTTTAAAGCCCTTGGCGTGTCACAGCTCTCAGATAGACTGTGCCTCAGCTCTTGGACAGATCAGTGTTACAGCTCTTCAACAGATCAATGTTGCAGCTCCGTGTTACAGCTCAGTTTTATTTAGAAAATAAAGGAAATACATCCTCAAGGCATGATGGCATGCTGACCCAAAAGATGCAAAGAGAAGAGAGCGAGAGCACCCCGGCCCTTTGGCCCCTCTTTTTGTCTGTGTTTTTTTTTTTTTTTTCTACTCCCCCCCTGAGCCTGCCTTATGTAAATTGGGCTAGACAGGGTGCTGTTTGTTTTACCTGAGGTCCTCACTCTGGTCCTCGGACCTTCCTTTGTTCTATTTTCAGGCTTTTCCCTTCCTTGTCTTTTAGCCACCACCATTCTGGACTCCTTTTTCCTATTCTAACTACCTAAAATAAGCAAATAGATGGGGAAACGGTGGCTGACTTTATTTTGGGGGGCTTCAAAATCACTGCAGATGGTGACTGCAGCCATGAAATTAAAAGATGTTTACTCCTTGGAAGCAAAGTTATGACCAACCCAGACAGCATATTAAAAAGCAGAGATATTACTTTGCAACAAAAGTCCATCTAGTCAAGGCTATGGTTTTTCCAGTAATCATGTATGGATGTGAGAGTTGGACTATAAAGAAAGCTGAGTGCCAAAGAATTGATGCTTTTGAACTGTGGTGTTGGAGAAGACTCTTGAGAGTCCCTTGGACTGCAAGGAGATCCAACCAGTCCATCCTAAAGGAAACCAGTCCTGGGTGTTCATGGAACTGATGCTGAAGCTGAAACTCCAATACTTTGGCCACCTGATGTGAAGAGCTGACTCATTTAAAAAAGACCCTGATGCTGGGAAAGATTGAAGGCAGGAAGAAAAGGGGACAACAGAAGATGAGATGGTTGGGTGACATCACCAACTCAATGGAGATGAGTTTGAGTAAACTCTGGGAGTTGATGATGGACAGGGAGGCCTGGCTTCTTGTGGTCCATGGGGGTTGTGAAGAGTGGGACACGACTGAGTGACTGAACTGAACTGAACATAAGTAATCAGTGAATGAAGGTTTTAAGTATACTTTAAAAAGTGTTATGTATTAGATAAGTTCTGTGACCCTTTCAGCTCTGTATTGCAGTCATTCTATAGATATCATTTATTTGATTTTAATGATACAACTTTATTTCATTCACTGTTACACTGTTACAACTTTAATGTGAGTACTGCACTCTTTAAAAGGAAAGATTCAGTTTTCCATTTTAAAGTTTTTTTCCCCTTTTCACTTTTCTCCATATCTTAAAAAAAAAAAAAGAAGAAGAAGTGTTGTCCCCCACCTCCATGTTATCTGAATGCTTATTTACTTCTGGGTATATTTTATCATGTGAAATAGAGTTTATTGATGACAAAGAGGACAGCTTTACACTACTGACATTGCAGTCAGATTCTTTACTGTCTGAACTACTAGGAAAACCTGAATGTTTATAGGATTCTGAAAAATTCTCTCCTGAGTTATCCATATCTAACTCTAATACAGTGAAGCCCCAACAGTAAATGGAATTAACAGATAAGAAGATTGCCATGGAGGCAAATAGAAAACTATTAAAAGTTACAGATAACATTTAGTTGTAGAAATATAATAAGAATCTTTGAACCACTGTTATGAGCTTATTTTAATATTTCATGTGTATGTATGATTGACTCTAGTGTATAATTCCAACAACCAAATGATATATTTTAGAAGTCAAATATTGCCTTGTTGAGACTGAGTAATCATTCTACAAATCAATTAAAACAGTTTTATTCTCTCCCTTCTATGCACACTAGATTTCTGATACTGGCACTTACACTTGTGTGGCTACAAGTTCAAGTGGGGAGACTTCCTGGAGTGCTGTGCTGGATGTGACAGGTGAATTCTTTGTGAATTATTTTAACAGAAGAAATCTTGAGCCAGTTTTAGTGATTAGCTCATTATCAGATAACAAGTTAAAGAGAGAGCAAGGTTTTAAATTTATTGACTGTAAAAACTAAGCTTTATGTCACTTTTTCATGTATACTCTGCTTGGCACGTAGCATTGCATGTATGAAATTTGATATATTTGTCCTTGGTAATCTTTCTATTTTCTCTCACTAAAGAACAAGCAGTTCAGGTGATCATGTGTGAAAGTAAATGTTTTCTGATATTTAGGGAAAAAAACAAATATTCACCTTTATACTTTTGATTCATGATGATGAATTGCTCACTGTCTATTCAAATTCTTTAATAGGCTATTTTCTGTCTTTTAAGCATCGTTGTCAACTTATGCAATCAGAAATGAATTTTTTCTGTTTGTCCTCTATAGAATCTGGAGCACCAATCAGTAAAAGTTATGATTTAAATGACCTACCTGGACCACCTTCCAAACCACAGGTGACTGATGTTACTAAGAACAGTGTCACCTTGTCCTGGCAACCAGGTACCCCTGGAATCCTTCCAGCAAGTGCATATATCATTGAGGCTTTCAGGTATGAGACAGTTTCTTTTTTCTCCATTGGGTTTTTGCTTTAGCTCCTATATTCAAAAATCTCAAGTGAGCTATCCTGCTGTTTTATTCTAAGGACATGTTTAACCAGTGCATTTTAAGAATTTATCTTTGGTATTTGACTTTATTCAAGAATAGACTTTGGGTTTATTTTTCACTCATACCTTAATTATAACATTAAATATGCATCATCCTTGCCTATGTATATACGCATCTAGTTATGACATCATCACTTAGCTCTTCTTTAGCCTGACCATTGTAGGGATTTAAGATGAGAATTTTGGCTTTAGAACTAAGCAGGACATAATTTAATTAGGCACAGGCACTTTTTAAGTTACGCAAGTTGAGGTATGGAAACTTGGAACTTTACTTCCTAATAATTAGAGAAAAATTTGAAATAATTCCAGTGTTTTATGCTATATATTTGACTACATGTATTGGCTATGCCTAAGAGAAAATTAAAAACTATAATTAAGAGATTGATTACAAGCACTTCTGATGGCTAAAAGGAAAAGTTAGGTCCAATCATTATTAGGAATAACTGCCCTCACCTTAGGGATATAGACTATAAATTAGCCAATACTGGTATAAAACTGTCTTATGAGAATTTGAAAAAATAGTTATACTAATGAGAAAATGTAGCTTCATATTCAGTTTCCAACTGCTTCTGTGTGCCATTATAAATATAGTGATAGCGCCTCTCCTTTAAGCATAAGGGCAAATCATCACTTTTATTTTAGATTTCCCTGATCTATTAAAGTTAATGATCAGTACCTAGTTTTCAAATTTCACAACAGTGTTTCTCTGTAATTTTCATGCTTTGATGTATAAGGACTTCTGAAAATCAAACAGCCCTGAAAAATCACATTTTCTCCTCATTCTAAGCAAAAGTAGCATGTGAGCTTAGACAAAGGGCTGTGAAAGGGCGTCCTATCTGTTAAGGGGTCCGCACACACTATCAGAGATATTTCACCATTCTGAGATGCAAAATCACAATTCTGTGTAATGTACAATTTTATTAAAAATGTGACCAAGGGAAAATATTCATTACATGCTTCCTTTCTTCTTTTACAGATATGTAGTTTTAGAAGGCTCTATTATAATATTGCATGTGGAATTGATGCAAAAGAAAACACAACTTGTAACAGGAAAATGTATTGGCATAATTTACTCTGTAGTCCATTTATTCTTTCTGCAGGTTAATTCTTTTCAAGGTATATATATACATTACGAGGACCATATTTATTGTATAAACTTGATGTTGTGATCTTGGCCTCTGTTCCTTTTACAGGTATTCATTTAGTGGGCTGCTGTGCTTTAGCAAAGGGCTATCACATCTCCTGGGCTGAGTTTAATTTTGTTGTGCATGGCACTTCCGTTAGGTGGGCTCGGCTTTGTTGTGGAATAAACTGAAATCATCCAAATGTTTCATTTATTGGGCTGAACACTTCAAGCGTTGTGTGTGTGTGTGTTTAATTTTCAGCCATTAACCTTTGTCATTGATATCCAACTCCATTTCCAAGACCCTCACGACTGTTCTTTAAATGAAATTTCTGTTCCCGTTTCAGCCAATCGGTGAGCAATAGCTGGCAGACAGTGGCAAACCACGTAAAGACCACCCTCTATACAGTGAGAGGACTACGGCCCAATACAATCTATTTATTCATGGTCAGAGCAATCAACCCCCAAGGTCTCAGTGACCCAAGTGCTATGTCAGATCCTGTGCGCACCCAAGGTAATTTCAGTAACGGTAAACATGACTGGTTCTAGAAAGAGGCATTAAACATGTCTTTAAGGACAAAGGGATTGCAGGACCAACGATAAAAGCATCTGCATTGCATATTAAAATGTTTCACTGGACCTGGTCCAGTGAAAGAAGAGAAAGCTTCTTTGTTGTTCACCTTAGTGAGTATAGCTTCTTTCTGGAGCTGTCAGGGTTTATTTAGTAAAAGTGAAACACAATAATTTGGTACAATTACATGGTAATTTAAAGCAGGGCTTAACTGTAAGGCTTCAGGGGCTTCCCAGGTAGCTCAATGGTAAAGAGTCCACCTGCCAGTGCAGGAGACGTGAATTCAATCCCTAGGTCAGAAGAATCCCCTGGAGGAGGAATGGCAACCAACTCCAGTATTCTTGCCTTAGAAATCCTATGGACAGAGGATCCTGGCAGGGTACAGTCTAGGGCGTGGCAAAAGAGTCAGACATGACTTAGTGACTAAACAACAAAACTTATTGGTCATCATTTTAATTATATAATAGAAATTTAAAGATATATAATTTATGGGCTTCCCTGGTGAGTCAGTGGCAACGAATCCACCTGTCAGTGAAGATGATGTGGGTTTAATCCATGGGTGGAGAAGATTCCCTGGAGAAGGTCATGGCAGCACACTCCAGTGTACTTGCCTGGGAAATCTCATGGACCACGGAGCCTGGTGGGCTTCAGTCCTTGGGGTCATGAGGAGTCTGACACACTGAGCACGCATGCACACAGGATTTTTCCATGTTTCAAAGGAAGGGAAAATGTTTCTCCTTCTTTGAAAGTAATTCTGCCATAATGAAAAGTGAACATTAATGGATAAGATGCCCTGTTAAGGATATCAAAATTGCTTCCTGTGGTTCAAGAATTGTGTTTTGATTGCAAAGTGGGTCTCAAGGTGTGGTTCCTAAAAGCAGCATCTCATCACCTGGGGCTACCTCAGAAAAAATTCTCAGGCCCGGACCCTGAAGCTCTGGGGGTGGCGCCCAGCAATCTGTTAAATTGCCCTCCAGAAATGTTCGTGCTCAAATCTGACAAACATCTTTACAGTAAATGGTATTAAACCAGATGTTTAAAGCAACAATTTGTTTCAGGAAGCTGTAAATCAAGCTTTCTTCCTGAGGTATGTGATGCTTTTGACTAATAAAAAAAATATATGAGATCAAAATGGAAGATAACCCATCTCATCTTTAGTAGCCTGTCTCTCCACACTGAGAAATTGCTGGAGTCTAGGGGTTAATATGGTATGTTGAATTTCCCTTGTTACTAGTACATGAAGGTAATAAATAAAATAGAAATGGTGGCTTTACTATTTGTTACGACTTACTTCCCACAGGGTTCTTGAGAAAGGGTTAATTATTCCTTATTTGTAAAAGGTTTTGAACAAGATATAATTCAAAGTAGTATTTTTATGCTATGAAAAGCACCATACAGCCATAAAATATTATTATAATTACAATGTAGCTTGGTGATAGTAACTAGCATGCTATTATAACAGAGAAGGGCGCCTTAAAGGAATCAAGTCAAATAAAGTCACCACGTGATTTTGCAACGTTGCTGACATGATGACAGTCATGGGAGGAGGGGGTGCCACTTTGCTATTGTTCTCTAAGAAGTAATGTGATTAATTTTCCATGATGATAAAGGGCCTGTAGGTAAAGAACCTGTCTCGAGAGAAAGAAAAAGTACAACAAGGAATTTGAAGACCTGAAACTGGTTCTATTTTACCTTGCCTGAATCCACTTGCTTTTAATGTGTATGAATTTAATGAATAAATTTAATTTTGAACTTAAAAAAAAGAGGTGTATGGTTTTTAAGTCAAGAAATTGCAGTACTCAGATCATTCTTTTACTTGTGTAGATAGAAACAGGTTTTGTGCATAGCTGCAATGGAAAGTGGGGAGATCACAGAACGGGGAAGACTTTTGGTGTGATTAAACCTGGCGGCCCTTCTTGATCATTCAGTAACAGTGCCAGTCACTAACTCTTGACTCATAAAATAACTTCTCTGCAAAAAGGTCAACAAAGATTAATGAAAAGTTGTTTGTGGTCTGGCTTGTTCCAGTCGAGAGACCATATAGAGCAAAAGACTTATGCTCCCTTAACAGATATTTAATAGAAAAACTCATGTTTTGTGTCTGAATGTCAGGATCATTTTTGACACCACACTTTCAAGCAACTTTGCATTCTGCCAAGCACTTCTTTGCAAAGAACACTTTGCGGTGTGAGCTCTTATTTTTTGAAGATGCTAATGCTATAGAATTTATAAATTTCTTATTTCAGTAAGGCAGCAAATACTTGTACAATCAATATCACAGTAAATCATAGATATATTAGCAAAGACTAGTAGCATTCACATGATATTAATAATACATACATATATTGATATATTGGTACATATATTGTGTATGTTGTCTAAAACTCCCTCTGCTGCTGATATTAAAGTTATATTAAAGATGAAAAAGAAGTGGAAGTAGAGAAAAATTACCAAAATGTCGTGCCCAATCGTTGTTGTTTAGTCGCTCAGTCATGTCCAACTCTTTTGAGACCCCGTGGGCTATAGACTGCCAGGCTCCTCTGTCCATGGGATTTCTCAGGCAAGATTACTGGAGTGGGTTGTCATTTCCTTCTTCAGGAGATCTTGCTGACCCAAAGACAAACTCCTAATTTCTGCACTGGCAGTGATATTCTTTTCCACTGAGCCACCAGGGAAGCCCTCCAATTTAAGTTAGTGCACCCAGTTTAAATTATTTTTGAGATAGGCACTTAAAAATATATTTGCAAGAGTAATGCTTTGTGGCCTGAGAAATTAGGAGAAGGCAAGATTAAGAAAATAAATCATTTTAAATTGTACTTCCTTCCTTAAGTAAAGTGATTAAAGAAAAAAAATCAACTTACCATTGCAGTGTACCACTTGAATCTGTGTGAAATTCAGTGTTTGATGTCAGTTTGATGGACTTGGATATCTATAATTTATCTTATTTTTTTCTTTAATGGACACATAGGGTATAAACTGTTGGATGGGAAATAGAACAATGTTTAGGTGAATGGTGAATACATGATCAGAACAGATTATGGCTGAGAGTATATCATTCTAAACATTGCAATTCTTCTCACCCTAACAATCACTACAAAAAATCAGCAGCCTTATTTTTGTCAAGTATTGGAGTACTGTTCAGAATTTTACACAGAACATTTTATCAGTGTGTTAAATTGGTCATCAGAATTTTTATGTGTGTGAATTTGGGAGGATTCTTCCCCTTCTTTCCCTCATTTTATTTACCTTTAGTGGCAGGCTGCAAGTCCATGGGGTTGCGAAGAGTCAGATACAACTGAATGCCCCCCACCACACACACACAACAGTCAAATAATTCACTCCCAGGCCCCCTGCTTCCTTTCTCTTCTACTCTCCCAGACTGAAATAGGTTCAGAAATAGCATCACACAAGCTGCTAATTGGGAAAAGGGATTGAACAAATTCCTAAACAGCAGTTTTCAGATCTGGCCCTGGTAACTACTTGAAGTCCTTCAATGTGTCAACATCTGTATTAAACTGATGTTTCTAAAGAAGTCTTACAGTACACACTTTATCCTTAGTAAGAAAATAATAGATCTTTCACAGCAGTGTACTGAATGGGGATATGGGGTCGCTAACACTTTTATTAATATTATTTTAGTGAAGATTAATCTCACTTTATATCCTAAAGTAGTAGTATGTATATTAAATATTCTTTAATGTTGTTTGTCACAAAGGATTTTTAATTTTCTCCCATGATTATTTCTAATGGCATAATATTGGCTTATATAATATGTACTGGAATGGCACTGTGAATTTTTAAGAATTGGAACTGTTTATCCCTATAGATATCAGCCCACCAGCACAAGGAGTGGATCACAGGCAAGTCCAGAAAGAACTCGGAGACGTCCTTGTCCGTCTTCATACTCCGGTTGTATTGACTCCCACCACTGTTCAAGTCACATGGACGGTAAGTTTTTAAAGGCTATCCTAATAGTAGTCTCTTTTACGCCGTTGAGACGACCAATCAGAAAAGAAAAAAGCAAACAAACCAAAAATCAAAATCCTCACCATTTAAAGTCAAGGTAAATCAAAGCCAAAAAAGAAAAAAAAATTCAATAGGCAAAAATATAAACAATAAAAATAGATCACAATATAACTAATATGTTTTGTCTCCTGAATTTTTACATGTGCCAATACATCTCCTTATTGAGATGTTAAAGTATACAACTAAAGTATACAACTCAATATTTTTTGGTTATCTTTGCAGAGTTATGCAATCACCACCAGAATCTGGTTTTAGAATATTTCCTCATCCCAAAGGAAAACCCTGGACTCTTGAGCAGCCACTCCTTCATTCCCCTGACTTTAGCCCTTTGCAACCACTAATCTGCTCTGTATGAATGCACCTCTAGGTTTCATGTGAATGAAATCATGCAATATGTGACTTTTTGTGTCTGGCTTTTTTCACTCAGCATGGTGCTTTTGAGGTTCATCCAAGTTGTAGTATGCATCAGTACTTTGTTTCTTTTTATTACAGAGTAGAATTCCATTGTATAGATGTATCTTATACATCTGTTTAGCCATTTATCAGCTAATTTGTCTTTGAGTTCTTTCCACTTTGGGCCATTATGAATAATGGTGTCATGAACACTTGTGTCCACATCAACATATATTTTAATTTCTCTTGATGTATACTTAGGAATTGTTGAATTAAACTCTTAATGTTTGGGTGAATTACCAAAACGTTTTTCAGAGAGGTTACACAATTTTATGCTCCTGTGCAGCAATATTTGAAGATTCTAGTTTCTCTCACATCTTCAACCACCCTTGTTATCCTGGCTTTTTGATTATAGCCATTCTAGTGAGTATGCAGGGTATATTACTGTGATTTTAATTTACATTTCTTTAATGACTGTTTTGAATCTTTCGTGTGCATATTGAGCATTTGTATATCTTCTTTAGCAAAATGTCTGTTCAAATGCTTTGCCCGTTTTTAAACTGAGTTGTCTTCTTAGTATAGTTTTATAAGAGTTCTGTACATGTTGTGTGCAGATTCTTTATCAGATGTATGACTTGTAAATATTTTCTCCCAATCTGTGTGATGTTTTTTACTTTCTTAATGATGTTACTTGAAGCACAAAAAATTTTAATTTTGAACTTTTCTTCTAAATTTAAATCAATTATCTTTATATTCTTGTAGCTGAATATTATCCAGCAGTACCAAAAAAGTATATAATTTTAATCACATAGTAATTAATTAATTTATAATTAATTAATAATTACTTTATAGTAAAAAGTAATGGGTCTTAAGAAATAGATTGATATTTAATATGCTTTATTATAATTTTATATAATAAAATAATTCCATGCATTATTGAATATCAACCTACCCACTATTATTGCAGAATGAAAAATGTTTTCATCACATGGTAGTCACTGCAATGAAAACAATAGCTAGGATAAAAATATTCATATTATTCATATTAGAGACTATTAACCTTTGTATATGTATTTGTGTCTGTGTGTCTGTGTTTTGTGAAGAAACAGATAACGTGCATTCTTCTGCCTGATGCACTTAATGTCAACTTTTCATTCATGCTCAAGATATCTTTATTATAGCCTCTAAAATTCCGTAAGGATGATAAATGAGCCCAGCTTTTCATAGCCCCCTGTTTGTTTATAGATCTTTTATGTTGTGTAAGTAATGGTCATTTGACCTAGGGATATCTAGAAAATTTTTGTTTTAATTATAATATTAGAATTATATCAATTATAATTGATAAGAAAGAATTATATTAATTAGAAAATATTTATAGTTATGTCACTGGTATTGTTTTTGTTGGTGGTGGTATTGTTTTAGTGGTAGTAGAACAGTAACTTTTAAAAAAAGGATGCTACCTGCTTAGAATGCAGATATCTTTAGGTTAATAACATTTCACCTATTTCCTTCAATTTCCTCAATGAAAGAAGCTGAGAGTGGGAAACTGATTATTTTTCATCAGTTCTTAATCAATACTGTTTGAATTATAAAATACAATGAAGAGAATTATCCCAGGGTCTTCTTAGTAATAAATCCATTGAGTAAACACAGTTCAGTAAGCATTTTTTGAGGACCAGTTTTGGCGTAAATGTTGGAAAACACTATCTAAAACTATATTTGTGTTGGAAAACACAAATCTACTTGAGAAAAACACAGAACTTCTTAATGATGGTATACAGGGAAAAGCCATAACTGATTTATACACACACACATATATATATACACACACACACATTTAATAAACAAAGGCTTCCATCAAAGAAGAAGTAATTAACTCTGTCTTTAGGCATCAGAAACAGCATTATCACTTTTCTACATCTATATGGGGAAATATGGAGGCATTATTATATTAGAACAGAAGAAACTGAATTAACATTTAAGGCTCTTTAGTCCAATTCTCAGAGAAGGCAATGGCACCCTACTCCAGTACTCTTGCCTGAAAAATCCCATGGATGGAGGAGCCTGGTAGGCTGCAGACCATGGGGTTGCTAAGAGTCGGACACAACTGAGCGACTTCACTTTCACTTTTCACTTTCGTGCATTGGAGAAGGAAATGGCAACCCACTCCAGTGTTCTTGCCTGGAGAATCCCAGGGGCGTTGGAGCCTGGTGGGCTGCCATCTATGGGGTCACACAGAGTGGGACACGACTGAAGTGACTTAGCAGCAGCAGCAGTCCAATTCTATTTTTAAGGGGTGACCCTGGTGACTCAGTGGTAAAGAATCCACCTGCCAATGCAGGAGATGGAGCTTTGATCCCTGGGTCGGGCAGATCCCCTGGAGAAGGAAATGGCAACCCACTCCAGTATTTTTGCCTGGAAAATCCCATGGACAGAAGGAGCCTGGAGAGCTACAGTCCATGGGGTTGCAAAGAGTCGGACACAACTTAGCAACTAAAAAGAATAACAACAGTAGATTGTAAAAGGAAACCAACGGAGACAGGTTGAACAATGTTTCCAGGATCCTACATCTATGTGTAGGTAAAAATGGGATTAGAGCTTCCTTAATGTAAACCTGCTCTTTGTTTTTCACTTGAAACTGTAGACAAATATTTAGTTGGAAGAAATACCTTTTAATAGTGGAATTTCAACATATGACCTTGGACAGGGCATGTTGTTGCTCCTTAAGTTAGACTAGTCAAATGTTTGGTCTGAGAGTACAAAACTGGGTAGTGCTTTAAAAAAAAGTAAAACTAAATTTATGTTTTAAGAGTAGCTATGATTATTTAAGGTTGCATTGTTTCTAATTTTATTTTTCATATAATTTCACATTGACTTATTTTGTTTTTGGCATACAATGGTTTCTATTTTTCTGCTCCCATGAAAGGACATAATGACCTCATCATTTTTCCAGTGGCACAGAAAGGGTATTATCTGCCATGCCTCTTCCATCTTTCTGTAGCTTTGGCTCAATACAAAACTATTCAGTAATAAAACCAAGGAAATGCTTGTATTTTTAACACCAGATTTTTCCTCATTCTCCCCTGACAAAAATCTTCTCTGCTTTATTCTGAGTTTTAAAGGGTTGCTTTTTAAAGCTGATTCTAAATGTGGGGATTATTTGGGTAAAGAATCAAAGTCATTATGTTTTTGAAGTTAATCACTTTAAAAGTCAGAGTTTAAAAGAATCAATCAAAGTAGCTCAGAATTGTAGGTCAGTAGTCTGGGTTCTTCCAGGAGAGGGACCTTGTCATATTCATCTTTATATCCCAAGAAACGAGTTATTACTAGTCTACATATCTCTCCCTCATGAGCTTGAGTTTTGTGAGTCCAAAGTTCAAGTTTTCACTTCTGTTTTTCTCAGAGCAGAACATTTATGATGAAATTCTGTTTCAGTAACTGTCCATTGAATGATCAAATCAGTTGTCTTCATATATTTTAATTTTTTTTTTATTTTAAGAAAGAAAGTGTTTGACTATATCACAAATTCTCAATGAATTTGTATTTACACATAAGGTAAATATGTATTTGAGAAGTAAATTTAGTGAAATAAAGTTAGACTGGAGAGCAGATCTGTGGCCAAAGAAATTATAACCAAATATTTCATGGCATATTTTCAACTTGCTAAATGTATATGTTCTGTGAATTATCACATTGTTAGTACTTAGGTTTCAGGCATGTTGATGTCTGAGGAAAGAAATATATTCCCCAGCCCATGTATTTCAATTAGGGGTCAGCTGATGTAGTTTGTCAATAGTTGGCAGGATTCTGTTACCAAACACACAGGACGTTTGGACTGGAAAAACTATCTGCCTGCCCCACATGTTTAATCTCAAACCAACAAAATTTAACAAAGGCTACTTTCTAAAATGACTGCTTTTATAATGAGGGTGGGGAAAAATGATGAAAACGACTGTTTCACAAAGAAAGTAGCAATAAATCTCTTACTTTAAAGTCATTATTCTAGTTTGTGTGTGTGAGTGTTTTGTTATTCAAGGACAAGAATTACAGGTCGCTTGCCCCTTAAATGTCACTGCTACTGGAGTTAAAAGAGTGCTTTGGCGAACTGAAATCTCAGAACTCAGTTAAACCCAGATCTGTTACTCAGCAGGCTAAACCCACCAATGGAAATTCACTGTGAATTTTCAGTATAAATGGAATTTTTAAAATTGAAATGATAGATATTAAGAATCTTTGTTTAATCTTTTAATGAATGTGCAAATTTGAGGGCCATGAATGGACCCCCTTTTTTAGTATATCCCTTACATAACAATGCTCTATCATTGTACAGCTCTAAAACTTGAAATTAAGTAAACTGAGACTCAAAATGTTTAAAAAGCTAAAGCATCACTCAATTGAGATCTTATGACCTGAATATCGAGACTCTCTTCACATGTTCCTAAGACAATACTCTTTTATTCAGATTTCAGAAATTACCTATTTTTTTTAAATTTAGTAAACCCATGGTTTTGTGGCCAACCTTGATTATAGAGATGGTTTGTGTGTGTGTGAGTGCTCAGTCACGTCTCACTCTTTGCAACCCCACGTTCTGTGGCCCACCAGGCTCCTCTGTCTGTGGAATTTTCCCGTAGACAGCGTGAGAATACTGGAGTGAGTTGCCATTTCCTCCTCCAGGAGATCTTCCTGACCCAGGGATCAAACCCTCATTCTCCTGCATCTCCTGAATTGCAGGCAGATTCTTTACCACTGAGCCACCTAGCAATCCCATCGCAATTATAATAGACTCTAAAAGAAAATCTTCCTTCTTTTAATTAGAATGTTAATAAAACTAGTGACAAGCATATGGTTTAACTTGAAAGTGATCACTTGTCAAAAGGTTCCCCAAAATCAGTGGTGTAGAACACGTATTCATTAAAATCTCACCTGTTTTTAGACAGATGATGTGCAGCATTTTCATTTTTGCTTTCACCTGTAACAACAAACTTTGCTTGTGAAAAGAATATAGAGCATGTATGTATAGCAACCACACAAAATCAAGTTAAAGTATTTAGCTATTAAGTAGGCCATTACAACAGAGAAGGCAGTATACACTGAAGTGAGCAAAGCAATGTTGTGCAGTAAACATTAGCTTCATAAAGTCCTAAAACACTTAATTAATGAAAACCAAACATGGATAAAACCAATTTACCCTGATTTACAGACTCCCTTCATCTAGAAACAGCTGCTTAATGTTCTTCTTAAAAACACAGCTTGCTTCTTTCAGTATTAACAAGCTATTATTGTAAGTTATGTCTTTCTTTCAGTATATAAATTCCCTTAAAGTGAATGCAGAGAAGTTTATAAAATGCAAGCTTAATATTGTTTTAACATATGCCTCAGGGATTTTTTTTGAACATTGACAGTTCTGATGAAAGGTATCTCTCTTTGTCTCTCATAAATTTAGCTTTCTGCATTTTAGTTTCCTTGTTTTACAATGTCAAGAGAACTTCTGCTTTTCGATAAATATGTACTTTGGTATGAACACAAACTGGTAGCATGGATGAGGATTCAAAGATCGTGAGCTTTGGTATCAGAACTGAGCTTACTTTTCTTTGACATAGCCTCATACAAGTGTAGTACTAATTCCACAAATCTTTTAAGAGTTAGAAAGCTGTCATGTGGGTGAAGGAATTCTTACTTGTTGAGACTCATCTGGGAAACCAGAATTAACTATACTTAGAAACACACATGCTCACGCAAATCCAACTTTATGGATTTTTCTAGCATGGACATTCTACATACCAAAGACATAACCCTTTGTCTTGCTGTATTTTGATTGAGGTTCTGTATTTGTACATTTTCTGTCTTCACTTAAAAATATTTTAAAATGCTGCAACTAATAAAGAAATGCCAGAAGTTATTACATGAAAGAGTATCATTTGTGTTATTATGTGTTAACAGTTGGACACAGACATTTTTAAAAAAACTGAAATAGCAATTTCCATCATCACCTTCTTTATTTTCTCTCTTTTCTCAGCCTTCCTAAAGTTGGGTTACTCCATCTCATCTCCATTGAATTTTACATTTTATTTGACAATGAAATATGTCAAGCTAAAGACTTCTTAGAATATGGCTATTAAACTACAGTATATGGAATATTAATTGAAGAAGGTGCTGTGATAGTTATAGTTAAGTCAAGCATTTCTAAAAATTAGCAGGACATTCAAACGTTGAAAAAGCTAAAAGTCCTTTTCTCCCTGAAATGAAACAGTGACAAAACTCCAATAAAAAGTGTTCAATAAATGTAAAACAGGAACTTGTTTTTTTGATTTTTGATATTAGTTTTCAGGTTCAAATTTTCAGATTTTAATTAAAAATAGCTCTTTATCCTCCGTACCTCAAATGAATGAAAGAATCAAGAAAGCTGTTAAACTGTGCTAACAGTGGGACTGTTGGAGGACCTTGAAGTTGTTAACTTAATGTCTTTTATTTAATATTTGTTAATCACTATAAATTTTCCATATGCTTTTAAAACAGGAGCTCTAGCTCCACAACTCTGAGTCTCTTTTATATGCTTCCTCCAGCCACAGGAATTTTACACATGCTGTTCCTCCTTTTCTTCCTCTGTATAAATCTTTCTTTCCATGCAGATCTCAGCACTTGTTCTTCTTCTGGGAAACTGTCTCCCTGATCCATCAACTTCCTCTCCACTCTAGGCTTTCTTATCTGCTAGTGCATCTCATTCATAACATCATAACAAACATCATATTTGTTTGTTATGAACGTAACTTGCCCATTGTTTGAGTGATCATGAGGTAATTTCCACCTTCTACCTGAACTCTATGCACCAGGAGGCCAGGGACTGACTCTCCTTTCATTCTCCGTTTTTATCCTCAGAGTTTAACAGAATAACTGACACCTCTTAATAGGAACTCAGAAAATGATTGAGTGAGTAAAGGTATTAGTGAATGAACAAGAGGTGATAATAGAGATGCCTGACAAATTGCACACTACGTATAAAACCACAAAAATGAGAATTGTTGAATACAGTAGAAGGACAAACAGATAGATGACAAAGCTAGAAATATTGACAGGACTTTGTGCTAATCCAAAGAATTTTAATTAATTGAGTAACTTACCTACCATGAAGTATTTTAAACAGGGGATAATGTAGTTCCACTCTTCATTTTGGTAGTAACAACTTGGAATCATGTGAACTCAGAACTGAAAGAGGATATTGGAAGCAGGGTGATGAATTAGAAAGACACGGCATTGCTCGGACACTTCTATTTGGTTTCAAAAGCTTTTTGCTTTATCTTGCAGGTTGATCGCCAACCCCAGTTTATTCAAGGCTACCGAGTGATGTACCGTCAGACTTCAGGCCTGCAGGCTACAACAGCATGGCAGAATTTAGATGCTAAAGTCCCAACTGAGAGAAGTGCTGTCTTAGTCAATCTGAAAAAGGGGGTGACTTACGAAATTAAAGTTCGACCATATTTTAATGAGTTCCAAGGAATGGATAGTGAATCTAAAACAGTTCGTACTACTGAAGAAGGTCAGTATTCAGATTTCTAACATGAACCAACCTTAAACCATAATGAAATCAACTTCTGTTGAAGCTCTAGTTTTATCATCTTCTTTAGAAGAGTACCAATAGAGAGTTCTAAAAGTGAACCTGAGAAGTGTTGTTGTTCTTCTT
Organism: Oryx dammah; assembly: GCF_014754425.2. Lineage (NCBI taxonomy): Eukaryota > Metazoa > Chordata > Mammalia > Artiodactyla > Bovidae > Oryx > Oryx dammah. Next base: position 131,672,079 of record NW_024070186.1, on the reverse strand, counting down.
TTATTCTGAGAAGTTCATAGACTCTAACAACTCACGTGTGCCTGATGCACAGTGAGGCCAAACATACCAAAATGTCAGAGTTCGGAGCAGAGAAAGGTTTATTGCAGGGCTGTGCAAGGAGATAGGTGGCTTATGCCTTAAAAAGCCGTGACCTCCTCAAAAGGTTTCAGCAAAGCATAAAGCCAGATATGAGTGGTGGGAAGTCGAAGGGTCTCTGATCAGCTCATACACAGTTCTCCTACTGGCTGATGGTGAGGTAATAGGGTGGAATCACAGGGGTTAATAATATCAGTCCTTAGATACCAGTAGTCCTGGGGCTGTGTGCTCATGGTCCTCAAGCAGTTAACATCTTCCATTTGGTGGGGGCTTTTCCACATCTGTAAAACAACTCAGGAAATATGCATCAAATACTGTTATTGGTACTTCAGAGAAGGGGACTAAAGCAGAGGATAAGGGGGAAGACATGTCCCAGGAAGGCACCATAGGGTCCTGTTTGGTTACAAACTGACATTCAAGTAGTTGGAATTTTTCTTCAGGAAACATTAGCTTCAACTCTTGTTTGTCTATACACTGGAATTTGATTATAATACTTTCCCTTCTTGTTTTCACACACGGCTTTAGCTCATTTGGCTTCCTTAAAGGACAGGCTAATGGAAACTCAAGTACACAGGCTGTTCTTTGTCACTCCTCTGTTGCTGGTGTAGTAAAGCCTGACATTGCCTTTTATAAGCCTCCTTCCCTATGAGCTCTGCCAGTCGGATTCATAATTTCTAATCCGGAAGGCCATTTGAACCTTTGCAGTAGCATTCTTCTTAATGATGTCCCCTCTCCATTTCCCCTTGGTAACTTTTCTTTGTTGCAGATGGTTTAAAATCAATCTGCGATGGACATAAAATTAATATAGTCTCAACTAGTCCATTTCTAGTTTCCCCTTTCCTAAACTAGAATTTGGCAACGAATGGTATCATCAAAGTACAAAAAGTCACATCCAAAGTATAATAAATCCCCACCTTTTCTGCTTCTCTGCTAATTTTTATGTAAAAAGCCTTTTTTTCTAAACATATTTGATGTAAATCAGTATAAAAGCAGCCTTAAGAAAATATGTGTAGATTGTTCATGCTAACATATAGATATACATCTCCAACCAAAGAGCCTTTAAATTATATATATCTTATAATTAGCAATACAGAGAAAGGTTATCTTCACATTGGTTTACAGTGTGATATACTGACATGGGCAGAAGTGCATATTTTTAAAGGCATCATTAATTGACCTTTAGAATTTATAAAGAAAAAATTACTAAAAATTAATAAGAGGATCTTTGTCTCCCATTAAATTTTGCTTTATGTATAAACTAATGAGTGGGGTGGATAAATTTCATACAGAATGCTGTGTTTGAAGCACACTTCCAAAAATCAATTTCACTGCAGTTAGACTTTTTTTCCGGAATAGACATTTGTCACAGTTAGATTTACGTTCATCTCCTCTTTCTGTGGCTTCTGAAGGGAACAAATGGGACTCAGCTGGGCTGTGTCTGGGAACGATGAGTGGGTTCTTTCACATCTGTGTAATAATTGACCTGTCAGGAAATAGGCACCGTGTTCTTGCCACGCCAGCAGTAAGGGAAATGAGAAACCAGTTCTCCAAAGTGTTACTTTTCAATAAAGTCTACCTAATGACTACAAAACCACTAGGCAAACAGTTGGATTTATGTCACTGTGCCACATTTCAGACCAGCATTATCTCATAGAGGAGTAATAAAGAGCAGTATTGTGGTAACGTGTCTCTGTGTGTTTTCTACATGCACCATACTTCAGTGAAATGTGTTGTGATAATTTATCAAACATGGGAAACTTTATTGGTAAGCTTTTAAATATCTTTTATGATTGAAGTGTACACATTTTCAAATAACTAAATTATATAGTTATGAAAACATTCATCTTATATGTAAAAATTCTTTCATACCTCAAAATTATATGACTCTTGCTTCAAGGGTTAGTACTTTGATTTGCTTTTTCACCTGTTGGCTTAAACTTAGTTATACTGAGAATTGATGTTTTCCAGGAAAATTAGTATGACTTAGCTCTCAAATACACTGCATAGGAGATACTAATAGTGTCCAAAATCAAGAATTATTTCATATTCATCTTTTCTTTGTATAATTATAATTAGTTATGGGAAAAACCATAAAGGAAGAGAATTGTAGGAAATTAAAATCTGTCCATTTCACATTTGATCCAACATGAACTGTTTTCATTAATATCTTCAGAGTTCCTTGCCCATCAATGTAAAATAAGTTTCAAATCTTAAATTATGAATCAGTTTACAGCAATCAATCAATTATGTTCCTCATTATGAAAACAAAACTGTCTTTTCTCTGTGTTGGTGAAATTTATAGCTATGTTTCTGTTTTTATGTATAAAATACAAACCAAACCAAAACAAAAAGAATGTCAGTAATACTACTACTCAGAAATAATGGCTGGTGAAATTTTGGAATGCATCCTCTGGGAATACTTCTGATAGCAATGTTTTTGTTGTTGTTTTGCTTGTTTGTTTGTTTTATAAAAGAGGAGCCTATTAAAAGAGTCAACGTTCTAAAATCAGACATATCTGGTTCAAGTTCTCCCTCACTATTTAACTTAGATAAGTCTATTATAGTAGCCTTCCTTTTCCTTATCTGTAAGACTAAGATGGGTTGTTTTTTTATTTCCTGTGAATTTTTTTGTGAGAATGTTATACAAATTCGAATGTTAAGTGTTAAATTTATTGCTGAAGACATATCACTGTAGCTGTTTTATTTGCTTTAAATCCATCCATTATATTTAAAGGATTTTTTTTAAACACTCACTGTTCATTCAGAACTACTAGAAACAAAAGCCTCTTGCATTTTGTCTTTATATTCATATTCTGTAAGCAGCATTAATGCACATTAAGACTTACAATTTGTGTTTATTCTAATGACTTCTTCTGCAGCCCCAAGTGCCCCTCCACAATCTGTCACCGTGCTAACTGTTGGAAGCCACAATAGCACAAGTATTAGTGTTTCCTGGGATCCTCCTCCTCCAGATCATCAGAATGGAATTATCCAGGAATACAAGGTAAGGCCTGGATGAAGAAGGAAGGTTCACAGATAAAACTTCCCAAAGAAGTCTCAAGGTCATGTGGATGGGGAGTATTTCTGGTGGCCCTCTTATTGAGTTTGAATGTAAAGAAATATATGTTTGTGTGACTCGTAAAGAAGCAAATGCACAGAATTCATAGAACCTAAATCCAAGCTCACAAATACCACAAACTTATTTGGACAAGTAAACCATAATAGTGCAGTGGTTATTTTATATATATATAAAATATATATGGTTGCAGAACCTCAGGAAGTTATAAAGATGGAGTAAAGGGTAGATAGTGAAGCCCTATCCTAGAAACTGTCTTTATTTTTGTTAGATTTCTGTGTAATGGGCTTATGTTGTTTAGTTACTAAGTGGTGTTCCTCCGACTCTTTGCAATCCCATAGACTGTAGCCAGCCAGGTACTCTGTTCATGAGATTCTACAGGCACGAATACCAGAGTGGGTTACCAGTTCTTTCTCCAGAGGATCTTCCCAACCCAGGGAATTGAACTCTTATCTCCTGCGTTGACAAGCATTCGCAGGCTTTTGCAGGTAGATTCTTGCTACTGAACTACCAGGGAAGACCACAAGCCTTAGGCAGCTATTTTTAAAATGTTTCCGCATAAAAAAAGATGCTTTGTGGGTGTATAGTGTTCCCTGGAGACTAACAGGGACAGCGGAGTCTGGTAGGCTGCCGTCTATGGGGTCACACAGAGTCGGACACGACTGAAGGGACTTAGCAGCAGCAGCAGCAGGGTTGGGACAGAGATAGGAACTACCGTCTTCCACTCTAAATTCTTTTACCAGGTTCTTGATAAGAGCCGTACACTTAGTCTCTCAGTCGTGTCTGACTCTTTGTGACCCCATGGACCCCTCCAGGCTCCTCTGTCCATGGGATTCTCCAGGCAAAAATACTGGAGTGGGTTGCCACGCCCTCCTCTAAGCGATCTTCCCAACCCAGGGATTGAACCCAGGTCTCCCATATTGTGGGGGGATTCTTTACCATCTCAGCCACCAGGGATTCCCAGTCCAGGGATTGAACTCGCATCTCCTGCATTGGCAGGCGGATTCCTTACGACTAAGCCACCAGGGAAGCCCTGAGAAAAGGGAGCCATTGAAAAAACAAGTTTTAGAAAGCTTTCATTTTTCAACAGATGAATTTGTTGCTATTTAGAAACAGAATATATCCATTGTTTCTTCACCATCATTTGAGAGACATCATTTGAGAAACACAAGTTGTCTAACTTTGAGAAATGATTCTGATTAATTGTGATATGATTAGACCACATAGGAGAGTAAAACATATCATTAAACCTTGTAAAAATTCAAAACTATGTGTTTTTTTGCCATTAATAAATATTTGTAGAACTCTGACAATAATATACTAAGTAGATCTATTAGGAAAGAAAACTAGACACCCCACCTCACCCCAGAAATGCATAGTTGGTATGTGAAATTAAGCTGAATAATTTTATTCAAAACATATTACTTTTAGGAAAAAAAAATGTTAAAGTATAGTTTTCCTAAGTTAATGGTTAAGTTACTGAAGCAAATGGACTAAATTTGCATAAGAATTTATTTTAAAATCATTCCCATCATTTTATAAAGAAATGTGTCTAAGAATATAAGAGTAAGTGCTTTTATAATAGCATAATTACATAAATTCTGAAATTTTATAAGCATTAAGATACATTCATACTGGATGAAGCACAAGCTGGAATCAAGATTGCCAGGACAAATATTAATAACCTCAGATGTGCATATGACACCATCCTTATGGCAGAAAGTGAAGAAGAACTAAAGAGCCTCTTGATGAAAGTGAAAGAGGAGAGTGAATGTTGGCTTAAAGCTCAACATTCAGAAAACTAAGATCATGGCATCCAGTCCCATCACTTCATGGCAAATAGATGGGGAAACAGTGGCTGACTTTATTTTGGGGGGCTCCAGAAATCACTGCAGATGGTGACTGCAGCCATGAAATTAAAAGACTCTTATTCCTTGGAAGGAAAGTTATGACCGACCTAGACAGAATATTAACAAGCAGGGACATTACTTTGTCAACAAAGGTCTCCCTAGTCAAGGCTATGGTTTTTCCAGTAGTCATGTATGGATATGAGAGTTGGACTGTGAAGAAAGCTGGGCGCCGAAGAATTGATGCTTTTGAACTGTGGTTGGAGAAGACTCTTGAGAGTCCCTTGGACTGCAAGGAGATCCAACCAGTCCATTCTAAAGTAAATCATCCCTGGGTGTTCATTGGAAGGACTGATGTTGAATCTGAAACTGCAGTACTTTGGCCACCTGATGCAAAGAGCTGACTCATTTGAAAAGACCCTGATGTTGGGAGAGATTGAAGACAGGAGGGAGGGGACGACAGAGGATGAGATGGTTGGATGGCATCAGGGACTCAATGGACATGAGTTTGGGTGAACTCCGGGAGTTGGTGATGGACAGGGAGGCCTGGCGTGGTGCAGTTCATGGGGTCGCAAAGAGTCGGACACGACTGAGCAACTAAACTGAACTAAGACACATTGTTTTAAAAGCAAAGAATTATCTACCTTGGTGTGTGTGTCTGTGCTTTAATTAGTTTAGGATTTTACTTTTGTATGATCAAGGACTAAATATCTTCAGCTTCCACTTATTTAAATATTTATTTTTTTCACAACATGATAATTTTTCATAAATTGTAAATTTTCTCATTCATATGAGTTTGTCCTGTTTTGGTACAAATGTGTATGTTTTGGTAAGAGTTAAATATTCCTCCATTAGTAACTTAGGTTTCATAGACTAAAAGAAGTCTGAAATTCAAAGTCATTATGTTAATTTAAAGAAAAAGAATCATTAATTTACCTATTTCAGAAACAAATTGTGGATTTTCCTCCTTGTGTCTCCCCATGCAGATTATTAATTCTATATAATAGAAATAAGTGTACACAGAATGTTTTACAACACATTTTACAGGCAGATTTTCACATCCCAAAAGAAAATATGACTTTAATTCTTATTGGAAGTGCAAGCTTAGCGTCCCTCACAGCAGTATTTAAAGACTTCCCACCACTCCGTTCATTCTCATGCACGTGTATGTGTGTGTAGATATGTTTTGATCAATATTAAGATTTATTACTGTCAATGTAAATATTGACTTTAATTTTATCTCAGTCAATACCTATAACTTCAGTCAGTTAATCTTGTTAACTACTTCTATGTAAGTTAATATTTTCTTAAATGAAATATAAATTACTTAGATATGCACCTATATACTTTGGATACTGCAACTCATAATCACCATATTTTAATAGATTATATGCATAGTAAATCTTGATAAATGAATTAACCAGAAAAATTTATGTGTTTTAATCCATACCTAAATACTGTTTGCAACCAAGGACCACTTCCCAGACTTTGCAGAGGTGTTGAGGAAATTGAATCATTGTTCTGTGAGCATTCAGTGTGTGGGGTGTTTGGGGGATTTTTTGGCCACTCTGAATAACATGTGGGATTTTAGTTCCCTGACTAGGATCAAACCCATGTCCCTGGCTCCCCAGTAGTAACATGGACTCAACCACTGGACCACCAAAGAAATCCCAAGTATTCAGTGTTCCTTGTAAAATACAAAGGAATGCTGCAATGTTTTAGTTTCTTTTATTTTTCCTTTAATACACACACATGTGCACAGACATGCACACACACAAATATACATAAATATATATATATATAAATAGACCAAATTAGGCATTCAAAAATGTCATTTACAAATAAGCCTAGAAAACAGACTGGTCACTATTAAAAAATGTAATCAATTATAATGAACTAATTACCAGAAAAGATAATTTTTTATTCTTTTGATATTCACTTTACATTTCTATAGATCTGGTGTCTGGGGAATGAAACACGATTCCACATCAACAAAACTGTGGATGCAACCATTCGATCTGTAATCATTGGTGGATTATTCCCAGGTATTCAGTACCGGGTAGAGGTTGCAGCTAGTACCAGTGCCGGAGTTGGAGTAAAAAGTGAGCCACAGCCAATAATAATTGGTGAGTACCAATCTATATAATGTGCATTTTAGAATCAGTCAACTGGTAACAAGGTGGATTATTTTTTTGAATCTACATCCCAACAGTGCATATTCAGTAAATAATGAGTAATCTGATACACACATCATATAGGCAAATAGTTACGACTGGAGTTTCTAACAAAAAACTTTAGCAATTGTTCATGCTCTTAGGGTATCCACAAACTTCTTAAAATAATAATGATTAAGATTTTAAATGCTGCAAGTTGGTTTGAGGCTCAGAGGTTAAAGCATCTGCCTGGAATGCTGGAGACCCGGGTTCGATCCCTGGATCAGAAGATCCCCTGGAGAAGGAAATGGCAACCCACTCCAGTACTCTTGCCTGGAGAATCCCATGGAGGGAGGAGCCTGGTAGGCTACAGTCCATGGGGTCGCAAAGAGTCGGACATGACTGAGAGACTTCACACAGGCTCACACACACAAGTTGGTTTGAAAATTACTTTTAATCAATAGTTTCATTTGTAATTTTGATGCCTTTGAAATATAGTAGGAAATGAGGCAGTTATTGAAGAAGGGTGTTATGTTTCACATTTATATGCTTTCCCTTAGCCAGAGAAATGTCAAAAATTAAACAGAAACAGGCCAAAAGAAACTTTGTAATCCAAATAAACTATCCCAAAGAAGAAATCCCTGTTCAGTGTACTATCATCGTTATAGAAAATTGCTCCCTATCACCATGCATTATGTTTGACTTTTCTTGAAATATATATAAATGGAATTGTACAGAATATAGTATTTTGTGTCTGACTTCCTTCACTAAGTGTAGTAGTTTTGAGATTCTCACATATATGTATTATGCAATTCATACGTTTTGTTTCTGAGCAGTATTCAATTGTGTGAACGTATCCTGTTTTGTTTCTCTGTTTTTTTCTTGAGAGAGTGTGTAAGTTTCTAGGAGGATATATGTTTTTGTTTCTTGTGGAGAATGACCTGGAAGTGGAATTTCCGGGTGAAAGCACTGATGTATTTGAGTTTATAAGAAACTTAAATATTTCTTCATACTGTATAATTTTGTACTGTCACTCAAAAAGAATATGACTCCAAGGTTTTCTACCTCCTCACTGACATTTGATATTGCCATCTGTCATTATAGTCACTGCAGTGAGTTTAAGAGTCCCCTCACTGTCATTTTAACTTTAGTTTTCTGTGATGACTAATGACGTTGGCAACTTCATGTGTTCTTATTGACCATTCACGTGTTTTCTTTTGTAAAATTTCCAAGTCTTTGCTTTTTAGAAATGATGCCCTTTGTCTTTCGTTACTGATTAAGAGAAGTTATTTGTTCATTTTTGATATGTTTGCTGTCATAGATTTTTTCGCAGATATTTTCTCCCAATCTATGGCTTTCTTATTCCTTTTCTTAATGTCGTCTTTTGCATGAGCAAAAGTTTTAAGTGCATGTGATGTGTAATTTATCAAAATCGTATTTCATGTTTAGTGCGTTCTAAGAAACTATGTCCTGCATCTAGAGAGCAACTATTTTTTTCCAGAAGCTTTACAGTTTTAGATTGTATGCTTAGGTCTATAATTTGTCTTAAAGAAATTGCATGTGGTTTGAGGGTTGAGGTTTATATGTTTCCATATGTAAAATTAAAATACCTAGGCATATTTCACTGAAAAAGCTTTCCTTTCCCCAGTTAGCTATCTATGTGTGCATCCATTTCTTTATGTCTTCATAAGCCAAACCACACTATCTTGATTACTAATAGCTTATAGAAAGTCTTGGAGTCAAATAATGTGAATACTGCATCATTTTCTTCTCCAAAATTGTTTTCACTGTTCCAGACCTTTTGCTTTTCCATATACTTTTCAAATCAGCATGTCAGTTTCTACAAAATTATATTGAATTGGGATTGAAAATGCAGTGAATCTATATACCAAATTGAAAAGGTTAACTATTTTAATAGTCTGTTTCTCTCTGAGAACATGATATACCTCTCCATTATATATCTTTATTTTCCTCAACAATATCTTATAGTTTTCAGTGTATGACCTTAACATATGTTTTGTTAAAATTTTTCTGGAGTATTTAATGTTTTTTTATACTATTATTAGTGGATTTATAAAATTTCATTTTTCAACTATTTTATGTTATATAAAAATGTTTATTTGCAATATCTCCTTATTTTTGCAATACTTTTAACTGTAATGTTTGAAGGATGAGCAGTAATGACTTCTCTTTTGTTCTTAAATACTGGGGATTGATACTCTCTCTATTCTCCTTTTTCATTGCCCACCTACCCTCTCTCTCTTTTCACCCTCTCTCAAATTTGAATCTTGATAAGGATCTATCAATTTCATTAATACATTCAACATACAAAGTTTTGGCTTTGTTAGTTTTATTTATTTATTTTCTAATTAAGCAATTTCTGATATTCTTTCTTCTGTTTACTTTAATGTTGCTTCTTAAGATATAAATGACTGAGAATAAATCAATGATTTGGGGCTTTATTGTGAATATTTAAAGTTTTAAATTTTCCTCTGAACACTTATTCAGATAAATTTTATAAATTTGGTGTGTTGTGTTTCCATTTATCATAAAGTTGAAAACATTTTTCAGTTTCTGTAAAGAATTTGGATTTTTGCAGAAGTTATTTGGAAATGTGTTAGTAAATTTCCAAATGTTTTACTATTTTCCATATAGCTTTTTGTTGATTTCTAATTTAATTTCACTGATATCAGAAAGTATATTTTGCATGAACTTAGCTTTTTAAATATTTTATTTTATAGCCCAGAATTTCACCTTAGTTAATGTTCCTTGTACATTTAAAAACTAGGTTCATTTTTATTTTTCTAATCTGGAATGGAATGTTCTAAAAATATCAGTCATATCAGTTTGTAGTATTATTCAGGTCCTCACTTATTTTCTGTTTATTTATTTTTAATAAATAAGAAAGCCTGAAAATTCAGTATAATTATAGATTTGTATTTTTCTCCTTTTTGTTTGTAAGTTTTTATTTCATGTATTTTGCTACTCTATTTTAACTAAGTACATATTAATATTGTTGTCTTAGTTAACTTATGCTTTTTCATTATGAAATGCCCCACGTTATTTCCTGCTGCTGCTACGGAGAGGCAATGGCAACCCACTCCAGTACTCTTGCCTGGAAATTCCCATGGACGGAAGAGCCTGGTAGGCTGCAGTCCATGATATTTTTTTGTCTTGGAACTTACTCTTTCTGATGTTACTGCTGCTGCTGCTGCTGCTGCTAAGTCACTTTAGTCGTGTCTGACTCTGTTCGACCCCATAGACGGCAGCCCACCAGGCTCCAACGCCCCTGGGATTCTCCAGGCAAGACCACTGGAGTGGGTTGCCATTTCAGCCTTATAAATCTTTGTGTTTTTTTAATTTTTTCTGTCCTTTAAACTCCTATATCTCTGTATTTAATGTACATTTCTATTATTTAAATTACATATTGTTCAGCTTTATTTTTTATCCAATATGAAAATCTCTTGCTTTTAATTGGAGTATTTATTATCTTTGATGTGATCATCAATGTTTTGTAGCTTAGAACTGCCCTATTCCTCTTTTTTTTTTTTTAATTGAATTTGTTCTTACTTTTCCAAATTTGCTAATTTCTTTAGGATTAATAAGATAACTTTCTGTAGCATATTTTATACTCATTATTGAACTATTAAGTATCCGTATTTTTGCAATGATTGCTCTAGGACTGGCCTATATTATAGCTTAGAAAATATAATTTCATTTCCTCCCTTTCAAGCTTGTTTGCTATTGGTTTACCTTTTACTTCTATACATGTAATAAAAACCAATAGAAATTCTGACTTTCTTCACTCTGTATGACAGATCTAGGTCCATCTAAATCTCTACAAATGACCCAATTTCATTCATTTTAACGATTGAGTAATATTCTATTTATATTTGTATCATATCTTCTTTATCCATCCATCTGTTGATAGACATTTAGGTTGCTTCTGTATCCTGACTATTATTAATAGTCAGTGCTACAGTGAACCTTGGAGTGCATGAATCTTTTTTACTATGGATTTCTCAGGGTATATGTCCAATAGTGGAACTGCTGGATCATGTGGTAGTTCTAGTTTTAGTGTTTTAAGGAACCTTTATATTATTCTCCATAGTGGATGTATCAATCTGCTGTATAGCTCAGGGAACCTAGCTTGATGCTTTGTGGTAAACCAGATGGGTGGGATGGGAGGTGGAGGGAAGGAGGTCAAAGAGGGAGGGGATATATGTACACATATGACAGATTCAATTCATTGTACAGCAGAAACTAACACAACACTTAAAACAACAATTCAGTTCAGTTCAGGTGCTCAGTCATGTCCGACTCTTTGTAGCCCCATGGACTGCAACACTCAAGGCCTCTCTTTCCATCACCAACTCCTGGAGTTTACTGAAACTCATGTCCATTGAGTCGGTGATGCCATCCAACCATATCATCCTCTGTCGTCCCCTTCTCCTCCCGCCTTCAATCTTTCCCAGCATCAGGGTCTTTTCAAATGAGTCAGATCTTTGCATCAGTGGCCAAAGTATTGGAATTTCAGCTTCAGCATCAGTCCTTCCAATGCATATTCAAGACTGATTTCCTTTAAGGTGTACTGGTTGGATCTCCTTGCTGTCCAAGAGAGTCTCAAGAGTCTTCTCCAACACCACATTTCAAACACATCAATTCTTTGGCACTCAGCTTTATAGTCCAACTCTCATATCCAGCACGACTACTGGAAAAACCATAGCTTTGACTAGATGGACCTTTGTTGGTTAAGTAGTATCTCTGCTGTTTAATATGCCATCTAGGTTGGTCATAACTTTTCTTCCAAGGAGCAGGCATCTTTTAATTTCATGGCTGCAGTCACCATCTGCAGTGATTTTGGAGCCCAAGAAAATAAAGTCTGTCACTGTTTCTGTTGTTTCTCCATCTATTTGCCATGAAGTGATGGAACCAGATGCCATGATCTTAGCTTTCTGAATGTTGAGCTTTAAGCCAACTTTGTTACTCTCCTCTCTCATTTTCATCAAGAGGCGCTTTAGTTCTTCGCTTTCTGCCATGAGGGTGCTATCATCTGTGTAAATGAGGTTATTGATATTACTCCCAGCAATATTGATTCCAGCGTGTGCTTCATCCATCCCAGCATATCTCATGATGTACTTACTCTGCATATAAGTTAAACAAGCAGAGTGACAATATACACCCTTGACATACTCCTTTCCCAGTTTGGAACCAGTCTGTTGTTCCATGTCCAGTTCTAACTGTTGCTTTCTGACCTGCATACAGATTTCTCAGGAGGCAGGTCAGGTAGTCTGGTATTCCCATCTTATCTCTTGAATTTTCCACAGTTTATTGCGATCCACATAGTCAAAGGCTTTGGCATAGTCAATAAAGCAGAAATAGATGTTTTCCTGGAACTCTCTTGCTTTTTCGTCGATCCAGCAGATGTTGCCAATTTGATCTCTGGTTCCTCTGCCTTTTCTCAATCCAACTTGAACATCTGGAAGTTCACAGTTCACGTACTGTTGAAGTCTGGCTTGGAGAATTTTGAGCATTACTTTGCTAGCATATGAGATGAGAGCAATTGTGTGGTAGTTTGAGCATTCTTTGGCATTGCCTTTCTTTGGGATTGGAATGAAAACTGACCTTTTCCAGTCCTGTGGCCACTGCTGAGTTTTCCAAATTTGCTGGCATATTGAGTGCAGTACTTTCACAGCAGCATCTTTCAGGATTTGAAATAGCTCAACTGGAATTCCATCACCTCCACTAGCTTTGTTCATAGTGATACTTCCTAAAGCCCACTTGACTTCACATTCCAGGATATCCGGCTCTAGGTGAGTGATCACACTATCGTGATTATCTGAGTCATGAAGATCTTTTTTGTACAGTTCTTCTGTGTATGCTTGCCACCTCTTGATATCGTCTGCTTCTGTTAAGTCCATACCATTTCTGTCCTTTATTGAGCCCATCTTTGCATGGAATGTTCCCTTGGTATCTCTAATTTTCTTGAAGAGATCTCTTGTTTTTCCCATTCTATGGTTTTCCTCTGTTTCTTTGCACTGATTGCTGAGGAAGGCTTTCTTATCTCTTCTTGCTATTCTTTGGAACTCTCCATTCAAATGGGTATATCTTTCCTTTTCTCCTTTGCCTTTCTCTTCTCTTGTTTTCTCAGCTATTTGTAAGGCCTCCTTAAGCAACCATTTTGCCTTTTCAACTGATCTCTCCCTTAATTTTTCGTCACACCAGCTGCTGTGAATGCTGCCCTCTGACATCTCCTACAAATAAAATAGTGATTTTCAGCTTGGGTTTTAGCTCCCTAGCACTGCATGGATTGAGGTCTCTAAGGGGCTAGAAAGCTTCGTGAAGCCAGATTTTTTTTTTCCTGAGTGTTTTATTCTTTCAAAAGGCAGATCCCTTCAGTTCACCCTGATTTTATTTGTCATTGTCTTTAGCTTGTTAAATATTCTTCCTAGAGTTTATATATTTTAAAAATACTTGTCCAGAGTTTGAGACAAGCAAATGTGCCATTCCCATGCTTTTCTGTTTATTTTCAGAAATGATGCATATAGAGTATACTATCAAAATCTGGGAAATTGTTTCTTATTACAAAGCCATTTATTGTAAATGAGATTTAACATTTAGTCATATGCTTCCCAGGTGGCTCAGTGATAAAGAATCCACCTGCCAGTGCAGGAGACGCGGGAAATGTGGTTTTGATCCCATTGTAGGAAAGATTCCCTAGAGGAGGAAATGGCATCACACTCCAGCATCTTGCGTGTAAAATCCCACAGACAGTGGAGCCTGCAGGCTACAGTCCATGGGGTTACACAGAGTTGGACACAACTGAGCACACGTGCATGAAATATTCCATCATGATGTTAAAAATTCTTAGATTCTCCAAGTGTTCTTTCTTTTATATATTAAAAGCATTTAAAAAGTCATAGTATTAACTTTTCTTTAAATTGTATTCCCTTTCTTAATTAGTCATACAGATGGAATTAATTTCTTAACCTAAGGGAAGCCTATAATCTTGGCCCTTCTGAGATCTTCTAAAGTAAATTGGAATAAGAAAGAAATACAGATACACCCAAAAGGATTTAACAGATTTAGATATAGATATGCGTTCTTATTTCTACATGTTTTCTAAATAATATTTAGAATATATTATTAAGAAATAAAGCAGTAAGTTTTCACTTAAAAAATATGAAACATATTTGAAAGGCTTCCCTGGTGGCTCAGACAGTAAAGAATCTGCCTGTAATGCAAAGACCCAGGTTCAACCCCTGGGTTGGAAAGATTCCCCTGAAGAAAATAATGGCAACCCACTCCCGTATTCTTGCCTAGAGAATCCCAGGGACAGAGGAGCCTCGAGGGCTACAGTCCATGAGGTCACAAAGAGTCAGACACAACTGAGCAACTAACATACTTCAAAAGGTGTAGTTTTCTATGACAGCTCCTTGATAAGTAAGCAAAGCATTTTTTTCACTGCTCCTCTAGCATATACATATAAAAAGTTTGACTGAATGTAATTTTTCTAAATCAAAGGCCAATAGGATTATCAAACATCTATATTTCCCTTTCATGATTTGTTTTTTTTTTCTATTACCTTTGCTAATAAATAAGTACTCTTGTATTATTTTAAAAAAATTGAGTGATCAAGTGGATAATGAGTACCTTGTAATTTGTTTATATATCATACAACTTTTTAGATTTTCATATGAAATAAAAATAAAATTATAAATAATATTTCTATCTCCTCTTTATATGGATAGAATATACCTTATCCAAGATCTAATTATAGAAAATAGAATTGCACCACTTGAAATAAATTAAAAACACAAACAACACACACACACACATGCACAACTCAATTTGAAAAAAGCTATTTGTCCTTGAAAGATTTATTTCTTTTTAATACCTACTGTTGTACTGTTTAATTGTTTCTCTAATTACTCCCACATATCTACCTTAACATCTTGTCTGATAACCTTATCTACACAACTGTTATTCCTTAGTTGAACAGTGATTTAGTGATGACTAATATCCTCTTCTCTTTTAATTTATGCTTTCCCTATTGTCTACTCAGTACTGGAAACAGCACTTGAAGTGACTCAAGCTCTTCCTCATTTCCCCTTTGCTTTAATTAAATCATGTATTGGCATTTGATGTAATTTATGGGTGATAATCTTAAATTTGTCTTATGCCAGAAAATGTACTGTTTCATCTATTCCTTGTCAGCTTAGCTTTTATTCCAGAAAGGTACATTTAAAGGACTTTTAATTAAAATATTATATAAATATAATAAGCAGCCTCACCCAGGCTTAACAGTAATATTGTTCTTTTGTCTGCCATTTCCACTGTTAAAGTGACTTTTACATCAAAATATCCATAATTCTGTTTGCAACTGCACACACAAAAAAGCATATTTACATATATAAGCATCAAACAGCCATGTCATATAATAAACTTATATTGACTTAAAAGTCTTAATATTCTTGCTTAATAATACAGCTTGTTTCTATAATCATTTGGCCATTTCACGCTTACCTTACATAGTTGGTAATAATATGTGGAACAGCTGCAAACTTTCACAGTAATAGGTACAATCGAATCTGATGTGTCTAATTAATTTTTAGTCCAACAAATTAGTTTCATTCTTCATTACTCTCCAATGGGAGGAAGACATTATATTTCATTATATTTTTTTTGTCTGAAAGAGCAACACACTGTCACAGGTCGCACACATCCCATATCTGTGCTCTAATTAGTTCAACTGACAACATTGTTTCAGAAGAACTAGCTGTATAAGAAACACTAATACACCTTGGGCAACATAAATATTCCACTATATTCACTATGATGTTTTATGACTCTTTTACACAAATGAAAGACAAATTTTCTTTTCTGATTGTGCTGTGAGGTGTTTTCTTTTTAGTTATAGCTAGTGTTTAGCACAGTCAACATATGAATATGAGCTCATTTAAATACATTTTAGACTATGTTCATATGTATAATGATTCAAAGCAAATAGATTAGGAAAATGAACCAGGTTTACTACACAGGTAAAGATGATTTTTAAATCTGGAAATTAACACAAAAGAAAGTTTAGAAATGAAATATTGGGCTACATAAAAATTGGACATATCAATGGAACATTACGTTGAAGGATGGGCATGATGAAGGACACAAACAATAAAGACCCAACAGAAGCAGAACAGATTAAGAAAAGTTTGCAAGAATACACAGAAAAACTATACCAAAAAAATCTTAATACTCTGGATAACAATGATGATGTGGTCACTCACCTAAGAGCCAGACATCCTGGAGTGTGAAGTCAACTGGGTCTTAGGAAGCATTACTATGAACAAGCTAGTGGAGGTGATGGAATTCCAGTTGAACTACTTAAAATGCTAAAAGATTATGCTGTTAACATGTTGCACTCAATATGTCAGCAAATTTGGAAAACTCAGTACTGGCTTGGAATAGGAAAGGTCAGTTTTCATTCGAATCCCAAAGATGGGCAATGCCAAACAATGTTCAAACTACTGTACAGTTGCGTTCATTTCTCATGCTAGTAAGTGTATGCCTTAAATCCTTCAAGCCAGGCTTCAACAGTAGGTGAACAGAGAACTCCAGATGTATAAGCTGGGTTTAGAAAAGACAGAGGAACCAGAGGTCAAATTGCCAACATCTGTTGGATCACAGAAAAAAGCAAGGGAATTCCAAAGAAACATCTACTTCTGCTTCACTGACTACACTAAAGCCTTTGATGTGTGGATCACAACAAACTTTGGAAAATTCTCTAAGATATGAGAATACCAGATCACCTTACCTGTTTCCTGAGAAAGCTGTGTACAGGTCAAGAAGCAACAGTTAGAACAAGACATGGAACAACTGACTGGTTCAAAATTGGGAAAGGAATATGACAAGGCTGTATGTTGTCACCCTGCTTATTTAAATTATATCCAGAGTATATCATGCAAAATGCCAAGCTGGATTAATCACAAACTGGAATCAAGATTGTGAGGAAAAATGTCAACAACCTCAGATATCCAGATAATACCACGCTAATGGCAGAAATTGAAGAGAAAGTAAAGAGACTCTTTATGAGGGTGATAGGAGGGAGTAAAAATCCTGGCTTGAAACTGAACATTCAATAAATGAAGATCAAGTGATCCAGACCCATCACTTCATGGGAAATAGAAGGAAGAAAAGTGAAAGCAGTGACAAGTTTTATTTTGGGGGGCTCCAGAATCACTGCAGATGATGACTGCAGCCATGAAATTCAAGGATGCTTGCTCCTTGGAAGGAAAGCTAAGACAAACCTAGACAGCAAATTAAAAAACTGAGATCACTTTGCCAGTAAAATTTCATATAGTCAAAGCTATGGTTTTTCCACTAGTCATGTACAGATGTGTGAGCTGGACCATGAAGAAAGCTGAGTGCCAAAGAATAGATACTTTTGAATTGTGGTGCAGGAAAAAATGCTTGAGAGTCCCTTGGACAGCAAGGAGATCAAACCAGCCAATCCTAAAGGAAATCAACCCTGAATATGCATTGGAAGACTGTTGTGAACATGAGTTTCCAATACATTGGACACCTGATGGAAAGAGCTGACTCTTTGGAAAAGACCCTGTTGCTGGGAAAGATGGAACACAAAAGAAGTGAGCAGCAGAGGATGGGATGGTTAGATAGCATCACTGACTCAATGAACATGAACTTAAGCAAACTTTGGGAGAGACAGAGGAGGACAGAAGGACAGAGGAGCCTCACGTGCTGCAGTCCACAGGGACACAAAGAGTCAGACATGACCTAGCAACTGAACAACAAATAACAAACAAATGGGCATTCTGATTGGCTTAACAAAGTAAAAATTTCCTTCTTATTCATAGTCAGTCTAATATGGGTTTGCAGAATGGAGGATGGGGTTTCTACTCCATAGAGTTTTTCCTGAAATGTGGATCCTTCCAGTCAATGGTGTACCGTCTCTCATAGGGTCAGCATCCCACAGCTGATCCCTTGTTCTATCCAACACCTTAGGAAAGAGAGTATGAAGTGCTATCACAGTGGTACATGGATTGGTCCAGAGATTCCATGCATCTACCTGTGTACAATTGTCCAATATTCAGTCACTTTGTTGCACTCAACTACAAGGGAGGCTGGGAGATACAGGCTAATTTTCTCCTCTGGAAGAAAGGTGAAACCTTGGTAAACAAGTCACCTATGGTTTGAAGGACTCTCACATCTAGATAATTTACAACTTATATTCCTACCTGAGGCTTCCTTGGTTACTCAGATGGTAAAGAATCTGCCAGCAATGCAAGCATGACTGGGCACACACATGCACATGTAGAGAGGCTCATAGGAACACTGTAATCTGTGACTCAAGTTACGGCCCAGGTGAAGCTAAGAGTTACTTAAGACCCACTCAGGTAGGAGCAAAGTAAAAGTAAAGTCTTAGTCGTTCAGTCGTGTCCAACTCTTTGTAACCTCACGGACTGTAGCCCGCCTGGCTCCTCTGTCCATGGGATTCTCCAGGCAACCTCCTGGAGTGAGTTGCCATGCCCTCCTCCAGGGGATCTTCCTCGTCTCCTGTGTCTCCCGCATTGCAGGCAGATTCTTTACTGCTGAGCCACCAGGGAAGTCCACTCCTTACATTCATCATCTGGATTAATCCTCCCAAATATATGAAATAGACACCACTGTCACCAGCTAACAGAAACAGGGATTCTAGAAGATTAAGTGCCCTACATAAATTCACTGCTTTCCTAGCTAGGAAGTGGCAGAGATGATACTCACATGTGGAACTTCAAAACCCTTGCTGTTTCCAGTATGTTACAGTGCCAGGATAACTGAACGAAGAGAATTACGTGTTCCTTTGATATGATAGGCTGAAATTTGCCATTTATATTTTACTTACAATTTATTTTTTAATTATTTGTTTGCTCACTAATGAGATATTAATATGAGAATTCACTTAGTTTCCAGTTTTTGAATTCATTCATCTATTAAATAAGCACCTAAATCTTTACTCATTAGTAATGTTAGAATTCCATGAGTCTTGCTGCTAAGTCACTTCAGTCGTGTCCGACTCTGTGCAACCCCAGAGACGGCAGCCCACCAGGCTCCCCCGTCCCTGGCATTCTCCAGGCAAGAACACTGGAGTGGGTTGCCATTTCCTTCTCCAGTGCACGAAAGTGAAAAGTGAAAGTGGAGTCGCTCAGTCATGTCCGACTCTTCACGACACCACGGACTGCAGCCCACCAAGGTCCTCTGCCCATGGGATTTTCCAGGCAAGAGTAATGGAGTGGGGTGCCATTGCTTCAGTCAGTCAGTCAGTCAGTTCAGTCACTCAGTTGTGTCTGACTCTTTGTGACCCCATGAATCGCAGCACACCAGGCCTCCCTGTCCATCACCAACTCCCGGAGTTCACTCAGACTCACGTCCATCGAGTCTGTGATGCCATCCAGCCATCTCATCCTCTGTCGTCCCCTTCTCCTCCTGCCCCCAATCCCTCCCATAATCACAGTCTTTTCCAATGAGTCAACTCTTCGCATGAGGTGGCCAAAGTACTGGAGTTTCAGCTTTAGCATCATTCCTTCCAAAGAAATCCCAGGGTTGATCTCCTTCAGAATGGACTGGTTGGATCTCCTTGCAGTCCAAGGGACCCTCAAGAGTCTTCTCCAACACCACAGTTCAAAAGCATCAGTTCTTCGGGGCTCAGCCTTCTTCACAGTCCAACTCACATCCATACATGACTACTGGAAAAACCATAGCCTTGACTAGATGGACCTTAGTCAGCAAAGTAATGTCTCTGCTTTTGAATATGCTGTCTAGGTTGGTCATAACTTTTCTTCCAAGGAGTAAGCATCTTTTAATTTCATGGCTGCATTCACCATCTGCAGTGATTTTGGAGCCCCCAGAAATAAAGTCTGACACTGTTTCCACTGTTTCCCCCATCTATTTCCCATGAAGTGATGGGACCGGATACCATGATCTTCGTTTTCTGAACGTTGAGCTTGAAGCCAACTTTTTCACTCTCCTTTTTTACTTTCATCAAAAGGCTTTTTAGTTCCGCTTCACTTTCTGCCATAAGAGTGGTGTCATCTGCATATCTGAGGTTATTGATATTTCTCCCGGCAATGTTGATTCCAGCTTGTTTCTTCCAGTCCAGCGTTTCTTATGATGTACTCTGCATATAAGTTAAATAAGCAGGGTGACAATATACAGCCTTGACATACTCCTTTTCCAAACCTGTTTAAAAATGTGAATTGAGATTGTCTTTATTATGTCTGAGAGGGCTAAACTGTCAGAAATGTGACAACGTCTAAAATAATCTTAGTCTAGATTTAAATGTATGATTTGTTACATAGACCTTAGAATTAACTTTCAAGTTGTTTTGTATCTAACTTCATGTGGATTTTCAAGTTGTTTTGTAGCCAGCTTTCAAGTGGATTTTCAAATTAGTTTCAGATACTTTAAGGGCATTTAGAAGTTTTATCTTTCTGTGAGATTTTAACTATAGATACTAATCTCTATGAAAAGATGTTTATGTTATTATCATTATTTAATATAGCAGTTTCAGTACCTTCCAGAAAATTAAAGTATGTTTGATCAAGGTAAATTATTTGGTAAAATATTAAGAGAAATATTTTGATCATCTGTTTTAGGCAGTGCTGTAGGGGAAAAATAGTTTGCAAATACCCAGTTTAAATGTTGTAGTTGCTTTTCTTTTTTTAAATGAGAATTGTCTTACAAAATCCTTTACCTAACTAAAGAAAAGTTATTATTATTTCAGTTCACACACTTGTTTTAGTACTTATATATGAGGCAATAAATCAAGAAGTGATTCTGAATCTGTCCATAGTAAAACAAAACACAATGTTCTTAATCACATTTCAAACTTATGATTTGATTCTTCTTTTGAAACTTACAAAATCTGCTTACCAGTAAATTGTGACAGGGTCAGGACACAGCAAATATTACCTGCTTCAAAGAAGGTTACAATCTTCTGTGCCTTTGGTGTAGCACATATGTATTTTTGTGGGGTTTTGGGTCTTAATATTTACTAGCACTAACACTATTGTTTCTTCCATAGGGGGACGAAATGAAGTTGTCATTACCGAAAACAATAACAGCATAACTGAGCAAATCACTGATGTTGTGAAGCAACCAGCTTTTATAGCTGGTATTGGTGGTGCCTGCTGGGTAATTCTGATGGGTTTTAGCATCTGGTTGTACTGGCGAAGAAAGAAGAGAAAGGGACTCAGTAATTACGCTGGTAAGAGGCTATTTCCAGCTAAGAAAAGGTCTTAGCTCTAGAAATATGATAAAATGCAAGGGAAGGAATGAAATGGAATATGAATGAGTGAATGAATGGGTGTTTTTTGCTTGATTTAAACCATTATAAACAACATGCTTTAACACTG
This sequence comes from Oryx dammah, assembly GCF_014754425.2. NCBI lineage: Eukaryota > Metazoa > Chordata > Mammalia > Artiodactyla > Bovidae > Oryx > Oryx dammah. The sequence goes on along the minus strand of NW_024070186.1, from coordinate 131,650,499 downwards.
CTCTTCATCATATCACATTATGACCATAAGGCCATCTTTTTGCCTGTATCTCCAAGGCATAAGAGTGTGCACCAATAAAGTGATTAGCCATTTTTCTTAATAGTTCAAAACACATGCACACATAGACTTTGCAAACTGTGACACCATGTTTGAGAAGTATATTTAACCAAGAGCATTCCTAAAATGCTCAGGAAAAAAAGAGAAAAGATTTGAAATGTAGTTTTTTGTATTTACAATACAGATTACAAAGGGAAATGTATCCCAGATGGAAAATACAAACCAAACAAAAAATTTCACGAGGATTGATGAAACTGATGAGGCATGATTTGTTTTACTAGTCACTTACATAGAATGTCTATTTTAAAGTGACCAATGAGCATTTTAGAAAGAAGAAAAAACAGAAGCAAAAGAAAGAGAAGAAAAATAAGATCCTAGATGTTCTACTTTTTTGCAAAAATGTTTTCTTTGAATCCAGAACAGGAATTTTAAGGATGTCCAAAGTTATGGCCTTCAAAATGTATCCAAGGCAGAAAGAGAAAATTATCATCAGTGAGTGAAAAATGACCTCGATAATGAAGCTATGTTCAGTTAAAGTTTGAATTGCATTCATTTTAAGTACTTTCTCTAACAATGATAAAAAAATTGCCTCACAAATACTTTACATTTTCTAGAATTTTCAAGGGAACAGTTTTAATTTATCATTGTCCTACATGTACTTTAAAAATCTTTGAGATATTTTATTCATCTTCTATTTCTAATTTTTACTTTAATAAAAAGCATAAATGTCTTCATAAGTGATTTTGACAGAGGCTTCATTACTTATTAAGCTTATCAGCTGCTATAATGTATAGGCATCTAAGCTTCTGAGAATAGTTCAAACTAAAACAAACAGCATACATTTGGTTGTTTTTCTTGTTATTGAATAGTATTTAAATATGATCAGTTGATCACATTTGCTGCTCATGACGATAGCTTGTAGAAATAATGTTTGTTAGTTACTGGTTAGAATATATTCCTAGATCTAGAGAAGATAGTATAGTGTATTCATTGCAGAAGGATTTCCATACTTTGTGACTTGCTATTGCTGTGCCATTCTCATTTCTTATTGGTTGCTGATGCTTACTTCCTTATGCTTTGTCATCTGAGTGCTTTATCACTCTCCAATGAAGGATTCTTCCTGAAAAGGGATGCTGGGCAATGACTGCTGAGTGTCAGAGTCATGAACACTAATGAGACTTTAATGTTACTTCTTGTTTTGCAGTTCAGTCCCCTGCTTGCATTCCTTGAAGATACTGTCCGTTTACCTGTCTGTTTAGTCAGTCACTATGTTCCTTTTTAAAAAAATGTTTATTTTTACTTTCACCATGTTCTGTTTCATCTCTGTGACATGCTCATATAAATCAAAGACTTTTTGTGTTTATCTCTTTGCTTGACTTTAGTGAAAATAATAGACTGACAGCGTTGGTCACTTCAGTGCCATATTTGGAGTGTTGCAATTTTATCCTCTGTAGGATTTGCATTCACTTCTTCCAAATAGCATTACTCTCATAATTAGTAGTTATGGTTTTTTGTAAAATCATGTCAGAGAGCCTTTCTTCTTTTCTTTCTTCTTCTCTTTAAAAACAGCAGTTCTTTACATTTGATTGGAAAATATCTGTTGGTCTTTGAGCTGGACAAGAATAGCACATTTCCTGTTGTCATTTCTCATTGTGATTGATATCCATCTGCTTATAGAAGAACTGCTAACTCAGAAGGTGCTATGCCCTTCAGATATTTTGGAATCAGGCCAAGCCACAGAGCAGGCTTTCTGAACCTTTATCCTTAATTGATAGATGGCTGACTCTCAGAATGGATTCACCTTCAGCTGGAAATTTGCCTTCCAGCAACTGCTGTTCTCTTCTAGGTGAGAAGCAAATGAAAATCCACACTACAGGTACTCAGCACTGCATATGTGACTTGGTAATATTCTCTCTCCTTTCCCCCCATAAATATCCTAACCGCCACTTTCTGGAATTTTTATATTCTTGTCTTTCTACAGCTTAAAGAAAATGAGGATTGTAAATAGGCATGCTTAGTGTAGTATTTATCATATGTTTGAATTTCTGATATTTGATACATGAGCTAATGATCTGTTTTAAGAGCATAGAGATTTCATACAGGGCTAATTTTCTGTGAAGTATTTTATAAAAGTTATTGAGAAAGTAGTCTATGTGTAATGGTTCTGTTTATATTTTGGTTTTCACAGAAATTTCTATGGGAATCTTATAATTTTACAAGAATAAAATGCAAAACTGGTAAGCTTAAAGCAGTATAATTTTACTCAGAAAATGAGAAGTCTAACATTTCTACTTTTTACTACACAGTAATATCTACATAGCTTCAAATTTTTCTTACTGATTTATGATACCAGTGATAATTTTTTTCAAAGAAACATAAGTCTATATTGGGATCAGTATTTAATTTATAACAAAAGATGACTTCATTTGCTTTAGACCCCAAATGTGATCTTAGATTATACTTCAACATCTGCTGCAATTCATATAAATTCAGAAACATGCATTTTAATAAAGCTGATCCTAAGTAGAATTGAAGTGGTGATTTAGTCACTAAGTTGTGTCTGACTCTTGTGACCCCAGGGGCTGTAGCCCACCAGGCTTCTCTGTCCATGGGATTTTTGAGGCAAGAATACTGGAGTGGGTTGCCATTTCCTTCTCCAAACCAGCAACTGAACCCAGGTCTCTTGCACTGCAGATAGATTCTTTACCAACCCAGGAATTCCCAAGTAGAATTGAAAAGTAGGTTGAATTTGACTTCAGTACTTGCTTTTTCTACTTCATTCCAAGTCTTCTTAATATCACAGGTAGATTTTAACCATCATAGGGAAGATTTTAACTATTGGGGAGAAGAAATCCTTTGCAGAATGGAAAACCCAAGTCTTCACAGGATGCCTTCCACTCACTCTGTAGGCAAAAGTTCACCCACTGACTTTTATCGTGTTAATCTTTGACTCTCCATCTCCATATGGAAAATTATATTTGAATGCTTAGAAGAAAGGTTAAAAAAAAAGACATGCTATTCAGTGTTAATATTTTTTCTTATGATTCAAAAGAGTTAAAATATTGATCATAGAACGCTAGTGGATCAACACCTTAGACTGTAAAAGCAACTGTCAGGAACCAAATATAAACTTATACAGCGAAAGGATCTGAGAGGAGAATTTGGCCTGAATGTAAAGTTTTGCTTCTTTACAGAGCAGAACATGATGATTTCTCCAGGGCAAAGTTACTAGCTTCCTATTTCAGTTTTTTCCTATTTATTCTTTGTTTAAATTCTTCAGACACAGACACACACGAAAGGTTTGCTGGTGGCTCACAGATGGGCAACTAGAAAGAGAAACGTATTCCCCTGCCTCATATTCTACATTAAATCATTCTATTTTTTTCTAGAATAACATGCAGTGTTATTTATCTTGATCTTCATTGAGTACTAACAGTTCTTGCCATTGCATGTGAACTTCCTGACTGCCAAAAATATTCACTACCTGAGTTGTTATAGGATGAAATAGAATCATGAAGATATTTTGGCAGAAAATATTAGGTGATTTTTGAATCTAAAGAAGATGTTTGATTACATGTGTTAATGGTGTTTGTGAATAGAAAAGTGAACAATATAGTTTGAATAAAGCCATGCAGCTTTCACAAGGATTCTGTATGTCATATTATGATCTTCATGAAGCCTGCATGATGCTTTTCAAACTAATGCTGGTCATATTCCTATCAATAATTTTTAAGTTATCAACTTTTTAATGGAAGTAAACTAACTTTCACAGTTTTAAAGGGTTGAGTTCAATTTTATGAATATTAACCTCTGAGGATGACAGATTTGATTAAACTCAGTAAATGAAAATAATTTAATGAGTGAGCAAATTAGGAAATACCAAATACTTCATGCATAGGTTTTAAACCATTGGTGGAATTATTTGACAAAACCATCCTAAGACAGCTGAAAGATTTGATGGCATTTTTATACTCTGATTATCTGGGCTTGAGTTAAGGCTTATTAAAAGAGGATTAATCTACATTCATAGTTGAGAAATAGCTTATCAGGCAAGGGAATGAGGCTTGGCTGGCAACATTAAAGTTTCCATTAATATGGCCTACTAGAGATAGGCACTCTGAAAGCTTCCTTACCTCAAAATGTCAATTTTCCATGTAGTTATATTTCCCTTCCCCCTCAGTGCTAGCAGGCATGAGATTAGGATTAATCCTGACAGATAATAGTAGAGGTACTTTGTATATGATCTGAACTTGCAAAATCTCTTTACCTTCTATCTTTCATAAATGCTGCAATAAATTCAGAATATTTAATGCATTTCTAAAACAGTTAAGAGTGAGGTGTCTGTAGAGCTTTTTGGAAGCCTTAGCAATAGTCAGTTTTAGCAATAAAAACTCCTATGCATTCTGTGCTGCTCCCTTCAAAGTTCTTAATTTTACATGTTATCAGAAACTCCTGGCAAAAAACATTCACTTATTTCAAAGTTAATTCTGACAAGCACAAAGTTACTACACTATGATTATAAAAACTGTGATAGAGCAAGACTGTTCAACCACTTACCCTCTCTACCCTCTTCCTTTCAGCTTTAAGGTAGTTCATCACCTGTGAAATGAGAGCTACTTCAAAACAGCTTTCAAATTTGCTGTGGCATTTATTTTTATGTTTCTCTGTCTGCACACAGACACAAAATGTTGATCAAAACACCAAATATGACTTCCATTTTAGGAGATCTAATTGTTTATCCTTTCTCATCTGTTTTTAATCTCACAGTCTAATAGAACTCAGTTACTTTTGGTCTGCTTTTCAAAATGGAACAAATCTAAAAGTTTTGGAGCATGGGAAGAAAAGGAAACCAGAAAAAATATACTCTTTTTCCCTTGCTTCAAAAAAGACAACTATTCAACTTTATTATGTAAGGGTGTTGGGCTTGTTGTTGTTGTTGTTGTTGTTTTCTCCTGATAGAAACACACAAAATTGAAGTTTTTCATATGTAGCAAGTTGTGTCCATAGGCCATTTTAAGTCAATTATGTATTTATATAAAGACTGTATTTTTGCCTCTGTATAGTTGGTATAAAGAGACGCAAACATAAATGTCTTTAAGAACTATTTTTGACAATCTCTTTGCAGATTTGAAATTACTTAATGATTTATATAAAAGTAGAAAATGGATATATCTTGAATGTTCTGAGATTTAAAATTCTTTCATTCACAACATTTAACTCAGTTGGTAAATATGGACCATACTATAGAGTCCATACTCTAACACATCTGTAAATAAGCCTCAATGAATGTTTGAATGTTTTCTCCCCAACTTTTTATCGTGGTACAGTACGCATTACGTGAAATTTGCTGTCTTGACCATTTTGAGTGTATCGTTCAGAGGCATTAAATACATTCATGTTGTGCACCGTCATCACCATCCATCTCCATACACTTTTCCAACTTTTAAAACTGAAAGTCTTTGCCCAGTAAACAACAACTTCCCATTTCCCTCTCCTTCCAGCCATCACAACCAACATTTTACTTTCTGTCTCTGTGATTTTGACTCCTCTGTGTACCTCATATAAATGGACTTTTACAGTATTTGTCTTTTTATGCCTGGCCTATTTCATTTAACATATTGTCCTCAAGGTACAGCCAAGTTTTAGCATATGTCAGAATTTCCTTCCTTTTCAAAGCTGATTAATATTCCATTGCATCTGTATATACACTTATCCATTCATCCATCAATGGACGCTTGGTTTGCTTCCACATTTAGCTGCAGTGAATAATGCTATGATGACCATGGGCATACAAATATCTCTTTGATATTTTGACTTCAGTTCTTTTGGGTATATATCAAGAAGTGGAATTCTGGGTCTTATTGTAATTCTATTTTTCATTTTTTGAGGAACAAACATGGTATTTTCAACCAAGGGTAAAATGGTTTTTACCTTCCACCAACAGTACACAATGGTTTCAATTTCTTCATAGTCTCAATAATGCTTATTTTGTGTTTCCTGCATAGAAACCAACCTAAGAGGTATGAGGTAACATCTTATTGTAGTTTTAATTTCCATCTCCCTAATGATTAATCATGCTGATCAACTTTCCATTTGCTGACTAGCATCTGAATGATATCTTTCGATAAGATTTTGAGTGTTGCATCTTAGTACTTTAATATTTACAGTTTATGAAAAATTTAACATTGGTAAGTACATAAAGTTAAATACAACTTAATTTTTGTTCAGTTGTCCTTGACTTCAGTTGTCTTCTTTTTTTCTAATATTATTTTTTGCTCTGACAGTAACAGAAAATTTGGGTAAGGAAAAAAGAGCATCCAAATTAAAAATGCTCAGCTTCTCCCCTCATATCTCCTGAACAACACATTGGAGGTGTAGCCCATTCATGTCTGCTGATAGTCACCACATTATCTTAGCCTTCTGTTATCAGAGTAAAACAATCATTTGATAGTCCATTAAAAAACCACATACTAGAAAGTCACTTCATATGGAAAGTTAATTAGCTGCACTGTTTTCACGTTTTGTGTTTTTCCAAACTAATCAGACATTTATTTAATGTCACCAGTGATTTTTTTTTACAATAATTGTTTCAGATCAGCTTGTTGTTTTTGTTGTTAAAAACAGTTATTAAAGGGACCCAATGGGGTATGGACACACAGCTGACTGTTGATTCCCAACACTTAAGGGAGTCCATCACAAAGCAGACTAGTGATCAGTATTCACCTTCTTCATAGCCAGTCCTGGGCAGGTGCAAAGGTGCTGTCAGGATTGTTCTAAAAAATTCATAAAGCAGTATACTTTAGGTGCCAACAAGATGTTTCTGAAAGCACTGCCTCATATATTCTTGATAAACCCTTGGATGATGATGATATTGCCTAATTATGATGCCATAAGAGAAATATGGCAGTGGCCATAGGACTGGAAAAGGTCAGTTTTCATTCCAATCCCAAAGAAAGGCAATGCCAAAGATTGCACAAACTACCGCACAATTGCACTCATCTCACACGCTAGTAAAGTAATGCTAAAATTCTCCAAGCCAGACTTCAACAGTATGTGAACTGAAAATTTCCAGAATGTTCAAGCTGGATTTAGAAAAGGCAGAAGAGCCAGAGATCAAATTGCTAACATCCATTGGATCATCGAAAAAGCAAGAGAGTTCCAGAAAAACATCTGCTTTGTCGACTGTGCCAAAGCCTTTGACTGTTTGGATCACAAAAAACTGCAGAAAATCTTTAAGAAATGAGATGGGAATACGAGACCACCTGACCTGCCTCTTGAGAAATCTGTATGCAGGAAAAGAAGCAACAGTTAGAACTGGACATGGAATAACAGACTGGTTCCATATCAGGAAAGAAGTATGTCAAGGCTGTGTATTGTCACCTTGCTTATTTAACTTATATGCAGAGTACTTCATGAGAAATGCTGGGCTGGATGAAGCACAAGCTATAATCAATATTTTTGGTAGAAATATCAATAACCTCAGTTATGCAAATGACACCACCCTTATGGCAGAAAGTGAAGAAAAACTAAAGAGCCTCTTGATGAAAATGAAAGAGGAGAGTGAAAAGTTGCCTTAAAACACAACATTCAGAAAACTAAGATCATGGCATCTTGTCCCATCACTTCAAGGCAAATAGATGGGGAAACAGCAGAAACCGTGGCAGACTTTATTTTCTTGGGCTTCAAAATCACTGCAGATGGTGACTGCAGCCATGAAATTAAAAAACGCTTGCTCCTTGGAAGAAAAGCTATGACCAACCTAGACAGCATATTGAAAAGCAAATACATTACTTTGCCAACAAAGTCCATCTAGTAAATGCTATGATTTTTCCAGTTGTCATGTATTGGATGTGAGAGTTGTACTAAAAAGAAAGCTGAGTGCCGAAGAATGGATGCTTTTGAAATGTGATGTTGGAGAACACTCTTGAGAGTCCCTTGGACTGCAAGGAGATCAAACCAATTAATCCTAAAGGAGATCAGTCCTGGGTGTTCATTGGAAGGACTGATGCTGAAGCTGAAACTCCAATACTTTGGCCACCTAATGGGAATCACTGACTGGTTATTAGAAAAGACTCAAATGCTGGGAAAGATTGCAGGCAGAAAGAAAAGGGGACTACAGAGGATGAGATGGTTGGATGGTATCACTGAGTCTATGGATATGAGTTTGAATAAGGTCTGGGAGTTAGTGATGGACAGGGAAGCCTGGTGTGCTGCAGTGCATGGGGTCACAAAGAGTCAGACACGACTGAGCAACTGAACTGAACTGAATAGATATATTCTTAGACAACCTTAGGGAGGGGACTGGGAAACTACATTTAGAAATTTATAAAATCTGAAAAGTGATCGTACTTATTAGCTCAAACTTAAGAAACAGGTGAATTATGAGATTATCCAAATGAGAAAGTATTTACTAAGTGTATACTTTAAAAAGCAAGTTCATTAAAAATATGAATCAATTCATAAAATTTTATTTTCACTTTTGCTCACCAAGTAATCATAGTAAATATAATCAGTGTCTTCCAAAGATAGGATGTGTTGAATTCACAGCTGTGAGATGGTATTTTTTCCTTCATCCCCAGGGACTAGTTTAGCTGATGCATATTAATTTTGGTCAGAATTGCAATTGTGCAGTCCATAAACTTCTAAACACCAAATTTTTCCCAGTGATTTTCTAGTTAAGTAATTTAGTGGCAAAATTTGACCTCAAATAATATAAAGTCATGTATAGACTTTGTTCCACTAATTGTGAATATTCACATCTCATTGCAAAACTAATCATTTTGAATATAGTTGCTGTCTCAGACCCTCTCTGCAGTGTGCATCATATTACCTATCTCAGATCTGAAGCATTTTAATTCCAAACAAACTTAGCTGCAGAGATTGTGGGTAAGAGATGATGGACCCAAACTGATATTTATCTTCTTTGCCAATCCTTGACACCCGCTTTCATGTTGTTAGCTTTGTGGAATGGAAATCTAGTGACCAGAGGGAGTGGGTTCTCTAGCTGTGGCTTTACTGGATGCTTTTTGGTGTTGCTAATATGCTCCATAGTTTCATTTTTTTTTTTTTTTACTGTATTTTACGTTACAATACTGTATTGGTTTCACCATATATTGACATGAATCTGCCATGGGTGTACATGAGTTCCCCCTCCCACCTCCCACCCCATATCATCTCTCTGGATCATCCTGGTGCACCAGCCCCAAGCATCCTGTATCCTGTATCGAACATAGACTGGCGATTTGTTTCTTTCATGATAGTATACATGTTTCAGTGCCATTCTCCCAAATCATCCCACCCTCTCCCTCTCCCTCAGAGTCCAAAAATCCGTTCTGTACATCTGTGTCTCTTTTGCTCTCTCGCATACAGGGTTATTATTACCATCTTTCTAAATTCCATATGTATGTGTTAGTATACTGTATTGGTGTTTTTCTTTCTGGCTTACTTCACTCTGTATAATCGGCCATAGTTTTAAAAAGGACTTAAGTTGTATAATCATTACATACAATGGGAATATATTCAATAAGTTGAAAATCTCATTTTTGTAAGGATTGGAAAATGAAGCAAAGCGTTCAATACATTATATATTCTCTATTCACTACAGTTCATGTCTGTTATACAGTAATTATAGTATTTCAACTCATAGTGCTTCTCTGTGTCCCTAAAAGGACCTGTGATGAAGAAGACTAGGTTATCAATCTGTACATGTTTCACTGGTTTCATTAGAAGGATATTACCTGTTTGAACTATCCTGTTTCATTTTCTATTATGTGCAGTTTGCATTATGCCCTCTAATTAGGACACCTGCATATTAGCATTAAAAGTCACAATGTGATAATTCTTTGTTAATGCATGTCAATCTTCCAATACCATATATGTACCAACTGACATACAAATAAAAATTGCCCCTTTGACTTAACTGTGTGTTTGGCCTGAGAATTTTTAGATGTCTTATTAAAGTTGGAACAAATGATGGCTTTGCTTTAGGCCAAACCACTGCTTCTTACTATCTGTGCAATTATGTTAATTATATTTTGCTATAATTCCCAGAGGCTTCAGCTCTAAACGAAGGGCCAATATGTAGTTGTTGTTAATTGTAATTAATATTGACTACTTGTGTGTGTTTTTTTTTTTTTTCTTTTACAGTTACATTTCAAAGAGGAGATGGAGGACTAATGAGCAATGGAAGGTATACCAAGGAGATTTTTTATTTTTATTTTTAATCAGGACTGAGGAAACTACATAGTAAAAGGCAATTATTGTAATAAATGATCACTTATAAGTCTGAGAATTCTAGAAGGAATTAAACAGCTTACAACAAGGTTTAATGATCTATCTGTTGTGCACTTTAGAGGAATCAAGTCCAGATGTTTCATATCTCCCAGATGCCCCTGAAGAAATTAGTAGTAAATATCACAAGGAATGTGTTCATTTGTTAGCAGGATGTTTATTGCATTAATTAGACATTAGCAAATGAAGTTGCTGTTATTTAAGGCTCCTTATTGGTTCTCACCAAATTGCTGTGAGTGAACAATTACATATAATCGATCACAAAGTAAATGATTCATAGATGATGAATAGGCTGTAGATTGATAGGACTGGATTCCACAACTTTGGATACTCAACTGAAATTGATAAAAACTGATAACAAACCCATATATCCTCATCTATTTTCCCTTTGCTGATATGGAGATTGTAATTAGGCTCTGGTAATAACTTCCAGTCTCCCATTTAATCAATATTTTAGCAAAAAGAGATTAGGTCTAATGAGAGCTGGTGGATGTAGCCAGAAAGCAGTTGGATCTTCTTATTGCAGTTTCCATAGAAACACGTGTTTCTCTTAAGGATTGTATCACCAAGGGTCTATCAGGAAAAAAAAAAAAAGTACAATGATTATAGATGTTGCTATATCTTTTTAAGTATGGTAATAATCTGGAAAGGGATCGGAATCCCACTTTTACGTTAAAGATAGGGATTCTTTGTTGAATATGATGCAAAAGAAGTTTTCTTCATAAACGATATGCACATACTGGATCAGACCACAGTGGATCTTTTATCACCCTAAAATGCTTTCATATTCTCCTAACACTTTAAATTTAGAGAACCTGAAAATGTACTATTGATGGAACAGTATAAATACTCTTCATTTATTTCCCTTAAGTTCCTTGCCTCTAAATCAACCATGAGGCTCATAACAGGGGTTACAGCCTATAGGGGACAGATAAATATGGGAGCTAAAGGAATTGAAGGAGCAATAGCCCAAAGTCCTGGAAGTGGCTGATACTAAGCCATCATTCGGAGCAATTGTTCCCTTGAGGTGCCAATTTATCATTAGATCTTGTTTCAGGATGCTGCTATGTTACCAGTTGCCTACCAGTTTCAGGGAAAACAACTGAATTCATTTGGATGTCAGCAGAATCCCAGGCAGGACTCTTCTGCTTCCATTGAGAGGGATGATCTATACAGAGCCTTAGTGAATTGCCAAAGTTCCTTAATTCTTCAGAGCCTCCAGATTTTCATTTGAAAGTGAATTAAAATCTTAAATTCTTTAATCCACTGTAGTTCATGAGACAGATGTGCAAATCTCTCATGGAGTTCCATGGACTGATTTCTACTTAATTCCTGTTTTAGCCGCCCAGGTCTTCTAAATGCTGGTGATCCCAGTTATCCATGGCTTGCTGACTCATGGCCAGCCACGAGCTTGCCAGTAAACAATAGCAATAGTGGCCCAAATGAGATTTCAAACTTTGGGCGTGGAGGTAAGTTGTGTTTTTCAAAATTCTGTCATTTGTGATTTGTTTTCTTGGCTTTCCTGGATGCTTTGAAAAAGGCATACCCAAAAGTATTTTCTTCCATAAGTGAATTTAGTGAAGTACATTTATTCATAGTACTGTACATTTACTAAATACTTTATTATAAATCTGTGGGTATCTATTACCTTGAGTAAAACTGAGGAGCTTTTAAGGATGGTATTACTAACCAAGAAGATAACTATTCATAATGCATTTTGTTCTTCATACTATTAATACATGATTAAAGGTTTCCCAGGCAGCACAGTGGTAAAGAATCTGCCTGCCAGTGCAGGAGATGCAAGAAACTTGGGTTCAGTCCTTGGGTTGGGAAGATTCCCTGTAGGAGAAAATGGCAACCCTCTCCGTTATTCTTGCCTGGAAAACTTCATGGACAGAGGAGCCTGGTGGGCTATTGTCCATGGGGTCGCAAAGTGTCAAAATGACTGAGTGACTGAGCACAGTACATGATTACTAAATCAGGAACTATACAGCCAAACAGGACTTATGATTAGAACCAGTCATTTTACTTCTCTGATTATCATTCAGTATATATTTATTGAGTGTGTCCTGTGGACCTGGCCCTGTGGCAGACAGTAAAAAATATCATATAAGAGGTAAACACTTAAATACGTATAACAACATGTTGACAGCTTTTCTGTAATTCTACAATTGATCATTTGTACCCCAAATAAAAGACAAAAATATTCTAAGTAGATGACATGCTAAGGTCTTCAAAATTCGGTACTAGAGTCCTCTCCATGGGTCTTTATAAAGAAAACAGAATTGGATTTATTATGAAAATCACCACTTCCCCTCTCTACCTTTTCATTTAATCATTAGGAGAGCATTGGGTTTAGAGAAAGATGGGACTGGAAAAGTCTCAGGCCCCAGTATTTAGTGCAGCTGATACATGAGTTTTCCATTGGCATAAGATTGTGCAGACAGCAAATGGACTGGTACCGTGCCAGTACCCCACATGAAAGAGCTGTCTCCTGGGAGGAGGAAGGTGCTATGCATGCAGTATTATTTAGGCAGATACATGAAGGAACGGTAGGGGGTCAAATGTGTTTAGAAAGTGTATAGAGAAGAAATTGACTGTGTCTTAAGGTTCAGAAAGTAAGGGAAACATTGACCTCTTTAAGAAATGAATGAATTTCCTAATGACTTGAGTATCAATTGCAAGGCAAAAAAGTGCTAAGAAATACAGAAGGACAGGTAACAGAGGGTTTTCTAAGCCACACAAAGCCTTTAAACTTTGTTAGAGGATGATTAGAAGCCATTAGTGGACTTTAAGAGGAGAATTCTAGAATGCGAGTGCTGTTCTAAATCATCCATCTAGCTACTGGGTGGAGGACAGAGATAGGTTGAAAAATTTGGGTGATTAATTAGGAGAATATGCTGTAATCTAAGAAAGTTTGTGTGAATCCACTGAAGGATTTCTGTACTTCTAGGAAGAACTAATGTAGGAGACCCAGGACTAAGCTAAGTATTCTGGGTTTACTGTAAACCTCAGTGGTGGGTTTCACATGTATGAGTGTGTAAACATATTGACTTAGAATACAGTCACCGATACTGGCCTTTTCTGTTTATGAATGTAAGACCAATGAATGTTTAGATATATTTAAAATGGTATTTTAAATAATAAAGTTACTAATTATTACACAACTCTGCATCGTATTCAGTACTAACTGAAAGAGGGGGCCCTCCCTCCCGTAAGTTGTATGACTACTCAGCATCTTACTTACCCTCTGTAATTCAGTCCACCCTATTTAGATTCTCAGTTGCCCAGACTCTCTGAAAGTGGCTGCCTCCCCTAGGTGTCAGAATTCTGAGCCCTGCAATTATAGGTGTTATTTTACCTTGGATAGTTACATGCCCAAGCATAGTCTTATCGTGAAATCAAAACATTCCTCCCTGCCCTGCCCACTGATTTTGAAATTCTGTTCATAAAGCTTTTATCAATCAAGGAAAAGCTGCCTTTTTTCTTGTATTGGAATAACACACCATTCTATATTTATATCAAGAAATAAATACACAAAGATGGAGAAAGTGTTTTTTTTTTTTTTCAGTTTCTAGCAGATTAGATTAACATTCTAAAATGTCTCAATCTAATTTAGCCAAAGGATACTTATGAAGATTTTCAAGGTGGTTTTTTTTTTTCCATTTCCACTTCATTTTCATGACATGAAAATATTTCACAGGTCGCTCTCAAGGCCGTGACAAAGTTTTTGCAGAGTTAACTGTATTTTCAGTGTGATAAGCATTTTAAGCATTTACTAAAAAGACAGGACATTTTGCAAATTCCATTTCCTTTGCACAATAAATGTAGTAAGTGTAAGACATAGATAATCATATTTCTAACTTAGAAGTCAAGAAACTAAAGTTTATCAAGGTGAATAATTTGAGATCTATGTGTAGAATCCAGATCTAACAGATTTTAATGCCTATATTCTTTTATTTACACCACTCTGCAATTCTTAAGGTAGGATTCACATGTATGATTGTATTACCAAGTACACTTAGAGAAATAACCATGGATACTGACGTTTTCTCCTTTAAGAATGTTTATTAATGCATGCTTAAAGGTAATGAAAATACTATTTTGAATAATCAAGTTACTAATAATCACATGTATTCATTTTGACAATACAAACTATAAAAATGCCCTTTAATTATTCAGTAAGTACTTACTCTTTACAAAACACTAGATGAGGAACTATGGAAAGACAGACATAAATTCCAGATACTCTGTCCTCAAGTAACTTAAGATACAGTGAAGGAGACAATCACTCATGGAAGTAATTATTCCAGGCAAAAAAACATGCGTGTGTAACTAGGGTGCTAAAAACTGAAGAATGAAATCGTGAGTAATTCTGACTAGAGAGAAGGGTTTCTATAAATCATAAGTTTCAGACACAAACGTTAACAAATGCCAGTCAGGTAACCTAAAGTATCAAGAAGGGGTAGATGGGGACTGTGTAGATTGTAAAATAAAAAGTCCTGTCTAAAGATGGCAGCACCTATTCGAGTCCAGGCTCCTGGGAGGAAGACGGGCCCAGAGTTCCAAATCATCTGATGTTATAGGATAATTCCCCACATGCAAGTAGTAATGTATAAGCCTCTAGTATTTTAATGTTGGGACATAATTCAATTTATTTTTGAAAATGTACGAGTGAGCAAATAACATTTGAAGGAAATAAGCATCCCCCAAATCAATATAGAAGCACTTAGAATTGAAGACTAATTTCATCCAGCTGAGAGAGATTCTATTTCTAGAACCATAGCTTTAGTTGGCATAGAATATGAAGGATTAGATTTTTATACTGTATTTTTTTTCCATTTTAAAGCATGTGAACATACAACTATTTCAAAAACTGGCAGTAGCTCACAATCTAAATCCAAAGCTTTGGAGAACCTCATATTCAAGATGTTGGGAAGTTGGGGTCAGTGTTGAAGAAGGGTATCCGTACAGTTCATCAGTGAAAAACATGGTAGAGGAGGCAGAAGCAAAACGCAAAAAACTTCCCTAGAGTGAAGGACCTACTTTCACAATTTTGATATATTATTAAATATCAAGCATCTCAGAGAATAAAAATGATACTGACCTGATGCTTTAGCATGAAACATATATATCTTTGTCATCAAATTTCCTAATCAGTTTACAGCTAAAAACAAGAAAGGCAAGAAAGTAGTTATAAAATTCTGAATCCGAAAACAATGTGCTTACTTATGCAACTTGATGAAGTATTGTAAATATGAACATGTTTAACTATTTAAAATAGTTATTTAAAAAGTACATATATACTTGTAAAACAGGTTGGAATTTCAGACTTCAAAACCTTCAGAAAGAACCTACAGTGTGTGATTGTAGTGTATAAAATGCATTTTAATGTCTTGTTACTGTTGCTAAAGAAGATCATTTTTAGCTTTTGTAAAATGCAAAAGCAAAATTAATATTTTTACAAGAATCCTTATTTCAAGCGCTGTTAGATATCATAGAATCTGAAAGCTTTAGGATATTTTGACTACTTCAGTTTTCTCCTTGTGATGATAAGCTGGTTTTGTTACTGCGATCATTTGGTTTATTATTACAGTACTATAACTAGCTGAAAATTTTCCATAATGAAATGAAGAGGGTTGATGAACTCATGTCCTGTGAAATGTGACTGTCAGAACATCAGTTATTAAGTAGCATAATATATATTCACTTTTAACTCTACATGATTAAAACTAGTATTAGTAGGGTTTTTTGTTTGTTTTTGTATTTTTTTAGATCTGTTGTCTTCATTCTGAGAAGGAAAATAAGTGCTTAGGAGAGAAGTGGCAGTTCTAAATTTAAAAATGTCATGTAAAGATAATTTAGCACACCAAAGTGATAAATGTACTGATTGATATTCAGTGTTTTTCCTGAAGTTTAATTTTACTCTTGCTGTATTACAACTTGAAACTATAATTCTCCACTTCTAAGATTTGGTAGCATAAATTAAACTCTATGATCACCCAGATTGCTTTTTCTGTAGTTAAATCCTGCTGTATTGTGAAAATGACTTATTCATGAAAATCTCCCTTTGTTATCCAAGAAAAAAAAAATTGCTACCATCAGTTACACTCCATTTCTGGAGCTGTGAAATCAACTCAGATAAACAGCAAGTAGAAACTTCAGTAAAAAGTGCCTCATAGTTTGGAGAGTGTAATTTTGGAAACTTTTGCATCTATTTTAGCAGTTATTTTCCATGTCTCTTGGGATAAAGTGGAAAAAGATGCTTTTCATCCTTGATTTGTAGATTCACTTTTGCCATTGCTTCTGTAACGAGCTAACAATTTCATGGATTCTAAACCAGAATGAACAACTGAAAGCATTTTTTCAGTAGTGAAATACACTAAATTTCTCATTCATGGTTGAAGAAAATGGGGGATAGGGTGTGTTAAGCAGTGAGACGTGAAGGACGAGCGGTAGGCCTGCCTGTCACCAAGGCTGATAGCTTGGCGACGGTTGTACATCATCTACCCTTCATTGGCTCATGAAGCCCATCTCAGCTGAAATGCAAACGTGCGGCATGACACATTTATTTTTCATCTTCAGTCCTGATAGTTTTGGGCTTCCTGTGCATCATTAAATTGTTTCATTTCCCTATGTTCACCACAGATGTGCTGCCACCAGTTCCAGGCCAAGGGGATAAAACGGCAACAATGCTCTCAGATGGAGCCATTTATAGCAGCATTGACTTCACCACCAAAACCACTTACAATAGTTCCAGCCAAATAACACAGGCTACCCCATATGCCACGACACAGATATTGCATTCCAATAGCATACATGAATTGGCCGTCGATCTGCCTGATCCACAGTGGAAAAGCTCAATTCAGCAAAAATCAGACCTGATGGGATTTGGTTATTCTCTACCCGATCAGAACAAAGGTAACAATGGTAAGTCCAGTTCTTACTTCCAGAAGAGTTATTTTCATATCATTTTTGCATGAGTTAGAAAGTAGTATTTGTTGTTCGGTTTAGTAATTCATCACCAGGTTCACTACCTAAACTAAAAAAATATATTGGCATGTATTCAGTACCTTGCACAGTCCCCGCCACCGCCACCACTGTTGCTATCACCACACAGCAACACCAATTGGTTTCATCCTTTTAGCTCTTTATTCAATAGTGATCAGTAATCCATCTCGACCTCCATTAGGCAGGATAGACAAAACATTCCTCCACTGTCCTACGACATCTGCTTCTGAATTGCTAACTGCATGTTCTGCATGGGCTTGTGCTGTGAACTAATCACATGATGCCACTATGACCTCTGCCCTTTAACCCTTAGCCTTACTTTACATCCCTGACTACCGATTGGCTGAGGGATTGTCTAATAGAATGCCACACAACCAGTCACAGGATTTCAGCACCACCAGCTCTCACAACAGCTCAGAGAGGAGTGGCAGTCTCTCAGGTTGGTCTCATCAAAGTAAGGAGAAATATTTGTTTGTCACCAGCATATGACCTGTGTTCCTAACACTCATGAAGAAGTACTGGCTCACAACTCACTGTCAGACATTTATCTCTCAAATGACAGTAGGAGTTTATCCTAATGAAATCAAGTTTTGGGGGTGGAGGAGGGTAAAATTCATCATCAGCTTTTATGTATTATTGTACAAGGTTGTATTTACTGAAAGATAGTGCCATTTTATTAAATATTGATTATTAAGGAGTAGATGAGTTTGATCTGCCTTGAACCCCACTTAAGAGTCAAGAGAACTTTGCAATAAAATGATCACGTAGGAAAATCAGCTCCATGGCATGGACACCATATTCAACTAAAATGCAAATGATTTTGGAAATTGTTCATAATATTAAGAGTCTGGTGATGTGACTTCCTATTTTTGGACAAGTTTTCCAAAATATTGTGTTATGTGTTGATGATATTATTTAGAGTAAGATCCTGATACCATGCTAAACAGAAATGTTAATATGGGACACTATTCTTTACATTTAATTTCTTAAAAAAACCCAGTCTTTTATATTGGTAATTTTTTATGCTGTAAATTTTAATATATATTCAAGATGCATTAGCTGATCTAACAATCCATAATGCAGGCATTAAATAGCACATGTAGGGAAAAACACGTTTTACTGGAAAGAAATATGTACCTATCATAATGAATATCAGTGATCTCTTGGCCTAAGGATCCTCATCTCTAAAATGAGGAGATCCTTGTAGACATTCTAATTTATACATTGTGTATGACTGATGACTTTCTCTGCTTATTTCTAATTGATACCATGACTTTATTTTCTTTTATTTTATACCATTGATAGTCTATTTGTTTTTATGAAGTTTTTTAACCTCAGTTACTTAGTGAAATATTATAGTGTATTGAGATATGTCATAGGTCATGAGGTATCAAGGCCATAAATAGTTAACTCTTTTATATCATTAGGGTAACATTTACTAAATGATCTTTTCTTAGAGATAGAAACCTTTCAGTCTGAACATGTTAATGTTCTCTCTTCTCTCCAAAATGAGCCATTTGCTCTCCTTACCTATTGGTAGAATTGGATATATTATAAAATCCAGAAAATTTTAAACATCTGTTACAAATTTAAATGGCCTGGCAATATAAAGGAATTTTTTTGAATAACCTTAAATGTCATTTGTACTGTCATTTATTTATGATGAGTCCTATAATTATACTGAATAATTTAAAAATTAATTTATTCTAGGCTTATATCATTCAAAATATGCCAAGTCTCAATCAATATATATATTTTAGAAGTCTATATACTATAAGTTATGGATTGTAAAAGACCTTTTGTGAAACCATCATTAAATATTCTTATATGTTGATTACCATTGAGTCTTAAAAGTTACCTTTTGAGTAATTCTAAGCAGAATATGATTCACAATAGTGCTTACTACATTTTTGAATCCATTAATCTCTTGAGTGACATTTATATATACTAAGATTTATATTAACTACTTCATCTACATTTGAATACAGAATTACTTAAATCGGTGATAGAAAGCTTTCTTTAAGAGACAAGACTGACATGATTGTTCTCTTCTTAGTTTAGTCAAATTGAATTTAATATTAGAGTTCTTTTTATTCTTATAATCATTGATATGTATTCTAAAGCTTACATTTAAGATCAAACCGCCCTATGGATATTGACTCATAAGATTTTCTTAATTTGTGCACAGTGTTAATGAAACCAATTTAAAATAATCATGGTAATAAACAAAATTGTACATTCCTGAATTGAGTGAATTTCTCACTCTTTGAAGCACTCATATAATAATTTATTCAATATATAATTTCTTAGCACTCCTCTTAAAAAGACCAACCATTAAAAATATAAAACTCAATTTTTTTTCAAAATAATCTCTGTAATCATAATTTTATATATATGTACAAATATATAGCACAATATCAATAGTAATAGGACTTCCCCAGTAGCTCAGCAGTAAAGAATATGCCTGCAGTGCAGGAGCTTCAGGAAACACAGGTTCAATTCCTGGGTCAGGAATATTCCACTGGAGGAGGAAAATGGCCATCCACTCCAAAGTTCTTTCCTGGAGACTCTCACGGACTGAGGAGCCTGACAGGCTACAGTCCATGGGATCACAAAGAGTCGGACATGACTGAAGCAACTTAGCAGCAGCAGCAGCAGTAGTATGTGTGTGCTTAGTCACTGAGTCGTGTCCGACTCTTGCAACCCCATACACTGTAACCTGCCAGGCTCCTCAGTCCCTGGGAGTCTCCAGGCAAGATTACCAGAGTGGGTTGCCATTTCCTTCTCCAAGCATCAATAATAATAACTAAATATTTTTATATACTAGTATTTTTAAAAGACTAAATTTAATTTGAAAATAAGCTGTTTTCACAATTTTCTTTACATAGAAATCATTTGTTCAGCATAAATAAATGTAAATTCAAATATTTACATTTTCACTTGAAGAGAAATGGGTCAAATATGTCTGCAAGTCATCAAAATATGTGATGACTAAATACGTAATGCAGACAGTTCTCACCTTATAATGCTTGAGGATCTTAGGTTGCAAGTAACAGCAACAAACTGGGTTCACTTAGCTCAAAATATGGATCTCAGAGAATTTAATTTCCTTAGCTTGTATCATATGGCAGTATTACGCTCAGCACCCACCTCTTACCTCTTTCTAGAGAAGACAAAGCATGCTGATCGATAGTCTTACCAAAAGTACCCACAGTGAGAAAGCAGAAATTTCCCCCAAAGAGGGGAAAGTAGACATTGGATGGAGAGCCTCACAAATTCCCTCTGTGAATCAGCTCTGCTTCCCCAGCACAATTTTAAGTCAGTTGTCAGTAAGAGGTGGTAATGGCTTTCTTGACCTTGGAGAAGAATTTCAACAGAGCTGGGTTCAGAGCTGCAGAAATTATAATTTCCACTAAAGCTACTGCATTCTAAATTGTTTGTTCTTTTACTATGTGAACATGCCCAAATGTAGAAAGAACCTCTATTTTCCCATCTATAAAATGGAGATGTAAAAACTTCCCTATTTGTGTCACTCAGGTCTGGTGGAGTTTATATGACAGTTCTAAAAGTGCTATAAAAAGTGGAAAAAAAAAAGGTCCACATGTAAATATATAAGGAATAGAGGTACAACAGGGAAAAACTACAAAGAATACATGCCCACCCTGTTCTAAGTAGTGAGACAGAGTTCTGAAAATATCAAAAAAGATACAATCTTTGTTTATGACTTTGGTGGGTTATCCACCAAATAACAAAGAGACAAAGGATTAAGGCTCACCTCCCGTAAACACAAAAATTACAAACTTTAATCAATTAGGTTGATTATTTTTATCCTAAGCATCAGACTATTTCTGGGATCCTCAACGGGGCTGGAGGAGTTAGGTGTGGAATGGCTTTGTAAACAGGCAGACTTGAGTTTGTGCTGAGCTGGAGGAGATGGAAGAGAGTGAGAATGACTGCCATTTATTGAACATTCTGTACATTGTGAATCCTTTATGTGTGTTATCTCATAATACTCAAAATAACCCAAACAAGTAGTCACTTTATGTCTTTTTTATGTGTGGAAATTGAGGTGATATCTATTGAGTAACTTATCAAGTAAATGAGAAACTAGTTTCAAGCCCAGAGATTCAACTCTTTTTCTCAAACTAGAAGTTACCTGCTCTCCTTTCTCTTAATACTTTTTCTGCCAAAGATAAAAAGTGAAAGGAAGGGTGAAAGCACATAGTTTTCAGAGATGCTTTTTTCTGTATGTGTATATGTGCACATGACCTAGAAAACAGACACAATTTCATATTTAGCAATAGGGTATATATCTAGTTTACAGTTTCATCGCTTTCTGGCACTCAAAGTTATTGTTAAATTCCATAATTTTCTGAATTGGCTGATGCTGGTTAATTGACAGAAGAATGGAGTTGAGGCAAATTTCTAGTGATATCTCTATTGTTAGATAGTCCTGCTATGAATATTTGATACTCATAACTTTTAGTTCCAGAAAGATATAGTTCAAGGGGTCAATACCATTTAAAAAATATGTATATATAGCCATTGACTGCCATAGGAATGACAGAAGTTACCTACATTCCCCTAAAGTATCTTTTGCTCAAGCAGTACACATTTCTGCATCCAGCTGTGGTCCATTTAGGAAGAAACTTGATATACTTAATTTGGAGCAGTAAAAAGTACTTCATTGAACAAATGAAAAACTTTATATTTCATTAAGCTCTGGTAATCCCAGATATGGCTCATATGCTGCCAAGTTACTTTCTGCTCATATTTTGTGCATGAATTCATTTGTATTACTGAAATTGATTACCATATTTCCATTAATTTTCCCCATATTTGGTATTTTAAGATGTTATACTTAGACATCTGGGAACCACTCACTATATGCAAAAAATAATTGTGCCATTCATTAGTTAAAAATTCTATAAAACATATCATTGTGAAAGATTTACAAGTATCCTCCAGAATGTAGTTGATTGATTTTTATAAGTTACTTTTGAGAGAAAACTGTTACTCTCCTGGATTAATTAAAATGAGTAAATTCTAATGAAAAAGTTTAGCCTGTATCCTTAGACACTGCTTTTTTCCACTGAGACGGATTATGCAAAAGAGCATTATAAACGCACTAAAATCTGACATTTTAAAGAATTTGTTATGGCCCATTATTTCGTCTAACAATGAAAACATGGAGGCAGCAAATGTGGATGAATCAATACATGTGCTTTTGCCACTGCATCCATGTTTTTTGTGTATTCAGCTCTGCAACTAATGCATTGTGAAAGAAACAATATCATTTTGAGTGATTTATAAAGATGTTTTCCTGATCATATCATTTCATTGTTTATAGCTTTTAACAACTGTAACATACTGATTGTGGTGTTTTGAAAACAGAAATGCATCTTCCCATCTGATGTACTCCATTTCTTCTGATATTCAGTATGTCTGAATAAATACATTATTACTTTCAGGTGGGAAAGGTGGAAAAAAGAAGAAAAATAAAAACTCTTCTAAACCACAGAAAAACAATGGATCGACCTGGGCCAATGTTCCACTACCACCTCCCCCAGTCCAGCCTCTTCCGGGCACAGAGCTGGAACACTATGCAGTGGAACAGCAAGAAAATGGGTAAAAATGTTTTATCGACCAACAAAATGACCAGGGCTATACTGCCGTCTCTTTCATGCATTTTTGTCTTGATGCTGTGTTCTCTTACTGTTTTCCCTGCCCCCCTTGCCAGTCTTTCCTTGTCCCCCTCCCCTTTTATTGTTTGCTGCATCTATATATTTTTGGCTGATAAATACAACACGGCACGTATTCAGGACCTCGAATCCTTGGCCGTCAAGTGCCTTAGATTGTCTGCAATCATGATAATGCAGCCTCCATTTATAATATTGCTTGTTAGTTTGAAAGCAAGTAACCCAGAGCTCTGTGAACTAAAGAGGCACTCCTGAGAAGGGCTGAAAAGGAAATTAAAATAACCTTCTTCATCATCCCTCGCATTTCTCTAATGACTTGATGTCTGGCCATAGCAGGGAGCCCACTGTTGAGCTCCATCACAATGGGATAATTGTAGGGATCTGGCCAGTGTGTAGAACTTTAATCATCAGCTTTGATGGGAATTTAGGAGTCTGAACAATAAGAGAGGTTCAAGTCAATGCACACTCTGTAACAAACCTTTTTTAAGGTAGAAAATTTCCTTTAAGGGTCTTTAAATGTGACCAGTTTCCTTATTCTTTCCCAAACATCTCACAAGTGTTAGTTTGTTTTCCTCTATTGAAGTGTTAATTGATTTTAAGGTAGAAAAATGTTGATACTCTCTCCTAATTCTAAGTGCTCTGTCTTCCTCATAGTTCCTAGGTCACCCATTGCTTTTGACTGAAACTGCAAAGTATAGAATAGAGGCAGTTTTTTCCAAGTGTTCCTTTATTTAGAAGTACTTAGGCATTAAAATATCTGTTTATTTAAACAATGGTTTTATTTCTTCTCTTGTTTTGCTTAAAGATCTGTGCACATGCTTGTAATTTTTTCTCCACCTCCTTTTCTTTTTATACTACTGTTGTCTTTGAGGTTTCCAGATTAATTTTCCTAACTAGAAAATTTTCTATCACATTTGCTTCCTAAAAAAGATTCCATTTGCCTTTTCTTTAAGTTACATTTTATATATATATATATATATATATGTATATCTATGCATATATATCTATGCATTATATACACAGGTTGAGGGACATGCATATATCTATATACATAAGCTTTGTTGTTTAGTGTCTAAGTCATGTCCGACTGTTTTTTGCGACCCCCATGGACTGTAGCCCACTAGGCTTCTCTGTCCATGGGATTTCCCAGACAAAAGTCCCGGAGTACATTGATATTTCCTTCTTCAAGGGATCTTCCTGACCCAGGGATGGAACATGCATTCCTACAGGTGGATTCTTTACCACTGAGCCACCAGGGAAGCCCATACATAATCATACCTCCATATTTTTTCTGTATCTTTCTTTCCCTCCAAAAGGCTTCATTTGCTTCCATGAGATTACAGTTCCCATATAAGAGCATATCATTTTATTTTGTTTGTTTTTAAAAGTTCACATCTGAAATAGGAAGTTAAAAGCATACCCTTTTCTCTATTTTAAGAATAAAACTTGTATGTACATGGTCTTATGTAACATATATCAATAACAAATTATGTTAGTGTCACACAATTCCTGGGCAGGAGAGCAGGGAACAGAGATGTGCATTTCACAAGAAAACATTATTACAGGGCTTATAAATATGCATTTTAAAGGCTGTAGTTAGAAAATAATAAAATTGAACTGATAAACTGAGGAGAGAAAAGTAATGCTGTTAAACATTTATAAAGTCTTGAACTCAGATAACATAAAACTTGTAAGTAATTTGGTATCGTAATTATTATATCTGAAATGATTTCTTGTTATATTATTACAGTTTTGTATTTTCTGATGTGAAAATCTTATAATACTGAAAAAATATTTTTGAATATTTTCTATATACTCTGTTATTCATGATATAAACATTGAATAATTTACAGAAGCTTTTATGGAATTTTTTATATGTCTTGATTTGACTTATGCAGATTTAGTTTTCTTGAAATACAAACAACAAAAACTTTAGAAGTCACCTTTCTGTTTTTAATCGCTTTTATTTCTGACAATCAAGGATTCAGCGATTGTACTTCTTATGTTGCTATGTAGATTTCGTTTTATTGTTTTAATATCTCATAATAGAGAACTTACTCAACACACATTTTTTTTTTCAAATATATAAGAACTATTAAACCCAGTGCCAGGAAGGAAAGCAGAAGAGATGAAAAAAACAAAAACACTTGCAGTGAGGTGGATGAACCTAAAGCCTCTTATACAAAGTGAAGTAAGTCAGAAAGAGAAGAACAGATATAATATACTAATGCATATGTATGGAATCTAGAAAAATGGTGCTGATGAGCCTGGTAGAGAATGCACTTGTGGACACAGTAGGGGAAGATGAGGGTAGGACGAATTGAGAAAGTAGCACTGACATGTATACACTCTCATGTGTGAAACAGTCAACGGGAAGTTGCTAAATAACACAGGGAGCCCAGCCCGGCACTCTGTGATGACCTAGCGGGGTCATAGATAATTATGACTGATTCACATTGTTGTATGGCAAAAACAAATGGAAAATTGTAAAGCAGTTTTCTACCAATTTAAAAATAAATTAAAAGAAATATGAAAGAAAAGAAACAAAAACACAATTAATAAGGAAGATCTGATCCCTGATTCAGGAAACTCACAGTAGTGGGAGGTAGAAACCAAAAATCACACACGCACAATTTTGTATGAGAAGCCCTAGTTAAGCACATGTACAAAATAATAACTTGCATACAGAAAGGGATAATCATGTATGCCAAATAAGGCTGGGGCAGGCCTGTGGAAGCTGAGTTTCAAGATGAATCTTGAATCACTTATTCACAAATAATAGTACCCAGAGTTGGGTGGCTGTTGGATGCTAGGCTGTTAACCAGAGGCAGAAAGGATAAAGACAGTGAGTAGTAGTCCCGAACACGAGTTCTTTCCTGGTGGCTCAGTGGTAAAGAACCTGCCTGCCAAGAAGGAGACACGGGTTCAATTCTGGGTTTGGGAAGACCCCTGGAGAATGAAATGGCAACCCATTCCAATATTCTTGCAGAGAATCCCATAGACAGAAGAATTTGACAGAGTACAATCCATGGGATCGCAAAAGAGTTGCAACTTAAGACACAACTTAGTGACTAAACAACAACAAAGTCCCTAACATAAAGTAGTCTCCATGTCAGAATTGATTGCTAACCAATGGCTACAACAAAATGTTACTAATGTCAGCATTTGCTGTGCAGGTGGAGTGAAAATTCCCTAGCCAGAAGCAAAAAGTAGAAATAAAAGATGAGGGGGAAAAAAAGGAATAGTCCCATTAGTTTTCCTTTAGTATTTCTCCAACTCCTCCTTTGCAGTCCAACCCTATTCTAGTTAAGGTCGCCTCCCTTTCCTTTACTTTGCATTATTAAGTAAGCTTCTCTATTGTAATCCTCATCACAGTTCATTCTAATTGCTTGTCTGTATCTTTCTACAGTTGGTAGCTCTTGTATGAGGTTTGTCGAGTATGAAACAAATGCACAGGGTAGAAGATAATCTGAGAAAGTGACATGAGGCCAGTTGTGAAGTCTTGCACATCTTACAGGAATTCTGATCTTTGGATATAGAAGGTGGATTGGAGGACATGAGGCCAAGGCAGGTAGAGAACGTAGGGGATATTGCAGCAGAATAGAAGATACCAGGAAAATGATAAGGAAATAAAATAAGGCAATGGCAGCAGGATGGAGAGGGATACATTTTGGAAATATATCTAGCCCAGGAGAGTCACAATCTTGAGAAGATTGTCTCTTGCTTTATTACAGTGTTTGTTTCTGAGAGCTTAGATATCATCAATTTTCTTTCTTTCTTCCTCTTTTTCTCTCTTTTCTGCTCTGCTGGGTCTTGGGTGCTCTGCGCAGACTTTCTTTAGTTGCAGCAAGTGAGGGCTACTCTTTGTTACAGTGCACACGCTTCTCAGAGAGGTGGCTTCTCTTGTTGGGGAACGTAGTCTGCAAGTGCATGGGCTGCAGTAGTTGCCACTCCTGAACTCCAGAGCTCAGGCTCACTAGCTGTGGCACATGGGCTTGGTTGCTCTGTGGCATGTGGGTGGGATCTTCCCGGCTAGGGATCTAACCTCTGTCCCCTGCACTGGCCATTGGTTTCTTATCCACTGTGCCACCAGGGAAATCTAGATAACATCAATTTTCTCTCTAAGCCTTTCTTGAGCCATTTTCCTTCCATAATATTAAATATCAGAAGTTATCAAAGCACTGCCCAAATAGGAAATAATTGGTTAATTCAATACTATATCAACAGTGGTAAATGTTCTCTCTCATCAATATACCTCTCTCAGCTAGGCAAAATGTATCAAAATGTAATTATTCTTAGCTATAAGTATAATGTATTTTAATGCAATCATGGGATAGTAGGAAGAATTCTATAGTAATTCAGTAGAAAACTGATGCTTTGTTTTGCTACAAGCAATCAGAAATTGGCAGGCTTTTCTAGGTGGTGAACTTTATTGTATTTTTATTAGTAATTTGGTGTTTGTATCTGGCCTTTTCACAAGTTAGTTCACATGCAACATTGATTTGTTGTCATCCTGCTCATTATTCACCAGACAAGACAGATAATATGATGCCTCATATTTCACTGACAGTAAGTCAAAGAACAAAAGCTTATCTAGGAAAGGTTGGCCAGAAGACCTTTGGATTGGCATTAGAATCATTTGCACAGTCTTTTTATGTTATTGCAAGAAAAAGTTGAATTTCCATCACTCAAGTAAGATACACATCTATGAATGTGAAAGAAACTCTAAAAACAGAGCTAAAAATGTTTGGTTTTCATAAACATTCATAGAGTCATCTGTTACTTTCTTGCTCTTCTTCAGAAACCTCAGGAAACCTAAGTATCTGTTGTTCTGGAATGAGTTAAGACATGAATACCTCAGAGGTGATACCCAGTTCTCCCTGTTGTATGATTTGCACCGTGTCCCAAATTTCTTTTACCTGTTCTCTCATGCTTTTCACCTAGACTTTTCTTGTATTCCCCATCCCCCTCTATTTTCCACTTCTTGCACAAACAACCGAGATGAATCCACGCTTTTTTCTTAGTTTTGCTCGTTTCACAGGGGGACAGAATTTGCTCACTCCTGGTCTATTATTAATAGAATATCTTTGTAGAAAAGACTTGGAACAATTGATGATAAATGCTCATTCTAGTTAAATACAATAGTAATTAGAATATTTTTTAATCATTTAGTACATTATGTAATATAATTTTATATTGATAAAAATCACATTTATATGGTTAGGCTCTCCTTTGCTTGATGGTATTTGAATAATAATAACTGAATGGAGTAAAACTAAGTGCAATTTTTTCTGTCCTATCTGAACACATTACATATATATATATACACACACACACACACACACACACACACATTCCTTCTCATATATTCTATATGTATGTTCACTGCATATATGTGTTTCCTTTAAATTATTGGAAGGATGGCTTACTACTTATAAAGAAGGGAAATTTTAGGAGATGTTTGACTACTTCCATTTGAAAGATTGAATATATAAATGTTCTTTCCTCACAGGTACGACTTACATAGGCAAGGAAAGTCCATGTACTAGTTTATAGAATGAAATTGTATTATTTTGTAACAAGATTTATGGAATAAATTTAATTATAACTATTAATGAAATATAACAGGATGAGCATTCCCTACTGAAAATGGGCAGTTTTAAAAAAATTAGGTTTCTTATACATGTTTTTGTTTGAATTAATATAACATTTCAGTTCAGTTCAGTCACTCTGTCATGTCTGACTCTTTGCAACCCCGTGGACTGCAGCACGCCAGGATTCTGTCTATCACAACTCCTGGAGCCTACTCAAAATTATGTCCATTGCACTGGTGATGCCATCCAACCATCTCATCCTCTGTTGTCCCCTTCTCCTGCCCCCAATCCCTCCCAGCATCAGTATTTTCCAATGAGTCAGTTCTTCACATCAGGTGGCCAAAGTATTGGAGTTTCAGCTTCATCATCAGTCTTTCCAATGAATATTCAGGACTGATTTCCTTTAGGATAGACTGGTTGGATCTCCTTGCAGTCCAAGGGACTCTCAAGAGTCTTCTCCAACACCACAGTTAGAAAGCATCAGTTCTTCAGCACTCAGCTTTCTTTATAGTCCAATTCTCACATCTATACATGACTACTGGAAAAGCCATAGCTTTGACTAGATGGACCTTTGTTGGCCAAGTAATGTCTCTGCTTTTTAATATGCTGTCTAGGTTGGTCATAGCTTTTATTTCAGGGAGCAGATGTCTTTTAATTTCATGGCTGCAGTCACCATCTGCAATGATTTGGGAGCCCTGCAAAATAAAGTCTCTCACTGTTTCCATTGTTTTCCCATCTATTTGCCATGAAGTGATGGGACCGGATGTCATGATCTTAGTTTTCTGACTGTTGAGTTTTAAGGCAGCTTTTCACTCTCATTTTTCACTTTCATCAAGAGGCTCTTTAGTTCTTCTTCACTTTCGGCCATAAGTGTGGTGTCATCTGCATATCTGAGGTTATTGATATTTCTCCTGGCAATTTTGTTTCCAGCTTGTGCTTCATCCAGCCTGGTATTTCTCATGATGTACTCTGCATATAAGTTAAATAAGCAGGGTACTGGGATAGAAGGTTGTGAAACTTTTTAAACCACAGATTCTCTTCTTTGAATGAAATCTGTGATCTCCAGTATATAAAACATTTTTTAATGCCCTCATTTTAGAGCAATTTATTTTTTTCAGGTCATATTGCTACTTATATAATCAAAGAAATGAGAATATGAATATATGAATATATTTTCTAATATACAAAAATTATTATTTGTAACACATTAAAGTGTACCTGATACTAAGATGTAAAAGACATTTCAGAAGAGATATTCCTATCACACTATATAGGGCTTCTGAAACAATGTCTTTAGTTTGCAGCTCATTGAGGTAGAAGATTATTTAGGTACCCTCAACAAGAAATGAAAGCTGAAGAGTTAAAATGTCATCACACTCTGTATAAAACCTCTCAGTGACTGTCCATCACCCATAGACAAAATTCCAAACTCTTTCTCAGGGCTGATGAAGCACTTTGTGATCTAGCACAACCTGCCTCATCTATAACCAACCTTCTTTACTTGCCAATCCTTACCAGTTAGAAAACTGAGTTCTTTGAATACTTTAATTTTCCCTTCTTCTGGGCCCACTCAGCTGTTTCTTAGAATATCTCCATTTCTGATGGTCAGCATAGCCCTGCCCAACCCCCACACTGGTTTCAACCTCCCTGCTCTATTCCTTTAATACTTGGTATCTTTGGTTATTTGCTTATCAGCCTGCCCCCACTGGATTGTATGCTCTGTAAAAAGATCCAGTTACCTGACAGATGATTGTCAAACAAAAGGATGATAAATTCAGGAATTTTACATAGACTTTATTGTTTAGATCTGTTTTAGTTTAGCAGCAAAACTGAGCAAAAAAATACATAATTTTCCAATTGTCTGTGTCCCCATACATTAACAGCCTTTGCCAGTAACAACGTCTCCTACCAAAGGGGTACATTTGGTAAACTGATAAAACTGTATTGCCACGTAATTATCACCCAACGGTCATGGTTTATGTTACAGTTCACTCTTGGTGTTGTACATTCTGTGTGCAGATGTACAAAGAACAGTTGGATGAAGTTATAACAGCATGTATACCATCACTGCAGTATCATGCAGCATAGATTCACTGTTGTAAAAATCCTCTGTGCCCAGTCTGTTCGTCCCTCCCTCCCGTTGACCTCTGGCAACCACTGATCTTTTTATTGTCTTCATAGTTTTGCTTTTTCTAAAATATCATATAGTTGGAATCATAAAGTATATAGTCTTTTCAGATTTACTTCTTTCACTTGATAATATGAATTTAATTTTCTTCCATGTCTTACTGTGCATGGCTTAATAGTACATTTCTTTTTAGCGCTGAATAATATTCCACTATCTGGATATGCCATGAGTTATATATTCGTTCACCTCCTGAAAGATATCTTCGTTGCTTCCAGGTTTTCAGCAGTTATAAATAAAGCATCCATGTATAGTTTCTTGATAAATACATTTTCAAACAGGATAAGTAGAAAGACACTCAAGTAAAGCTATTCAGAAATCATCTGGACATTTACTAATTACTGGTTTGTAAGGGACATCAAGTCTAGATATGTACATTTGTAATATTCATTCTATTTTTGATTTCTCTAATATAGATAATCTTCTATTTGCTGGATACAGCAGTAGGTGCTAGAAATGCTAAGTTGAGAATTACGAAGTTCTTGAGTTAGGATCTCACAGAATAGTGGGGGAAAAGAGACATGAAACAAATAATTTCAGTATCATATGGAGATTGCCCAGTATAAGTATTATCAAGTTGTAATCAGTTCCTTATGATGGGGACAGAGAGGGCTCAGAGAACTAAAGACATTTGAATTGAACCTTGAAGGACAGTCAGATGAGTTGAGAATAGTTATATACAGACCCAGAGATTTGAAAAAATCATCGAGTAGGCTGGTGTTGGAAAATAATGGGAAATTAAACCAAAATAATAGGCTCATGAGATGGGGAAGTGTCTTTTAATCCCCACTAATGAGCTTGAACTTTTCTTACATTAGCAATATCACTGAATAATTTAAGCATAGGTGTGATGTGAATGAAGATTTTAGAAATATAATCCAATTGCCTATATGGAAGGTAGAATGGAAGGGATGAAGATGACACCCTAGGAGCTAGGAAATCTAATGGACTGGTTCACATCAGAAGGAGACTGATTTATGATAATGGGCATAGAGGTGAAGTGTAGAATATAGACTTGGGAGATATTTTAGAGGTTGACTTTATAGA
The DNA here is from genome assembly GCF_014754425.2 of Oryx dammah. NCBI lineage: Eukaryota > Metazoa > Chordata > Mammalia > Artiodactyla > Bovidae > Oryx > Oryx dammah. The sequence goes on along the minus strand of NW_024070186.1, from coordinate 131,618,616 downwards.
ACAGTTATATCTAATATTATTTTTATTAGATAGAAGTATAAAATAAAATTTCTTATTTTACCCTTAAGTGTTCTTTTTAAAGTACATTGAGATCTATCTGATTTATGAAAATAATACTATGGGTAAGGTGTAAACAGAAATGCTACTGATTTTGTGTCACAATTAAAACATTTTGGGTTGATTTTCCAGATTCCCCAGCCAGAATCCCTAAAACATGGTGTATTTAAAAATTGTTATTTTTCTTTTTAATATATATTTTATAGGATTAGGTTTTCAACTTCTGTTTTACAGATTTTAGATGTTGAGATACATGACATCAGTTTCTAATGAAAAAATTAAGAAAATTAGGATAGTTGAAAAGTTATTAAATGTATTTTGTAGCACAAAGTCTTAATGATTGACATGTCACATGGAATGGAAGGTTGGCATAGACCTAGACTAAGAGTAAATAAAATTATCAAACTTCTTAGATAAATATTGGCATATTCTTTTGGTGCACAAGGATAAACAAGAGAAGAAAGTAGTTAAATCTCCAAGCACCAAGTTCATTAATTGCCCATAATTAGCAATTTAGGTTTGTTTTTTTTTTAATGTGAATACCTTTGTTGGGAAATTATTGCCTTTTGTAACTGTGGGGTAACAATTAGCTAATAAGACCTTTTAAGAATAAATTGAGATTTTGAGATAACAGATGTACTTATGATTAGAAATTAAGATAGTGTCTAATGATTTCCTATAGGTGATTTACTATCATAGTGCCAACAACTAGAAATCCGGCAGAAGTAAACTGAGAGAGCATCTTAGATGTTCCTGTGGATCCCATTCAGTGCCGGTGTGCCTGGGTGTGTATGCCTATGTGTAATGCGTTCTCTTTTTTTCATTTAATTTCAGCTACGACAGTGATAGCTGGTGCCCACCGTTACCAGTTCAAACTTATTTACACCAGGGTATGGAGGATGAACTGGAAGAAGACGACGATCGTGTCCCAACACCTCCTGTTCGAGGCGTGGCTTCTTCTCCTGCCATTTCCTTTGGCCAGCAGTCCACGGCAACTCTGACTCCCTCCCCACGGGAGGAGATGCAGCCGATGCTGCAGGCTCACCTGGAGGAGTTGACAAGGGCCTATCAGTTTGATATGGCAAAGCAAACGTGGTAACTGTCCTTGTTAGTTCAGGGGACCCATGCTTGCAACACACAGAGAGGGGAGAGAGTTCTTGAACATTAAATTCACTAGAGAGTCTCGGTGAACTCTGCAGCTGGAGTTAGAAATGCTTTGGTACAACTCCGTAATCATCTCGATAAGGAAATTGACTGAATAAAAGTTAAATAATTTGACCAAAGTCACACACCTGATTAGAGTGAACTGGAGCAAGAATTCAAGATCTGCTGAATTTCAGGCTCAAGTGCTTTTGGCTACGCCAGAATCTTTTCTAATGTACAGTTAGCTTCAATTAGCTTCTTCTTGAACTCACTTCCAGCATCATAATGAAGGTCTCTTTTTAGAGTCTTCAAAGTGCCTATGATTAGTTCTGTATGTGGTTGTGAATATGTAAATGTAAGCTTCTGCAAATCACATATGGTCAGTGTCAGTTATTAAAAGACCTTTTCTGGGTTGAATTAAATGAGACAGAAAAAAGCAACAATATTAGTACAGTAAATGCATCCCTAGAAAGCCCTTAGAATACACTGTGTGAGTGTATCTGTTCAGTTACTCAGTCATGTCCGATTCTTTGAGACCCACGGACTGTAGCCCACCGGCTCTTCTGTCCATGGAATTTTCCAGACAAGAATACTGGAGTGAGTTACCTTTTCCTACTCCGGAAGATCTTCCCAACCCAGAGATGGAACCCGTGTCTCTTCTGTCTCCTGCCTTGGCAGGCAGATTATCACCTGCTCCACCTAGGAAGCCCTTGGAGTAATACCTTACAGATACAAATTCCTTGTTTTCCTAATAGATTCGTAAACTTTCATAAGATATAGATGAGTGTCTACTTATGTATCCTATGAAAATACAAGAATAGTGGATCGACTCTCATAATTCTGTACAATTATTTTTTTTCTTATTTACTCTCCCTTTTCCCAAATAGTAAAATATGAGTTTGACTCTTGAAAATGAAATCTCAATGACATCTGATTATCTCAGTGACATACTTCAGATTATGTACACACTCATTGATTTATGTCCTGTGTTTGAAGTTTAATTTTCACAAAATACCATTAGCTTCTTTTTCAATAGTTTTAGTTACTGAGGTAAGCTGATAATGAGATAAATCTTATTCTCAGGGTTAACTATTTATTTCTAAATATATAACTAAATATACAAAGAGATACTAAAACTCAGAATATCACTTAAAGCTTATTACAAACATAGGTTCTTAGAACCAGAGGTTCTTGAATGCTTTCTCAATTATCAGATGTTTTTTCAAAGGTCAAAGATAATTTACTCTTACAAAGTATTATTTTTCATCAGCCTGCTTTATAAACCACTATTAAAGCTGAAGCCAGCTGCTTTAAGAGCCAAAGAATTTCCTTCAGGTTAATTAAATGAAACCCTGAAGCTTAATCATTTAAAGCAGAGATTCTAGCTCAGGGATTGTCAACTCTGCCTGCATTTTGGAATCATCTTGAAAACCTGGATGTATAGTCCCCACCCCACATTCTGATTGCTTGGTCTGGCATCTGACTAGTGTCAGCCAAGGTTGGATCACGGCCACTCCTTACTTGCTTCGTGACAACAGGCAACTTGCTTAACACTTCTGTGCTTCAGGCCTCCATTTGTAAATGACAATGATAATTCATAGTAACTGACTCATCCACAAACTGAGAGAGCAGTCCCTCCAAGACCACGCTCACTTCTCACATTATGTACAAGTTGGGAGAGTCCCCAAGATTACCCCCAGGTTTAAGATTTCACTAGCAGGAGCCACAGAACTCACTGAAAACTATAATTTTCAATGTTATAGTTTATTATAATGAAAAAATATAAATTAAAATCAGCCAAGAGAAGAAATGCATTGGAAAAAGCTAGGAATTCCAAACTCCGGTTGGTCCTTTTGGTCCTTTCCCAGTTTACTCGTGGAAAGCATAATGTCCCAGCCAACCCCGAGTGACAATATGGGTGGAGTATTGTCAACCAGGGAAGTTCACATGAGCCTTGAGTTTCAGAGTCTTTATTGGGGGTCTGTCTCCCAGATGTGGTTGACTGTCTTCATGGCTGACCCAATTTCTGACCCTTCCTGAAGGTGGGGCTGATATTGTATGACTCCAGGTCCCTATCATAGGTCATATTGTTAGACTTTCTGGAAGAGGCTCCAGCCTCCAGGTAAACAAAGCCATTTTACAGACGGGACATTCTAGAGCTTAGAGATTACCTCTTAGGAGTTCAGGGAAGATGTTTCAGTTCTCTTTGGGCAAGGTCAAATTCTTTATTTCACATCTTAGTTTTTGGAAGAAGTAGTGAGTTTATCAGAGAAGGCAATGGCACCCCACTCCAGTACTCTTGCCTGGAAAATCCCATGGACGAAGGAGCCTGGTGGGCTGCAGTCTATGGGATCGCTAGGAGTCAGACACAACTGAGCGACTTCACTTTCACTTTTCACTTTCATGCATTGGAGAAGGAAATGGCAACCCACTCCAGTGTTCTTGCCTGGAGAATCCCAGGGATGGGGGAGCCTGGTGGGCTGCTGTCTGTGGGGTCGCATAGAGTCAGACACGACTGAAGCAACTTGGCAGTAGCAGCAGCAGTGAGTTTGTACCTGTATAGTACTTAGTATCTAGCCGCTCCATAGCGGTAACTACTCAGAGCACGTGGGTTTTCACCTAAGTAGTTCACTGCTCAGCTGTCTCAGATGTCTTTCCACTCTTAGTGAGTGCTCCATAGTCACTTGCTGAAGGAGTGAACAGTTCATCTCTCCACCTGTCCCAGCTACCCACAGAGCTGACTCTGCTTCTCTCTCTGAGTGTGCTTCCATTCAGTCTAACCATGCCACCAAATGTCACACTGACTCCCCATATAGGAGGTCCAAGGATCTCATGGACAGAAGGTCCCATGTGCTCACACAGCCGCTTACCCTACTGAAATGGCAGTGCCACCATCTGGGCTGTACAGGGACATGACAGGAAGAATATTTTCAAATAATTCTGGGCTTCCCCTCCAAGGATTCTGTTCAAATTGACCCGTGAAGTGCACAACGCACTTATAAATATTACATATTCTTAATTGCAGTGGTCTTGAATGCTTTTTTTTTTGCTATGCCCCATGGCTTGTGGGATCTTAGCTCCCTGACCAGGGATTGAACTCAGGCCCTCAGCAGTGAAAATGCTGAGTCCAAACTGCTGGAACAGCAAGGACTTGCCACTGGTGGTCTTTTAAGCAATTTGTATCAAAGCCAAAAAAAAACAAAGTTGTCTAAACATATGCCATATTCCCTTTTTAATGACAGTAAGGAATAACAGGCTTGCTTTCCTTCAACATTTTATGGTTTAGAAAAAAACTCCTAAGTAGTCACAAAACAAGCCAACTGGACGCTAAGGTCCAGCTGTGCATTTTGTTAGTCATGTCAGTTGAAACTTAAGTTGCTTAAATTTGAACTTCACTTTTCTAAATTCTGAAGGAGAGACGGTAATACAAATTCTGTCTACTTCACAAGGTTAGGATTAGAGTTACCTTCTCGTTGCAACTGGTTTGCTTGGCACGCCTGATGTTCTAAATGCACAGTGCTAAGGTGCCTTGGATGGCATCACTGGCTCGATGCACGTGAGTCTGGGTGAACTCCGGGAGTTGGTGATGGACAGGGAGGCCTGGCGTGCTGCGATTCATAGGGTCGCAAAGAGTCGGACACGACTGAGCGACTGAACTGAACTGAAGGTGCCTTTGAGGTATTTTAGACTTTGATGGGGCTTCCCAGGTGGCACTAGTGGTGAAGAATCTGCCTGCTAATGCAGGAGACATAAAAGATGCAGGTTCAATCCCTGGGTTGGGAAGATCCCCTAGGGGAGGGCATGACAACACACTCTAGTATTCTTGCCTGGAGAATCCCATGGACAGAGGAGCCTGGCCAGCTACAGTCCATAGCGATGCAGAGAGTCCTCTGGACTGAAGAGACTTAACAGACTTCACTGCAGGGTACAACAGATGCAAAAATAAGTGGCCAGGATGCAAAGTAGCCACTCCTCCCCTACACTAGATTAAAGTGGAAACAACTGCCAGCCTGATTCCTGGAAGACCATGCAGGAAGAAAGCCTGGTAGAGCAGGGAATGGGCTGGCTGGAGGGAGAGGGTGTTTGCATTAAGTTTTCATGTGATGTCTTTTCTTCATCAGGGTCAGCAGGTGACATGGGTTACACAGCCTTAGTAGAACTTCTACAGGAAACCGGGAACATAATCATGTTCTTTTTGGACACACACAGAAAAAATTAGATTTAAATAGATTATTGTGACGAATATTCCTGTTCTCCTTTGTGTGATTTATTTGAACAAAAAATGCTGGGACTGTGCTTTTTCTCTGTGTATCATCCCATAAATACCCATAGGAAAATGTGCTGATCTATATTGTTATTATAGTTCTGGCAAGTCATATATGCATACCCCATTGTCTCTGCTGAAATGTAAAAACAGCACAGTAAGCTCCAAAATTAAAGGAAAGTGAGAAGATGAAATGAGTTAACCATCGCATGCTGTTTAATTCTAATTACAATTTTGTGGAATGCTAATCCATTCTTTTTTTTTTTTCTTCCCGTTTGAATCCCAGGCATGTTCAAAGCAATAATCAACCTCCGCAGCCCCCAGTTCCACCATTAGGTTACATGTCTGGAGCCTTGATTTCCGATTTAGAAACAGATGTTCCAGACGATGATGCTGACGATGAAGAGGAAGCTTTAGAAATCCCCAGGCCCCTGCGAGCGCTGGAGCAGACACCTGGATCCAGTACGGACAATCTGGAGAGCTCTGTGACAGGTAACGGAACTGATTTCATAGGAATAACTGACCCATTGGTCACATGAAAAATGCCTCGAAAATCAAATACTTTCTTATGTAAGATTTATTCCACTTCATCTATTTCAGTGACATTTTTAATATGTTAATATTAAACACAAAATTCAAAAAGGATTTGGAAATACTTTTGCTTTGCTGCAAAATGATAAGAAAATTCATGAATTTTAAAAAGCTTTAAAGACATGAAAGAAAACTCAATTATATACAAGGCTTTCATGAAAAGTTCATTCTACTGGGGAACCAAGTCTATTACATAAAAACCTTGACTTTTAGAAATGATATATTTTGTATATCAGGAGCAATATATGAAGAGAATACAATCTTAAGTATTTCACTCTGTAAAATCATTCACTGATGAAAATAAGCACGTCTTCAGAATAAGCCTCTTTAAAGTTGCACAAGGTATTATTTTTAGAGTAGGGAAGATGGAAAGCAAGATAAACTATAAATTTATGCATTTCATATTGTTGATCCAATAATTGCTGCTTTTCCAAGAAATACAGTTATTTTTGAAGTTTACCCCTTTGCTTTCCTCTCCTTCACCAAGTGTAAGGCTGCAATTGGTATTCCCCTAGGATGATCCCAGGATTGCATCCTATTTCCAAGGATGTAAATTTATCAAGTTGTATTGAAAAAAAAAAAAACAAAAACGTAAATCCTAGTGTTTTCACAGTGACTATAGAGAAAAGTAAAAGTTCAGTCCTTTTAGTCAAGTAAGTATCCATTCTTTGATACACACACACAGGGCCCTTTTACCTGGCTATAAAGACGTACCTGCTACAAATGTTTGCCTCTGTATATCATTGGGTTCTTCAGTAAACCTTACCCATTTCTGTATTTACCTTCATGACACCATTCATTCTAGGAGGCCTTTTACCACGGTTCCATTTAATTCATTTTTATTCCAACAGCTTCTTAATTCGCACTGATTTTACACTGCATGTTACAGTTCAGAAAAACTGGTGGGAACTACTTTATGACAGTGATGAAGAAGCATGGGTACCTACATGTTTTCCCTGCATGACTTCCTGAATTACACAATGTAATGCACAAGCCTCCACTTTTCAGGTTTTTGTTTTTACCTGAGGGCTGTCTGCTTGCCGAGCTAATTAAGATTTAAGAACTCCTGTGATTTGAAATCCAGATCCAGCTGAAGGTGGCAGAGCAAAAGTTTAAATCATTGAATGCAGAGAGCTAACTTATTAGTGCAATATTATGTTAAGCCCCTTTGCCTGAATTTCTAGCATAATCTCCTTCAGGGTAAAATTCTGCATATTTTTGCATATCTCAGTAATGATACTGAACTCTTCTCAGTTAGGAATGCAGTAAAAAAAATTGCAGTGATAAAAGTCAGCCATAGCCTATGTAGTTCTTTTATTAAATATTATAACGTCAAAGTGGATAAATATATCTATAAGTCAGGAGAATGACATTTTGAACTTTCACATGCTCACCTACTAATATATTTCGCTATCCAATGTGACTGTGGTTAAAAACAATCTGAATTTCTCCTTGAAGCTAGTAAAACATTCATTTCAAATGAAGCTTTAATTACTAAGAAAAACTTTTATTTTCCTACTTGAAGTCACTGTTTAATTACTACCACATGTAAAACCCTCAGTGTGTTTAGATATGTATTCATGATAAATTTATCCTATGAATAATGTTTCTCCTTAGTAAAAGAAGTTGCACTCTACACCAAAGAAGCCAAGTATGAACTCTTTTCTTTCCTTTTTTTTTTTTCTTTGGCTTTACAATAACTTTGTGGGGAAAGTATGATCAGAGATTTCATCTGCTCTCTAACATGAAAGTGTAATTTAAGAAATATGTTAAAAATAAAAGTAAATTAAAAAAAAATGATGTGTGTGTACAGAAGAATATGTGTGTCTGAAAATCTAGGTAGAGTTTGTGAATATGTGTAAAGTGTGTGTGTGTGTGTGTCTATGTAGGAGTGTGTATATGAGCATAAGTAGGATTGTGAGTATAGCAGAGCAAGTGTTTATACATATATGTGTACATGGGGATGGCCCTGAGATGAATGTATGTACGGACCAAATGCTGTAGAAATCATCACGCTAATGACTATTGCTCTAACGTGTTTATGTTTTCTTCAGACACTCAAGGCTAGCTTAATGGTGCTAAATGAGGTAGGCAATAAAACAGAAACTATTTCCATTGGGTTTTTATGTTTTTAACATGGTAAGTGCCCACAGAGAGGATTCTGATTTTACCGTCATTCACTTTGAGTTCTAAATTTCTGTGTGGTGTGAGTAAATCATTTCTTTCATCTGAATTCTCTATTTTCATTTTCATAAGCATAATGACCATTTTTTTGTGAACTAGAACTAACAGTTATGTTCCAATCTTTAAATGTTAAAGCCAACGGAAATGAAAGTTCAATGATAACACAGAGATGGGCTAGTAATTAGCCTATATGTAAAATTATTTAGAATTTCACTTCTGAAATATGTTATATTCCAACAGCTGCCACATTGAGGAACATCAGTGGTTAGTCAGGCACAGAGCCTATGTTTGCAAAGAAATAGGTATATTATTTTCAGATATTTTAACAACCAATTTACGAGGGACTTTAAAAAAGTTTGAAATAATGGTTCATGAATGGCAAAAGCCAAGAAGAAAAGAAAATATCAGTAATTCTATAGCTCATAATTTTGGTGTCTTAGTTGGTTGGTTTGTTATAACAAAATATCATAGACTAGATGGCTTAAACAGCAAATACTGGAAAGCTGGGAAGTCCAAGATCAAGATACAGGCAGGCTGGGTTTCTGGCCTGAGCCCTTTTCCTACAGGAAGCCATCTTCTCGCTATGTCCTCACATGGCAGGAGAGCTTGCTAAGGTCCCTAGTCATACCATGATGACCTCACCCTCATGACCTCATCTAAACTTAAATATCTCCCGAAGGCTCCACCTCAAAATACCATAACATTATGGGTTAAAGCTTCAACATGAATTTTAGGGGGATGTTATCATTCAGTTCATAATACTCAGAAATGGAAAATATATTTGAAAATCTGTTATTTATTTATTTCCACAGCAAATATTTATTGAAAATCTATTCCTTTCAACTGCTTGGCTAGAAATTTAGGTTTGATAATAATAGTAATATTAGCAACTTGCACATATACAGCCCTTAGTATGTGCAGGGCACTCTTCTAAACAGTTGGCGGTTTTTGGTATGAGTGGCTTTGTGAGCTAAGAAACTTTCTTACATTTTTAAAGGGTTTTAAGTAAACAAGAAAAAAACATGTGAGGAAGACAGCAAAGCCTAAAATATTTAGTATCTAGGACATGACTGAGAGACTAATACTTGACTTGAGCACTTTATAGAAACTTCCCAGGTGGCACTAGTGGTAAGGAACCTGCCTGCCAATGCAAGAGATGTAAAAGACATGGGTTCAATCCCTGGGTCAGGAAGATGCCCTGGAAGAGGGCATGGCAATCCACTCAGTATTCTTGCCTGGAGAATCCCATGGACAGAGGAGCCTGGCAGGCTGCAGATCATAAGGTTGTACAGAGTCAGACATGACTGAAGCGACTTAGCATCCACACACACCTTGTAGAAAAAGTTCACTGATCCCTGTTCTAAGGTTTTAACATATATTAACTCATTTAATTGTCACAACTCTTTATTTATTCTCACTTTATAGACAAGGAAATTGAGGCACAGAGGGGTTTAAAGACTTTTTTAAGCTCACCCACCTGATAAATGGCAGAAAAATATTCAAAATCAATCAGCTTTACTCTAAAGACAAATTATCATGATCTGTCCTCTGAAAATGCTCAACTTTTTTCCTAGTCTTTGGATTTAGCATATTTAAGAAGAAAATTATTTCCTGGTCTCCTCTCTCCCTTTCTATGCCTGTATACATATATGAATAAATATATATTTATACAAATCCAGCATATTATTTTATATCTGGAAACAATTTTTACCCCCTATAAACTTAAGATCAAAAATTATAGTTTTTAGATGTAACTTTTATTATTTGTTTTTCTCACATTTAGTTCTATATTCAGTTATACTGACTCATGCTAACAAAATTCAATTCTATCACCACCTTTTGTAGGGAATCACATTTTTATTATTTTCATTTAACTTATACTTTCAGTTTAAACCTATTTGGTTTTAGTAAAGTAGAAAAATGTTTTGATTACAGCACATCACACTCTCTTTTTGCCTAGAAAGTAAACATACAGGATTGTTTCAGTCTTCAGGAATATGCTTGTACTATTTCTGTCTAAATGCCAAACCCACTGCTTTGGGGTAGCAGGATAGGAGAAGCCTTTAATACACATTTTTGGTTTTTTACTTCCATGGTGGGAGTCAAGGGTGAGTGTTCCCTGTATTTAATGACTCTACCACAGGAATAAAGAAACAGAAGACAATAAGAGAGAGAACAGGAGAAAAATGTCCTGAATGTGAAGCCAAGATTCTAACTGCTTCAGTGATCACAAAAAAGAGTGAGAGTGAGTACTATGATGTGACTGGAATAAAACTTTCCTTAACTGCTGGACCCTACATAAATAACATGGTTGAAAGGAAATCAGGGCTCTATATTTACTGTATTTTATGTTGTTGGAGATTTTTGCTGCAAGTCTCAAAGCAGATTACTTTGAAAACAATAAAACCTGGCAGCCCCACCACCTTACTCAGCCACACAGCTTTTAAAGAGCCGGCCACTTAAAAGCATGACCTGATGCTTTGCTTTTGCAAAAAACTTAAGGGACATATTTTCACAATAGGGAAATTTCAGAGGTAATGCTAAAAATGATTAAATAACTTTCTTAGACATTCTCCACAGCTCTGATGTAGTTAAAAAGAAATTAAATACAGACTTCAAAAGTTAACAGATAAAAGTGGAATATCATATATTCCACTTTTATCTGAGTAGATCAAATGAGCAGATGTCATAGGTCCCAAGGAAGAGATATTTTTAATTTCTTATTTTGCTTTCTGTCTATATTACACGTTCCTTTCTCTGAGGAATGTAGGTGAATTATTGCATTATTCAATACATTTGAGTGAAAGAGCTTCTAAATATTAGACATGATTTTCTACATCCAGACAGAGGTCAATATTTGGATTGATGTGTTCAAAGACACTCAGAGCTGAAGATTGTGTTTAACAGATAGATAGATTGTACTAAATAGAAAGAATTCATGGATTAAATATTTCCTTAAAAAAATGGGGGACAGCCAGTTTTTGTATCTCATAAAAATGGTAATGCAACAATTAGCAGGGTCATATTATAAAGCATACAGTTTACTCTAGCTTAATGGGTCTAAGGATAAGCATCTATCAGCAAGGAAGGATTTAGCATAAAATGACATGTAAATGAATTGATGACTGATCATAAATTAATTTTAGTGCTGAAGATGTAATGGAGACCCAGCAAGATGCCACTCTATCATGGTATTTTACTGCTCAGTAACATTTGAGCAACAACTTAATGTCCTATCGGCAGTTCTTCTTTAACAGCTTGAATAAATTTGAGGGTTTTTTTGGCTTTCAGCAATTTTGAAACCTGAGAAATTTGGAAAGATGGAAGATGCAAACACAAATAAATCTGGCTATGTGACACAGATTCATTTTTCACTAGATGTTTAAATATGTATTGATTATGTTTGGGGCTATAACATGTCAAATTGGTATGGATCGCTTGTAATTTGTGAAGAATCTCTACCTTAGCTGTTTTACCTAGTGTTGGTTTCAATTTTCATGGTTATATTTGCATTTATGAAAGAAAACCAATTGTAACAATGGCCTACTTTTCTCTCTGTTTTCTTTTTTGTCTGCACGGGCTCTTTGTTGCAATGCATGGACTTTCACTAGTAAAAATGGCTTGCTTTCTAATTGATGAATCACTGTTTTCTTTTCTTATAATCATTGTCTTTTTTTTTGGTAATAGTTTACATAAATCCTCAGATAATCTTTGCTATTTAAATCTAAAGAAAGAATGGTAGTGACAGAGAGGTGAAATTAGTAATCGTTAAATTTTAACAATTTTACAATAAGGAGGGAATTCAATATATGTTATATACCTTTTTATTCATAATATATTGCCAATTTTCTTTAAAAATATTTGCAACAATGTACCCATTCCATATATCATGGGTATATATGTATATATGTATCATATATACTCCATATCTCAAATAGAGAGGATGGCTTGTCAAAGATAAAAACAGAGGAACAAAGAGGGACAGAAAAAATTTTCTTCTGTTTATTTGTTTGCTTCTTGCCCTCCGATTTGGAGGCAAACTCAACTATGCTAAACTGAGGGCACTTGCGCCTTCTTAGTTTGGGGTGATGAGGTTTCCTATTGTCCATCATGGGTAAATCAAATTTGTATGTTGAAATCTTCATATGAAGGACTAATTACATCACTTTTTCCTCATTGTCCAAGTAATCAACAAGAGTTGACTGACCTTATACTCCTTATTTAATAAAATTTCTAGGAGTTACTGTATGTTCTTGCTGTAACTAAAATAAGGCCAAGGCTAGGAAATTACACATGGAATAAAATCACATATGAATTTATACTGAATAATAAAACTATTGAAGACATTTAATTCAGTATGCAAATATTTATTGAATGTGCAATGCCTCTGTACATGAGGTATTAAAATGCATAACAAGTAGTTCCTGATCTCCAGAGTTCCATTGTCTGGAAGAGAAAACATATGCAACAAATTCTAGTTTATAGTGTGTATTCATTTGCTCAGTCATGTCCGACTCTTTGCCACCCCATTTCCTCTGTCCAAGGAATTTTCCAGGCAAGAATACTGGAGTGGGTTGCCATTTCCTACTCCAGGGGAATCTTCCTGACCCAGGGATTGAACCTGATTGTCTTACATCTCCTACTTTGGCAGGCAAATTCTTTGCCACTGCACCACCTGGGAAGCCCAGTTTGTAGAGATATAATCAAAAGTGGGGTCTGGCTTACCACTCAAAAAGCCAGTAAAAAGACAGATTGGTGGAAAGGAAGGTTTGCTTTGTTTTGGATACTGGCATGGCAGGGTTGGGGAAGAGGAATGTGGTCCAAAGGCACCTGTCCAGTGCCCACCACTGATAATCAGTGGGCAAGACCTTTTATAGGCTGTGGAAGGGGGCAACATGCAGAAACAGCATGTGTTGATTGTTTTAAGAACAGTTACTTTTCAGTTCCAGAGTCAGTTGGTTCCCATTTCTTGAGGCCAGTTCTTAGAATTGTGGCAGCTTGTGTCCTCACTACAGCCTGGTCATCATGTAGTGAACTTCTTTACCTTGTGGGGGTTATAGATTCTGGGGGTTCAGAATCTATAAGACAGCTCACAGGGTATGACTCAGGATGTTATCTATAGCTCTTGAGAGGAACTAAAAGTCCTTGAATATGCTTAATGACTAAACTATTATTATTTGAGCTCCTTTGTCTGTTTTCCTTTGTTTTTGCATTTTCTCATTTCTCTGATTAAACTTATCCTATGACTAAAGTTTTTCCACAGACAAAAGGCAGGCAGAGGACATGGAGGTAAAGGACCACAGGGTCTGCTCCATTTCAGAGATACGATATGCTGTTTATACACACTGTTTAAAGAACACAGGAGGTAAAGAGATTGAGTCTCTTAGGACAGGGTTGAAGATGAAATCGAATCAGAGTGGTAAAAGGGATGATTTGGACTTCAAAGTTTGGCGGTGGGCACTAGAGTTAGTAGCAGTCTAGAGATGTGTCAAAGGAATGAGAGGAAGCAGGAGAGGTAACGAGGCACAGGCTTTTAGAGGGATAGGACTGGGAAGGTAGGCTGTGCTACGTATTGACGGATCTCAAATACCTCAGTTGGTATTTAAGTGTATTGACAAACTAAGTAAGGCTTTGAATGGAGAAACAGAATTATGTGATTAATGTTTCAGGAAAAAAATAATTCATACAACAATGAGGAAGGTAGAAGGGACCAGAAGGAAATCAGGAATGAAACAGGAGAAATAGAAAAGGAGATGGTTGTTTGGAGAGTGAGTTTCAGTTAGTTGGCACAGATTTATTTGCAGATATTCAGCAGACATTAAGAAATACTGAAAATAGGACATAGGAAGGACCAGGACTGAGTTTTCCTATGTTTTGAAAATTTCCTCAGTTCTAGGATTTCGTGTTCTTTTGTGATCACTGGTTGAATCACTCTGATTTTTTCTTATCTACTCTAGCATTATATTGCAAACTTGATTGCATCATTTCTTCTTTCAATTTAGGCTGTTGGTCCTTGACTTGTGATTATTAACTCAGAAACAGTTCTCTCAGAGGAGGCTCTGTTGCTGGTGTTATCGTGGCTTCCTTGCAGTAGCCTGTGTCTAGGGAATTTGTTTGGAAAGGAAAAAGTGCATCTCCGTGCTTTTGGCAAATAGAATCAAAACTCTACCTTTCTCTGCTACACTTAACACCCTTTTAACTTCTCTGATCCTTCTCACCCCTCTGGTTTCTGCTTTCTGTGTCATGAAAGTGCATGAACCCATGTTATTGCATCCTGGCACCTCAGCTAAAGGTACAAAGACTTTATCACGGCAACATTATACTGTTGTCTCTTAACTGTTAGAGGAAAGGGGGGGAAAAATCAATGGCACTTAAATGCCATAGTCTTAGTCTCTTTTATGTGAATATGTATTTGACTTATTTACAAATATTAACTAAGTTAATATTAGTTAATAATATAGTAACTGTTATTTACTAAATTAATAATTAATTATTAACTAATATTAACTTAGTTAATATTTCTAAATAAACCAAATACATATTCACATAAAAGAGACTAAGACTATGGCACTTAAGTCTCTTTTTAAAAATTTGGGATAAGCAACACTTGGTATCTTTATTGTGTCATATATTAATCGTACATCAACTGAAATATTGTAATATTAATTGTATTAAGCAATTGAGTACGGTCTCAGTGTGCTTTGGTCTAAAAAAAGGATACAAGTGTAAATGACTTGCTAAAATTAAGAATAAGTATCATTTCTCAGTAGCATCTTGTTTTGCAACTCTTTACACATAAAGCTGTGATTCTTTCCCTCTGTTGCCATTTTGCACTTTGTAGAAAAATCCATATTAATGTCAGTGGGGTTTTTTTATAATGTTTAATTTTCTAAAATAAAGATTAGTATTAAACAGAAAACTAGAGTTCTTCAAATAATTGAAAAATAAATCATACTGAGCTTTGAAAATAATACAACTTTACAAAAAGAAATATTTTGTTGTATTCTATTTGTTCTGATATTATTTATGCATTTTATTATTAGTTTTTATTATTCCCTGAGTAATCAATTTTTTATTTGAAAATCTTAAAATAATTCTAGCCCTTCTGCAGTAAGCAAGTGTACATTTCACTAAAATTATCACTAGTCTACATTAAATTCAAAATATGTTCACACTATTTGTTCAACTGAGTTCTTGATAAGTTAACTTTAAATATGCTATACTTTATTTCGATAAAAGTATTATTCTTTGAATTCTAGGCCTTAGAATATACATAGCAATTCTCTTAGAAAATAATTGTGTAGCAATTTGAAAAACATCAGAATGGAGTCATAGGAAACGTCTTATTCAGGGGTTGCAAACAGATACAGGTTTGAAGTGAGCTTAATTCTGCTGTACTAGAAATGTTTAAAACATGGGTGATGTTTGCACATGGCTGAAGAAATCTGGATGAAAACAGGTTTACCTCAAGGAAGAGTGAGGAGTGGAGGAATCCTACTTGTTCATTAGTATAGTGTGTACAAGCCGATGAGCTGTTCAATATCTACAACTCACTAGACAACTACATTTGTTTTTAGGTTCAATGGTAAATGGATGGGGCTCTGCATCTGATGAGGATCGTAACTTTTCTAGTCATAGATCTAGTGTAGGTAGCTCCTCAGATGGTTCCATCTTTGCCAGCGGCAGTTTTGCACAAGCACTGGTGGCAGCAGCAGATAAAGCTGGTTTTAGGCTGGATGGAACCAGCCTTACAAGAACAGGTTGGTAGACTCTGAGTCAACACTCTTTGCATGAGAGAATCTTTTCCTTGAACAATGAGCTATTGATCTCCTGTTCTTTCTCCTCAGTGCGTCTGACTGCAGGGCTTTCTTTAATCTGCATGGACACAGTCTGAATGCTCAGTTATTACCAGAACTCTCTTCCTTTATTCCCCTTGCAGAGCCAAGAATAAGCTCCTACTCACCACCTTCCAGGGCTTCCCTGATAGCTCAGTTGGTAAAGAATCCCCCTGCAATGCAGGAGACCCTTGTTCGATTCCTGGATTGGGAAGATCCCCTGGAGAAGGGATAGGCTACCCACTCCAGAATTCTTGGGCTTCCCTTGTGGCTCAGCTGGTAAAGAATCCTCCTGCAATGTGGGAAACCTGGATTCGATCCCTGGATTGGGAAGATCCCCTGGAAAGGCTACCCACTCCAGTATTCTGGCCTGGAGAATTCCATGAACTCTATAGTCCATGGGGTCACAAAGAGTAGGACACAACTTTCACTTTCACGGCCTTCCATCCTTTATTCCCCTTTCCCTCCTAAGCTCTACTGATTAACTGGAATCTGCTTCCTTCTTCTATTACAGCCAAGCTGCAACTAAGATTGCCATTAAATTTTCAATAACTCACACTTTGCAAAATTCTCACACAATCAATAATGTACCCAGTGATTAACATTGTTCAGCTTTTATCTCCATTACTTTCCTTTGCCCCATTTCTTTCTGCAAATGCATTTTCTGGGAAGGCTTTCTCAGCATGGGGGGAATGGGTCTGATGCTGTCAGTCTAACAGTTCAAATGGCTGATGGTCTTAGTGTTGTTTGGCTATTAAGATTTTAATCCAATAATTTATCATTTGTTTTAAAGGATGCTAATTAAAAATATACCCACTGCATTTGCCGGTTGAATAAAATGATGATTACTTGTGTATTGTTCTGTAGCACAATTTAATTTGGGTTTCTGAAAATAATAATAATAATATAAAAGACCAATTATGTAATTATCCAGGTTTTTTATTATTAACTCAAAAATAAATATGTGATTCACTGTATTAATAGATCAGTAATTTTGTAATTATTTGTTTTACTGAAC
Source organism: Oryx dammah (assembly GCF_014754425.2). Classification (NCBI taxonomy): domain Eukaryota; kingdom Metazoa; phylum Chordata; class Mammalia; order Artiodactyla; family Bovidae; genus Oryx; species Oryx dammah. Next base: position 131,601,524 of record NW_024070186.1, on the reverse strand, counting down.
AAAATAGCTTTGGCATGATCCTATTATTAATACATGACTATGTGTACATCTTAAATGCACATAGCAGAAAAAACTGGTATAAGAATTAAACTGAGCTACCTTACAAAACAAACTAATGAAATGCTACATGCATTTTTGAAATCTTAATAGTATTCAAATAGTAAGGTAAAGATAAATGACTTTGACCCGTCACTGAACTCTCAGGTTATAAAAATGAGTCTTGGGAACTTTGAATTATACCAGCATATAACATTATACTATCTCTTTTGAGTATGCACTAGGTATCTACAAAGTAAGGAAGATTCCCCAGGCATTGCAGAGGTTTATTTTTCATATAGCATCTGAACTAAAATATGTTATACTATAATAGTTATTTGAGTTTTCTTGCTTTATAAGGCCTAAGTTAGAAACTTTATGTTGCCTGAGTGCTTTTTGTGGCATAGCTATAAGCAGAGCAGTAAGAAAGTGAGAGGAAACTAATAAATTAGAAGGCATAAGTACGTTTCTTGCATGTATGCTAATAGCTAATAAAACATTAAGCAGTATCATGTCACATTGACTTAAAGTGTAACTATATACAATAATTTTGAATGAAATGAAAACATGTACAAGAAAATAAATATATGTACATAAACCTTCTCAGGCCATAATAAACATAATATTAAACTCATAAGATGTTGAAAATTTATTAGTTAACCTTTTGCCAGAATATATTTCCCAACATATTACACTAAGATACAAGAAAAAGACATAACACATTTCATTTTTCAATAAGAATTTGGAGTCTGCTCAGATAGAGTACTATTCATCAGAAACACCTATTGCACTTTGGTGATTTTACAAGGTGATTTTAAACTGCTACTTATCCTATACTATACACTAATGTTATTGAGTTTCTGCTAAAAGAAGTAGAATTCATTGTGTATGTGTATGGGTGGTAAGGTCAATTTAATATATGTGTCTGAGCAGACCTTTCATGTAAAATTTAAAATGTAATTACTACAGGAAATTTTTCTGTGCTCAAAGAAAGTTCGTAAGTTTCCAAGGGTGAAATTTGATTAAACAAAACAGTACATAATTCATTTCAGAAAAAGCTTTCTTAATTTTAAGAAGTAAAAGCTGCACAAATTTGCATATATCTATGAAAATGTCACCAAGATTGCCAAGATTAAATAAAAACATAATCAAGGAATATTGATTGGTGGTGGACTTGTTTCATATTCATTTGTTTGCATTTTTCAGTGGATAGTATATTGGTTATAAAAACTGGACCAAAAAAACTGCAAGAGGGCATATTTTTTTCTATGGAGATGGACCAGTATTTTGTATCTTCAAATGACATCTCCAGGCAGCTTTAGAAGTTAGTGTTAGAGCAGAAATACAAGACAGAATCAGTGCCTTATAATAACATTCTCTATATCTTGTTCCCTTTGTTTACTTTCTAGGTAAAGCCTTTACCTCCTCTCAAAGACCTCGACCAACCAGCCCATTTTCTACTGACAGTAACACCAGTGCAGCCCTGAGTCAAAGTCAGAGGCCTCGGCCCACTAAAAAACACAAGGGTGGGCGAGTGGACCCGCAACCAGCATTGCCTCACCGAAGGGAAGCAATGACAGATGGTAGGTTTGTTTTCTTCTCTCTGGTCTCCTAACTGAAGAGACATGTTCTGTGAAGTCATTAACTTAGCTTAAAGATACGAAGGTAGATCAGGTATCACCTTGATATGTGACCAGGCTGAACACCTGGCAGTGTGGTCTTGTTTCAATAAAACACCCCCTTTTCTTTAACAATCTGGATTTATTCCTAATTATCCAACCCCAAGAAATATATGCCATCCTGCTTGACAATGTTGATTTTTCTGCTGTTCTGGCATTTTTCCCTTAGTGCTTTCCAACGACCATTCCTTTTTAAGATTAAGGAAGAAAACATAAGTAGCATGTGCGGTCGCCATGTTGTCAAATCATTTTTTTGTGTGTGGGGGGTATTTATTTATTTATTTATTTATTTTAATTTACTTTACAATTCTGTATTGGTTTTGCCATACATTGGCATGAATCCACCACGGGTGTACATGGGTTCCCAAACATGAACCCCCCTCCCACCCCCCTCCCCACAACATCTCTCTGGGTCATCCCCGTGTACCAGCCCCAAGCATGCCGTGTCCTGCATCGGACATAGACTGGCGATTCGATTCTTACATGATATTATACATGTTTCAATGCCATTCTCCCAAATCATCTCACCCTCTCCTTTTCCCTCTGAGTTCAAAAGTCCACTATACACATCTGTGTCTGTTTTGCTGTCCTGCATACAGGGTCATCATTGAAGCTGAATTAAGATATCTTAGATGGTATTTAACTTTTGAAAAAGGCTGTGATTTCCAGTTTATGAATTTTTAAATTTCATGAATTTGAGGGCTAAAAATATGTTATAGACCTTCTGGTTGATGGGTCAGTAAACTTTTTCTGAGAAGTCCAGAGAGTAAATATGTTTGGCTTTAGCCAAGCCAAACAATCTCTATCAAGACTACTTAACACTACCATTGTAGTGTCTGTGCAGCTATAGAAAAAAATAAATGAATGGATATGACTGATTTCCAATAAAACTTCATTGACAAAACAATGGCTTACTTTGGCCCATAGCTTGCTGATTTATTTCAGTTTTTTCAATTATATACAGCCTCCAATCTTTGAGTATTTGCTTAAATACTGCTAGTTTCAGGAAACAAAATATTATTGGAAGACATCCTTTTTCAATAATGAATAGTTCATCAACTCTGTTTTCAACTTAATTATCATATGTTTAAATATAGGGAAAAAAGTATTTATACTGAGGTTTTATCCTAAGGAATATGTAAAATAATATATGTAAAGAGCCCAGTATAATGTCAGACCCAAAGGTAAATTTCTTCCAATTTCTCTATACTGTCTCCACTAAGCACACAAACTTTTTCCTTAGATAGCACTACCACACATCAAAAGAATGAACCTTGCCAGGCTGCACATTAGAACCATCTGGGGAACTCTTAAAATATACCCTGGAGATTCTGATTTAATTGTTCTGGGGTGAAAACCAGTCATGAATATTTTTAAAGCTCCACTGGAGAACCTAATATGCAGTTAGCTTTGAGAAGCTGTAACTGAGTTCTTGGCACTCATCTCAGTCTCTTAGACTTACATTATAGGACAGGATGAGGCTTCCTTGGAAAGGAAGTATTTGCTCTTTATTGGTTTGAGGGTAGGTCTTTATCTGGCAGTCTCCATTGTGCTTTCTCTTGTCATTTTATAATGCTAAGAAGACTTTAAATGCCCAAAATAATTTGTCTAAAAGCCTTCAGGTTTACTTATCTTTCCTGCTTCCTTTGTTTTCATTGGAAAGTGTTTCTGTGGAATACAAGGGTAAGGGTACAATCAAGATTTTGATTCCCGGTGAGTGGATATCCTGTGGTGAGCAAAAATGTGTACCACCTCCTTTCTGCCCCCAATGATCTGAAGATTAGTTGAGCACTTGAAGCAGTCTATAGTGTTGATCTTATTCCTTCTAAATACAAAGGACTACTCACTGATGTTCTATTACAAATCTCAGCATTAATAATTCTGTATGATTTTCCTGCTGTGAATCTCATGAAGAGAGGGAAATATCCAGGGACTATGTGGGTTTTTGGTGCCTTCTCCAAAATGTTTGAAGATCATATCCAGAATATGTGGAAGATATAAAATATAAATCAATAAAATAGCTCTTTTGTTTCTCCCTAAAACATTTTCCTTGCAAGCTTTTTTCAGAATATCTAGTTAAAGTAAGCTACATCCTAGTTTAAAGCATGATTGATATATTGCTTATATTTCTAAAAAACAAATAGGTTCCTAAACTTTCAAATTTACTAACATTCCAAAAAAGATTTTGGATTATGTATCATTAATAGATACATTCTGAAAGTACTGATATTGCAAAGCATATTTTGGCTCACATGTTTGATCCAAAGACATTTTAGGTATGATAAAGAAGATTTATTTTGGATTGCAATGTACAGGTTATCTTTAAGAATACTGTTATTTTACCACAGATGTTTATGCCATAGTTTTTATATGGTATGAATCCATGCATCAGTAATAAGTTCATATGATTTGTATGTAAAATCAAACTGTTCTTTTGGGGAAGTTTAGTAGCACTTAGTGTATAGATCTTTTACAGTAAAAATTTTTGCATTATAGATTTTACAACAGTATTTATGAATAGATTAATCAGGGTAAATATTGATGGCTGCTGTACCAAACAGCTTCTGTTCCCCTCAGTGGCTTAGCATGGTAAGAATTTATTTCTCACAGACACAGTGATTTATAAAGGTCAGGTGGCTTGCCTCGAAATTGTAGTGTAAAGATGTTTGCTTCTTAAATATTGATACCCTGTTGGTTTCTGAGTGAGGGAAGACAGAACATAAGTGATTATCTGGAATGTTCTATGGCTAGTTAGTGACTCAGATGGTAAAGAATCTGCCTGCAATGTATGAGACCCAGGTTCGAATGCTAGGTTGGGAAGATCCCCTGGAGAAGGAACTAGCAACCCACTCCAGTATTCTTGCTTGGAGAATCCCATGGACAGAGGAACCTGGTGGACCATGGGGTTGCAAAGAGTTTGGCACAAGTGAGCAACTAGATAAGATGATGGCTAGTCCCGCAGGTGGTATATTCATTCCTTCATGGACAGGAACTCTGTCATATGGCATCAAACTAACTACTGGAGCAGGAATATTAGTATTGTAGGCAGTATCAGTCTCTGTTTCAAAGACAATGCAAAAACCCACACATATACTAAGAAATGTTCTTTCCCCTTGGATAAAGTCTCACCTAAGTAGGCATTGTTCAGTGCAAATCATCTATTCTATTTGCAAGAGCCAAAGAATATCCTTTAAAGCAAATACATTGACCAATGTTGAACAAAGGAGGCAAGAGAGGTAGTTCTCTGTCAGCCCTTTTTCCCTAAATCATCACCTTCCAGCTTGTCCTTCCCTCATCCTAATGTCTCTTCAGAGAAAAGGCTCTTTCCCAGCTCTGCCATGGAATAACTTTGACCTTTGAGCAAATTAGTCATTATTCTATTCATTAATCTATTCATTCATAAACCTGTTCATTCAAATATTTATTAAGCTCCTACCAAATGACAGGCACAGTGGGAACTATACAGACAAAATCCCCCGGCCTCCTGTAGCTTACATTCTAGTGAGAGAAAATAGATAAAGACCACCATATATATAAAAGTGAAAAATAAAGGTATACAAGATGGTGGTTTCATGGAGAGAATAAAACATAGGAAGGAAGTTGAGAAATATAGACATGCAGGAGATATTTTTAATGTAGAGTGCTCAGGGGAGGCCTTACCAAGAAGATGACATTTGAGAAAAGATTGGAAGATTACAAGAGAAAGAACAATGCTTATATCTGCAGAAAAGTCATTCCAGGAAATGAGAACAGCGAGTAGAATCCTGAAGTATTTAATTAAAAGGAAGAGGAACAGTGTGACTGAAGCGGTGTGTGTACTCAGTCATTCAGTCGTGTCTGTGACCCCATGGACTGTAGCTGAAGCAGAGAGGGCCACAAAATGAGTGTGAAGTCAGACAAGTAAGTGAGGACCATTTTTCTGAAGCCCCTATAAGCCTCTGTAAGGACATTGGCTCTTTACTTTGAGAAAACAGTAATGGTGTGTGCACATGTGTGTGTCTGAGAGAGAGAGACAGAGAGAGTGTGTGTGCATAAGGCAGGGGAGTTACAGATTTTCCTTATGTTTTTATTGAAAAATCATTCTGGATGCTCTGTTGAGATAGCCTGAATGTGATTCTGTGTAGAATCACACAGAAACTGTATAAGTAACGTAAGGAATAGGTGGTTGAGATCCATGCCAAGGTAGAATCAGTGGAAGCAAAGAGAAAGGGTGAATTCTAAACATGGAGGCAGAGCCACAGGCTAATGAAATTAGTAAAAGTATAAAGCAGGGAAGCCAAAGATTACTCCAATCTTATGCCAGCTTGTAGTAACTGAGATGAGGAACATTAGGGAGGAAACATTTTGCACAGGAAGTTCTAGAGCTCAGTTTCTAGGTGTGAAATTTGAGATGCTTACTAAACATCAAAGCCAAACTCTCCAACATGGATTTACTTAAGATGAATCTGGGTTCATGGAAGGAGAGACCCAGGCTGGAGATATTTTGATTTTTTTATGCCTATTTTTCTTACCTAAAAAAGAGTATCATAATGACACACATATCACTGGATTGTTGTGCCTGACAATTGCAAATTCTCAGCAGGACAGCAAGAGTCTCTTTGGTGAATTGATTTAGTTGAAATGAATCAACAGAGAAATGAATAATAAATTTAATTTAAGTAAACATATTTGATTACATTCTTTCATTTTTTCCACAGCCATTCTTAATCTCATCTTTTTTTCCAGTTTGTTTATTTCAGTGTGCTTTCAATGTTCTTTTATCTTAAACTATACAAACTCCAAGGATATTACTTAATTATGTAGCCATATAATTTCAGGTTAAATTAAATAGTAATCAGAATTTTAGCTAGCATAAGCAGATGCCATTTTGGCCATTTTAAAAATTAAGCTGCTCTGATGGAGAATAAAAATCAATGACAAAGATATGTTATTTTAGAAGCAAATGTAATAATTTCTCCCCAACTGGCAGTCTTAAGTCCAATAACTCAAGTAAAATAATTAATTTGCATTTATAATAATACAAACTGAAGGAAATCAGTATTGAGTATAGAGGAAGCACCAAACTCATTGGTGACTTATTCAACAAACAGATCTCTCAATATTGGATTAGCTTTTCATTTTGGAAGAAATGTTCCAATTGCAACTCTGTTCTCCCAGATAGAAACCAAGTTCCCTTCAATAATTAGTAATTCGTAATCTAACAAGATGATGTACATAAGAACTGAGAATGCTGCGCCAATGTAGGAACTCCCCAAGTAAATCTTGAGGAGATTTTCATTGTCAGTTCAATGAAGGTCAATATTAGTTTGCTCATAAAGGAGAATATGAAGCTTCTTAAGAAAGTCTTTTAAAGGAGGGACTTAGCCTTCCTTAAAGAAACTATCTTGTGTACACAAGAAATTTATACCTTCTCCTTTGGAATTTCATGAACAATATTATTAGAAACAAGTGCACCATTGCTAAAATGGCATGGAAAATAATTATCTATGTTATATATATTATCCTCTATTAATGATACAAGTATGCATATTGTCCATGATAATTGATCTTGGTGAACAAAAATATATCTGTTGATACTCTAAGGATGAACGAAGTTTACAGCAACATTCCAGAAAAATGAGGAGGAAATAATCCAAAGGAATGTTAGAATGTTTGGAAGATCTCAAAATCTTCAGCAAAGTAATATTAGTATAGGACTAGTATAACAGTATATAATAGAACTATAATACTTAAAGAAATATGAAAAAGCGACTCTGATTTCACAATTGAAGACATTTAAACTATAAAAGTGCCATGGTCTAACAAGCTAATAAGAGAAAATGAAAAATTAGCTAGGTATTTGAACTTTTAATTTTTTCATATATTTAATGTAAAGAGCTTTTATGAAAAATGATTTATTCCACTACATCTCAGTTTTTCATGATGCATTGCCTTCTCTAGCACCATGAAGCATATTCTATCTAAAATCTGAACATTGGTTATTACTTATTAAAATTAATACATTGGAAGATTATAATATATTAGTTGTAACTCATTAGCTAACTCATGAAACGAACAGCTAGAATTGGTTGTCAGGCAGAAAGTTAATTGCATTTAATAAATGTTAGCTTAACACTTTGACTGTTGCTGAATGTGCCACATACACGAATAAGAGCAGTCATATGCTTGTATGATACAGCATACAGTTCTTAATTTCCCGAGGGCAACATTTCCTAGGGAGATTGACAGGGCAGCTTTTATTCTTCCCAGGGTCTTTTATTAACACAGCTGCTAGAATTTCTAGTTGTTTTGTGTCCTAGTATTCTACTTTAGGGAGGTGGCAGTGGAGAATGGATTAAAGATGGAGAAATCATAAACTGTCCTTTACACCTTGAACATCAGCCTCCATGTGCAATTGAAAACATTCACCATGTACAGTAGTTGGAGAAAATCGGTTGATTTTATTTCAAAGGCACTGTGATCAAAAGATAGCAAAGAGATCAATAATATCCACTTCAGATATAAATAACTGAACTTTCCTCTCCAAAATTTAATTTGTATGGGTGATACCTTTAGGAGGGCGACGTTTTTCTTTTTTCTTCTTCTTGAATTAAAACCTGTAATTTTTTCATTACATTTTAGTTTATTCTAAACATTATTCAAAATTTTTAGATCTTCCACCACCACCAGATCCCCCTCCAGGTCAGGGTTTAAGGCAGCAGATAGGCTCGAGCCAGCATGCTGGTAACGTGGAAAATTCAACAGAGAGAAAAGGAAGCTCTCTGGAGAGACAGCAAGCAGCCAACTTAGAAGACACAAAGAGCTCTTTGGATTGTCCAGCTAAAACGTCCCTAGAGTGGCAGCGACAAACCCAGGAATGGATAAACTCCACTGAACGCCCAGAAGACATACGGAAAGCCCTCCACAAACAAGGTGTCGGACCAGGTGTGTTCTGCACAGTCCCAAGAAAGTGTGGACTTTGACCTTTTTTTTTCTACCAGGTATTTTGGAAATGCCAGTTGTCTAAGGGCATCTGAAATGTATTTGCCTTGAATCACTAATTGAAGTTGGAATTCACAGCAAGCTCACCTGCGCATCCCTTAAGGCTGAGTCCAGTAGGGGTCCTTCCTCAAATTAACCTCTTCATAGGGTCTTTGAGCCCAAGACACATCTGGGCTTCATCTATAATGCTCAGGAAACCATTTGATTTTTTTTTTTTTTTTTGCCATTTTTGTTTGTATTGAGTACTTGTAAGACCACTAAACTTCATCTTTAGTATCAGTTGAATCTCTTCCTTCAACCAGTTTGTCCATTTTGACTGAAGTAACTAGTCATTTTTAGAGAACTCACTTCAGTCAAATTGGTAAATTAATGGAAATAACAAAGTTGCAAATAAACAGACAATCACAGAATTCTCATATTAGAAAAGGTTAAACTGGCACCTGCACTTGCTCCAACTGATTAAATTGAGTTGATTATTAGCACTTCAATGGGAAATGTTTTTGCTTATAAATCAAGCTTGCTGGAAATGTCACAAAATAAGTCTCATCGTTTGCAGTTGGAATTTTTTTTTTTTGGTGGAGGTACGTTTAACCAGTTATAGAAATCATTTCTGCAACATCTCTTCTTATGTCAGAATTCATTGAGTATTAAACCTTATACACACACACGTGCACATTGAAAGTTTCCTTGCACATTCTTTTATTTATTTGGACTCAGTCTTTTCTGGATATGTCCTCTACTCATGCGTGTTCAATAATTTTGGCACAACTTGGTGCTTAAAGTTTTAGCTTGAAATATAGTTAGGAAAGAGCCAAAAGATGATAATATTAATATCTAGATTTAGTGGAACATTTAGGAAGCTTACATCATTAAGACTGTAAAAGAAAGGTCATGTGATCCTTGTCATTAAAGCTATCTAAGAAGAGAAATGCTAAATCCAGTTAGCATGTTTTTTAGTCATCTAATCACAGTAATGATAACTCATACCTAGAAAGAGGGAAGAAACACAGGGGTGGAGAGGAAGAGAGATGGGGGAAAAAATGAAAGAAGAAAGAAAGAGAGAAAAACAGTAGCATTTCAAAGTATTAAGTATTTAGTAATGCACATCATGAATTATTTTTAGAGAGACGGCACATAAAAAGGATAGGAACATTATTTATTAAAATGAATGAGTTTCTCTTTTTCTTTTAAGGAAATAAACAGCTTTTCAAATAGTGTATTTCTATTCAAAGAAGCAATAGAAATTTAAGAAGCTTAGTTTATTAACTAACATATAGATCTTTATCTAAACTGAGAAAATGTTGCCATAATTTAAGACAAAAACCATGTTCCTTCCATCTTAATGAAAAAATTAAATTTCAGCCCCATTGAACCCGGAAATTATTTTCAGAAAAGATTTTGTCAAACATTACAGTCATTATATGCAAATCTTTCATAATGAATTTAAATTTTGCAAATAATACATGACAATATGTACGTATCCCAAGATCTCTTTTAATTTAATCCTGCCTCAGTTCCTGTTGTAGGAAATGTTGCCTGCAACATAGAAATTCCTTTAATATCTGGGTCTTGTTAAATTCTTGATTTTACTGAACAGTGAAATGATAAAAAAGCCTAACTTGAGCTTAAAGCTAAATCTGTTTTGCCTCTGTGCGGCTGTTCACCTAAACCCATTGCGTTCCCTTTTTTTCAGAGGAGACGTTGGTGCCCTACAGCAAGCCCAATTTCCCATCTCCAGGGGGTCACAGCTCGTCAGGAACGGCTTCTTCTAAGGGATCCACTGGACCTAGGAAAACCGATGCTTTGAGGGGAAGCCACCAACGCAATGCCAGCGACCTTCTTGACATAGGATATATGGGCTCAAATAGTCAAGGACAGTTTACAGGTGAATTATGTAAGTGCCTTAGGGCATTTAAATGGCTGTGGTGATTCAGAAAGAAAACTGGGCGAATAGCGTAAGGGAGAAAAATGTTTTCCTTGACCCTCTTAGAATATCTGACTGGGTCTGAAAACCAAACTGATGAGAGGGATTAACAGGGGGAAGAAAAGCATACAAATTTTATTGAATTTTTACATGAACATGGGAGCCTTCACAGGAGAATGAAGACTCAAAGAAGGGACCAGAGCAGTAAACTTTTTGCTCCGTTAGACAAAGAAACAGTAAATGTGTGAGAATTTAAAAAGAGGTTTGGGCTGGGAGTAGTAAAGGGTGAAGAAGTAACTAAGGGTTAGTTTAACAAGGTTTTAACAAGAATATCTTCCCTCCTCTGGGTACAGGGCAGGTATCTGTCACATAGATTTTATCATCATCCTTCAGGGAAGGGTGAGGTGGGAGAGGTCAGGGTGCTCTTCATGCTTCTGCTATTTTTTTTTCAAACTCCCTCACTCTAAGATATTCAATATGCTAAAGTTACCATATTTTGAAGTATGTCCTGAATCTTATCAATAACACTGCCACAGTAAACAAATTTCGAAATTATAGAAAGCTCGCTTTACAATGAGAAAAAAATTGAATTCTGATTTTGATCAAGTTTGGTTATAATAAAGACCATTGGTGTTTCTGTCAGTCAAATAAACATTTCTTCTGTCTCAAGCTTGGATTTTTCTGTATAGAAATTGTAGAAGTTAGGCAATTAATTTTAATACTTACATGTTGATTAAATATAGTTTTTTTTGTAGTTTTCTTTGTCTGTTTAACTGAGCACAATAGGGAAATATTGGCCCATTGATAGTTTTAAAGAACCTTCTTGGGAATTCCTCATCCCCTAGTCGCTCTTCATTTTTTTATTTCGTACATTTAGGAAGTCAGCCTTGAAAAGTTCATCATTGATTTTTGTTAATTTGTAGTACTTTGATTGCAGTAACATATAAATTTTTTTTGATAAAGAACTGGCATTGGTAGTTAATATAATTAAACTACTTTTTAAGTATAAAATACTAGAGAAAGAGAGGATGTCACAGTTTGTCATACACAGTATAAAGCATTGAATTCTTTGTGTTCATTGCATCATGAAAGTTACCAATTTCACTAACCAGTGTCAGTATTATATTTTCAACTGCTTCCTTGAATTCAGTATATCTGAAGGAATCGCCCTGAGTTCCAATCTTCTCAACCTTCTCTGGTTATGTGAGAAAAGAAAGGAAACTGCTTTCCTGACTCTCGATGCCCATATCTAAAGCATTGCATTACTCTTAAGCTCACTTTACTCTGATGCTCAGACTGGGGAATGCCATGAGATAATGAAAGCTGAAAGTACTTTCACAACTGTAAATTTCTTTCATTTTAATTAATGGGAGTTATTATTGTTACCTGTTACTAATCTGATTATAATTTAGATGTGTTTGTCATTTTAATTTGATTCAGGACTACTTGGATTTTACTGTAACTATTATATGGGAGTAATTATAGGCTCATAAGAAATATAAAAATGATTCACTTGGATTTTAAGTCTCGAAATTTTACAATCTTCTTTGTCTTTCCCTTTCCATAAGCAAAAATTTTTAAATTCACAACCTCAGAAAATCCAAGATGTCATCTTCATCTATTATCTATTTGCCTTGCTTTTTGTTATGCTGATCAATGTACAGAATACTTAATTTAAATGCAAACTTATTTCTGTTTTGTTTTGTTTTTTTTAATCTCTTCACAGAGTAACTGAGAGGAGACATGCAAAGCTGCTCTGAAAGACCATCAGGTCTGAACTCATGGAAGTGATTAACACTAAACAGTGCAATGAACAATTTCTTTATTTATGTACTATTAAAAGAACTGTAAATGCAATGTAAAGACACACAGCCACACATATCCCACAGATATTTTACTTGTGTTCTTCTCTTAAGTACACCACCCACCTTAACTCTTTCTTGTCAGGAGTATATAAAAAAGAAAGAAAACAAAGCTCGCCCTCCAGGAAGAAAAGGATTTTCCTCTGTATATAATTTCTTTTGTGCATTGCTATGCAAGCTCACTCTTTTTAGCTCTGTTCATATTATTGTCTGTTCTTATTGGTCTGTTGTACTATATGTGAATTAATAGGCTGTGGTGCCATATATTAACTTTTAATTGTGTAACTTTTATGTTTAAATTTTGCACTGCAATTTTATTTGGTGATAAGCACAAATCTCTACTCCTCGTGACATGAAGAAAAAGACTGAATGTGAAGGGAGTTTCTGTACTGTAAGCTAGGTTGGATAATGCTGGTTGTAACCAATGACATTAGGGGGGTTTCAGTTGGGGTGTAGAAATAGAAAGATGCAAAGGAACAGTGATGTTGGCTAAGTCTTGTTTGAACATCAGGGACTGAGTCAATAATAAAAAAGAAAAGAAAAGCAGTTACATGGCTTTTACTGTTGATAAGAACAGGGGTCAAAAGAAGGAAGTTGAAATCCCAAAACTGAATAGGCATTGAAATATACAGGTAGCAATGATGTACTAAACTTGCTTTTTAAAAAAGGAAATTAAAGTTACGTTTAGAAACAACTTTACCTGTCATTGTAATTGACCTGCCTCTGAATTACAACAAGCAAAAGGAAATTAGTGTGTTTCACAAGAGCTGTATTTATATTACAGTTTTTCAAAAAAGCATTGTCTGAATTACCATAACTAATCTCTCCAACTCATTAAGTCAGAATATAATATGAAGTTCCCCAAGGAAACAAAATGAACTCTAGAATATCTAGCAAAATAGTTAAAGAGGCAGTTTATTGGTAGGACATACTTGGGCTGCTTCCAAATACAAAAACTCTATTGCAATATCTTGTTTCATCTTTCCAATACATGTACAGTACATGCTAGAGGATAGAGCTGCATCACTTAAATTCATGACTTTTTAAAAATAATGCAGTCTATTTGCAACTTTGTGTTTCATTTGATTAAGAAGTGAAGTTTATGCCACCAAATGTATAGCCAAATTGTAAGTGCTTAAAAAGCAGTGTTCAGAGTATGTTCAGTTCACAGTAAGTAGATTTATTGGAATAAATCTTTTATGGTTCATTCTCAGAAATTGGCTACCAACTAAAAAATGTTTGACCCATTTTGAATGAGTGAATTGAAAAGAATAATTTTAAAGAAGAACAATGCATGTTTATACACTTTTTAAATAAAACCAAACCTCATAAGTGGACATTAATAACAGTGTCCTGCCTCATTTGTTTCCATGACTTGGAGAACCAGAAGTTCCTGAACATCAGTCATGTATCATGCAAATGAAGATGACTTTGAAATATATATTAGCTACTGTACATGTATAGTCAATCAGTAAAGTAGAAGAGAAATTACCTGAAATTCCCACTTGTGACATTTTTCCATGTGCTACCTACACAATTGTAAATTATATTTCTAGTTATGCTTTCTCATGTTTGTCCTACGATATGTTCAGTAGTTGGTACGTTGAAAAATATTCACTAGGATGGTTAAGATCAATTTTAAAACATGGGGCCACTTTGAATGACAATTCATACTCTGTGCGTTATTGCTTAGTCACCAACTGTGCATCATACTGTTATAGCAAAGGGAGGAACCGAGTTAAATGTTTCCATCTTTTTTGTTCCCTAAGGCTGCACCAACACAAGCAAGAGTAGAGGAACATAATGTTCTTTATGGGCCCCGACACCATCTTGGTCCCATGTAGTTCATTTCTACATTGAAGAGAAAAAGAATTCTGAGACACACTTATTATTCCCTTTGTCATCTTTCTACCATCAGTGCCTGAATTTTAATGCAGTTTGATTTCTCTGGGACAGAGAGACTGGGAATGATGAGACGTTTCTGTGAAGAATGAATACATACCTATATGCAACTGTAGGATGTGAGGAATTTAGTTTTTTATTTATGCAATCCCCTACTTCATCTCTTTCTATTTAAATGCAAAGTTTTGTTCATTTTTTGGTTCCTTCTTTATGCTTCATGCTCCTCTATAACCCAAGTTAGCCTGAAACTTTAATTCATTACAGATACTACACATAGACTACCCTGGTAACTGGCAGGTGTATGTGGCTAATAAACAAAGATTTCAAAACAGAGTATGTTTATGTGACTTCTGGAGTAATCCAGGGCATAGTATCATACCTTCCGTTCATAAAAAGTAACTGTTTTGGTTAGAGTATGTCAGGCCTTATGATTACTTGGAATGTTCTTCTACGATAGATCACGCTCCCCGTTAAGTTTAGTTTTAGATTAATTGGCTAATATTGCACCCAAAATATTCTCCTCCTGTAGATATAAAGCAAGAAAAAAATACTGTGGCTATTCACATGAATTCAGGAAGACTACCAAAAATCAAAGCCTTTGTCACCTTGCTATATGTAAAAAACTTCCAGTAAGTATAAATCAGAATGTCATGAGAGCTACCATGAATTTTTTCATTTGGAAGCCAGTTAAATGATTGGAAATTCACAGAACTCACTCTTACGCAGGTCTAAACAGAGGCCTCCCTAAGCTGTCAGAAGGAAGTCTAGGTAGGAGAATGTAATCTCATCTTGCCCTCACAGGCAGCCCTGCTGTGTCATCACGCGCCACACGAGAATAGCTCCATTCCTAACACATACAGTTTGCACGGGGGGCAGCGGCCGAATTAGTATCCAACTCATGTATGCCTCAGTGTAGGCAAGCAGAGTGGCCCTACCCATTCTCCAATTCCCCCACAGGCTGAATTTAAAGTACGGGGATATGAAAACAACTGATTTCTTCACAGGATTTGAATCCAGTTCAATGGTGAATATAGGAAAATGAAGACCAGCATTTACAACAAACTGTAATCAAAGGGAAGTAAAAACATTGCAAGCTGATTTTCTCGGGGTAACAAAACATTAAATGGTGTTCTATGTCATAGCCTACTGCTCTATTTAAATATACTTTCAATAGGTTTTGAGTTGAAAGTTTGTATGAGTTTAATAGAACACCTCCAGATTTCTATTCAACAAAGTTATGTTATTGCCCGTTGACAACTTAATTATAATATGAAGGAGCTCTAAACTATGGTTTATCTTCTCCACTGGAAAGTGATTGTGTGTCAGTATTAAAGATATGCAGAACCATAACATTCACTAATTTGTTCACCTGCTTCTGTATACTGTATTTATAGAATTACTTGACAAGAATTGGTGTAAAGCAACATGTCTTTCCACATTATCTTAGAGGTGAAGTTAACTTTTCTTTTGCTTCTCTATGGATATGTACTTCAAATGAAACACCATACTTTTTTAATGAAGTTCAATTTACTAATTTTTCTGGTCTCATACTTTTCAAAACCATTTATTGTGACTAAAGTGTTGCAAGATAAGGGATTTTGTGGCCGTGGGTAGACTTTTTATACTTTGTTTTATAGATGGATTTTTTTTTATTGTAGTTTGTTTAAGTCACCAAACAGCGTCCAAAATCTTAATGTGTTTCATTTGATGTTGTTAGATCAGAAAAGAAATTGGCATAAAATTGGTTAATAGTATTGTCAAAGAATTGTGTATTGTGTACTCACTGGGAAAAAAAT
The DNA here is from genome assembly GCF_014754425.2 of Oryx dammah. Classification (NCBI taxonomy): domain Eukaryota; kingdom Metazoa; phylum Chordata; class Mammalia; order Artiodactyla; family Bovidae; genus Oryx; species Oryx dammah. The sequence continues at coordinate 131,585,344 of NW_024070186.1, read as the reverse complement.
AAAGTATATTCACATTTCAAATTTGTAAAAAAGCCATTTATGTAAAACAGACTTGCTTGCTTTGATTTGTAGACAAATCAAAAACAGACCATTTTGTCACTTTTAGAATTCTACATTAATATTTTATGACCAAATGCATAATCTTACTTTCTTATTTGGTTATGGATTGGGTGGTGATTAATAGAAATTGGTGTTGATGTATAGCAAGTGACTAAAAGTCACTGATAAAGAATGTTAAAAGCATTTGAAATTATAGATCCCACTCTATGAGCACTACTTTAGCGATCTGATCTTCCCCACCCATGAAGTCCTTCAGATAGATACAATGTAAAGTTTTTGGCTGCAAAAGTACTTAACAAATTATTTTTAATATTTAATTATTTTACTAAATAATTACTTTTTAAATATAATTAAGTGTGAGAATTGGAAGAAAATGGGTATTTCTTAATTGCTTTAGAATAATTCATGAAAAATTTTTTAAGATGATGGATGTCAAACAGTTATCTTAGAGACTGGGTAGAAAAGAAAAATTCTCTTAATCTATTGTACTTCATAAATACTTCATTCTTTTTTACTAAGTACAATTACAGGATAAGATGCTCTCTAAAAATAAAAAGAACTTTGGAGTTCTTTAATAATCTTAGTAATAGGAAAATTTAAAATAGAAAACTTTAATTCACTTAAAAATATTAAAAATATCCATGGTAAGTGGACAATAGATTTCAGAGATCCATTTAATTTAGGTTAACAATAAGATGATAAATAGTATTAAAATAATATTACATCAATAGCAATGTATATGTGGATAAAGATAAAATATACCAGTTACCAATATGAAAATGATAGTGCTTTGCTCAGTTGCATCTGACTCTTTGTGACCTGTGGACTATATAGCCTGCCAGGCTCCTTCTGTCCATGGGATTCTCCAGACAAGAATATTGGAGTGGGTTGCCATGCCCTCTTCCAGGGGATCTTCCCTACCCAGGAATCAAACCCATGTCTCCAGGGTCTCCTGTATTTCAGGGAGGTTCTTTACCCACTGAGGCACCTACAAAACAAGCATTGCTTTGTTGAATCTGAGTATGCCATGGAAGTTCCTACAAATGGCAGAAGAGAAAAGTTATCAAAAAGATTTATTAAAGTAATACACTATCCTCTCAGTTATGGTACATGAGCTAGAGAAAAGGTATATCAATGGTACGTGTTTAAACAACAAATAATATTTAATGCCCTCAACTTGTGAAAATGTATTTTATCTTTTGAAGAAGAAATCAGCAGAGTTCATCTAAATTTCACTTCATAGCAGAGATGTGAAATAAAACTTCAGTAATAGAAAACTGTCACAAGAATTCAAAAGAAAAGGCAAGTACAAATACTTGCTAAGGATAGGGCCTGGCAGTGGCAAGGGCAAGGTGGGGGATGTGGGTGTGTGCTCTGTCCTGTCCAGCTCTTTGCAACTCTTAATTTCTGCAGCCTGCCAGGCTCCTCTGTCCATGGAATTTTCCAGGCAAAAATAGGGGAATGGGTTGCCATTTCCTACTCTGGGTGATTTTCCCGACTCAGGGCTCGAACCTGCATCTCTTGCATCGCCTGCCTTGGCAAGTGGATTCTTTACCACTGCATCACCTGGGGAGCCCAGGGTGGGCTGGGGGGATTTTGAGGACTCTTTAACCTGAATGAATTTAGCATCTGGTTTTGGCCTTCACCCTCAGAAGGAGTTTTTTCTAGGCCCAGAGAAAGGAATCTGATACACAAAAGTGTTGCAAAGCTGTCAGGAATCCCAGTGATGGGTGAAGAACATTTGTATGACTTCATTTAATTTATAAAGAACTACAAAAGTGAATTCCTTTGCAGCTTCTAGTTAACACATTTTCTCCTTCTAGCTGTCAAGCTACAAGAAATATATATATACATATATATATACACACATATATATAATGTTCTTAATAAAGGAAAAATACTTTTGTTTTATAATGCAAATAAATCACCTTTGGCTCAGGTCAGTGTCCAATTTGTTGGCTCTTGTAACAGCCCTTAGATCAGAGTACCCTTTGTCGCTAAAAAAAAAAATGCCTTGGTGGATTCAGCTTCTAGGTAGCAGACAACATTTTTTGGTCAATTTTTTCTTAGATGATGTTTTTCTAGACAACCACTATGAATGATTTGTTCCTGACAAACCAGTTGGTTTTTTTTGGCAGGGGGAGTTTTTTGTTGTTGTTGTTTTTGCCCTTGTTTCCTTACTCCTCCTTTTTGCAAGCACATGTTGATATATTATGCTAAGAATTAAATATTCAGAATAATTAAAACAAATAGCTTTTGCCTGCATAAATAGATTAGTATCTCTTGTGAAGTCTGCCCCTGATCTCTAGAAAAGTATCTTTTTGATGAATGTTTTTGAACTAAAGGGAAAGAGGCACTAAGATAGGCTCTCCAAAATATTCACAAGCACTACAATTTGTGTTAGCTTCATTAACCTCCCCTTTGCCCCATCACTTTATCCAGTATTCTAGTTTTCCTCAAAATAGTGTACGAAATTTTAATAGGTATTTATAAAATAAAGAAGAAGGAGAGAATGAAAACTCTATAGTTGAATATGTACAGATTTCTTTACTACTAGACCCCTTTTCAAGTCTGTTCAAGGCATCTTATGAGACTAGTACTATGTGAACTCACTTTGAGAAGTACTTTCCTGGAAACTCATACTTCATTCTATTCCTAGGCTCTACATTAGTGACCCCCAAGGCATACATATCATGCCTTGCTGTGGTTTTTAAAAGTCAATATCAAGTCATGAGAAAGACACATGTGAATCCCAGGTTTTCTGAGAAGATGATGCTGTGGCTGCTTAGTCACTAAGTGGTATCTGACTCTGCAATACCATCAACTGTAACCCACCAGGCTTTTCTGTCTATGGCATTTCCCAGGTAAGAATACTTGAGTGGGTTGCCGTTTGCTTCTCCAGGGAATCTTCCCTACCCAGGGACTGAACTCATGTCTCCTGCCTTGGCGGGCAAATTCTTTACTACTGAGCCATGAGCTCAGCTACCACTGGGAAGCTTATGCTGTGGAGATAAAAAATACATAGAAATTGCATGTATCCTCCCCATTTTTAATAGAGTTTCAAGTACTTAACTGATATCAATACTGAGCACTTAGGCAACAAGTAAGCTTGCAATATGTTCCTTAGCTTTTCTGTATTTCTTTTGTGTATCAAATCATTAGGCTAAAATGAAACCATGAAAATACACTCACTGTCTTCCCTTCCTTTAACTTCCAACTCTTACAAAAGTATAGTTTATTCACTTTTCACTAGGTTCTACTTCAATTGGAACTTTGGTAAAAATAATAGTGGATCACACAAGATTTACAGAGATAGCTTATAATTTGTCAATAAGACAACACAGATCTGAGCTGCACTGAAGTGTGGAAAACAGCTAGTTAGTAATGATGAAATTCAATGTAGTCAGAAATGGATAAATATAAAAATCCAAAAGAGAAATTGAGGATTACCATTACATGAAATTTCACTGGCATTAAGTGTAAAAGGAGATAGGTTGTAAGGAAAATTGAAGTGAAATAGTGGGAGTAGGGATTTAAATGTGCTTGATTAATTTTGAATAATAGTAGATGAATGCAATCAATAGATTAGAATACCCCAACATAGCTGATTTGAGAGTAGTTGCTTATGGGTAATTGTTGGTTTAATAAAAAAGATGAAACAGGCAAATGGGAGCATCTTGGAAAAGGCAGAAGAGGAAAGCGACAGCTTAAGAAAAGAGATTAAAACATTTTCAATAAATGTGCAGGCATTTTTGTGTAAGTAATTATACTCCAGAGTTAAATTTGTCTTAATCAATATTAATGATGCTAATTTTTCCTAGCATTTTCCTGGCATTTAAAGTATACGACAACTGTACCTAAAATGTATAAAATACACACTTACAATATATGAAAAAGAAGCATAATTTTAAAGAAATATGTGTTAAGTGGCTAATATTATTTCATTCTTATTAAAATTATTTGACTAGTTATTATTACAAAAATTAAAACTTAATGATAGCTGTAGATATTTTGGATCTGTTTAATAATATTCCAAATAAAAAGCATTATAATACTTAAAATGTATTTTGTAGCCAATAAATGTATTAGGAGATACACACATATGCATTATATATATATACATATATACAATTTTCAATTCAGTAGAATCTAAGATATGATGAATACACTCATGGAGTATGGAAAAGAGGAAACTTGCAAAGAATACAAGCATCAATACAAGGATCCCAACCTGAACAATGCTTTACATAATTTCTCTTTCCCCTGGACAAATTATATAATCATTTATATGTATGTATTACCTACACTCTTGTGCATTTATGTTTATATATATGCATTTTATTTGTATGTATGTAGACATGGGCTTCCTTTTATCGTCTGTGTGGTTCAGATGGTAAAGAAACTGCCTGCAATGCAGGAGACCTGAGTTCTATCCCTGGGTCAGGAAGGTCCCCTGGAGAAGATAATGGCCACCTACTCCAGTATTCTTGTCTAGAGAATCCCACTGACAGAGGAGCCTGGTGGGCTACAGTCAGTGGGGTTGCAAAGAATTGGACATGACTGAATGACTAACACTTTCACATTTATCATGTAGATATACACTCATTTTTACATATACATTTATAATTATACATGTGTGTACATATATTTCTGTACACATATCAATAATTACATATTATATGCATCCTATATATTGTATATAAAAGTATATGTACATATATATCAAAAAATGGATATTTTATGGTTTGAATGACCAAATGTTTTAAAATGAATAAACAAATGTATACACAGTACTGTGCTTGGCACAATGTCATGGGGGGGGGCTGATAATGAGAAATAATACTATCTCATTATAAACTAGTTGAAAGTATTAGAAGGGATGAACATAATGTAGAAGTAGAAAATGAAGCAAATGTTGTAAGGCCATGAATGTTGCAGAAATCCATTTCAGGAGTTACCAGATAGGAGAGAGCACTGAGGGCTGCTACGGTTAATGAGACTTAGTGATAAAATGGATGGAGTTTGGCCGTAAATGGGAAGAACTGATAGAGGATCACCTGAAGAAGAGGAAGCAGATAGAATGCAGGATCACCTGGAGAAGAGGAAGCAGATAGAATGCAGGCTCTGGCCTACAGGAAACTGCAGTCTCATGAGAGAAGCAGTGAATTGAAGCAATATTTCCAAATGATGGAATCCAAGATCTGATCAATACATGCAGTGTTATAGTGAGGTTGTGAAAGGGTGCCTAAGTCAGACTCTAAGGGTCATGCCAGACCTTCCAGGCTAAGTAATGCCCCGGAGAGTCTCTATTCCTCCCTAACAAAGGGGTTAAATCAGGGCTTCATTTTCCCTCTGCAAAAGCCCATCCTTCTTTTTCCATTCTGGAGAGGTAAGGACATCTCACCCCCAAAGGAGACTTGTGCTTTTGTAAATGGTAAAATTCAATTTTATCTTTAAATTCTACATATCTAAACATGCCATGAATGTAATGTTTCCAAATGAAGAATGTTATATATGCCTAAATCTATAAACTAAATCAATACCATAATTATATCAGAGTGTGAAATATTCCCACTTAGAAAGTTGTGCAGTTTCATGTAAACAACAACAGGAAATACCAGGCAGAAACAGAATGAGACCAATTATGAGGAACACGGTCCCAAATGGAGCAGAGCAACTTTCCACACATGTGCGATTGAAGGCAGCGGAGCCAAACCAGACCCCAGGGCTCAAATAGAAACTTCATTAGGGAAAATTAAGAACAATACACGATGCTGAAATATCTGATACAATAACTGCCTGAGGACCAACCACAAAAGGAACAAAAACAAATCAAACTATATCCTGGCAAGAATAGATGAATGAAAACAAAGATAATTATGTGCAATAAAACTTTAGTAGGGAAAAAATGGAATTGAAAGCAAATCGTGGTCCTCCTGCTTTACCATCCTCCCATTCAGCCTTCCCCCAGGATCCTAATGAGTTGTTATCTCTTATTAAAGACCAACAACAGAAAAGCTCAGAAACATGAAAAATAATTAGAGCATAAGACTAAGTATGGATAATTATGAAATGGCAAAATATAATTAATCACCCATTCCCTGCAAATGTCTCTTCTAAAGTGACTCCATAATATTAAAATGCACAAGAACTTTAATTTTGTAAGACCCACACACATTTCTGAACACACACACACAAATGGCAAACAGAGCTATTTGCCAACAAAATTAAGTTGCTACGAGATTTTGGGGAAACAGTCAGCATACTCTTGAATGTGAGTTTGCTAGATTAACTCCTCAGACATAAACTATACCCGCTCAAACCTTTATTTGCTCTCTTTCTCTAGTTAGAGCTTGGCCTCAGGGGTTTCAAGTTTTGTATGTTTAAATTTAGTACTATTAGAAATTATTTTTCCCTTGAAAACATAGAGATTTATTTTCTAGTCCATCTGAGATTTGAGAGAGGGTTTCTTAATAAATATTGTGAGTTATTTAAAAATGTATGACACTGAAACATCATATCTTATGCCCCTTTTGTAACTTCTAGTTGCTGTCACATCATATCATATAGTCGCATGTCTGTTTGTAACCCCATGACCTGCCAGGCTCCTCTGTCCATGGGATTCTCCAGGTAAGAATACTGGAGTGGGTTGCCAGTTCCTTCTCCAGGGGATCTTCCTGACCCTGGCATCAAACCCAGGTCTCCCGCACTGCAGGCAGATTCTTTACCATCTGAGCCACCAGGGGTCTGACACAACACTAAATTGGAAGGCTGCCTAAAGTGATTATACTATACTAGAACCCACTGAATTATTTTACCACATTAAGTAAAATAGTATTATGACTTTTCATGTAAAAGCATTCATTTTATTTGACTAAATAATCTACTTAAGAAATTAAAGTCTAAACGTATTGCAAAATAAGCTAATTAGTAGTGGAAATGGAATATAAGGCAGCAAAGATATATTTAGAAACCACTAGGCACATGACTGTTGAGTAGTTAAGTTTGGGGCTTAAACCCACTTCAGAGGAGCAAAACTTAACACCTCATTTTACCTCTTTATGTCAAAGTAAATAACATGAAATTCTCTGAAGAGACAAACATATTTATTCTGCTAAAATCTCAAGCAAGCAAAAATGTACTAGGAGATTTTTTAAAAATATATATATAAATGGTGGGTAAGAAAGTAGAACTATCTTCAATTGCAGCTTTGCAAAAGTCAGAGAACTATTTCTCAAATAGATCATTTTTTAATATAAACCCTTTATGAAAGCAGAGGATTGAAGTCACAGTAAATATTACCTTATCCAAAGCAATTTTATTGGTGGTGTTAAAGTGTAGGCAGTAGACCAACATTTTGTACCTGGAGAGGTCAATCCACTTAAGCAACATATACTTAGGGAGCAAGTAGAGTCAATACTTTCCTGTGAGAAGATTCTTGCATCGTTTTCAGCATTTAGCAAATGCCTGAATGCTGCATTATGTGGGAGAAATTATCCTTGAATATAAAATGATTCCTGCATGTGCTCACGTGAAAGGTAATAAAGAAATTCAGCTATGCTGTGGAACACATACTGCAATTCACTGAGCCCACCAGAAGTCACCCAGTAAACTTATGGACCATCACAAGCAACTCGTCAGTTAAACCACTGAACCTTAGGTTCTCGATACAGATGTCAATGAGTGTGATATACAAATTGCTTTTAATACTGTCTAGGCGGCTGCGACCGGCACGCTAAGTGTGGCCGAGAGGAGCTACCCCATGGCCAAGGTCAGGGGCAGAAGCCTGGAGGACCGCATTCCTGAAGGGCGGCGGCCAAGAGGAGTTACCCCACGTCCAAGGTCAGGGGCAGTGGCCGAAAGTGCCAGGCTGCAATGGTGCAGAAACAGACAAGAGGAGCTACCCTGTGCCCGAGGCCAGGGGTGGCATGGGCGCAGGAGGGCCTAGAGGAGCCATCCCACGTTGAAGGTCAGGAAGGGCGGCAGTGAGGAGTTACCCCTCAACCAAGGTAAGGAGAAGCAGCTGTGCTATGCTGGAGCAGCCGTGAAGAGATACTCCACGCCTAAGGTAAGAGAAACCCAAGTAGGATGGTAGGTGTTGCAAGAGGGCATCAGAGGGCAGACACACTGAAACCATACTCACAGAAAACTAGTCAATCTAATCACACTAGGACCACAGCCTTGTCTAACTCAATGAAACCAAGCCATGCCCACGGGGCAACCCAAGACAGGCGGTCATGGTGGAGAGGTCTGACAGAATGTGGTCCACTGGAGAAGGGAATGGCAAACCACTTTAGTATTCTTGCCATGAGAACCTCATGAACAGCAGGAAAAGTCAAAATGATAGGATACTGAAAGAGGAACTCCTCAGGTCAGTGGGTGCCCAATATGCTACTGAAGATCAGTGGAGAAATAACTCCAGAAAGAATCAAGGGATGGAGCCAAAGCAAAAACAATACCCAGCTATGGATGTGACTGCTGATAGAAGCAATATCCGATGCTGTAAAGAGCAATATTGCATAGGAACCTGGAATGTCAGGTCCATGAATCAAGGCAAATTGGAAGTGGTCAAACAAGAGATGCCAAGAGTGAACGTCGACATTCTAGAAATCAGCAAACTAAAATGGACTGGAATGGGTGAATTTAACTCAGATGACCATTATATCTACTACTGTGGAGCCATCATGGTCAACAAAAGAGTCCGAAATGCAGTACTTGGATGCAATCTCAAAAACGCCAGAATGATCTCTGTTCGTTTTCAAGACAAACCATTCAATATCACGGTAATCCAAGTCTATGCCCCAACCAGTAATGCTGAAGAAGCTGAAGTTGAATGGTTCTATGAAGACCTACAAGATATTTTAGAACTAACACCCAAAAAAGATGTCCTTTTCATTATAGGGGACTGGAATGCAAAAGTAGGAAATCAAGAAACACCTGGAGTAACAGGCAAATTTGGCCTTGGAATATGGAATGAAGCAGGGCAAAGACTAATAGAGTTTTGCCAAGAAAATGCACTGGCCATAGCAAACACCCTCTTCCAACAACACAAGAGAAGACTCTACACATGGACATCACCAGGTGGTCAACATCGAAATCAGATTGATTATATTCTTTGCAGCCAAAGATGGAGAAGCTCTATACAGTCAACAAAAACAAGACCAGGAGCTGACTGTGGCTCAGATCATGAACTCCTTATTACCAAATTCAGACTCAAATTGAAGAAAATAGGGAAAACCACTAGACCATTCAGGTATGACCTAAATCAAATCCCTTATGACTATACAGTGGAAGTGAGAAATAGATTTAAGGGCCTAGATCTGATAGATAGAGTGCCTGATGAACTATGGAATGAGGTTCATGACATTGTACAGGAGACAGGGATCAAGACCATCCCCATGGAAAAGAAATGCAAAAAAGCAAAATGGCTGTCTGGGGAGGCCTTACAAACAGCTGTGAAAAGAAGAGAGGCGAAAAGCAAAGGAGGAAAGGAAAGATATAAGCATCTGAATGCAGAGTTCCAAAGAATAGCAAGAAGAGATAAGAAAGCCTTCTTCAGCGATCAATGCAAAGAAATAGAGGAAAACAACAGGTTGGGAAAGACTAGAGATGTCTTCAAGAAAATTAGAGATACCAAGGGAACATTTCATGCAAAGATGGGCTCGATAAAGGACAGAAATGGTGTGGACCTAACAGAAGCAGAAGATAGTAAGAAGAGGTGGCAAGAATACACAGAAAACTGTACAAAAAAGATCTTTATGACCTGGATGATCCCGATGGTGTGATCACTAATCTAGAGCCAGACATCTTGGAATGTGAAGTCAAGTGGGCCTTAGAAAGCATCACTATGAACAAAGCTAGTGGAGGTGATGGAATTCCAGTTGAGCTGTTTCAAATCCTGAAAGATGATGCTGTGAAAGTGCTGCACTCAATATGCCAATAAATTTGGAAAATTCAGCAGTGGCCACAGAACTGGAAAAGGTCAGTTTTCATTCCAATTCCAAAGAAAGGCAATGCCAAAGAATGCTCAAACTACCACACAATTGCACTCATCTCACATGCTAGTAAAGAAATGCTCAAAATTCTCCAAGCCAGGCTTCAGCAATACATGAACCATGAACATCCTGATGTTCAAGCTGGTTTTAGAAAATGCAGAGGAGCCAGAGATCAAATTGACAACATCCGCTGGATTATGGAAAAAGTAAGAGAGTTCCAGAAAAACATCTATTTCTGCTCTATTGACTATGCCAAAGCCTTTGACTGTGTGGACCACAATAAACTGTGGACAATTCTGAAAGAGATGGGAATACCAGACCACCTGACCTGCCTCTTGAGAAATCTGTATGCAGGTCAGGAAGCAACAGTTAGAACTGGACATGGAACAACAGACTGGTTCCAAATAGGAAAAGGAGTACGTCAAGGCTGTATATTGTCACTCTGCTTATTTAACTTCTATGCAGAGTACATCATGAGAAACGCTGGGCTGGAAGAAACACAAGCTGGAATCAAGATTGCTGGGAGAAATATCAATAACCTCAGATATGTAGATGACACCACCCTTATGGCAGAAAGTGAAGAGGAGATAAAAAGCCTCTTGATGAAAGTGAAAGAGGAGAGTGAAAAAGTTGGCTTAAAGCTCAGCATTCAGAAAACAAAGATCATGGCATCTGGTCCCATCACTTCATGGGAAATAGATGGGGAAACAGTGGAAACAGTGTCAGATTTCATTTTGGGGGGCTCCAAAATCACTGCAGATGGTGCTTGGAGCCATGAAATTAAAAGATGCTTACTCCTTGGAAGAAAAGTTATGACCAACCTAGATAGCATATTCAAAAGCAGAGATATTACTTTGCCAACTAAGGTCCGTCTAGTCAAGGCTATGGTTTTTCCTGTGGTCATGTATGGATGTGAGAGTTGGACTGTGAAGAAGGCTGAGCACTGAAGAATTGATGTGTTTGAACTGTGGTGTTGGAGAAGACTCTTGAGAGTCCCTTGGACTGCAAGGAGTTCCAACCAGTCCATTCTGAAGGCATCAGCCCTGGGGTTTCTTTGGAAGGAATGATGCTAAAGCTGAAACTCCAGTACTTTGGCCACCTTGTGCGAAGAGTTGACTCATTGGAAAAGACTCTGATGCTGGGAGGGATTGGGGGCAGGAGGAGAAGGGGATGACAGAGGATGAGATGGCTGGATGGCATCACGGACTCGATGGACGTGAGTCTGAGTGAACTCCGGGAGTTGGTGATGGACAGGGAGGCCTGGCGTGCTGCAATTCATGGGGTCACAAAGAGTCAGACAAAACTGAGCGACTGAACTGAACTGAACTGACAAAACAATGCACAACCTAAAAGTTGAGAGTTATGTTTTATTTGGCAGACATCCTTAGGACTTCAAACCCGGGAGGCAGCATCTCAGGTAATCCTAAGAAAACCGCTTCAAGGATGAAGTAGGGGAAACAGATATAGATTTTTTAAAATGCACATGAGAGTTTCTAGTTAAGTTTTCTTTGGGGCAAAATGAGGACTGAAGTCTGGGAGACAGCACCTCGGATAGCTTTGAGAAACTACTCAAAAGAGCCAGTACAGAAAGATCAGTATATGTGATTTTTGGTGAAAGGGTACATGCAATCAAGCACATATTTTCCCAGAAGGCTTCAACTAGTCTCTTTTCTAGTCACAAGGAACAGTGTCACCATGAAGGATTTAGTATTTGTCTAGATATGGGGTGATGCCAGAATTGGGCTCATAAAATTGACTCCTGAAAATGTCTAAATAGCTGAAGACCTTGTCCTGCCAGTTATTCCCAGAACTTAGAATGCCTCATTTCTGCTCTCCACCCTGACTCCTTTTGAGGGTGTTGAACATCAACAGCTGCAGCAGCACATGATTTAACCCTTGTAAAGGTAGATATGGAGAAGGAAATGGCAACCCAGTCCAGTGTTCTTGCCTAGAGAATCCCATGGACAGAGGAGCCTGGTGGGCTGCTGTCTATGTGGTCACACAGAGTCAGACAGGACTGACGTGACTTAGCATGCATGCATGCATTGGAGAAGGAAATGGCAACCCACTCCAGTATTCTTGCCTGGAGAATCCCAGGGACAGAGGAGCCTAGTAGGCTGCTGTCTATGGGGTTGCATACAGTCGGACACGACTGAAGTGACTTAGCAGCAGCAGCAGAGGTACATAGGTAGATGGTAAGTGCCAGTTTGTAGTTGAAATAGAATCTATAGAGGTTTTTGCAACAATACCAGGTAGTGGGAACAAAAGATTGCTGTTAATAAAAGAAAACCAGGTATCTCAAATTAAGGAGTTTAGCCCTTTTCTACATATGGGAAGATATGAGGATCTGGGCTCACTGAAATCACACCTTAGAGAGGCACCTCAGTTATGGGGGGCCAGTATCTTACTGTGCTTTTGAGACAGGCTGGAACCTGGGGCCCTTTGCTGCAGTGCTTGCACTTGGACAAATGTATTCTTGAGCAAAAAAAAAAAAAAAAAAGAAAGAAAGAAAGAAAAAGAAACTGTGAGAGACTGAAAATAACTGTGTACATGAGCCGTTGGGACAAATTAGGGACAATACAAAAAGACCAAAATCCCAACTGCCACTTATGAAGAGGTTAGGAGAAAAGATAGTATGTTGGGAGCAAAAGCAGGGTCCTATGCATGTACCCACACTCAACATTACCAAAGGGGAGAGCAAACCACCTAAGCCACCCCTCTGGCCTGACTCCTGAACACATCCATACCCTCACTGGATATAAGTAACTAGCTTGACCCCCTCCTCTAGAAGCAAGGGAAACTGTCAACTGTTTTTTCTTTCTTCTGCTGCATAGGAGCCCCACTAAAGCCTTGCCTGAGTTTCCGGTCTGACCTTTTATCAATTTCTATTAAGGAAAGCTGAGAACCCTGGTTGGTAACACTTTCTCATCCTGAGTGGCCCCAGGGTGCACCACTGGGGGTGGGGTGGGGGTGAAGTGTTGGGCTGGCTTTGACAGTTGACTGCTAGATGCTGGGCATTCTTTGTTTCATTCCCAAGTTCCCTCAAAGCTCTTCATCGTGGCAGCTTCCAAGTGATGGCTGATGACATTTTTTGTTTACTGATATGGCAGGGAATATTTTATTTCTCAGTACAGTGACTGCTCAGTGGAAGTTAGGACAAATTGGGCAACAGGTTTGAAGCTTATTAATATTTCAATTCTTATTTTCTTATTTACACTGATATTATGTTATGTTAATTTTTTCCTAATTGTTTTCAAAAATGTTAAGGTTCATGTTAAAGACAGGAGTAAATTAAAAGGAAAGATATAGTTTTATTTTTAAAATTTTCAGTAGAATACCCCCTGTGTATTAGTTAATGCTTTTGGATGCAAGAAACAGAATATTCCCCAAAGGAAATAGTTTAAAAATATAGACTTAATATAACTTAACAAGCTGCCAGTGGGTAAATAGTTACAGAGTAGTTGCAGTGAATGAGTTGGCAACAAAATAAATGTAATTAGTTTTGGAATAATCTTCCCAAATCCTACCCACTGTTTCTAATTAAATTTGTTCAAGAGAAAAATGGCATGGAGTTAAAAGCTTTGCTCAGAATGACTTTTTTCACTTAAGGATATGGTTAAACAAAGGAGAATTACCTGTGATGTTAATTATTTTGTAAGAAATCATGCTTTATATAGATTCTGAAAAAGACCAATGGAAAGAGGTATCTTTTAAGTTTTAGGTGAATCATCCAACATTTTAGAAAAGATGGTGTTACTAGGCTCCCAGATGGGATGGGAAAAAAATAATAATAATAAAATATGCTTCCCTGGTGGTTTAGACAGTAAAGAATTTGTCTGCAATGCAGGAGATGCAGGTTTGATCCCTGGGTCAGGAAGATCCCCCGGAGAAGAAAATGGCAAACCACTCCAGTATTCTTGCCTGGGAAATCCAATGGACAGAGGAGCCTGGTGGATTACAGTCCATGGGGTCGCAAAGAGCTGGACATGTCTGAGTGACTAACACTTTTTTTTTTTTTTGTATTATGGATAATCAACTGGTTCTCAAAGTATCTGGTATCTCAAAGATGTTAGTACTCTAGGTGCTCTCAAGACACTCTCAGAAAGATTATGAGTACAACACTATTTTTATAATAATAGTAAGATTTTATTTTTCACTGGGTTGATGTTGCAAAGATAGAGATGGATGAAACTGCTATTCCTTCAGCAGAAATCAAGTTAGTAGCACCAAATTGTACTATTGGTCATTGTGTTTTCTACTATACACATTGTATTAGTTTGCAAGGGCTACCTTAACAAGGTGTTACAGACTACGTGGCTTACAAAACAGAAATTTATCTCCTTACAGTTGTGGACACTAGACAACCAAGATCAAAGTGTTGGTAGGGTTGCTTTCTTCTGAGGCCGCTCTGCTTGGCTTATAGACAAGTGACTTCTTGTGTCTTTACATGGTCTTTCCTCTGTGTCTTATATCCTCTTCTTATACAGACATCAGTCATATTGAATTAGGGTCCTTCCTAAAGCGCTCATATTAAATTAATTACTTCTTTAAAAACCCTATCTCCAATACAGTCACATTCTGACATACTGGAGGTTAGAAATTCAACTCATGACTTGGAAGGGGACAGAATTCAGCCCATAACATTCACCATCACACCCAATTAAAAAAATAAAAATATTTTCTGAAGAGGTAAAAAGTATTAATTTTATTAAATCTCAATCCCTGAGTATATGTCTTTTTAATATTCTGTGCTATTAGTAGATGGGAAGTACCTATAAAAGACATGCTCCACACCAATGTATAATTCTGAATCCCAGATAAAACATGTGTGGGACTGAACTAGCCACTTTTATAAACAGAACATATTTACTTAAAATAAATACTAACAGTACAATGGAATACTACTCAGTCATAAAAAGTTACAAAACAATGCCATTTGCAGCGAAATGGATGCAATAGAGATTATGATGCTAAGTGAGGTAAGTCAGAAAGACAAATAACATGATATCAATTGTATGTGGAATCTAAAATATGGCACAAATGAATATATCTAAAAAACAGAAACAGACTCACAGAGATGGAGATCAGACTTGTGGTTGCCAAGGGGAGTTGGGGAGAGAGGGGAATGGATTGGAAACTGGAGGTTGGTAGTTTAGAGTGGCTAAACTACAAAGTCCTAATGTATAGCATAGGGAGCTATATCTAATCTCCTGGGATAAGAGATGTTATTTTTTTTTTCCAAAATAGAAAAGAATATTAAAGAAGAATGCATGTATGTGTAAAATTGAGTCACTTTACCGTATAGCAAAGATTGACACAATGTTGTAAATCAACTATACTTCAATTAAAAAAGAGAGGGAAAGTAAGATAAGTACTAAGAGACAAATAATAGCTATTCAGAAGTAAGTACTTGACAGACTAAAGAAAAAAAAAGAGAAAACCAAGTGAGCCTGACACTTCAAGCAAAATACAAGTGTATTATTAATGATAAAATCTGAGCTCTCAAACAAAAATCAGAATTTTTCAAAATGTGTATGTGCCATAGTGATTTTCACAACTTTCTAACACATAAAGGCTTTTCTGGTAAGACTGGTAATAATATTGATATATATTATTTTTTTAATATTACATGATGAAGCAAATAAACAACTAAAAGATCTACATAACTTGCTGGGTCAGTATTTTCCAGTTGGCCAATGCATGATATTTAAAATCTTGTATAGATAAAAGATTTATACAAAGTGTATGATAGGCTAATGGATTTTAATATAACAAAGTTTTAAAAGTTCAGTAATACAGTTTCAAATTTCTCATTGTGACTTAATCTTAGAAAATTCCACTTGTCAAGTTTTACGTAGAATCAAAAGAGGAATAATCACCATTATCTGAAAAGGCTATTAAAATACTCTTTCCTTTTCTGACTACATATGTGTATAAGGCAGGCAACAAAAACAACATATCTCAACAAAAACATGGATGTGTATGTGAAAATCTAACAGTTTTCTATCAATAAACAAAAATGTTATGAAAAGTGCTTACTATTGTTATTTTAAAATATATTAACATATTTTATCAATTAATTAAATTTCAAACACAGTAAGTATCCATAGTTATAGCCCACATAAACAGAATTTTTTGAATTGTCTAAACTTTTGATGTAAAACAGCTTTCTAGTAAGACCACCTGCAATGATGAAAATGTCTGATATTTGTTGTGTCCAATGTATTGTATCCAATATAGTTAAATATGTAGCTCTTGAGCTGAATTGTGTTAGTGCGATTGAGAAACTAATTTATTTTTTTATTTTTTTATCATTCTGTTCTTTTAATTTTTATTTTTACTTAATTTTGCTTTACAATACTGTATTGGTTTTGCCATACATTGACATGAATCAGCCACGGGTGTACATGAGTTCCCAATCCTGAACCCCCCTCCCACCTCCGACCCTGTATCATCTCTCTGGATCATCCCCGTGCATCACCCCCAAGCATCCTGTATCCTGTATCGAACACAGAATGGCGATTCGTTTCTTACATGATAGTATACGTGTTTCAATGCCATTCTCCCAAATCATCTCACCCTCTCCCACAGAGTCCAAAAGTCTGTTCTATACATCTGTGTCTCTTTTGCTGTCTCGCATACAGGGTTATCATTACCATCTTTCTAAATTCCATATATATGTGTTAGTAAGGCAATGGCACCCCACTCCAGTACTCTTGCCTGAAAAATCCATGGATGGAGGAGCCTGGTAGGTTGCAGTCCATGGGGTCGCTAAGAGTTGGATACGACTGAGCGACTTCACTTTCACTTTTTACTTTCATGCTTTGGAGAAGGAAATGGCAACCCACTCCAGTGTTCTTGCCTGGAGAATCCCAGGGATGGGGGACCCTGGTGGGCTGCCATCTATGGGGTCGCACAGAGTCAGACACGACTGAAGCGACTTAGCAGCAGCAGCATACTGTATTGTTTTTCTTTCTGGCTTACTTCACTTTGTATAATAGGCTCCAGTTTCATCCACCTCATTAGAACTGATTCAAATGTATTCTTTTTAATGACTGAGTAATACTCCATTGTGTATATGTACCACAGCTTTCTTATCCATTCATCTGCTGATGGACATCTAAGTTGTTTCCATGTCCTGGCTATTATAAACAGTGCTGTGATGAACATTGGGGTACACGTGTCTCTTTCAATTCTGGTTTCCTGAGTGTGTATGCCCAGTAGTGGGATTGCTGGGTCATAAGGCAGTTCTATTTGCAATTTTTTAAGGAATCTCCACACTGTTTTCCATAGTGGCTGTACTAGTTTGCATTCCCACCAACAGTGTAAGAGGGTTCCCTTTTCTCCACATCCTCTCCAGCGTTTATTGCTTGTAGACTTTTGGATCGCAGCCATTCTGGCTGGTGTGAGGTGGTACCTCATTGTGGTCTTGATTTGCATTTCTCTGAAATGAGTGATGTTAAGCATCTTTTCATGTGTTTGTTAGCCATCCATATGTCTTCTTTGGAGAAATGTCTATTTAGTTCTTTGGCTCATTTTTTGATTGGGTCATTGATTTTTCTGGAATTGAGCTGCATGAGTTGCTTGTATATTTTTGAGATTAGTTGTTTGTCAGTTGCTTCATTTGCTATTATTTTCTCCCATTCAGAAGGCTATATTTTCACCTTGTTTATAGTTTCCTTTGTTGTGCAGAAGCTTTTAATTTTAATTAGATCCCATTTGTTTATTTTTGCTTTTATTTCCAGAATTCTGGGAGGTGGATCATAGAGGATCCTGCTGTGATTTATGTCAGAGAGTGTTTTGCCTATGTTCTCCTCTAGGATTTTTATAGTTTCTGGTCTTACGTTTAGATCTTTAAACCATTTTGAGTTTATTTTTGTGTATGGTGTTTGAAAGTGATCTAGTTTCATTCTTTTACAAGTGGTTGACCAGTTTTCCCAGCACCATTGTTAAAGAGATTGTCTTTAATCCATTATATATTCTTGCCTCCTTTGTCGAAGATAAGGTGTCCATAGGTGTGTGGATTTATCTCTGGGCTTTCTATTTTGTTCCATTGATCTATATTTCTGTCTTTGTGCCAATACCATACTGTCTTGATGACTGTGGCTTTGTAGTAGAGCCTGAAGTCAGGCAGGTTGATTCCTCCAGTCCCATTCTTCTTTGTCAAGATTGCTTTGGCAATTCGAGGTTCCTTGTATTTCCATACAAATTATGAAATTATTTGTTCTAGCTCTGTGAAAAATACCGCTGGTAGCTTGATAGGGATTGCATTGAATCTGTAGATTGCTTTGGGTAGTATACTCATTTTCACTATATTGATTCTTCCGATCCATGAACATGGTATATTTCTCCATCTATTAGTGTCCTCTTTGATTTCTTTCATCAGTGTTTTATAATTTTCTATATATAGGTCTTTAGTTTCTTTAGGTAGATATATTCCTAAGTATTTTATTCTTTTCGTTGCAATGGTGAATGGAATTGTTTCCTTAATTTCTTTTTCTACTTTCTCATTATTAGTGTATAGGAATGCAAGGGATTTCGGTGTGTTGATTTTATATCCTGCAACTTTTCTATATTCATTGATTAGCTCTAGTAATTTTCTGGTAGAGTCTTTAGGGTTTTCTATGTAGAGGATCATGTCATCTGCAAACAGTGAGAGTTTTACTTCTTCTTTTCCGATTTGGATTCCTTTTATTTCTTTTTCTGCTCTGATTGCTCTGGCCAAAACTTCCAGAACTACGTTGAATAGTAGCGGTGACAGTGGGCACCCTTGTCTTGTTCCTGACTTTAGGGGAAATGCTTTCAATTTTTCACTGTTGAGGATAATGTTTGCTGTGGGTTTGTCATATATAGCTTTTATTATGTTGAGCTATGTTCCTTCTATTCCTGCTTTCTGGAGAGTTTTTATCATAAATGGATGTTGAATTTTGTCAAAGGCCTTCTCTGCATCTATTGAGATAATCATATGGCTTTTATTTTTCAATTTGTTAATGTGGTGAATTACATTGATTGATTTGCAGATATTGAAGAATCCTTGCATCCCTGGGATAAAGCCCACTTGGTCATGGTGTATGATCTTTTTAATGTGTTGTTGGATTCTGATTGCTAGAATTTTGTTGAGGATTTTTGCATCTATGTTCATCAGTGATATTGGCCTGTAGTTTTCTTTTTTTGTGGCATCTTTGTCAGGTTTTGGTATTAGGGTGATGGTGGCCTCATAGAATGAGTTTGGAAATTTACTTTCCTCTGCAATTTTCTGGAAGAGTTTGAGTAGGATAGGTGTTAGCTCTTCTCGAAATTTTTGGTAGAATTCAGCTGTAAAGCCGTCTGGACCTGGGCTTTTGTTTGCTGGAAGATTTCTGATTACAGTTTCAATTTCCGTGCTTGTGATGAGTCTGTTAAGATTTTCTATTTCTTCCTGGTTCAGTTTTGGAAAGTTGTACTTTTCTAAGAATTTGTCCATTTCTTCCACATTGTCCATTTTATTGGCATATAATTGCTGATAGTAATCTCTTATGATCCTTTGTATTTCTGTGTTGTCTGTTGTGATCTCTCCATTTTCATTTCTAATTTTATTGATTTGATTTTTCTCCCTTTGTTTCTTGATGAGTCTGGCTAATGGTTTGTCAATTTTATTTATCCTTTCAAAGAACCAGCTTTTGGCTTTGTTGATTTTTGCTATGGTCTCTTTTGTTTCTTTTGCATTTATTTCTGCCCTAATTTTTAAGATTTCTTTCCTTCTACTGACTCTGGGGTTCTCCATTTCTTCCTTTTCTAGTTGCTTTAGGTGTAGAGTTAGGTTATTTATTTGACTTTTTTCTTGTTTCTTGAGGTATGCCTGTATTGCTATGAACTTTCCTCTTAGTACTGCTTTTATAGTGTCCCACAGGTTTTGGGTTGTTGTGTTTTCATTTTCATTCATTTCTATGCATATTTTGATTTTTTTTTTTGATTTCTTCTGTAATTTGTTGGTTATTCAGAAGCGTGTTGTTCGGCCTCCATATGTTGGAATTTTTAATAGTTTTTCTCCTGTAATTGAGATCTAATCTTAATGCATTAAGGTCAGAAAAGATGCTTGGAATGATTTCAATTTTTCTGAATTTATCAAGGCTAGATTTATGGCCCAGGATGTGATCTATCCTGGAGAAGGTTCTGTGAGCACTTGAGAAAAAGGTGAAATTCATTGTTTTGGGGTGAAATGTCCTATAGATATCAATTAGGTCTAACTGGTCTATTGTATATTTAAAGTTTGCGTTTCTTTGTTAATTTTCTGTTTAGTTGATCTGTCCATAGATGTGAGTGGGGTATTAACATCTCCCACTATTATTGTGTTATTGTTAATTTCCCCTTTCATACTTGTTAGCATTTGTCTTACATATTGAGGTGCTCCTATGTTGGGTGCATATATATTTATAATTGTTATATCTTCTTCTTGGATTGATCCTTTAATCATTATGTAATGGCCTTCTTTGTCTCTTTTCACAGCTTTTGTTTTAAAGTCTATTTTATCGGATATGAGTATTGCTACTCCTGCTTTCTTTTGGTTTCTATTTTCGTGGAATATCTTTTTCCAGCCCTTAACTTTCAGTCTGTATGTATCCCTTGTTTTGAGGTGGGTCTCTTGTAGGCAGCATATATAGGTGTCTTGTTTTTGCATCTATTCAGCCAGTCTTTGCCTTTTGGTTGGGGCATTCAACCCATTTACGTTTAAGGTAATTATTGACAAGTATGATCCCGTTGCCATTTACTTTATTGTTTTGGGTTCGGGTTATACACCCTTTTTGTGTTTCCTGTCTAGAGAATATCCTTTAGCATTTGTTGGAGAGCTGGTTTGGTGGTACTGAATTCTCTCAGCTTTTGCTTGTCTGTAAAGCTTTTGATTTCTTCATATTTGAATGATATCCTTGCTGGGTACAGTAATCTGGGCTGTAGGTTATTTTCTTTCATCACTTTAAGTATGTCTTGCCATTCCCTCCTGGCCTGAAGCGTTTCTATTGAAAGATCTGCAGTTATCCTTATGGGAATCCCCTTGTGTGTTATTTGTTGTTTTTCCCTTGCTGCTTTTAATATTTGTTCTTTGTGTTTGATCTTTGTTAATTTGATTAATATGTGTCTTGGGATGTTTCGTCTTGGGTTTATCCTGTTTGGAACTCTCTGGGTTTCTTGGACTTGGGTGATTATTTCCTTCCCCATTTTAAGGAAGTTTTCAACTATTATCTCCTCAAGTATTTTCTCATGGTCTTTCTTTTTATCTTCTTCTTCTGGGACTCCTATAATTCGAATGTTGGAGCATTTCATATTGTCCTGGAGGTCTCTGAGATTGTCCTCATTTCTTTTAATTCGTTTTTCTTTTTTCCTCTCTGATTCATTTATTTCTACCATTCTATCTTCTATTTCACTAATCCTATCTTCTGCCTCCGTTATTTTACTATTTGTTGCCTCCAGAGTGTTTCTGATCTCATTTATTGCATTATTCATTGTATATTGACTCTTTTTTATTTCTGCTAGGTCCTTGTTAAACCTTTCTTGCATCTTCTCAACCCTTTTCTCCAGGCTATTTATCTGTGATTCCATTTTGATTTCAAGATTTTGGATCATTTTCACTATCATCATTCAGAATTCTTTCTCAGGTAGATTCCCTATCTTTTCCTCTTTTGTTTGGTTTGGTGGACATTTCTCCTGTTCCTTTACCTGCTGGGTATTCCTATATCTCTCTCTTTTTTAATTTTTATTTTTACTTTATTTTGCTTTACAATGATTCATGTCAATGTATGGCAAAACCAATCCTCTGTCTCTTCATCTTGGTTACATTGCTGTGTTTGGGGTGGCCTTTCTGTATTCTGGGAATTTGTGGAGTTCTCTTTATTATGGAGTTTCCTCACTGTGGGTGGGGTTGTATCAGTGGCTTGTCAAGGTTTCTTGGTTAGGGAAGCTTGTGTCAGAGTTCTGGTGGGTGGAGCTGGATTTCTTCTCTCTGGAGTGCAATGAAGTGTCCAGTAATGAGTTATGAGATGTCTATGGTTTCGGAGTAACTTTGAGCTGCCTGTATATTGAAGCTGAGGGGTGTGTTCCTGTGTTGCTGGAGAATTTGCATGGTATGTCTTGTTCTGGACCTTGTTGGCCCTTGGGTGGTGCTTGGTTTCAGTGTAGGTGTGGAGGCGTTTGATGATCTCCTATCGATTAATGTTCCTTGGATTCAGGAGTTCTCTGATGGTCTCAGGATTTGGACTTAAGCCTCCTGCTTCGGGTTTTCAGTTTTATTTTTACAGTAGCCTCAAGACTTCTCCATCTATACAGCACTGATGATAAAACATCTAGGTTAAAGATGAAAAGTTTCTCCACACTGAGGGACACACAAAGAGGTTCACTGAGTTACATGGAGAAGAGAAGAGGGAGGGGGTAGTTAGAGGTGACTGGAATGAGATAAGGTGAGATCAAAAGAGGAGACAGCAAGCTAGCCAGTAATCACTTCCTTATGTGTGCTACACAGTCTGGACCGCTCAGAGATGTTCACAGAGTTATACAGGGAAGAGGAGAGGGAGGAAGTAGACAGAGGTGGCCAGGAGGATAAAAGAGGGAAATGATAAGGAGAGAGACAGATCCAGCCAGTAACCAGTTCCCTAAGTGTTCTCCATCATCTGGAACACACACAGAGTCACAGAGTTGGGTAGAGAAGAAAAGGGGAAAGGAGGAGACAGAGACAACCTGGTGAAGAAAAAGGAGATTCCAAAGGAGGAGAGAGTGGTCAAGCCAGTAATCTCGCTCTCAGGTAAAATTGGGTACCAAAGATTGGGTTTTTAAGTGTACAAAATTGACAACAAACACCAAAAAGCAAAGATTAAAAATCTAGAGTAGAGGTTGGATTTTCAAAAATACAATATTAAAGAAAAGAAGAAGAAAAAAACAAACAAAGTCACAAGAATTATTAAAAAAAAAACAACAACCACACACCAATATATATATATATATATATATATAGCGTTTGCTTTAAAAATAGGGTCTTTTTTTTGAAAAGTAATAGTAGGTTATAAAAATTTAAATTAAAGGAGAGATAGAGGACTTAAAAATTTTTTTAAAGTTTAAAAAAAAGGTGAAAAAAACAATCAAACATCATCAACAACAACAAAAAAAGAATGGTTGTAAAAATAGTAAAGATATATCTGGGACTTTCTCTGTTGTTGTGGGCAGTGTGGGAACCCAAGGCAGTTCCCTCTGTTTAGCTTCTTCTGTTTGCTGGTCTCTTCAGTGTCTGATTTTCCACCCTGACCCAAGGGGGGCGGTGGTGGACACTTTTTTTTTTTTTTTTTTTTAGGCTCACTTGTTCAGTTGCGCTGTGGGGAGAGAGGGATGCTGCAAACAAATAACACTGGTGTGTGCTCACAATGTCTCAGTCACGCTGGGCATTCCCCTGCACACAGCGCACACCGCTCAGGCTCTATGTTGCTCCGCCAGGAACCATCTGAGGCTGACCCTAGGCTGCATGCACCTCCCCAGTCTAAGCCTCTCAGGCTCGGCTCTCAGGTAGCCCTCAGAGGGGCTCAGATTCGGTTGGGCCTGCATTTTGTGCCCTTCCCAGGACTGAGTAGCTCAGGTGTTTGGCAAGCGTGGTTGCTGCGACTTATCACGTTTCCCGTTCCTGCTGCTCAGTTTTCTCGGTGTACCACTGGTGCCCCTTGTCAGGTGGATGGTGATTGTCCAGGACCCCAAGAAGTCTTAGCAGAGAAGCCTGCTTGCAGTTTGGTAGGTAAAGTCTCTCCGAGGCTGCAATTACTCCCTTCCAGCCATTCTGGCTCTGGCTGCCTGTCACCAGAGGGGGATGGTCTGCAGCCGGCTATTTCTGTTCCACCCTTTGTTCTGTGCGCAGTCCTGGAGGTGTCTTATGTTAGAGCTTTTCACATAGTAGCTATCCCACAGTTTGGTATGCTAGCCCAAGTTAGGTCGCTTTGGTTACACTTGGGGCATTCTGGCCCGATTCTTTAAAAGCACTGCAGCCCTCACCTCCCTGCCCAGCACCCACTTGCTAGTGGCGGATGCAGGCATCTGCGCTGCTTCTCTGCTGGGGAAATTACCGTTGGGCTTGTAATCTGTTGGTTTTAATTATTTATTTATTTTTCTTCCCTGTTATGTTGCCCTCTGTGCTTCCAAGGCTCGCTACAGACTCGACAGTGAGAGTGTTTCCTGGTGTTTGGAAACTTATCTCTTTTTAAGACTCCCTTCCCAGGATGGAGCTCCCTCCCTACCTCCTTTGTCTCTTTTTTTGTCTTTTATATTTTTTCCTACCTGTTTTTGGAGACAATGATCTGCTTTTCTGGGTGCCTGATGTCCTCTGCCAGCATTCAGAAGTTGTTTTGTAGAATTTACTCAGCGTTGAAATATTCTTTTGATGAATTTGTGGGGGAGAAATTGGTCTCCCTGTACTATTCCTCTGCCATCTTAGGACTGCCTGCCAATATTAGTTTTTTGAAAGTTGTGTTTTAAGCCAGTTTTTGCACTCTCCTCTTTCCTTTTTTTAAAAAATTTCAATATACATAGTAGATGTGGCTTATGGCCATCTACTGGTTAGTATAAGGATAAAGCACCCTGAAACTAGTGATATGGAGAACCATTGGAATAAACTATTGTGGGTGTTTCTAATTCATTTTTTAATTCAATTATGTTTGTTATGTTGCCCTGACAATTTTATATTGCAACTTGATTGGGCTGGCCTGTCCGACTCTTTGTGTTCCCATAGACTCTAACCTGCCAGCTTCCTCTGTCTGTGAAATTCTCCAGGCAAGAATCCTGGAGTGGGTAGCCATTCCCTTCAGGGAATCTTCCCGACCCAGGGATTGAACCCTGGTCTTTTGCATTGCAGACAGATACTTTACCATCTGAGCCACCAGGGAAGCCCTGCCTTGGCTAAGTGATGTCCAAATAGCTAGTAAAAGACCATTTTGAATGAAGTGTGTCTCTGAGCATATTTCTGGATGAAGTTCTCACTTGAATCAGTAGACAGAGTAAAGAAGATTGCCTCCACCACTATGAGTGGGTATCATCCAATCCACTGAGGGCCTGAATAGAACAGAAAAGTAGACAGAAGGTGAATTCACTTTCTCTGCTTGAGGTGAGACACTGTTTCTCCTTTTCTTGTTTATTGGTACTTCCGGTTATCAGACTTCCGGCTTAGACCTGAACTACACTGGTGACCTCCAGGTTATCAAGACTTCTGATTCATATTGAATTTTACCATCAGCATTACTATTTCTCCAGCTGCAAATGACAAATTATGGTACTTCTTAGCTTCCAAAACAACATGAGCCAAATCCTTTAATAAATCTCTCATATCTGTATCTATATATCTATATCATCTATGTATTGTATTGTTTCTGTTTCTCTGGCAATCCCTGACTAATATAGCAACAGGCTTCCCTGGTTGCTCAGTGGAAAAAAAGCTTGCCTGCCAAGCAGGAGACTCAGGTTCGATCCCTGGGTTGGGAAGATACTCCAGAGAAGGAAATGGCAACCCACTTCAATATTCTTGCCTGGGGAGATCCCATGAACAGAGGAGCCTGGAGGGCTTGAGTCCATGGGTCACAAAAAAGTTGGGCATGAGTTAGTGATGAACAACTACAACAACAAGATAGAATATGTTCCCATGATGGGCATCTGCCATTAGAGACCAGAACCAGTTGCACAATTTGTAGGGTCTAATGCAAATGTGAATTACTGAATGCCACTGAACTCATCACTATGCTCAGTCATGTCTGACTCTTCAGTGACCCCACGGAGTGTAGCCTAATTGGTTCTTCCATCTGTGGAATTTTCTAGGCAAGAATACTGGAACAGGTTGCCATTGAACTATACACATAAATATGCAAAATTCAGGGAATTCCCTGGTGGTCCTGTGGTTAGGACTTGCTGCTTTCACTGCCGGGTGAAAGTTCAATCCCTGATAGGGGAACTAGGATCCTGAAAAGCTGTACAACAAACCCAAAAAATAAAAAAAATAAAAAGACAAGATTCAAGTTAAGTATAATTTACAATTTTAAAATCATATCAATAATATTAAAATGATTACAGCAGAGTCTTAGACAAAATATTGGTCCTCTTGAGCATGGGGCCTTTTGTGACTGTATATGTTGCATGCCCATGAAGTTGACCTTGTTAAACAGGAAATAAATGCATGTAGTATTAAGGCATTAGGATTTTGGTGTAATTTATTATCACAGCGTAATTGAACATATCCTGACTAATAAAGAAATGAAGAAGGTTTAACTGAAGAAGTGACTTCCTAAGCTGGTATCTATTAGGAATTAGCCAAGTGAACAGAAGAGAATACTGTAGAAGAAATTACATATGCTAATACCATTTCTCAGGAGAGATCATGACAGATACAGTATATAAATACCCTGTTGTTGTTCAGTCGCCTGTCATGTCCAACTCTGCAAACCCATGGACTGCAGCATGCCAGGCCTCTCTGTCCCTCATCATCTCCCAAAGTTTGCCCAAATTCATGCCCATTGCATTGGTGATGCCATCCAGCCATCTCATCCTCTGATGCCCTTGATTCCTTCTGTCCTCAGTCTTTCCCAACATCAGGGACTTCTCCATTGAGTCAGCTGTTCACATCGGATGACCAAACTACCGGAGTTTCAACTTCAGCATCAGTCCTTCCAAGCAGTATTCTGGGTTGATTTCCCTTAAGATTGACTGGTTTGATCTCCCTACTGTCCAAGGGACTTTCAGGAGTTTTCTCCAGGACCAAAGTTTGAAGGCATCAATTCTTTGGCACTCTGCCTTCTTTATGGTCCAGCTCTCACAACCATACGTGACCACTGGGAAGACTATACTTGAGTATACTGACCTTTGTTGGCAGAGTAATGTCTCTGCTTTTCAACAGACTGTCTAGAAGCAATTGTCTTCTGATTTCATGGCTGCAGTGATTTTAGAGCCCAAGAAGAGTAAATTTGTCATTACTTCCACCTTTCCCTTCTATGTGCCATAAAGTAATGGGGCCAGTTGCCATTTTCTTATTTATTTATTTATTTTAAAATTTTAGTTTTAAACTGGCTCTTTCACTCTCCTCCTTCATCCCCATAAAGAGGCTCTTTAGTTCTTCTTCACTCTCTGCCATTAGAGTGGTATCATCCGCATGTCTGAGCTTGTTGATATTTCTCCCGCCTATATCGATTTAAACTTGTAACTCATCCAGCCCAGCATTTCTCATGATGTGCTTGGCATATAGGTTAAACAAACAGGGTGACAGCAGACAGCCCTGTGATACCCCTTTCTCAATCTTAAGCCAATCAGTTATTCTGTACAGGGTTCTAACTGGTGCTTCTTGACCCACATACAGGTTTCTCAGGAGACAGGTAAGATGGACTGATATTCTCATCTCTTTAAGAGCTTTTCCCTGTTTGTTATGATCCACACACTCAAAGGCTTTACCATAGTTGATGATACAGAAGTAGATGTTTTCCTGGAATTCCCTTGCTTTCTCTATGACCCAGGGAAAGTTTGCAATGTGATTTCTGGTTCTTCTGCTTTTTCTAAACCCAGCTTGGACATCTGGAAGCTCTTGGTTAGCATAATGCTGAAGCCTAGCATGTAAGATTGTAAGCATGGCCTTACTAGCATGCAATTGTCCAATGGTTAGCACATTCTTTGGTACTACCCTTCTTGGGAATTGGGATGAGGATTGACTTTTTCCAGAGACACCCAGTTTGTTGGATATTTCTACTTGTCCCTCCAAAATACTCTTCACCATCCAGCTTTCTGCCTTGGAAGTTGATCTGAATGCCATGCTAAATCACTTCAGTCATGTCCGACTCTTTGCGACCCCATGGACTGCAACCTGCCAGGCTCCTCTGTCCATGGGATTCTCCAGGCAAGAATACTGGAGTGGATTGCCATGCCCTCCTCCAGGGGATCTTCCTGACCCAGAGATCAAACCCGCATCTCTTAAGTCTCCTACATTGGCAAGCAATTTCTTTACCACTAGTGCCACATGGGGAAATGATCTGATAGGCTGCAACAGTGGATTCCCTTATCTCTGCCTTATACTTTTTTAGGTTTTGGCCAGTGGGGATTCCTAGCCAAAAACAAACAAACAAACTAAAGGGAGGATAAAGAAGTCAAGATATTCATTTTTCCGACTCCCTCTCTGTGGGGTGACCTCAGGCAATGTCTTTTCACAAAAGGTCTTGGTTTCTCTCAAGTCTTTCCTAATGAGATCTCTCTTTCCAGTTTGCATAAATACTCTTCTCTCACAATGTCTTTGGTCCGAAGGACAGCAGCCCTTTGGGGGTGTGGTTTTAATCATATATTTATAAATAGTTCACTTATTGAGACCTTTTGAATTCTCTTGTTTTAAAAGTTGTCATATTGTTTCCACTTGGGTCCAGTAATGATGATGCCATTATCAGAGAATACAAGGGTGTGTATGGTTTGAGATGTGGTTAGAGGCAGTGTACAGTCCAGCCAATGCAGATTCATGAGGATATTTTAAGCAGTTTGTTTATCATTTTTAAAAAGGTATTTGCTTGTTTATGGCTGTGTTGGGTCTGCATTGTTGCACATTGGTTTTCACTAGTTGTGGCGAGCAGGGTCTCCGCTCTAGTTTTGTGTTTGGGCTTCTCTTGTTGAGGAGCACAGGTTCTAGGGCTTGCTGGCTTCCGTAGCTGTGGCACATAGGCTTAGTTGCCTTGCAGCGCATGGAATCCTCGTGGACCAGGAATCAAACCAGTGTTCCCTGCAATGGCAGACAGATTCTTAACCACTGGACCACCAAGGAAGTCCTGTTTATAATTTTTTAAATTTAAGCCACTGATGTACATGTTGGAGGCAAGCTATAAATGCAGGGACACTCGGTAGAAGATAACCACTAGTACATATCATGTTTGAAGCAAACAAGAACGTAGACTCAGGTTCAGTGGATATACTAATGCTTGGACTCTACATGGTTAAACCCATTTTTTTCTATAAAGTCAAATACAAGACTCATGTCATTACTCTGTAGAGATTAATTACAGTGCATATGAGTAAGCAAATAATGTAACCAATTCAGAGCCTTATCTACAGGAGAACAAAAGTGTATAATCAGAAAAATAATTCTAAAAGGACAACCCTGGAGGTAGGAAAGCACATGTTTTTAGGTTTTAATCATCTCCAAACTATAAGTAATTACCCATAATTTCAGGGTGAATTAATTGCATTACCCAGTTTATAATTTTTTCACTCTACAAATAAATTCACATTATACTTATTTTACAGTTAGAAAAAGAATTTTTAAAGCTACCAGTGGAACCGTAGATTTGTACCTCATTGTGGTTAATAATGCTATCTTGTTAGAATACTCTGAATAGCAATTTAGTCATACTATCTATTTCTGTCCAATGATGCCTATTTACTAAGCCCAAGAAATATGTCTCTTTTTGGTCAGGTTTGTGTTTTAGGCTTCCCCAGTGGCTCAGACATTGAAGAATCTGTCTAGCAATGCAAGAGACTTGGGTTTGATCCCTGGGTCAGGAAGATCCCCTGGAGGAGGACATGGCAACCCACTCCAGTATTCTTGCCTGGAGAATCCCACAGACAGAGGAGCCTGGTGGGCTACAGTCCATAGGGTTGCAAAGAGTTGGACACGACAGAAGCAATTTAGTACGCATGCACACGTTTTAGAAAAAGATGTTTTTGGTATACCGTCTTGATAGGAACTGAATCATGCTGCCTCTTCAATGCCTTCCCACAGATCACATATTAAAGCTCTAGCTCCCACTGTGACTGTAATCAAAGGTAAGACCTTTAGGAGATTACTGATGTCCAGTTGCTAAGTCATGTCTGACTCTTTCTGATCCCATGGGCTGCAGCACGCCAAACAACTAAGGTTAAATAAGATCATTTGGGTCGGTCTCTAATCTGATATGATTTCTGGTCTTATAATAAGAGGAAGAGCTCTCTCTCTCTCCACATGCTGCAGAGGTAAGTCCACGTGAGAATGCAGGAAGAAGGGTGTTGTCTGCAAGCCAGGAAGAGACCTCTCACAATGGACCATATCTACCACTACCTTGATCTGGGACTTCCAGTCTTGAGAACTAAGAAAATAAATTTCTGTGATTTAATCCATACTGCTGCTGCTAAGTCGCTTCAGCCATGTCCGACTCTGTGTGGCCCCACAGATGGCAGCCCACCAGGCTCCCCCGTCCCTGAGATTCTCCAGGCAAGAACACTGGAGTGGGTTGCCATTTCCTTCTCCAATGCATGAAAGTGAAAAGTGAACGTGAAGTCGCTCAGTAGTGTCCAACTCTTAGTGACCCCATGGACTGCAGCCTACCAGGCTCCTCCGTCCATGGGATTTTCCAGGCAATAGTACTTCTCCGTAATCCATACTAGCTTGTGGTATTTGTTATAACAGCCTGAGCCAGCTGATGCAAACTTCATTGTAAAATTATAGATAATAGAAAAAGAAAAATAATTCCTGTTTCCCCTACCTTAATACATCCTATGTAACTTTTGTCTTAAAAGCAAACTGGATCTGTATCAGTTTGGGTCAGAAGCCTGGACTGGGGAGATAGAAGCATGAATAAAATAATGTCGTGCCCTGGCACTGCTCTGCTCTCCTGTTTCTAAAGCCAGATGGCTAATGGTCCTACCGCAGGACTCTCTCGAAGACTATTGCTATCATATGAATCACTTGGCAGTAGCTTTCTTCCTCTTCACCAGTTGCCAGGGCAACTCAAGTATTGATTGCTGTCTTTTTGCTTCTATGAGTTCCCTTTGCTCCATTTTCTGAGTTTGCTGAGATATGTTTATAGGAAGCAATACGTATGTGTGTGTGTCGGGGGGTGTTGCTTGTATATATATGAGACATTCTTTTTCACGTGCCCTAATCTGACACGTTTGTTTTTCCCCCCAATATAACTAGTGGACCACTGACCATCTTTGGACTGTGTAAATTCTTTAACAGAAGTAGATCTGAACTTCACTGTACTTTCTAGGATTATTCATGGACTTTCAGGGCACATGGCCTGCTAGGACTCTGAGATAGGGTATAAATAATCACTGGGAAATGATAATTCCACTTTGTCTGTCAAAGTATACGTCCTTTATTTAATTGCAAGTAAGAGATATGCTTTCGGAGAAGGCAATGGCACCCCACTCCAGTACTCTTGCCTGGAAAATCTCATGGATGGAGTCTGGTAGGCTGTAGTCCATGGGGTCGCTAAGAGTCAGACATGACTGAGCGACTTCATTTTCACTTTTCACTTTTATGCATTGGAGAAGGAAATGGCAACCCACTCCAGTGTTCTTGCCTGGAGAATCCCAGGGATGGGGGAGCCTGGTGGGCTGCCGTCTATGGGGTCGCACAGAGTCAGACACGACTGAAGCGACTTAGCGGCAGCAGCAAGAGATATGCTTTATTTCCTGAAAAAAAAAATCACCGCTAACAGTGTATTAGTTTATTTTCCTTATGCTCCAAGTTCTCATTTAAGCCCATCCAAAGCAATGACTAAGTATAGGATTAGAAATCAAAGCAACTTCTTCTAGCTCTGGCTCTGCCACTGTCTAGATGAACAGATTTGGACATTGTCATTTAGCTTTTTTTTTTTTTTTTTGCCTCATTTTTTCATTGAACATTATTCAAGGACACACTGTTTGTCAGATGCTGTGCAGTGATAGAGAAAGAAAAATAAACAGAAACAAGTGAACAGAAAAAGGAATCTAAAACTGCCCAGTCCTAGGAGAATTTAAAGCCTTGTGTGTGCTTAGTTGCTCAGTCGTGTCCAACTCTTTGTGACCCCCATGGTCTGTAGCCCACCAGGCTACCCTGTCCATGGGGCTTCTCCAGGCAAGAATATTGGAGTGGGTTGCCATGGGTTACCCAGGGATCAAACCCAGGTCTTCTGCATTACAGGTGGATTCTTTACCATCTGAGCTGCCAGGGAAAACCTTGTAGGAAAGACAATTAAGTCCAGCTGACATCAGCCTGGGAATCACAGCTTTCTTGGGTGTAAAATGTGTGGTCCATGACCACTGCACCAGGTAGTCATTCTTTAGAAGCAGCAAAGAGGACGAAAGGTTAGTGTTTGAGTTACAGGGAAAGGGGGCTTTTTGGGTGGTTTGGTGGTAAAGAACCCACCTCTCAATGCAGGAGATATAAGAGATGTGGCTTTAACCTTCGGGTTAGGAAGATTCCGTGAAGGGAATGGCAACCTGTTCCAGTATTCCTGCCTGGGAAATCCCATGGACAGAGGAGCCTAGCGGGTTATAGTCCACAGGGTTGCAAAGAGTTAGACATGACTGAAGCAAGTTAGCACACAGGCACAGAGAAAAAGAGAAGAGAGAGGAGGGTCATGGAGGAGAGGCTGGACTGTATAGACATCTGATCTTCTGCAGGACCTTGGGGATGAATCTGAGCTGCAGCCTGGAGAAACTTGAGACACTAAAGGGGATACCACTGCTTTAGTTGAGGGCATCACATGATTCTGTCATCTTATTGGTTTGGCAGCTTTGGGCTGCCCTAGATTTTGTACCCAAAGCAAGACTTCATTCTCCCAAGAGGAGGGAGACTTTGTGGCAGGTAGAAAGGGAGACGAGAAAC
The DNA here is from genome assembly GCF_014754425.2 of Oryx dammah. Lineage (NCBI taxonomy): Eukaryota > Metazoa > Chordata > Mammalia > Artiodactyla > Bovidae > Oryx > Oryx dammah. The sequence continues at coordinate 131,552,713 of NW_024070186.1, read as the reverse complement.
TTATCAGATCCAACAAATGCCCAGAATATAGAAAAGGTCAGCAGTAGAAACTTGAGGTTGGGGGAGCAGTACCTGGAGGCAAGGATTCATCCTTTCATTCACCATGTCGACAGTATTTGAGAAATGGGTGAACTGTCTTTGCAGGATCATGAATATAAATGGAACTGAGGTAGCAAATGAATATGAATGCTAATACAATCTCAGTGTCTGTGGAACCTGAATGGGGATATTCAGGTTATATACAGAATTACTGCTAACACATAGAAAGTATCTGAGGCTTCTCAGGTGGTGTTAGTGGAAAAGAACCTGCCTGTCAATGCAGAGACTGGGGTTCAATCCCTGGGTTGGGAAGATCCCCTGAAAAAGGAAATGTATTCTTGCCTGGAGAATCCCATGGACAAAGGAGCCTGGCAGGCTATAGTCCATAGTGTCACAGAGTCAGACATGACTTGGCATGGACATGCAAAAAGTATCTAATGACTGTGGGTACAAACAGCTATGAGGTCACTTAAGGTGGTGGAAATAATAACTCTTGGAAAGTTTGAGGGATGAATCAAGAGGAAAACTATAGTTGATCATTTTCTTAAAGATAGAACAGCACATTTCACACAAGGAAAGAGGAGATATTTCATTTCAAACAAAGAAGTTGCTTTTTATGGCATAACAAGTACGCTCACAATAGGGAGTTGGTGCATATGATTCAAGGAATGAATTATGCAACTTTATGATTGCAAGGTGGCTGCTACAGCTTCAGCTTTCACACATATTCTTTAGTTAAGATGAAGAGGAGAGACAAAATGGTTATACCAGCCATCCTCCTTTACCTGGAAAGATACTGCTAGAAGCCTTCCTCCTTTCTCCTATGACTTAAGCTAGATCTCAGCCTGGATATACCACATTTGTTCTCTTTCAAGCCTTCTCCACTCCCCACATCTGTAAGCAACAAGGCATTCTGGGAAAGCAAATACTTAGCTGAGAACATTGCTGTGTTATAAAACAACAACAACAACAAAGTATTCATTAGAAAGGATAAAAGGATGAACAAACAGAGAAGAGGGAGAAATGACATGACTTAGTCTTTGGGATGGAAGATGGGGTGATTCTGTGAAATACGCAATAGTCTAATCTTTTAACTTTATGATTCTATAAGACCCCTTGTCAATAATCCTTAATATTTAAGATCCTTATTCGAACATGAGCAGTTTTCTCCTGCTTGCTCTGCTTTTCCTAAAGCTCAACAAATGTAGGATGCTGAACTCTGCTTCCTCCTCTCCTATCGCAGCCAGTGCCCAGGTCTTTGGCCACACAAAAATGACCTTAACTAGAAACAGCCTGTGTTTAAGAGAACAGTATCTGTGATGGATCCAGCATCCTGGGGGAACAATAGGCCAAGTAAAGTACCCAGACGCAGGGAATTCTGGTCAAATCCCATCACAGATGCACTATGCTGCTTTGTGTAACTCTAGGTGTCTGGGCTGGTGTCACACAGAGAATTCTAAAATAATAGAACGAAAATGGTAAAATTCTAGAGTCCCTTCTAGTTCAATGGTTATTTCTCGACTCATTTCATTAAATTCCTCCAAGTATGCACATCCATTATGACTGTTTTCTTTTTTTTTTTTTAAGGACTGATCTAATTACATATAATGGGGGAAAAAATCAAGGCAAAACATTTCCTTTATTAGGAGATGTATGGATTTCTAAGTTAGCTAGATTTACAGTCTCTCTGCTGCTAATGATTTTGCTGTAAAGAAGCTTATTAAACAATACCCCCCTTAGTTTGAGGGTCATGCATTTTTATGAAAGCAGTCCCTCTTACAGCTCTGTCAGAAGTTTTGAAGTCTTGGGCTTTTGGGTAATTCTCTTGTTTCCTTCAGAGCACATTTCTGCCCAGGAAGCTTAGAGCTGCCGCCTTCATGTTCCTAGACAGTCACAAATATCTTTAAGTGTCTGTCAGGCATGACTGTGCTTATAAGAATGAGGAGGCTGGCAATTGAGTTCAGGGAAATAATGACCTCTCTGTCATTTATCATCAATATACCCTTGACAATAGCACATAGAGGCGCTCTGCTGGACACAGATGCCAAGCTAGGCTCCTCGACTAGCATCCTAGCAGCTCTGTTGTTTATTGCTCTTCTTGGATCACTTCCTTTATTTAATTTTGGCAAGTTACCAAAGTTAAAGAAGATACTTGCTGCTGTTGTGGCCGAGATCAGCTCACTTGTCAAACAAACGGATTGTGAGATTTTCAGGGAATTTGCTCAGTGCCAGGGACCAAAGACAACAATGTTCAATGATGGAGGCAATCTTTATTGCTGTGAGTGTGGAGCATGCTGTTTTTACAGGAGAGCTGTGACATTTTTCTAACTGGATTGCAGTTGCGCTTTTAAAAGACAGACAACAGGAGTAGCACCGAAGATAATAGAATCTGCGGCTGGAAAGCCTTCATATTTTATTAGGGCAGGGCTGCATTGATTCCATTTCTTTAAGTCACTGCAGTGTTATTTCACATTCTAGTGTCTGCATAACTGTATTGCCTTTGTTTCTCAGTTCCATTTAAAACTCCCTGGCATATCAAGGCTAGTGACTGTCAGCGAAGATAACTATCAACATGTAATAACTTCCAACTACAGGAACGTGTAGCTTGAAAACTCTTAAATGAGCAGGTCTTTCTGTAATAAGTAGGAGCCAAGGGAGGAGAAATTAACTCCAACTACACTGGATGTATGTCAGATTTCATTTGAGTTTTGACTGTGCCTAGACATAGGCATTTATCATAGACAATCAAGGAACTGGAGTAGGTTCCAGTGAAAAATAAGGCTTCATAAACCAATTGGGAGACCCATAGGATACATCACAGCAAGCCTTTATATCAACTAGCCTCAAAAACTTGTAGGATCTAGGGAAAGGCTAGTAAGGAAATCCTCAATGAAAATTTAATTTAGTATCTTGCTTAGAATTCCATTCTTGTTTGTGTAACTAACTGTAAGAAACTTATTGAAGCAACAATTTACTGTCACCCTTTTTATATACTAATATTTTATCTGGTTTTAAATATAATTGTATTTATTTACTCATTTATTTTTGCCTGTGCTGGGTCTTTGCTGCTGCTTGGCTTTTCTGTGGTTGCAAGTTCTCACTGCCTCAGCGTCTCCTGCGGCAGAGCACAGGCTCTAGGGCACGGGCTCAATAGTTGTGGTGTACAGGTTTCGTTGCTCTGGGGCATGTGGGATCTTCCTGGATCAGGGATTGAACCCATGTCTCCTGCATTGACAGGTGGATTCTTTATCACTGAGCCATGAGGGCAGACCCTGCTGCTACTGCTGCTAAGTTGCGTCAGTCAAGCCCGACTCTGTGAGACCCCATGGACGGCAGCCCACCAGGCTCCCCCGTCCCTGGGATTTTCCAGGCAAGAACACTGGAGTGGGTTGCCATTTCCTTCTCCAATGTGTGAAAGTGAAAAGTGAAAGTGAAGTTGCTCAGTCGTGTCTGACTCTTCGCGACCCCATGGACTGCTGCTCACCAGGCTAGACCCTACTATCAACTTTATTGTTTCTCTAAGTTCCCCATGAGGCTTCAGTCAGATGTTGGCAGGGTCTGGATTCTTTTGAAGGCTCAACGGGAAATACAAGAACTCTTCTTCAGTCCCATGCATATCGTCTTTCTGAAATGGGCCAACTTAGGGCCATCTAGGCATTTTTCTCTCCATGACACCTCCTCACGAGGCTAACTTGGGTAGCCACAGAACTTGGGCATCCTCAGGAAGCTGGCCCTTCCTGCAGCACATGTTCTGAGAGACCAAGATAGAAACTCTAAGAGTTTTTATGACCTACCATCAGAAATCAGACAGTATTCTTTCTGTCACATGCTATTTATTACAAGTGAATCACAAGAGTCAGCCCAGATTCAAGTGAAGGAAACTATCCAGGGGTGTGAGTATTAGGAGGTTTGGTTCTTTGAGGTCCATCTTTAGAGACCAGCTGTTGTTTAGTTGCTAAGCTGTGTCCGACTCTTTGAGACTCTGTAGACTGCAGCACGCCAGGCTTCCCTGTCCTTCACCATCTCCCAGAGTTTGTTCAAACTCATATCTATTGAGTCAGTGACACCATCCAACCATCTCATCCTCTGTCTCCCCCTTTTTCACCTGTCCTCAATCCTTCCCAGCATCATGTCTTTTCCAATGAGTCGGCTCTTCACATCACGTGGCCAAAGTATTGGAGCCTCAGCTTTAGCATGAGTCCTTCCAGTGATTATTCAGGATTGATTTCCTTTTGGATTGACTGGTTGATCTCCTTGCAGTCCAAGGGACTCTCAAGTCTTCTTCAGCACCACAGTTCAAAAGCATCAGTTCTTCAGTGCTCAGCCTTCCTTATGGTCCAGCTCTTACATCTGTAAATGACTACTGGATAAACCATAGCTTTGACTATACAGATGCAAGAGACAAGCTACCAGAACCTTTAGTTCATTAGCTAAATGAAATGTTACATCTTAAAGAATTTGCCTGCAATTTCATGAGATCCCTAGGTCAGGAAGACTCCTGGGAGGAGGAAAATGGCCACTTATTCCAGTATTCTTGCCTCAAGAACCTCATGGACAGAGGACTTGGTGGGCTACAGTCCATGGGTTCACAAAGAGTTGGACATGACTGAGGACGAACACCCTATGTGCCAAGCACTTTACTAAGTACTGTAAAATAAGTTTTTCTTTTAACCTTTCAAAAATCCAATGAGTTTGATAGTATTATTTTCTTAATTTTTGCAGACAAAATAATTGATTTACTAAAGGAAATTCTGTAGCAAACCATAGTAGAATTCTGAGGTGGTGTCATGATCTCTGCTCTATAATGTTACTCTTGTGACTTGTTCTGTTACTTGGCAAGGAGACTTATCAGATTTCATTAAATTTCCTAATCAGTTGACCTTATTATAAGGAGATATTAACTCCAACGACTTTGTGGGCATGTCAGATTTAATTTGAGTTATGACAGTTCATAGACATAGGCATTCATCTCTGATGGTCAAGGACCTGGAATGTGTTCAAATGAATAATCAGTCTCCATAAACCAAATGAAAGACAAATACCCTATGTTACAGAGAACCTTTTATCAACTAGTCTCAACAATCACATAGGAACTAAGTTCTTGTGTAATAGGGGACCCTTATATAACCACGCTGGAAGCAGAAGGGAAAGTCAGAGATGAGAAACCTATGAAAGATTCCAAGGGTCATTGCTGACCTTGAAGATAGAGGAGGCAGTGTGAAAAGACTGTTGAGCAGACTTTAACAGCTGGGAGACTGCTGGTCAACAGTCAATAAAGGAAACAGGGATATCAGTTCTACATTTTCAGGGAACTACATTCTGCTAAGTACCTGCATGACTTTAAAAAAAAATTTATTTGGCTGCATCAAGTCTCAGTTATAATATGCAGGATCTTAGTTGTGTTATGCAGGATTTTTCATTGAGGCACATGAATTTTCTAGTGGTAGTGCATGGGCTCAGAAGTTATGGCACTTAGTCGCTCTGCAGCATGTGGGATCTTAGCTCCCCAACCAAGTATCAAACCCACGTCCCCTGCATTGCAAGGTGGATTTTTAACCACTGAACCACCAGAGAAGTCCCAGTACATGTATGCACTTTGAAGCTGGTTCTTCCCAAGAGTCTTTACATGAGAGTTCAGCCTGACTAACACTTAGATTTTAGTCTTGAGATCCATTATGCAGAGAACTCAGCTAAACCCGCCTGGTTTTGAACCTACAGACCTTGGGCATTGTTTCAAGTCACAGAGTTCTGGTAGTTTTTTAGGTAGCAATTTTGTAACAATTAGGTAACTAATTTGGTACCTGTGAGAATTTTCTTGCTATCACAAACCTTGTCTCAGAACATGATTCTGGCAAGTTCGATATAATATAGTTGTTAACAAAGGTGGTTTAGAAAATAGATGGCCAGAACAGAATTCAGGAGTGAGGTCACTTACCAGCCAGATAGCAATTACGGGTGAAAATTAGATGGATGGTAACTCCTGGCGCAACACCGCCTTCAGTTCAGTTCAGTTCAGTTCAGTTCAGTTACTCAGCAGTGTCTGACTCTTGGAGACCCCGTGGACTGCAGCACGCCAGGCTTCCCTGTTCATCACCAACTCCTGGAGCTTGCTCAAACTCATGTCCATCAAGCTGGTGATGCCATCCAACCATTTCCTCCTCTGTTGTCCACTTCTCCTCCTGCCCTCAATCTTTCCCAGCATCAGGGTCTTTTCCAAGGAGTCAGTTCTTCGCATCAGATGGCCAAAGTACTGGAGTTTCAGCTTCAGCATCAGTCCTTCCAGTGAATATTCAGGACTGATTTCCTTTAGGATGGACTGGTTGGATCTCCTTGCAGTCTAATGGATTCTCAAGAATCTTTTCCAATACCACAGTTCAAAAGCATCAATTCTTCTGTGCTCAGCTTTCTTTATAGTTCAACTCTCACCTCCATACATGACTACTGGAAAAAGTCATGTAGCTTTGACTACTCATGTAGTCAAAGTCATAGCTTTGACTAGACACACCTTTCTCAGCAAAGTAATGTTTCTGCTTTTGAATATGCTGTTTAGGTTGGTCATAGCTTTTCTTCCAAGGAGCAAGCATCTTTTAACTTCATGACTGCAGTCACCATCTGAAGTGATTTTGGAGCCTCCAAAAATAAATCCTCTCCCTGTTTCCATTGTTTCCCCTTGTATTGTTTCCCAACACTGCCTTACAATTACCAAAATGTTCCATCTGGCAAACTGGGATGGGAAGAAGGAGGAAGAGGGTGTATTGGCTTAGGCAATATCTCTAACATTTAAGTTATTAAGTTATTAAGTTATCTAACAAGGGAAACTGTTATTTTTAGAAATGTGGAATTGGTTGCTTTTTTGCTGGGTGTCAATTATGAAAAGGAAAGCAAATGACAAGCTCAGGTCAGTCAATGACAACCAAGGACATGTTATGAAAGTGAAAAGCCTTCCATGGCATCACTAATAGCGACTCTCATCACCTGTAGCCAGAGAGTAGACCATGCTGAAGATTAGGCCCAGACTTGAGAGTAAATATAACAGAGCTACAAACAGTGATGAAGTCACATCTTTGGCAAGTCTCTAAAGTTAGAGAGAGAGTGGGCTCCTATGAAATGTTATGGAAATATTTGAGTGAATGTACTTGAATATGTTGAACCCAAGATAATCTTGAATCTTCTGTGTCTTCAGAAGTGGCTTACTTACTATTGCTTGAGGATAGCAACATTTCCTTTCCTAAAGACAGTGCAGAAGCATCTCTTTGCCTGTGATCACGCTGCATGCGTGCTATTGCTTCAGTCATGTCCCACTCTTTGCAACCCCACAGATCATAGCCCACCAGGCTCCTCTGTCCATGGGGTTTTCCCAGCAAGGATACTGGAGTTGGTACTGCTCTCCTCCAGGGGATCTTCCCAACCCAGGGATCAGCCTCTCATGTCTCCTCCATCTCCTGCATTGCAGGTGGTTTCTGTACCACTGAGCCACCAGGAAAGGCCATGGTCATGCTGCAATCTCCCCTAGAAGTACGCCTCCTCACTGGACAACAATAACTAAGGTCAAGTTCTAGGATGGTCTACCTGGGAAGTACTGACTCTACTAAGGGAGGATAGGAGTTATTCACCAACAGAACAATAAGACCTAGAAGGTATGTAGCAACCAGAATCAAGAAAACTTGACTAGGACTTGAAGGTAATAGACAAAGTGAGTCATATATAAAGCTGGCATGGGTGGATTGGATGATACTAGGGTTTCTTTCTTGTAATTCAGATTCAACATCTTAGCAAGGGTTTGGTCTTGATTCATTGTTGAGTTGGTTCTTGGAAAGCTGGAAATAATAATCACATTAAAGTACCCAGAGATGGTAGAATTGACATTTGACAGAATGTTGAGGAAGGATCAAAAGTACTCACAGAGGTAGATATACAAGAATATATCTATTGTATGAGCTCAAACAACTGACTAAATAGCTACATTTCTTGAAAGGGCCCAGGAGACACTTCTTTCACTAAGAAAAGCACTTAGAGAGGAACCAGAGAGATGGAAACTCAGTGGTAGAATGATAGCTATCCATTAAAAGATGACATTGATGATAGGAAATGTTGTGAACCTGAGCTCTTGTTATAGGAATGATAGGTTTACAGAACAGCAGAAGCCAGGTGGAAGCATTTAACCATCAGACACAGGGTGAGTATATCTAACATTACACGTAGTGAGGGTGAAATGAAAACCAGTTGACTGACTCACTGATCTGATAGATCCTGACTGACTCAGGATCTATCGTGATGGCTAATACACCACACCCTCCCTAAGAACCAGATATATGGAGAACCAACTAAGTGTAACTTAATATATATAATCAAGAAAGACTGAAGGCAGAAAAACTAATATTAACCACGCCAGCGGAAAATCATTATTCTCCACCCAGTTTCCAGACCTTAACTTGACTGAAAAAGATACAGGTGCATTTGAAGAAGAATCCTGAAATGCAATAGGAATTCACCCAACCTTACTCAAAGGGATCTGTGTCCGTTAGGATAAGGTGAATATGCAGAATTTTTCAAAGTTGTTGGTTACCAAGAACCCCAAATCCCCTTGTGCCCACCCACTGTAGTAGAATGTCATGTGGTAAATGAGATCCTTGTCCAATTGTAGAGAAAACACAGTCTTATCTTGTGGTCATTCCTCCTCTCCAACCCTGAGACTGGTTTGTTTCGGGGCGGGAGGGGGGTTTGCAGTTTATTTTCAGACACACTCAGGGTGTGGGAGGTGGCTGGCTGTCTCCATCTGCATCCCCTCCCTGTATTTAATCAAGAACTCCTCTCCTCTGACCTCTGAATCCCACAGCTGTGCAAGTTAGATGAGGCACTTGTACTCCACCATCAGGAGGGGCTCAGGCAGGTGTGGGGTGCAGAGAGTATAGGTTGGGGGCAGAATTCAAGTATTCACAGTTCCTCTATGCATACCCCCAGATTACGCTGTGCCCAGGCCACAGGGTATACTCCCAAACTTGGGGTACTAGGGGTGTTAACAGCCCTTCTCTCACTCAGAAACTTCAAGATGCACTCCCCACCCCGCTTTCCCTGATAACAACAAACCACAGTCCTAAACCCTGTAGTCCGGGTGATGTGAGGGCCTCAGCACTCCACTCATCCAAGACACCTGCCTTCCTTCTCGGGAGTGATGGGGATGTGGTGAGCCTCACTTGTGCTTCACTTGCTGGGGTGGGATCAAATGATAGCAGGGGAGAGGAAGGGAGGGCATGAGGACCATAGGAGGCAGGCTTGGCAGGTGCTGAGCTCTGGTCTGTACCCCCTCCACACTCACTGCACCCCCCACCCCCCTGAATCTCTGAGAGTCCAACTGCAAAGGCAATACGGGCCATGGGGGTGGTGGCGGGCAGGGGGCAGGGAGTGGGAATAGGGGCTGGTGGGGAGAGCTGAGCAGTACCTCATCCCCCCCCACCAGTCCTGTTCCTGGGGGACATGATGCTTAGGAAGGGCCAGGAACTGGGCTCTAGGCCGAGCTTTCAAGTTCTGCCTTCCAGAACTGCTGAATTCAGGAGAAGAATAGAGCTACTAACCCCCCACACCCCAGATGTCTGGGCTTTAGGCAGAGTGGAGGGAATGGCGGATGCCCTCCCAAGGATAATTATAAAAAGCTACCACCCTTAACAACTCCTTGGGGAGAAGTGGTTCCCAGCCACTTGCTTTCCCAAGTTATCAATGTCCCTCACACCCAGCAGACAGGGCTGAGGGGGTCCCAGAGAGCTAAGGGAGGAGGCCACAGTCTCTCTCTGAGAGGGGGCCCATTAGCACCATGCAATGGTGGGGCACCCTGGCAGTCTGGTGGACCCCTGGGCAGGGGCCCTCCAAAACTGGATTGCCCAGTTACTGAAGCTTCCAGTGCTTTTAAGGCAGGGTGGGTGGGTACGGGGAGGCCTGCAGGAGAGGAGGTGAGGGGAGAGGTCTGGGCCAAAGTCCAAATCCTATTCCAAAGTGCCCCACTAGGAGTCATGACTTGAAGAATCTTCCTATCACAAACTGGCCCAAACAAAATACAGTGAGAACTATCACTATGTTCTTGATGGGGGCTGTTTCCCAGCCACCCCTCTGCTCAGTCGACCCGGCAATGCAGTGATGCCACAGGAAGTTGGCCACAAAGTGGGTCATCTGGCCGAGGAAGCTGGTCAGGCCATGCTGGTAGACATGCAGGGCCAGGCAGTAGCCAAAGCCTGGCAGAGCCACCACTCTGCCCCAGTTGATGCCACTCTCAGAGTCGAGGTGATCTTGGTGAAATACTCATAGGTGTTCTCTGCTATTGGCTGCAGGTGCTGCAACACGGCCTGGAACTCTATACCATAAGGCCAGTCAATGCCATCCCTGATGATGATGGCGAGCTGGGGACCCACCTACACCTTGCACCCAGGGGTGGGTGGATCTCCAGCCTGACCGCTCTCCACAGCCCTGCCTGGGAGGACCTGGGCCTTGTCCGGATGCACTCTCTCAAGTCCTCCTCAAGGCCAGGGGTGGCCCAGCAGGGTGGAGGTCAGAGATCCGAAGGGGCCAGGAGCTGCTCTCAGGGTCTAGTACCCAGGCCTGGCTTCCAGAAAGGGGTGTCAGTGAATTCCTGGTGTCTGGATGCAGCCTCTGCTGGTCTGAGCCCAGCCCTAGGGAACCAAGAGGCTGCTGCAATCATGCAGGTGCTTAGCCCTGAGTTTTTAATTTGGATAAATACGTTTGTATTGAGGGCATGTATGTATGCTCAGTCGTGTCCAGACTCTGTGATCCCATGGACTGTAGCTAACCAGGCTCCTCTGTACATGGAATTCTCCAGGTAAGAATAGTGCAGTGGATAGCCATTCCCTTCTCCAGGGCATCTTCCCAACCTAAGGATCAAACCCACGTCTGCTGCATTGGCAGGCAGATTCTTTACCACTGAGCCATCTGGGAAGCCCTATAATGACGGCATACAGTAACTAATATCCAATCCAGTCTTGATCAGTGTAATTTGAACTCTCCTTCTATGTCATAATATAGTCCAAGGAGATCCTGATGGTCTGGGCATTCCTGCCATATCACAGCCCTATGCATAATGGGTACTGAAAGACAGTGGCAAGAAAAAAATCCTCCCAAAAGACAGAACTTCTGTATTCCATCTTGTCTTCGATCTCACATGGAGAAAGAAGTGGCCTGTGATAAGAGACATACTCAGATCCCTGACTGGTGGTAAAAGGCTTGGCTGGCTGATCAGTGGCTTGGAAAGAGCAAGACTTGAACAGAAAGTCTAGATCAAAGGCATATGGTTGGATCCACGGGAGTCATCAGACTGTGTGCAGAGTTTTGTAGACCACATTAATGCAAACCAGATAGAATGCATTACATAGGGGGTACTAAACCAGCAGATGAACAGAATGACTTAGTTGGGTATGACAGATACCCTCTGCACTCATTTTTGGCATGGTTCACATAACAGACCGAAAAATGGACTAGCCATGAAAGAGTCGATAGATGAATGCAATAACATGGGCTTATTCTGACAAATTTGATGCAGCTGCTGGAGATGGTGGTGGTTTGTCGCTAAGTTGTGTCTGACTCTTGTGACCCCATGGACTGTAGGCCACCGGACTCCTCAGTCCACGAGGATTCTCCAGGCAAGAATACTGGAGTGGGTTGCCATTTCCTTCTCCAAGGGATCTTCCTGATATGGGAATTGAACTCAGTCTTCCCTGGTGGCTCAGAGGTTAAAGCGTCTGCCTCTAACCTGGGTTCGATCCCTGGGTCGGGAAGATCCCCTGGAGAAGGAAATGGCAACCCACTCCAGTATTCTTGCCTGGAGAATCCCTTGGACGGGGGAGCCTGGTGGGCTACAGTCCATGGGGTCGCAAAGAGTCAGACACGACTGAACGACTTAACTTTCACTCTCACTTTCACTCCTGCACTGTAGGCAGATTCTTTACCAACTAAGCTACCAGGGAATTCCAGATATAGCTACTATCACTGCTAAGTATCCAACTTGTCAACAAATTGTGATGCTGGGCTCTTGATATGTTATCAGTATTCAAGATCCATCAGCCACTTGGTAGCAGGTTGATTATACCTGCATTGCAGGCCCCATCCACTCTAGAATGGATAGTAATTGACAGATATGTTGATATGTGTTTTCATTTCCTGCCATTAATGTCTTGGTTAGTTTTAAAGATGTACAGTGTGTCTGATTTACTGGCATTTTATCTTATATAATATTGGGGTTCCCTGATGGCTCAGCTGGTAAACAATCCGCCTGCAATACGGGAGACCTGGGTTCGATCCTTGGGTTGGGAAAATCCCCTGGAGAAGGGAAAGGCTACCCACTCCAGTATTCTGGCCTGGAGAATTCCATGATCTGTATAGTCCATGGGGTCACAAAGAATAGGACACGTCTGAGTGACTTTCAGTTTATCTTATATAATATTTCTTCACACCAAAGGATACAGTTTGGATAAAAGCTTTTATATATATATATAATATATATATATATATATATTATATATATATGCCACTCTGTGCTGCATGTGGGGTCTTAGTTCCTCAACCAGGAATAGAACCCACACCCCATGCATTAGAAGCACAGAGTCTTAACCACTGGACTGCCAGGGAAGTCCTAAAATAATTGTAATGTTGAGCATGTCTCAAAGGATCACTAGCTCTACCATTTTCTGTAGCACTAGAGCCTGCTAGTCTGATACAATGCTGCAACGATCACTCAAAGGCATAACAAAAGTTCCAACTTATAAATACTACCTTGCTTTGTTGCAGGATCCCTTTCAGATATGGTATATACCTTTATCCAGTTTTGTCCTGAGTCTCAGATAATAAGAAAACCTAAACCAGAAATGATAGGATGAAAGTAGAAGGGACCCCACCCCTGCTCTTGTCATCACTCCTAGTGACTCATTTAGAGAATGTGTGCCTTCTGTCCTTTCAGTTTTAAACTTGTCAGGTCTACAGTTCTCAAATTATGATATCTGTATAGCCCATGGAATTCTCCAGGCCAGAATACTGGAGTGGGTAGCCTTTCCCCTCTCCAGGGGATCTTACCAACCCAGGGATCAAACCCAGGTCTCCCACACTGCAGGTGGATTCTTTATCAGCTGAGCCACAAGGGAAGCCTAAGAATACTAGAGTGGTAGCCTATCCCTTCTCTAGTGGATCTTCCCGACCCAGGGTCTCCTGCATTGCAGGCGGATTCTTTACCAACTGAGCTATGAGGGAAGCCCTTTTAAACTTGGCAGGTCTACAGTTCAAAAATTATGATGTCTACCTGGCCATGTTGGGCTCCTCATTCCAAGTAGACCAGCAGACAAGAAAGTTACCATGTTGGCAGCGGTAACTGACTCTGACCATTATGAGGAAGTAGAACTGCTTTTATACAAAGAGGCAGAAAGCAGTGTAGCTTAACCTCTGGAAATATATTACAATGTCCTTAGAGAGCTCAAGTCTGTTTTAACCATGAAAAGATCAGAGCCAAACAGGGGCACAGTACCAAAGGCTCAGTCGCTTGAGGTATAAACACCTGCATCTCCCCACCACTTAATTAATCCAGGGCTTTGGAAGTGTTGGCCAAGGGTGAGTGAAAGGAGATAGATGTTGCATATTATCTAAGCCTCCGCTAACTGAGGCTAGTTGGCTGGTTGTAGCTTAACCTCAAATCTTTCAAGTATTATTATTTTTTTTTTTAAATGTTACCAGGCACCATCTGAAGAACCAGTACATTGAATTTAGTGTGAGGATTGAATGGATCTTACCTTGAAATGGGGAATTATAGCAGACACTGGGCTTCCTATATATTTACTAGGATCACTTTACAAATTCCACGTTTACTCTGATTCCAACACCCAGAACCTACCTCTCTACATGAATGTCTTCGTGATGTTGAGTTTATTCAACTTGCACAAATAGGGTGGGGATTAGCTTGGAACTTCTGTCCCTCTAGGCAGAGCTCTTAAATAGTAATAAATGGTATGTAATAATAGATATGAATATTCAACATTCTTACGCCTTGATCTAGACAACTCTATGGTGTGATGTACTCTATCTATATATCAGCCTTTTGAGGTTGAGGTGGAGTTTCTCCTACCATAGATCTACTTGGCTCTGTCCATTCCCGGGATACCTTCCCAGAGTCCTAGACTTCTGACTCCAGCTCCAGTTCTGTAGAAGTAATTCTCTCTTCTCATGATATTCAGTGTCAAATAACTCAGCCGGTGTAGTTCTGCTGAAACACAAGTATGATAAGTACTTAAGACTTTATTCTGAGTGAGACAGAATGCCATTGCTGAGTTTTAAGCAGAGAAATGACGATTTTACTTCATTGGATGTTTTGTGAAGTCAAGTTTCCACAGGACAAGAATGGAATCAAAGAAACTGACAACAACAACAAAAAACTACTGCAGGGAGAAAAAAGATAGTCTGGGGGAGGCTGATAGCATTGAAAGTTGATTAATAGAGGTCAGACTCTGGGTGTATTTTTAAAGTAGAGCTCATATTTATTGATTAATTCAATCACACCAATTAATTGGGTCACATTTCTAAAGGAAAGAAAAGTGTTAAAAATAACTTAAGATACTGGCCTGGATATTTGGAAGAAAGCAGTTTGCAGTTAGTGAGGAGTTTTTTTTTTTTTTTTTTAAATTCATAAAAATGTAACTGGAGATAAGCTAAAAGCAGGTCAATCTTAGCAGTGTGAAAGGATCAAAATCTTTCTTGGCTCCTTTCCCTCTCTCATTTAGGGCAAAGCTAGAACATCCAGCTTCTATGCTTCCCCATAACTCTGCAGCCCATTCCTTCTCCTGTTCAGAGAAAAACTGAACAGCAGTTTTGTGAAGCCTTTTGATAAAAGGTACCATCTCCATACATAGCCCTTTGTGGGCTGTTTCATGTTCAGAGTTGCAGATTCTGGAATTAGATTGAATTCAAAATTTGATATGACCACTAACTTCCTTGGGTAAGTCACAAAAACTTTAAAACAATGCATCTGTGAAAAAGAGATAGTAATAGTACCTACATCATGTGGTTATGTATGATATAAAAAAAGGTGAATTTGATTTGAACATTAAATCAGGTTTAAATGACTTAAGTTGTGTTTTTCTGGTAAGTGTTAAAAAAAAAAAAAAGCAAACAAACAGGTCTCTAGGTTAGAAAAAAAGGAAAAAGGACCTGATTTGTAGCATTATGATGTCACTGAAAGTTGAGATGAATGAATATGTACCAGATTAGATTTTGTGCACAGATTAGAACCTGCTTTCCCAATGGCTCAGCAGGTAAAGAATCCGCCTGCAATGCAAGGAGCTGTGGGAGACGTGAGTTCGATTCCCGGCTCGGGAAGATCCCCTGGAGGAATGGCAACTCACTCCAGTATTTTTGCCAGGAAATCCCATGGACAGAGGAGTGCAGCTGGCGATAGTCCCTGGGGCCCCAAAGAGTTGAACACAACTGCACACACACGACAAGAGTCAGTTTTTGCACACTGATGTGTCACTGTGTTTTACATATAATACCTGGTCATAAATATTTACCTATATAACACTTAGGAGCCTGTATTTCATTGTATATTTATGTGCCAGTCTTCTCTTTTATATACATACTTCTTAAGAGCAGGGGTTATGATTATAGTTTGGAAAAACTAGCAAGATACTCTGACCTCTTTCCTTCAGTCTTTCTCATCCCATTTCAGGAATAAAGACTCATGTCCTTATTATCATATTTGTATATGACCACTCTGTGGCCTCCTTCTCTCTTGAGGCTGAACTAGCTGAGTCATCTCTGCTATCTCCATGCCTCACTTCTTATCTTTAATGTAAGCCTTCTTTGTCCTGCTTCTTTTTGAAAAATATTAGCTTGGATAAATGAATTGCTGAACTAATGAACTCAGATGGGGGAATACTGCAAGAGCAATTATTCTGAAAACTGGTCATTAATTTGGATGAGACAGAGGTACCCATCACTTAGCCTTTGAAGATAATGCCTGCAAATAGTTAATATGGCAAAGAAATAATACCAAGTATGGGTATCACTAACAAATATAAAAACTATAGATATATTAATATTATGAGAGTTATTTGCCTAAGTATTTTCTCTCCATTTTAAAAATTAATCATCACAGTGACCCCATGGAATATATAGCGCTATTTTTATTTTACAGAAATTAGCAGCAAGCAATATGTGGGAGAGAGTAACGCCTGGACCCTTAATAATAAGTCTAGGACCATAACAATTCTTCATAGCCCCATTGGATTCAGTGGGAATTAAGGAGAGGGTGTTATGGCTGCTACCAAAATATACTAGTTCAACTGGGATTAATTCAGGAAAGTTGGGATGCTGAATCTTCATATGGGAAATCAGTGGATCTGTAGAGAGCTGAGGAAGATAGAGAAGAGGAAGCAAAAGACAAGAATAAATATAAAGGTTTCTAAATCAGCACAAATATGAAGAATGAACTGGGATGGAGAAAGGCTTTACCTACACCTAGTGTACTGTGATGACCTTCTCATTCCAAAAAGATACATTCTTGGATATGAATTCTTTTATATTAACAACATAACCCTGATAAGTGGGTATTCTTCTCTCATCTCTCTCTCTGTGGTGTTTAGATTTCACGGTTACTTTCTTCCACATGATTGTGAGTTCCATCTTCAGTGTTTGTTGCATGTTAGCCGCAAATGATTCTAAATAACAACAACAACAAAAATCAGGGGGAAATATCATAGAACTTGCTCTGCAAAAGAGATAAGCAGCTCGAGGGACTTTCCTGGTTGTCCTGTGGTTAGGACTCTGCACTTCTAATGCAGGGGCCATGGTTTGATCCCTAGTTGGAGAATTGGCCAAACATTTTTTTCAAAAATTAAAAAATGGAAATAAGCAACTCAAATCTCTCCATTTTTAATTTTGCATTTATATTTTTACTTAATGGTCATCCAACTAAGTTTGTACTAATTTGCATATAGAAAATTTACAAAGTTTTTGGTCAGCTGGAATAAAGACTAATGGTTTAATATCCTCTATTTGATGTAATCACATTATAAAATGAATAAAATTGTCTCTAAGAGAAGACTCCACACATGGACATCACTAGATGGTCAACACCGAATCAGATTGATTATATTCTTTGCAGCCAAAGATGGAGAAGGTCTGTACAGTCAACAAAAACAAGACCAGGAGCTGACTGTGGCTCAGATCATGAACTCCTTATTACCAAATTCAGACTCATATTGAAGAAAGTAGGGAAAACTGCTAGACCATTCAGGTATGACCTAAATCAAATCCGTTATGATTATACAATGGAAGTGAGAAATAGATTTAAGGACCTAGATCTGATAGATAGAGTACCTGATGAACTATGGAATGAGGTTCATGACATTGTACAGGAGACAGGGATCAAGACCATCCCCATGGAAAAGAAATGCAAAAAAAGCAAAATGGCTGTCTGGGGAGGCCTTACAAACAGCTGTGAAAAGAAGAGAGGCGAAAAGCAAAGGAGGAAAGGAAAGATATAAGCATCTGAATGCAGAGTTCCAAAGAATAGCAAGAAGAGATAAGAAAGCCTTCTTCAGCGATCAGTGCAAAAAAATAGAGGAAAAAACAGAATGGGAGAGACTAGAGATGTCTTCAAGAAAATTAGAGATACCAAGGGAACATTTCATGCAAAGATGGACTCGATAAAGGACAGAAATGGTCTGGACCTAACAGAAGCAGAAGATATTAAGAAGAGGTGGCAAGAATACACAGAAGAACCGTACAAAAAAGATCTTCACGACCCAGATAATCATGATGGTGTGATCACTAATCTAGAGCCAGACATCTTGGAATGTGAAGTCAGGTGAGCCTTAGAAAGCATCACTATGAACAAAGCTAGTGGAGGTGATGGAATTCCAGTGGAGCTGTTTCAAATCCTGAAAGATGATGCTGTGAAAGTGCTGCACTCAATATGCCAGCAAATTTGGAAAACTCAGCAGTGGCCACAGCACTGGAAAAGGTCAGTTTTCATTCCAATTCCAAAGAAAAGCAATGCCAAAGAATGCTCAAACTACTGCACCATTGCACTCATCTCACATGCTAGTAAAGTAATGCTCAAAATCCTCTAAGCCAGGCTTCAGCAATACATGAACTGTGAACTCCCTGATGTTCAAGCTGGTTTTAGAAAAGGCAGAGGAACCAGAGATCAAATTGCCAACATCTGCTGGATCATGGAAAAAGCAAGAGAGTTCCAGAAAAACATCTATTTCTACTTGATTGACTATGCCAAAGCCTTTGACTGTGTGGATCACAATAAACTGTGGACAATTCTGAAAGAGATGGGAATGCCAGACCACCTGACCTGCCTCTTGAGAAATCTGTATGCAGGTCAGGAAGTAACAGTTAGAACTGGACATGGAACAACAGACTGGTTCCAAATAGGAAAAGCAGTACGTCAAGGCTGTATATTGTCACCCTGCTTATTTAACTTATATGCAGAGTACATCAAGAGAAACGCTGGACTGGCAGAAACACAAGCTGGAATCAAGATTGCCAGGAGAAATATCAATAACCTCAGATATGCAGATGACACCACCCTTATGGCAGAGAGTGAAGAGCAACTAAAAAGCCTCTTGATGAAAGTGAAAGAGGAGAGTAAAAAGTTGACTTAAAGCTCAGCATTCAGAAAACGAAGATCATGGCATCTGGTCCCATCACTTCATGGGAAATAGATGGGGAAACAGTAGAAACAGTGTCAGACTTTATTTTTGGGAGGCTCTAAAATCACTGCAGATGGTGACTGCAGCCATGAAACTAAAAGACGCTTACTCCTTGGAAGAAAAGTTATGACCAACCTAGATAATATATTCAAAAGCAGAGACATTACTTTGCCGACTAAGGTCCATCTAGTCAAGGCTATGGTTTTTCCTGTGGTCATGTATGGATGTGAGAGTTGGACTGTGAAGAAGGCTGAGCGCTGAAGAATTGATACTTTTGAACTGTGGTGTTGGAGAAGACTCGTGAGAGTCCCTTGGACTGCAAGGAGATCCACCCGGTCCATTCTGAAGGAGATCAACCCTGGGATTTCTTTGGAAGGAATGATGCTAAAGCTGAAACTCCAATACTTTGGCCACCTCATGGGAAGAGTTGACTCATTGGAAAAGACTCTGATGCTGGGAGGGATTGGGGGCAGAAGGAGAAGGGGACTACCGAGGATGAGATGGCTGGATGGCATCACTGACTTGATGGATGTGAGTCTGAGTGAACTCTAGGAGATGGTGATGGATAGGGAGGCCTGGTGTGCTGTGATTCATGGGGTCGCAAAGAGTTGGACACGACTGAGCAACTGAAGTGAACTGAACTGAACTTAACTGAACTACCAATATGTGTCACACTTAACCATTAAAAGCTCTGCAGCATTATTTAACCTCTGAAATATAGTTTACATAAATAATTTTATTAAGAAAAAGTTGGGGTCAGTCCTAGACACAAATCTTGCCCAATAACTTTTTTTAATATACACCATAGTTATTATGTAACATTCCTTCTCTTCACGATCTGAAAACTGTTGATCTTCCTTGGAAATTATATTAGTACTTCTGGTGGTAATTACAAAATCCCAAATTGAATTGGTTATGTAAAACAAGGAATGTTTTAGCTCAAGGAATAGAAGGTAGAGATGAATGTCTGATGTATAAGAAAGCTAGGAGTGCAGATGAGGCTTAAGAACCCCTAGAAACGGGACTTAAAGGACCAACTTAGCTGCCATTTGTCTACTCAAATCTTTTTTCTCAATACAGAAAAGCTATAAGACCTTCCTTTGTAGGGCAGAAAAACATGGTTTTTAATAGATTCTGTATTTTTCACCTTAAGTTTTCAAATCTCAGAGAGATAGACTTATCCTGACTAGTCTGATAGGATGGAATTCCCAATCCTGGACTAGTGACTTAAACATCAGGGAATTCTATTTTTACCAGCTTGGTCAGGTTCTCACCCTTGGACCAATGGTGGTGCTTAGGAGATGGAATCATGAAATCACAGCTACTACTGAAAGAACCATTAACAGATAGCAAGAATTTTAGAAGAAGGAGAATATCAGACATGGCAAGCAGTCAGTAATCAGTACAGCGGTATAAAGAAAGAGTTCTCAGTTCTTACATTAACTGCTATATGGGGGACTCAGTAACCTCTTTATTATGGTTTAAAATAGACTTTGGGTACCAACCCTTGGATTTCAGTAGGTCTGATCTACCAGGCACCACTCCCTGTCTGTTGATTGTTATTCCTTCACAAAAGGAATACTGTTAGGGATTCCTTTATAGCTCAGTCAGTAAAGAATCTGCCTGCAATGTAGGAGACCCAGGTTCGATTCCTGGGTCAGGAAGATCCCCTGGAGAAGGAAATGTTAACTCACTCCAGTATCTTTGCTTGGAGAATCCCATGGAAAGAGGAGCCTGGCAGGCTACAGTCCATGAGGTCACAACAGTAGGACAAACTTAGCTACTAAACCACCACAGTATGCACAACACTTAATAAAATTAAATCTCCTATTTACTCAATACCAAAGGCTCTGTTGGATATTAGATAACCCTCATTGTTGCTATAGAAAAGTAACAACAGTCCTTTACTCTTCTATTACTAAGATTGTAATTTAGTGGGAGTCTATTCCTGTCTTTTTCTTTAATAAGAACTGACCTTTAACAACTATCTACAAATAGCATTAATATTTTCCTTCTCGATCCTCACCCTCTCCACCCGTTATCTCCATTCTGTCTTTCAAATCACAGTGGGTCACACAGAGGACACAAACTCGATGTTTGGATTCCAGAATTACAAGCTTCACAGCCAATTTATATTTGCATAAAAGCAGACTCCTTTTTCAGACATTAGACACACTTTGCAGCATTCAGCCTGCCAACTTTATTACTGTTCATTTCACCATCCTATAGCAGCTCTTGCTGAATAGAGTACCATAAATCTCAGCAGTATAAAGGTAGTATACCATAATCACTCATCAACGAAATAAGATATTATCTTATTCTATGATACACATCAATGATATGGTATTTGTCAAACAATTTATGATTTGGAAACAAAGGTGATAAAATCTAATTGAATATTTGAGCCAGACATCTTGAAGGATAAAAGTAGAACTCAAGGAAAAATTATATCTGTTTTTTTGTTTTGGCTGGGAGAGCTATGCCAGCAGTGCTATCCAAATACCTGGGTATAAATGTGGCAGCATAATAAAAATGCTTGCATAAGAAGAGACTGTCCCATATATTTTAAAAGACAGACACACACACATTCCAGATGCCATGTTTCATATTATAAGGTCCATTCTGTGACTTGCTGAACCAGCTAATGGATTGCTCCATATTCGAAGAATTTACACTAAGCCTTTTCTTTCCAATTTTCCTTGTACTGCAGGAGTTACTGATGCTGATTGAACTCAGTGGCTCAATAAACAACTTTGCTATCTCAAAAAATACACCCTCTTTGCCAGCAAGATGTTTGGAGGCATTCCAATAGAAAGAAAAAAAATTCTGATCAACAGAGAGAAGAGACCACATTGAAATGTATGCACTCCTATTTTTACGCTGGTCATAAATCATTATCCACTCTGGCATTGATTAATTGGTCTTCCTCAAATCCTCCAGAATCCTTATGAAAATCCCAGGATAAAGAACGATTACAATATTAGCAACAGATAGAAAGGGATACATTTTCGAAATGTTGTCTGGAGATAACAGTGCGCGGACAAAAATGTGTCACATGGAAAGCAGCTTTTGGTTATTTACATTTTTTAAGTGATTTAGTGCTTTTTGTTGAGTTTTCATTCACTCCCTTTCTTATCTCATACCCACAACCAAGTCTGAGAAAGGTGAGGGTGGCACGCTCTAAGTATGCCACCTGTCAGGGTGACACCAAGGCATCTGGGACCTATTGACAATTTCCGTGTTATGATGTCTGATTCTTCAGGGTGTATTGCTAATGATCAAGTTTTGCATTGGTAATGTAAGGTACTACCTTTAATGGATGATAAATGGGCTGAAACAGCTGTCTGAATGTCACATGCGGTCAGCTTCGTGAAGATTAGACATGTAATTCAAACAATAGTTTCAGTTTGAGAATTAATCAGCTTTTCATTAGAGTACTAATGTCATCCACATTCTTCCTGACTTCCTGATTCCTCAGTGACTGGATTTCTTCTCCTTTTGTTTCTTTGTTTTAAAATAGGTTTCTCATTATACTCTACAGTTTTATTTTATTTTTTTTAAAATTTATTTTTTATTTTACTTTACAGTTCTGTATTGGTTTTGCCATACATTGACATGAATCCACCATGGGTGTACATGCGTTCCCAAACATGAACCCCCCTCCTACCCCCCTCCCCATAACATCTCTCTGGGTCATCCCCGCGTACCAGCCCCAAGCGTGCCATATCCTGCATCGGACATAGACTGGCAATTCGATTCTTACATGATATTATACATGTTTCAATGCCATTCTCCCAAATCATCTCACCCTCTCCCTCTCCCTCTGAGTCTTCCTAAGTGATACATATTTCTCAGCAAAGAATGACTATTGTTATATTTTTATAAAAGTTAAAAGTATGGTAAGGCACAGGAAAAGAAAAAGAAATAGACAATGGATTATATTCAAGAGTCCCGATATAGAACTGGTAACGTATGAGCACTTGGTGTATGATAAAGATGCTGACCATCTTGTGCATGGATGGCTTAATCTCTGGCATTGGGAAAATTGGCTAATTATATGGATAGTAATAAATCTTGATGCTATTTTATATGACACAAAGGTTTAAATATAGCTGGATTTAAAAGGAGTGAAAGGTAATATTGTAAATCTTTTGAAATTGTATGAACTATCCCCACTCCACCCCTAGAATGAGGCAAGCTTTCACAAGATCTCAAAAGCAAAGAACCTAAGGTAAAAATTAAATTTAATGAGGACAAAATGAAATTGACAGGTTCAAGTGAGTTTAACTACTTTGCCAACTAAGGTCCGTCTAGTCAAGGCTATGGTTTTTCCTGTGGTCATGTATGGATGTGAGAGTTGGACTGTGAAGAAGGCTGAGCACCAAAGAATTGATGCATTTGAACTGTAATGTTGGAGAAGACTCTTGAGAGTCCCTTGGACTGCAAGGAGATCCACCCAGTCCATTCTGAAGGAGATCAACCCTGGGATTTCTTTGGAAGGAATGATGCTAAAGCTGAAACTCCAGTACTTTGGCCACCTCATGCGAGGAGTTGACTCATTGGAAAAGACTCTGATGCTGGGAGGGATTGGGGGCAGGAGGAGAAGGGGACGACAGAGGATGAAATGACTGGATGGCATTGCTGACTCGATGGATGTGAGTCTGAGTCACACCTGAGTTGGTGATGGACAGGGAGTTGGTGATGGACAGGGAGGCCTGGTGTGCTGCGATTCATGGGGTCGCAAAGAGTCGGACATGACTAAGCTTCGACTGAACTGAACTGAACTGATGGTGATGGTTCACTTTCACTCACCTTTCACTATGGTGATGGTAACCCATCTGAGTTCCACAATTTTAGAGGATTTAAAAATAGAAAGAAGAATAAATGGGCAGATTATTGTTATGCCTCAGTTAAGTCTAAAGCCATTTATTCATCAGTTTTCAAAGAACTGTCAGGTATATAAATCTAAAAAACTGAGTTTTGTAATTAATCATCACAAGAAAGAGGAGCACAAAATATTATTGATTAACAAAGGTTATTAGGCACAAACCATGTGCCAAAGCATTGTTCTAAGTATTGTTATGAATTTTAATTCTTTCATTATTATAACCATCAAATGAATTTGGTACTATTATGATCATCCCCACTTTAGAAATGAAGAAATTAGAAAGAGTTTTGTGATTCAGCTTAGGTAAGACAGTGAAGAAACACACAGATTGAGATAGCGACTTGGGCAGTTTGGCTACAAATCTGACCTGTCAACCACTACTCTGTATTGCTTTCCTCAAAATTTTTTATAGAAATGGCAATTAACATTAGACTGTTCTTCCTTTTGAAAAATATTTGCCTTTTGCTTTGATTTTTTTAAAAAACATCTTATATATTTTAGCTATAATCATGGGAAAAGAAGGCAAATATCCCATGTAGTGACTAACATATTCCCAGCTCACCTATATAGCCCTGTAATAAAAATTCTTCCTCTTCCTATGATTATATTTTTGTTTTTAATGTTTCCTACTAATGTATAATTGATTAAAATAGTAAAATATTCTTATCCTTCTCTGACATGTAAATATTAGCACAAGAAAAATAGAATAAGGATAAGTTGAATCAGATGAAACTATACTTGAAAGAATTTGGGTTGGATGAATTGAAATTAAATAGCCTTAGTTCCTTAAATGTATAAAACATGAATCTGTGAAGACATAAATGCATGCTGCAGCTCTCAGTCTCTGAGGGGTAATTAACTAAAATACTATAGTATTTCAGATTTTAAATATATATATGAATTATTAGTTTGGAGACAGAGAGCCCCAGAAATGCATTGAAATATGTTAAAGAAAAGACTGTTATTTCTCATAGGCCAAACTCATGTCCTTTAAAAATGTTTTCTTGTATTTTCTTGTATTTATCCTATTATATTTGTCTTTGTTGTTGCACGTGGACTTTATCTAGTTTCAGTGGGTTGGGCTGCTTTCTAGCTGTGGTGCGTGGGCATCTCAATGTGGTGGTTTCTCTTCTTCCAGTGCACGGGCTCTAGTAGCTGGGGCAGGTGGGCTCTAGAGCTCAGGTTTCATTAGAAGTGGTGCCTGGGTTTAATTGCCATGCAGCCTATGGAATCCTCCCAGACCAGGCATTGAATGCATGTCCCCTGCATTGATAGGCAGATTCTTAACCACTGGACCACCAGGGAAATGCCATCTGCCCTTTTTAAATCATAGAATTATAATATCTTGGTGTTTGAAAGGTGCTTCTATATCATCTGCTCAAAAGATCCATCCCACTTTCATACCACTCTCCTGACAAGTAGAAAGACAGGCTCTTTGAAGATCTCTGGAAGTAGGGAAATTAAGGCTTTCCTAGAGGAGTAGTGGAAAACAAAACTGATTAAGATTCAGGCTTCTTTGGATCTAGTTCTGACTGAACCATTAAGGAGAAGAAAAGCAAATCATTTTATCTTGCCATGTCTAGTGTTAGTCACTCAGTCCTGTCTGACTCTTTGCTACCATAGGGACTGCAGCCCACCAGGCTCCTCTGTCCATGGAATTCTCCAGGCAAGAATCCTGGAGTGGATTGCCTTTTCCTTCTCCAGGGGATCTGCCTGATTCAGGAATCAAACACAGGTCTCCTACGTTCTAGGTGGATGCTTTACTGAGCTACAAGGGAAGCCCCTATATTTACTCATGGAAAATTAAAAAAAAAAGAACAGTAAATGTGCTCATTCTGTGATTGTATTTTTTGGATAGATTTTCACTATCAAAGTCTATCAAAGATTTCCACTATCAAAGAATAGCAAGGAGAGATAAGAAAGCCTTCCTCAGTGATCAATGCATAGAAGAAAACAATAGAATGGGAAAGACTAGATATCTCTTCAGGAAAATTAGAGATACCAAGGGAACATTTCATGAAAAGATGGGCACAATAAAGGACAGAAATAGTATGGACCTAACAGAAGCAGAAGATATTAAGAAGAGGTGGCAAGAATACATGGTGGTTTGGTGGTTTAGTCACTAAGTCGTGTCTGACACTTTGCGACCCCATGGACTGTAGCCCACCAGGCTCCTCTGTCCATGGGATTTTCCAGGCAAGAATACTGGAGTAGATTGCCATTTCCTTCTACAGGGGATCTTCCCAACCCAGGAATCGAACCCAGGTCTCCTGAATTGTAGGCAGATTCTTTAGCTACTGAGCTGTGAGGGAAGTCCATGCAAGAATACGTAGAAATATACAAAAAAAATCTTCACAACTGAGATCATCATGATGGTGTGATCACTCAACTAGAGCCAGATATTCTGGAATGTGAAGTCAAGTAGGCCTTAGGAAGCATCACTACAAACAAAGCTAGTGGAGGTGATGGAATTCCAGTTGAGCTATTTCAAATCCTAAAAGATGGTACTGTGAAAATGCTGCACTCAATATGCCAATAAATTTGGAAAATTCAGCAGCGGCCTCAGAACCGGAAAAGGTCAGTTTAATTCCAATCCCAAAGAAAGGCAATGCCAAAGAATGCTCAAACTACCGCATGATTGCACTCATCTCACACACTAGCAAAGTAATGGTCAAAATGCTCCAAGCCAGGCTTCAACAGTAGGTGAATCATGAACTTCCAGATGTTCAAGCTGGATTTTAAAAAGGCAGAGAAGCCAGAGATCAAATTGCCAGCATCCGCTGAATCATCAAAAAAGCAAGAGAGTTCTAGAAAAACATCTACTTCTGCTTTACTGACTGTGCCAAAGCCTTTGACTGTGTGGATCACAACAAACTGTGGAAAATTCTTCAAGAGATGGGAATACCAGACCACTTGACTTGCCTTCTGAGAAATCTGTATGCAGGTCAGGAAGCAACAGTTAGAACTGGATATGGAAAAACAGACTGTTTCCAGATGGGGAAAGGAGTACGTCAAGGCTGTATATTGTCACCCTGCTTATTTAACTTATATGCAGAGTGCATAATGAGAAATGCTGGACTGGATGAAGCACAAGCTGGAATCCGGATTGCCAGGATTAATATCAATAACCTCAGATATGCATATAACACCACCCTTATGGCAGAAAGCAAAGAACTAAGGAGTCTCTTGATGAAAGTGAAAGAGGAGAGTGAAAAAGCTGGCTTAAAACTCAATATTCAGAAATCTAAGATCATGGCATCTGGTCCCATCACTGCATGGCAAATAGATGGGGAAACAGTGTAAACAGTGACAGACTTTATTTTGGGGGGCTCACTGCAGATGGTGAATGAAGCCATGAAATTAAAAGATGTTTGCTCCTTGGAAGAAAAGCTATGACAAACCCAGACAGCATATTAAAAAGCAAAACATTATTTTGCCAGCAAAATTCAGTCTACTCAAAGCTATGGTTTTTCCAGTAGTCATGTATGTATGTATAAAGAAAGCTGAGCTCCAAAAAATTGATGCTTTTGAACTGTGGTGTTGGAGAAGACTCTTGAGAGCTCCTTGGACTGCAAGGAGATCAAATGAGTCAATCCTAAAGGAAAGCAACCCTGAATATTCATTGGAAGGACTGATGCTGAAGCTGACACACCAATATTTTGGGCATCTGATGTGAAGAACTGACTCATCTGAAAAGACCCTGATGCTGGGAAAGATTGAAAGCAGGAGGAGAAGGGGATGACCTAAGATGGGATGGTTGGATGAGATAACCGACTCAATAGACATGAGTTGAGTAAACTCTGGGAGTTGGTGATGGACAAGGAGGCCTGGTGTGCTGCAGCTCATGGGGTGGCAAAGAGTGGGACACGACTCTTTGACTGAGCTGAACTGAACCCTGGGCAGGGGTTTGGTGTGGGGAGGGTGAGGTGGGAGCATCTACCAGGATTTTACAGAAAAGAAGTAAAATTCAAAGAAGTGGCTAGATTTGGGGAATCAATATACTAGTCTAACAAAGAAAAGGGGATTTGTGCTTCAGGGAAGAATAAATTCTGGGGAAATGACTGGGAAAAGGTAGATAAGGGTTTTTTCAGTAAGGTATACTGTATAAACTTCTCTTGGTGTTGATTGTCCTCTTCTGACTTTGTGGTTGAGAAGTGAGGGGTTGGGGGAGGGAAACATTCACAGAGGAAAGTGTATGCCCTGCTCTGCTGTTAGGCAAATATAGGAGGGCCAGGAACTCTTCCTGAATCTTGATCCCCAAAATCTTGCAGCTCAAAATAATCCTTATACTACAGTGACATATTTTGGGATGGCATTTCCTGATGCCCTCCACAACCAATTCTTTACTATTAGCACCCATTTAAAGACTGATTCTCTGCTTTTTGGTCCCAGGATCCTTTATATTTTTAATATTTATTGAGGATTAATAAACTTTTTATGTGGATTACATTTATCAATATTACTATAACATTACTAAATTTAGTTATTTTTACAGTATATTTATAATATTAGAGAAATTAAAACAGAAAGATTGATGTTAAGTAATTCACTAAAAATAACAATAAACCTATTATTACTTACATAATATATTTTATGAAAACTATATTTTTGGGGGAAAAAAAGGTGGTGAGTAGAGGTGCTTTCTTTTACATTTTTAAAAAATTCTTTAATGTTTGGCTTCATGGACAGTAACCAGATTCTAACATTTACTTTTGCATTCAAACTATTATGACATAGGGAAAAAAATACAGTTTAAAATAAACTTGTTCACCTTCTCAGATTCTAATTCTGTGAGAGCTAGTTACCACTCTGTGGTGGTGGTTTAATCATTAAGTCATGTCCCGCTCTTGTGACCCCATGGACTGTAGCTTTCCAAGCTTATCTGTCCATAGGATTTCCCAGGCAAGAATACTGGAGTGGGTTGCCATTTTCTTCTCCAGGGGATCTTCCCAGACTAGGAATCAAACCCATGTCTCCTGTATTGCAGGCATATTCATTACTGACTGAGATATGAGGGAAGTCCATTCTGTATAGGTAACTGAAAAATGTACAAATGCTCTGTTTTCTAGTAGAGGTTCAAATGTCTTCCCTTGAACTCTGTGGGAAAAAAAGGTTTGCCTACATCAGCAATTCATTGCAACATTTCTTTCAGTCAGTTCAGTTCAATTCAGCCGCTCAGTCGTGTCCGACTCTTTGCGACCCCATGAATTGCACCACGCCAGGTCTCCCTGTTCATCACCAACTCCCGGAGTTCTCTCAAACTCACGTCCATCGAGTCGGTGATGGCATCCAGCCATCTCATCCTCTGTCGTCCCCTTCTCCTCCTGCCCCCAATCCCTCCCAGCATCAGAGTCTTTTCCAATGAGTCAACTCTTCCCATGAGGTGGCCAAAGTACTGGAGTTTCAGCTTTAGCATCATTCCTTCCAAAGAAATCCCAGGGTTGATCTCCTTCAGAATGGACGGGTTGGATCTCCTTGCAGTCCAAGGGACTCTCAAGAGTCCTCCAATACCACAATTCAAAAGCATCAATTCTTTGGTGCTCAGCCTTCTTCACAGTCCAACTCTCACATCCATACATGACCACAGGAAAAACCATAGCCTTGACTAGACCGACCTTTGTTGGCAAAGTAATGTCTCTGCTTTTGAATATGCTATCTAGGTTGGTCATAACTTTCCTTCCAAGGACTAAGTGTCTTTTAATTTCATGGCTGCAATCACCATTCTTCTTTACTCCTATATAAATTTGGGATTAAAATATTTTTTTCTTTAAACCACTTCCCTTATATACCTTGTTCTCTCAGTTAATGAGTGAAATAAAGCTTAAATGCATGATTATTTTATATCCAAAGTAAAAGTGTTAGTTGCTCAGTCATGTCTGACTCAGATGTGACCCTATGGACTGTAGCCAGCCAAAATCCTCTGTCTTTGAAATTCTCCAGGTAGAATACTGGAGGGGGTAGCCATTCTTTCTCCAGGGGATCTTCCCAACCCAGGGATCAAACCTGAATTTCTCCCATTGCAGGCAGATTCTTTACCATCTGAGCCACCAGGGAAGCCAAAGCAGGGTCATAATTTTACCTGTTCTTTTAAAAAGTATCTTTCAACAACACTTGTGTAAGATTAAAAAACTCCATTGCATATTCTTGAGAAAAATGAGTGATAAAGAAAAAATAGTGAGTTGGTATTGTTAAGAAAGTAGTTTTAAACTTTGCAGAGCCCCAGTAATCTGAGAAACTCCCAGGAAATTTCAGAATCATATTTTGAGAATTACTGTTTCATGCATTGGAGAAGGAAATGGCAACCCACTCCAGTGTTCTTGGCTGGCGAATCCCAGGGACAGGAGAGCCTGGTGGGCTGCCATCTATGGGGTTGCACAGAGTTGGACAAGACTGAAGCGACTTAGCAGTAGCAGCAGCTTCACAAGTTTAAGAGCAATCTCATTCTACACAGTCAATGAAAAGGATTTTTTACTTAAAATCAAGTAAAAAAGATGGTCTTGGGAACCTAACATGTCATCTGATAGAAAAATGTAAAAAACTGAATAATACATTTAGCAAAGAAATGAGAAATTATAAGAGAACAGGATTTTAATATTCAAATATTTTAAGGACTTAGCATAGAAGACTGACATCTCTCAAGCAAAGGTGGGTTTTCATTCCCTTTCCCTTGAAGTGGAAATTTAATGACTTGCTTCTTGTGAATAGATTGACAAAGATGTGAATGACCTTCCAAATCTAGGACTTAAGTCACATAAGATGATAGAACTTACCTGGTTGACTCTCTGGACAATCATTCTTAGGACCTAGCCAACATTTTGCTAGGAAGAAAGCTCAGGTCACATGGAGAGGCCATAAGTAATCTTGGTCACTGGCACAAGTTAAGGTCCAAGTCAAGAGCCAGCATCAACTACCAGACATCTCAGTAAACAGTACTTCAGCCATCAACTTTTGGAAACCCAAACTAAAGCTCAGTAGAGCAGAGACAAGCAGATGATTGCCAAATTTTGACCAACTTGCAAAAGCATGATCAAAATATATGTTGTTGTAGCCACTAAGATTTGTGGTGATTGTTATGAAGCAAGAAACATCCAAAACAAAGAGCAATTATTTCCTGAAGGGTTATCTCTAAATTTTTGCAACAGTTCCATGGAGACCAAATTCGGTTGACTATATAAAGACTGATCAATTCAGTCACTCAGTAATGTCTGACTCTTTGCAACCCCTGGACTGCAGCATGCCAGGCCTCCCTGTCCATCACCAACTTCTGGAGTTTACTCAAACTCATGTCCATTGAGTCAGTGATGCCATCCAACCATCTTATCCTGTGTCATCTCCTTCTCTTGTCTTCAATCTTTCCCAGCATCAGGGGCTTTGCATATGAGTCAGCTGTTCGCATAAGGTGGCCAAAGTATTTGAGTTTCAGCCTCAGCATAGGTCCTTCCAATGAATATTCAGGACTAATTTCCTTTAGGCTGGAGTGTTTGGATCTCCTTGCAGTTCAAGGGACTCTCAACAGTCTTCTCCAACACCACAGTTCAAAAGCATCATTTTTTCAGCACTCAGCTTTCTTTATAGTCCAAATCTCATATTCATAAATGATTACTAGGAAAACCATAGCCTTGACTAGACAGATCTTTGTTGGCAAAGTAAGGTCTCTGCTTTAATATGCTGTCTAGGTTGGTCATAACTTTTCTTCCAAGGAGCAAACATCTTTTAATTTCATGGCTTCATTCACCATCTGCAGTGAGCCCCCCAAAATAAAGTCTGTCACTGTTTACACTGTTTCCCCATCTATTTGCCATGCAGTGATGGGACCAGATGCCATGATCTTAGATTTCTGAATATTGAGTTTTAAGCCAGCTTTTTCACTCTCCTCTTTCACTTTCATCAAGAGACTCCTTAGTTCTTTGCTTTCTGCCATAAGGGTGGTGTTATATGCATATCTGAGGTTATTGATATTAATCCTGGCAATCCGGATTCCAGCTTGTGCTTCATCCAGTCCAGCATTTCTCATTATGCACTCTGCATATAAGTTAAATAAGCAGGGTGACAATATACAGCCTTGACGTACTCCTTTCCCCATCTGGAAACAGTCTGTTTTTCCATATCCAGTTCTAACTGTTGCTTCCTGACCTGCATACAGATTTCTCAGAAGGCAAGTCAAGTGGTCTGGTATTCCCATCTCTTGAAGAATTTTCCACAGTTTGTTGTGATCCACACAGTCAAAGGCTTTGGCACAGTCAGTAAAGCAGAAGTAGATGTTTTTCTAGAACTCTCTTGCTTCTTTGATGATTCAGCGGATGCTGGCAATTTGATCTCTGGCTTCTCTGCCTTTTTAAAATCCAGCTTGAACATCTGGAAGTTCATGATTCACCTACTGTTGAAGCCTGGCTTGGAGCATTTTGACCATTACTTTGCTAGTGTGTGAGATGAGTGCAATCGTGCGGTAGTTTGAGCATTCTTTGGCATTGCCTTTCTTTGGGATTGGAATTAAACTGACCTTTTCTGGTTCTGGGCCTTCCCTGGTGGCTCAGATGGTAAAGCATCTGCCTACAATGTGGGAGAACCGGGTTCGATCCCTGGGTCGGGAAGATCTGCTGGAGAAGGAAATGGCAACCCACTCCAGTACTGTTGCCTGGAAAGTCCCATGGAAGGAGGAGCCTGGTAGATCCAGTTCTGTGACCACTGCTGAATTTTCCAAATTTATTGGTGTATTGAGTGCAGCATTTTCACAGCACCATCTTTTAGGATTTGAAATAGCTCAACTGGAATTCCATCACCTCCACTAGCTTTGTTTGTAGTGATGGTTCCTAAGGCCCACTTGACTTCACATCCCAGAATGTCTGGCTCTAGGTGAGTGATCACACCATTGTGATTATCTAGGTCATGAAGATTTTTTGTATAGTTCTTCTTTGTAGTCTTGCCACCTCTTAATATCTTCTGCCTCTGTTAGGTCCATACCATTTCTGTCTTTTATTGTGTCCATCTTTGCATGAAATGTTCTCTTGGTATCTCTAATTTTCCTGAAGAGATCTCTAGTCTTTCCTCTTCTATTGTTTTCCTTTATTTCTTTGCATTGATCACTAAGGAAGGCTTTCTTATCTCTCCTTCTTATTCTTTGGAACTCTGCATTCAAATGGGTACTTTTTCTTTCTCATTTGCATTTCATTTATCTTCCTGTCTCATTTGCATTTTGTTTCTCTTCTTTTCATAGACAACCACTTTGCCTTTTTGCATTTCTTTTTCTTGGGGATGGTCTTGATCCCTGCCTCCTGTACGATGTCACAAACCTCCATCGGTAGTTCTTCAGGCACTATCTATCAGATCTAATCCTTTGAATCTATTTGTCACTTCCACTGTATAGTCATAAGGGATTTATTTATGTCATACCTGAATGGTCTAATGGTTTTCCCTGTTTCCTTCAATTTAAGCCTGAATTTGGCAATAACGTGTTCATGATCTGAGCCACAGTCAGTTCCCAATCTTCTTTTTGCTGACTGTATAGAACTTCCCCATCTTTGGCTGCAAAGAATATAATCAATCTGATTTTGGTATTGACCATCTGGTGATGTCCATTTGTAGAGTCTTCTCTTGTATTTTTGGAAGAGGGTGTTTGCTATGACCAGTGTTCTCTTGCAAAACTCTGTTAGCCTTTGCCTTGCTTCATTCTGTACTCCAAGTCCAAATTTGCCTGTTACTCCAGGTGTTTCTTGACTCCCTACTTTTGCATTCCAGTCCCCTATAATGAAAAGGACATCTTTTTTGGTGTTTAGTTCTAGAAGATCTTGTAGGACTTTGTAAAACTGTTAACTTCAATTTCTTCAGTATTATTGGTTGGGGCATAGACTTGGATTACTGTGATATTAAATAGTTTGCCTTGGAAACTAACAGAGATCATTCTGTCATTTTTGAGATTGCATCCAAGTACTTTGCCCAGGGTAAAGCCATTCTTTTCTGCAAAGCCTTGTTACTAAGCACTGGTGTAGTGGCTATGATCTGGTCTTCTGACCACCGTGACCTGAACTCATTCTCGGCCTCGAGATCATTTCTGGTCCTGAAACCCCAGGAATCTGGAAAGTCAAAGGAAACCTCTGGCCTTGCCTCCGCTGAGGCTTGAGGGCCCTGACTTTAGCGCTTACCTTCTTTCACTCACTTTCCTCTTGGCTTTCAAGACCAGTAGGGCTTAACCTCTGTTTGCTCACTGCATTATGCCCAGGGGTGGCAAGGGAATTCCCTAGGCCATGCAGATTCAAATATTGCTTGGGTGACAGATGACATCGTCCTTTGGGACACGGTGAAAATGTGATTTCTGGTCATTTTGGCCATGCAGGAGCCCAAAAGCAGTCTCTGACTCTGACTGTCTGTGGGGCCCTAAATGGGAAACCTTAAAAAAGAAGGGCTAGCTTTGTGGTCGGAAACTAAGCTGGTGCCTGGTGGAAGAGATGAGAGTGCAGCCTAAGTTGTCTGTCAAAACTTTTGATTGGCTCTCTTGATTTCTGTGCACGTGGACAGCATGTGATCACCATAGACTCCTGTTATAATGAGGGCACATGACGATTTGACCTTTAATGTGATTGGTGCAACTATGGAAAGTCCCTCGCAACCCCCCCCCCCTTGCCTTTATAAACCAAGAGCTTACGACAATAAAGTGGAACTGCTTAGACGGAACCCCTGTCAAATCTGATTGTCTCTCGCTCGCCGAGGGGCTGGGTTAGTGGACAGCAGGCTCATCTCTCCTTGGGACCCCTCAGCTTTGCTGAGGGAAGTTCCACTGCCTCTCTCTTTCTTCAGAGCGCCCTCCGCAGAAACTGGCACCCAACGTGGGGCGCGAAGCAGATGGATGGAGATAGTGTCACTGTGCAACTCTGAAAGAAGGAGCGACAAAGGACCCTAGGTTGGCAGCAGCACGGCGCTCCCCTTTAGAGGAGTATCACCCGAGGTAATCCGGATTTCAAGGTGGGTCCCCCTCCATTTTGAGGGAAGTGGCAAAAAACTCTCCTGACTTATTTTCCTTCTCCTCTTCTTTTCTGATCTGTCCTTAATCCTTTTTCAGGAGTTTCAGTGAACAGGTGAACGGTTGTGGAGGCAATTGATAAGTCCTGGCTAGGGCCACTCTCTGGCAGACTTTGAAGGCCCCGCAACAGGTAAGCCTCAGTAACTAGAGCCCGACCGGGTGAAACTCGCCTTTAATCATTCTTAACTGAGGACGTGGCCTAGAATCTTCCCTGTGGGCACGGGTCAGGCACTTAAAGGCCATTAGGGCGCCTGCCACTTGAAGACTCCCGTGACAGGATAAGGGGGTCACGGAACGGGCTAGAAACCTTTAGGGTGCCCGCCCCCAGCAAGAAAACTTCCGTGCAACGATGCAGGCACATAAACAGTTCCAAAAGCAATTTTCTGGCCGCCACCACTCCCAGTAGGATTTTTGGTGGTTGTCCTCAGTGACTTTTCTTTCCATTCTCCCTTGGCAGCATGGGAAGTAACATCGGGAAATCTGATGAGCCCACACCCAAGGCACAGAGATATATGCTCATAAGCAGGGGACTTGAGATTTCTGACGCTCAGGCCACTAAGGTCTGGGGGACCATTGTACGGTTGGCCCCCTGGGTTGCTTCGGCCAATCTGTTCTCTTGGGACACTTGGGATCAGGTACAAACCCTTGCTAGGCAGTGAGAGGCTCAGTACGGTGAGGAGCCCCCCTTAGGTTTCTGTCTGATCATTTCGGCCCTCAAGCTCTGCTTTTCACAGAGCGAGGAGCATGTCACTGATACAGGTACCCCCAATTCAAAATCAGAAAAACAATGGGAAATTCCCTGGCCGATAGAGCGGCCTCCCTTACAATCCAAGCTTGTAACTTACAAGATGCCTATGATCTTCACGATCTTACTCATATAAATTGGAGAGGGCTACATAAAAGGTTTCCACAGATCCCTATTAGAGAATTAAAGAAAATTATACATACTTGTAAATCCTGTCTTCCTTATTTACAAGCATCGCCTTTACAGCCCCCAGGAGTAAACCCTCAAGGGCTAAAACCCAATGTGCTGTGGCAAACTGATGTGACCCATTATTCTCCTTTTGGAAAACTTAAGTATGTTTTTGTGTCTATTGACACTTACTCTCATGCCTGCTGGGCTATTGCCCACACAGGAGAAAAAGCAAAACATGCTCAAAGCCATTTTTTACAATGTTTTGCAACGGTTGGGCCTTCCCCATTAAATAAAAACAGATAATGGCCCTTGCTTCATCAGCCAGAGCTTACAGAAATTCTTCCAACAATGGCACATTCAGCATAACACCAGAATCCTGCATAACCCCCAGGGACAAGCCATAATTGAGCGCCACCAGCAAAATTTAAAGGCTCAATTACAAAAACAAAAAGGGGGAATAAGCCCTCACCAGCAACTTGGAATGGCACTCTTTACTCTAAACATTTTAAATTTTTCAAAAAATGAACCAATACCATGTTTTCAAAAACATTGGTCTAGCCGAAAAATAAAACCTGAAATACAAGTGAGATGGAAAGATCCCATCACTGGCCAGTGGAAGGGGCCCAATCCACTCCTTACAATGGGAAGAGGATTCGGATGCATATTCCCCATTGGGGACCCCAGCCCTATATGGGTGCCAGCAAGGAATCTTAAATTTACACCACAAGAGAGAGGTCAAATCTCAAAATCTGACACAGATTAAAGAGACACTCACATATTGAGCCCAAGAACAAAAAGTTCCTGAGGCGATCTTTTCCTCCCTTTCAGATCATCGATGCGGCGACCCTGGTGGACACTGCTCCTGGTGATCGTCGGATTACCTATCCTCTCCTTACTGAACTTCGTCAATGCCACGGCTGTGCAACAGTTTTTAGAATCTTTAAAGTCTGGGTTTAACGACACACAAGGCCATCAACCATGAGGGTACAACAGTGTCAGCATCTGTGCTGAGAGTTCAACAAGCTCAGACCATCGAGGTTATAAACAACATATCCACTGCCTCTGCTCAAGGATTTCAAACCAGCTCGAACACCTGAGATCCGCCATAACGGTACTCCAACAACAGCTTGATCTCCACACCAGAGCGATCAAGACGTTGAGTGTTTTGGCGCGCATAGGCTGTGATGTGAGATACCCCAGCTTTTGTCGGACAGCTTTTCCAGTGTTAAATGAGTATCTTAACAGGGAGCAATGGATTTATGGGACTGGACACAAAGTCCGTTTACCTGGTTTAAAAATACCTTCTATCTGATTGTTTTTGTTGTTTTGCTTGTTGTAGTGTTAAAGGTAAAAAACCTCACAGCCTACAATAGACATTTACAACAAAAAATAGTTATGCTTGCCCAGGTCATGGAAAAGGAGCCCCACGTTGGGCACCCACAAAACCCCTGGATTAATTTAGCTCTTCAAGAGATTAACCGAGACAGATAAATAAAAGAGTTCTAGATGCCCATCATCTAGAGAGATTCCGCCTAGCCCCCAAGGGGTGGCTGGATAGCCAATGACGGGTAAGACCCTCAGAGGAGGGCAACCTAAGACAGGCACAGCCATGAGAGGGGCTGGCGAGGCTGGAGGTTGGCCGCCTACAGCTTTACGCCTTGCTCTACAGAACATCAATACAAATGTCTCGAGGGCTTAAATAAAATAAAAAAGGGGAGATGTGGGGCCCTAAATGGGAAACCTTAAAAAAGAAGGGCTAGCTTTGTGGTCGGAAACTAAGATGGTGCCTGGCAGAAGAGATGAGGGTGCGGCCTAAGTTGTTTGTCAAAACTTTTGATTGGCTCTCTTGATTTCCGTGCACGTGGACAGCGCGTGATCACCATAGACTCCTGTTATAATGAGGGCACATGACAATTTGACCTTTAATGTGATTGGTGCAACTATGGAAAGTCCCTCACAAACCTGCCCCCCCCCGCTTGCCTTTATAAACCAAGAGCTTACGACAATAAAGCGGAACTGCTTAGACAGAACCCCTGTCGCGTCTGATTGTCTCTCGCTTGCCAAGGGGCTGGGTTGGTGGACAGCAGGCTCACCTCTCCTCGGGACCCCTTGGCTTTGCTGAGGGAAGTTCCACTGCCTCTCTCTTTCTGCGGAGCGCCCCCCGCAACTGTCTCTGTCTCTTTCGCTCTCCATGTCTCACTGTTACTCATACAATAAGGTCTCTTTCTCACTTCTTATCTCTACGCCCTTGTAGGGAGAGATTTCCTAGACATTATTCCTAAACCATGTCCCCACTCTGTCAAACTCAGTGCTGTCTGTGTCAGGCAAAATTGTCAGATGAATTCCAATTTTCTCTCAGCTGCCAGGAAGCTAAAGCAAAACATTTTGGGTTCTTCTGCTGTCTAGTCACATCATTCTTTGCCTAGAAATCTACCATGAGAATATCTCTGCCTGCCCACCCTCAAACCTTAAACCCCATGCTGTTTCTCCCACAGTGCCCAACTCCAATTTCACCGAGATTTCCTCTTTGCATCTCTTGGGCCCCTTTCATTCCAGATCCTGGCAGCCTCCACACTGCTATGGACAGTGTATCAGACTGACCGCTACCCAGAAGTCTGAATTATAAACTTTGTAAATGCTCAGTCACAAGGAATACACCCCAGTGTAGGACATAAGCTCTGTAGACAAGGGATCCCTCCTAAGGAAAGTCCTGGCAAGCAGCCTACTTTGGTTTGAAAGACCTTCTCCAGCTGTGCTGGAATTGGCGTCATGCACAGGGTATCACAGGGCCCAAAGATGTCTGATCAGCAATTGATGGGAGAGTAGAGAATGCTTAAAATCCCATCAGGTTCAAAGGGAATTTGGGGGTTGCCCTGAATCCCTTTAGATTAAAACCTCCTGGTAAATGCTTCTGGGATGCTGGATTCCATTCTAGGAGCATGCTCTTCTTCTAGGCTGCAGGTTACTCAACCAAACCAGAGTAAACACTTTTGCAGTGTATCCTTAAAAATGGGAAATTCTTCAAATTAAAGGGTTAAAAAAAAAGAGGAGAAACTTAAGTTTCTACTCTAGCATGCCTGACCTCTGTATAAGTTAGGGCATGGAGAAAAATGGTGTGAAAATGAATTTCTAAATTGTAATGGTTCTCCTGCATTGCAGGCAGATTCTTTACCATCTGAGCCACCATCGAAGGCTCTAAATTATAATGCCATTCTGCAACTAGATCTTTATTGCTGCAGGATGGGACTGTGCAGTGAGAGTCCCTGTTTTCAGGCTTTCCTGGTTCTTTACCAAAATCCTGCCCTATACAGCTGTTGTAAATTTAAAATCTGGGAACCAGAAGTCTCTCCTGACATTGGCTCCTAGACATGGTCCTTGGTGGGTATTTAATAATTGAGACCAAGCTCAGGAGGAAGAGAGAATCCAACGTGAGAAAAGACGGTCCAGGGTTCATGCACAATGAGTGTGGCTGATGCTGTCAGCCATGCCTTGTGGCCCCAGGACAACCCAAGTTGGCCAAGGAAGTCCAGCTATCCATCTGGAGGTAAGATCAACATGGGGGAAAGCTTCAAAAGCAAGTCAACTGGCTACTGGGTCTGAGACTGCCAGAAAGAGCCTCGGATCATGCCCAGCCTGTAAATAAACAGGTCATTTAAAGAGGCACTGCTGTCAGTTCTTAAGGGGAAGAGGGCTCCCATGCCCCAGATGGCCATGCTGGATGATGGAGGCAGCCTGGGGATTCTGGCGGCTTCCCCCCAATGAGACATCGATCTCCACTGAGGAGCCCCAGCGGCTAGTCCTTGATGTGGTAGGTAAGAAAATGGATTTTAAAATTGATACAGGAAACATTTCAGTTCAATTCAGTCGCTTAGTCATGTCTGACTCTTTGTGACACCATGAACTGCAGCACGCCAGGCCTCCCTGTCCATCACCAACTCCCAGAGTTTACCCAGACTCATGTCCATCAAGTCGGTGATGCCATCCAACCATCTCATCCTCTGTCATCCCCTTCTCCTCCTGCCCTCAATCTTTCCCAGCATCAGGGTCTTTTCAAATGAGTCAGCTCTTTGCATCAGGTGGCCAAAGTATTGGAGTTTCAGCTTCAACATCAGTCCTTCCAATGAACACCCAGGACTGATCTCCTTTAGGATGGACTGATTGGACCTCCTTGTGGTCCAAGGGACTCTCAGGAGTCCTCTCCGATGCCACTGTTCAAAAGCATCAATTCTTCAGTGCTCAGCTTTCTTTATAGTTCAACTCTCACATCCATACATGACCACTGGAAAACACTTACTCTGTCTTAATTTCTCACTCTGGACCTCTCTCCTTCAAAAGCTGTGCTGTGACTGGTGTTGATGGAATGTGTCACACCCATAATTTCATGGGCCTCCTCTCACTTGCCAACTCGAGCAGTGGTTGATTTCACGTGTCTTTCTGGTTGTGCCTCAGTGTCCTACCTCTCTCTTTGGGAGGGAACTTCTGAGCTCCACTCGGGGCCATACTCTGATTAGGAGGCCTTGAGCAGCCCTTTATCTTGACTCTGACTAAGACAGACCAGCCAGAAGAGCAAGATTCTATTCCTGGCCTTATTCTACAAGCATAGGACAAAGGAATCCCTGGAAAGACTATACATGGCCAACCTGTAAGAGTTAGCTCTAGGCCAGACACTGCTGTCCTACCAAGAGACAAGATCGTATAAATTTGGAAGCAAAGAAAGGTTTACAACCCCTAGTGGATAAAGTCCTAAAGCACGGCCTCTTGGTGCCCTGCCTGTCCCCATGCACCACTCCTATCCTGCCATTTGTTAAGTCACATGGGGAATATAGGATGGTCAAGACCTTAGAGCAATATACAATGTGGTGGTCCCTATACATCCCCTTGTGGCCAATCTGTTTATTAGCCCAAAGCCCTGAGGATGCAAAATAGTTTTCTATACTCCATCTCAAGGATGCCTCCCTCTGCATCCCAGTTCATTCCTTGTCAAAATATCCATTTGCCTTTGAGTGGGATAATCTTGACTCAAGCCAAATGCAGCAATACACCTGGACAGTATTGCCCTTAGGGGTTTTGGGATAGCCCACACCTGTTAGCCCAGGCCCTAGGAAACGAGCTAAGGGAAAAAGAAGGTGCTATTCTAAAGAATGTAGAAGATAATATTAACATGCAGTCCCCCCATGGAGGTCTCAGATCAAAATACCATAGAAGCCCTTAATTTCCTTGGGACCTGGGGTTACATTGTCTCTCAGAAAAATCCACAAATCTCAAAGCAGCAGGTTAAGTATCTGTGATATATTACATACCCTGGAAGTAGATAGTTATTTCCATACAGGAAACAAACTATATTAGGTCTAAGCACCCCCAAAGACTAAAAAAACATCTTCACACCTTTTGAGGCATGGCAGGATTTTATAGAAATTGGATTACAGGATTCAGGCTAATGGCTAAGCCCCTATGTGAAGTGAAGTGAAAGTTGTTCAGTTGTGTCCAACTCTTTGCAACCCATAGACTATATAGTTCATGGATTTCTCCAGGCCAGAATACTGGAGTAGGCAGCCTTTCTCTTCTCCAGGAGATCTTCCCAACCTAGGGATCAAACCCAGGTCACCCACATTGCAGGGGGATTCTTTACCAGTTGAGCCACAACGGAAGCCCCTAAGCCCCTAGATGAAGCCACAGAACCACTACTTTGGAATGGGGAACAGGAAAAGGCTTTAATGATACAAAGCAAACTCTCACCAGAGCCCATGCTGTGGGTCCCTCCCACCCCCTCGCCCCCCCCCGCCCCAGTTTGAAAAAGCCATTCATCTTCTATGTGGCTGAAAAGCAACGAGTCCTTATACAGAAACTAGGAAAAGTTCCTCTTCTACCAGATACTTTTCCAAGCAGCTAGACTCCATGGCCTGAAGTTGGCCTGGCTGTCTCCGGGCAGTAACTATTTTATTGGTGGAAGAAGGTAACAAGATTACCTTGGAACAGCCTTTGGAAGTCCAGACCCCTCGTCAAGTACAAGGGATTCTAGAGATAAAAGGCCACCATTGGCTAACCGGAGGCCACATTATCCAGTACCAGGCTTTGCTCCTTGACTCCTCAGAGCCAACCCTAGATGGCTAAACCTGCCAGTCTTAACCCTGCTACCTTAATGCCTACTGAAAGCCCAGAGCTAGTACATTCTTCCCTCGAAACCCTTGACCAGGTCTATGCTTGCAGGTCTGACTGAACAGACCAGCCATAGAAAATCATGAGGAAGAATGGTTTACTGATGGCAATATTTTCATTAAAGATGGAGCCAGGAGGGCAGGGTATGCTATTGTGCTTAGTATCAGCGAAGCAAAACCTTTGCTTCCTAACACTTTGGCCCAAAAGACTGAACTGATAACTCTAGTGTGTCAGTCACTCAGTCGTGTCCAACTCTTTGTGACCCCGTGGACTGTAGCCTCTATCCACAGAATTCTCCAGGCCAAGAATACTGGAGTAGGTTGCCTTTTCCTTCTCCAGGGGATCTTCCTGACTCAGGGATTGAACCTGGGTCTCCTACATTGCAGGCAGATTTTTTACTGTCTGAGTCACCAGGAAGAAGGAAAGATTGTAAATATAAACACAAACTCAAAATATGCCTTCCTTGTTTTACATGCCCACACAGCTATCTGGAAAGACAGAAGACTTCTAAATGCAAGAAACTCCCCTATAAAGTATGGGGCTGAGATTTTACATCTCATAGAAGCAGTTCATAAACCAAAACAGGTAGCAGTCACCCCTGCCACAGGCTCCAAAAGGGAACTTCTCAAATTTCCCAAGGAAACAACAGGGAGGATCAGGAAGCAAAGAAAGCAGCTCTGATGCCCATACATGAAATGGACACGCTGAGCGACTAACACATGCACACACACACACACACTCACACTGATATGTGACAGGTACCTGAAGACCCACATTCCAGTCATCTCGGTGAATTCATGCCTTTCTCCAAATTGCCAGAGGATCCAAGACAGCCTGAAAATCCCAGATAGAAGAGTGAGCCAGTACAAGACCTGAAGCTACTATTCAAAAGGATAAAAAAATTTCTTTGACTCTCGGCTAAGTACCCATAGCTACTATCTTCTTTCTGCCTCCTAGTACTCCAATCCACTTACAGAGTAATTGGTATGCTCTGATATGTGTGTTAGCAGCTTGGCCTTGTCTAACTCTGTGGCCCCATGGACTGTAGCACACCAGGCTCCTCTGTCCATGGGATTCTCCAGAAAAGAATACTGGAGTGGGTAGCCATTCCCTTCTCCAGGGGATCTTCTGGACCAAGGGACTGAACCCCAGTCTCCTGCATTGCAGGCAGATTCCTTAACATATGAGCCACCAGGGAAGCCTTGGAGAAGGCAATGGCAACCCACTCCAGTACTCTTGCCTGGAAAATCCCATGGATGGAGGAGCCTGGTGGGCTATAGTCCATGGGGTCACTAAGAGTCAGACACGACTAAGCAACTTCACTTTCTCTTTTCACCTTCATGCATCAGAGAAGGAAATGGCAACCCACTCCAGTGTTCTTGCCTGGAGAATTCCAGGGACGGGGGAGCCTGGTGGGCTGCCGTCTATGGGGTCGCACAGAGTCGGACACGACTGAAGTGACTTAGCAGCTTAGGGAAGCCTTATGTTCTGGAAAATTTAGATAACTATTGTCTTTTTTGCTCTCACCTTTGCTCTCAGATTCCCTGAAATTTTCTGCCCATGCTGGGTGATTTAAATATGATCATGACTGAAGCTACCATGAAGCTACTAATTGCCTTAGCTTCTCTATGCCTATATCTACAGGATGATTAGACAACTCTCTGGTTAGGATTGTGCAAACTCTTGCTTCTTCCACTTGGTTGAGGAAATGCTGAGTTTATTTACTGCAAGTTAAATGCACCGAGGGTAATAGTGATGGGTGGTTTCCATTTTCTTAAAACCTTCCTCTTCTTAGCCATACTGATTTATGTTCTATTTCACCTAGAGCTTTGGTATTTTCCATACTGTTGCAAATCTACAACTAAGACCTTTCAGTCCAAGAAGGAGGCCTTTGACCAACAGGTTCGGAATTCCATTTTAGAAATAAAGAAAGATACTAATTTTTAAACCTGAGATTAACAAAGATATGCTAATCTTGTATAACCAGATACCTACCCTTACTTGAGCCTATAATTACAATGGTCTTTTTTGGATATTTAATCCTTACTTCTCTAACCTAATTATTTAGTTTGTTTTCTCTAGGTTATCATGGGACAGTGATAATGCAGGGATTCCAGCCACTCCCCATAGCAGATCATGTTGAAACAACAAAAGAAGCCACCCTGGGGCCCTTCAATGAGATAGGGTAAGAGTTCCGTGACCACAGCAAGGTAGGGTCTATGAGCCCCTTGAGGGCCCCTGAAGAAGAACTGCATTTTTTCACCTCCAGTGTTTTGACACTTTCATTTTCTGCTTCTTTTATCAATTTATCATTAGTTGTCCAATTATCTTCCCCGATTTCAGTTAATTTCTACCTTTGTTTTTAAATGTAGTTTTCTCTATTGTCAAAGTCTTTCCTCAAGTACTTAAAGATTTAGTATATAATTCAGTTTAATTTAGGCATTACATTTCAATCTTGTCTGTAATTTCTATGGCTTACTGAAGTTTCCATCCCCATGTTTTAGATGCTTTTAGATCTGGACTGTTACATTCTCTATCATCTCCTGCCTCTTATTTTATAAGGTCTATGGAGTTTTCCTTGAACCCCTAGAATAGTGTTCTTTGATGTATATTCTAATTATCACCCACATCAGAATCTTTTGCTTGCTAAAAAAGATATACATTTCTAGACAACAACACATTTTTACTCTATCAGAATTCCTGGTTTGAGTTGAATTTCTGTCATTTGCAACCAAAAGATTTTTCACTGGCCTTTTTAGAATATTAAATCTTTTAGGAGTTTTAGCTATTTTACTCATTTAGTCTTCATAAAACCTTATTAGCTCTATTTTATGGTTGAGGACACTGAAGAACTAGCTCAAGGTCACATAGCTAGTAATTGTCAGAGCTGGGAATCAAATCAGAGCCTTGTTTATTTGTTTTGCTCCTTCCTAATATCTCAGGCTGAGTAAATACCTGAGGGGTACTGGAAAGGGCTTGGTGACAAAAACATAATTCTCATTGGCCCTGCCTCAGAGTCTGAAATCCTCAGCATTCTCCGATTCTTTCAGTTCAAGGCAGCTGTTTAAATGCAAATTATATCTGTAAGGGTGTCATATTAATTGCTACTACCAGCTATTAACTCCTAAACACAAATCAATGTTCTTGTTCTCTAGAGTAGACAGGACTCTTAAAGAATGTAAGCTTTGTAGGAAAATTTGAAACTGAGAGGGAAGGGAATGGGTAAGGTTGGGAGCAGAGGGATGCTGTC
This sequence comes from Oryx dammah, assembly GCF_014754425.2. Lineage (NCBI taxonomy): Eukaryota > Metazoa > Chordata > Mammalia > Artiodactyla > Bovidae > Oryx > Oryx dammah. Next base: position 131,507,749 of record NW_024070186.1, on the reverse strand, counting down.
ACGGTAGGGACTTTGGACAAGTGACAGGCTTCAACTGCTGGGGGGTGGGCAGCCCATGATGAGTGAGGGGAAGACTAGGACCGAGACACCCACTCAAGGGGCTATAGAAGGGATGATAAAAGGCTAGACACCGGCTTTCCATTTTTGCATAGAACTATTCAAATTCTGGCATCCATTTTGATCCTGTTTCAATCTTTATGATGAAACACAGGAAATTACTGCCCAAATGTGTAGTGTGTGTTAAATATGAAGAATTAATCCAAGACTGCCAAATCTAATTCACAGAAGGTCCCAGCATGAGCTCACATTCAATAATCATTAACATCTTTAACCTATTCTTCAATTTCTTTAATGAATAAATGCATCTTATTTCCTTAGAATGTAGGACAATTGGATGGGTCTTCTTCAGTGTTGTATACCCACACAATGTAAAATATGACACTAGAGGGATTAAATCAAGTAAAAAACATTCCCATGTTGCTTTGTTGTCAGAATCATCACTAAAGGAATGATGTCGGAAAGGTACTGCAGAAACAGCTGTAGATTTATAATTTTTCCCATACATTCCTCATAGAAGGAGATTTCACGAAGCAATAAAGTAATTCCAAGGCTGCATAAATGACTAAATTACTTGTTAAGGTAAAAAATAAGTGACAGAGCTTTTTGTGTCATCTTGGCTAAAGTCAGTGCCCAATATATTTGTTAGAAAATGTTCCAGGATTTTTTAAAAAAGATGGTCATCACTTAGGCTTGGATTAACAATAAAAAGCAAGAGGCTTTCCTGAGGCTCTAGGTGAACAATGGCACTTGAAAATGAAACACTGGCAAATTGCCCATCTCCTGTGGGAAACGGAGGAAGGAGGCGGTAGCATCTTTGTAAGAAATCGCACTAGAGAAGGCAGGCTTCTTCCTGGGGCATTAACAACATCTCAACAGGACTCAGAGATTTTTGTCAAGAGCCACAATTTACACAATAATTACACTCATTGGAGCAAACACTGATCCCAAATTGCCTCCAACTTCTCCCCCTCTCCCCAAATGGAATGTTTTGTCCATGTACAGAGTTGTTTTAGAGGATTAGCTTATTCATGTATTCATCTCACAAATACCAGCTTTTGTGTGTGTGTTTTATTTTTCCAAGCAATCAATTCATAGTGCAGACACTCTTTTCCTTTCTATTAATGTACTAAAAGGGGAAGGAAAAAAAAAGGAATACATCTAGGAAGCTCCTGACATACCTAAGCCATGACTCTCTTACAAGCCTGAGGAAAATAGGCATGTTTAAAACTGTGTCTAGGCAGGCTAATCACAATTTATTAAGAAACGGAACCAAAGGTAATGAAAGACAACCTGGATTTATGTGGAAACGGCAAAGATGATATCGTGCATTTTACAGGACAAAGGTAGTTTTTCCAGACTATTAGTTGCTAGTTTTTCAAGGACAAATGCAAAGCTATCATTTTTCCAGATGAACAGCATTAGAGAGAGAGGTGCATTTGTGGTGGTGTATGCTCCTGTGCTTACTGTTATTCACGAAATATTCACCTGTGTCTGTTTGTCTTGACAACATGGGAATTCACTGAAGATCAGATTCTACCCTCACGGTGGCATGAAAGAGAAGGATCATTTTAATCCACTGCAGCTTAAACTATTGATGTCCAAGCTCATTATGCATTATTAACTTCGTTATGGTGTTGGGACACCAAAGAGAGACCCTGTTAAGAAGCAGAGAGTGAAAAACAGGATCAGTGGGATATTGTAATCAGGTGGAAGGGCAACCAAAGTGCCTGGGAAAAGACCTCCAGATGGTGATGAAAAAAAGATGACCTCCAGTGGCGAGGCTACACAAACTCCTGGAGGGGAGCCTCTGACCACACGCTGGGAAGGAAGCTTGAAGAAGAAGAAAGAGCAGCCAATTTTTCCTTCTAGGTAGCGATCACGGCAAAAACCTCCTTGGGGATAAAGCACAAACCTTTTGAGCAAAAGAAGCTTGTTGATTATCTGTGGATTTCCATCACTCCTACACACCCCCACTCCTGACCAGCAAGAATTAGGAGTTGCATATATTCAGGAAAATATCCTTGCCTATCCAGTCTAGGAGTATTGGTGCTTCTATATAATACAGCCCAACTCTGCTGTTTCTTCAAAGCTCTAAAGAAGCAGACCTAATTCACACTCCAGGAATTCTCAATAATGGGCAAAATGAATGTTCTGGTATGAGAAGTCTTTTCACTTCTGCTGGTGGGAAAAACAATGAATGATTCATCTATTAACATTTTTTTTATCTACTCTTACGTTTCTCTTCTCTGAGAGTTGTGACAATCAAAGAAATTAATATTTGTTTTAATTTCTAAAATCCTGTGAAAATGTGAATTATTCTTGTTACCCTCCTGTTAACATTGAAATTCAGGCATGAAGCAATTGGTTAAAAACCTACTATGAAATGATGAGGCAACTGCTTAATATTGGATCCTACCACTATCCTCCAGATTTTTATTCTTGATGACATAACAATGAAATGAGATAATCATTTTTAGAGTGACATTTGTTGTTGTTGTTCAGTCACTGTCATATCTGACTCTTTCCAACCTCATTGATTGTAGCACGCGAGGCTCCTCTGTCCTCCACTATCTCCTGGAGTTTGCGCAGATTCATGTCCATTGAGCTGGTGATGCTCTCTCACCATCACTATCTGGTACCACTCTTTTCTCCTTTTGCCTTTGATCTTTCCCAGCATCAGGGTCTTTTCCAATGAGTCAGCTCTTTGCATCAGATGACCAGTGTATGGGAGCTTCAGCCTCAGCAACGGTCCTTCTAATGAATATTTAGGGTTGATTTCCTTTAGGGTTGACTGGTTTGATCTCCTTGCTGTCCAAGGGATTCTCAAGAGTTTTCTCCAACACCACAATTCAAAAGCATCAATTTTTTTGGCACCCAACCTTCTTTATGGTCCAATTCTCACATCTGTACATGACTACTGGAAAAAAAAAAAAAAACATAACCTTGATTATAGTTTTTTTATAGAGTAACATTAAGAAGAGTTAATATGTAATAGTCAAAATTATTTGCATTGCCCCAACTTAAATAGTAAATAGTGACTTAGGTGATCTATGGACATGATTCCAATATTCTATTTGAAGCTATGTATTATTATTATTATTTTTTACTAGCTGAAGTTCTAATGTAACTGATCCTGTTCAATCACAAATATAAAAATCATATGCAAATGTATAAATAAGAATAAACTCAGAAATATGTTTCAACAGGAGACAAGTTTCAAATGACAAAATCAGAACAATTTAGTAATGCGTTTGAGGTCCTATATTCAAGGTAAAGCTCTCCATGCATTGGGGAAGTCACCTGCTTTATAAGCAGTGGAGCTCTGTTCCCAGGGTATTTGGGGCAGGAGTTTTACAGTGCATTAGAAGCACCAATACTCAATTAGGGCATGATTGACCAGGGGTAAGGGATTTCTGTGTAAGATGAGCAGGTTCTATTTTCTATGCTAAGATAAGCTAGCCAAGGCTGAGTTGGAGGATTGTAACTGATGAATGTTAATGTTCCTTGCCAGTGAGGTATTTTGCCTAAGTGTAGCTGACTTATGTTTTGGTTGGATTTGGTTGGACCACTGGGGTAGCCTCCATTTTGTGGGCCCCATCTGATGGAAGAAATATTGAGGCATCAAATTTGGAAATCAGGAGTTTAGATAGTAAGAACGTGACTTGGTAACATGCACAATGACACACAGAGATGGTCCCTTGATCTGGTAAATCTAACCATCCAAATAATTTGAACTGGGCTAAATGATCACATTACTTACTCAAAACAACAAAACAAAACCCAGAATAATGTGATCTAAGTTTCTGCAAAAAGGACTAGCCTATGTGGTCCTCACCAAGTGCACATCATGAGCCCTCAGAGAAGAGAGTTAGTGAGAGAGGGGTATGTTTGTGTTTTTAGAAGTGGGAAAAATGGTGGAGGCGTTTTGTCCATTACATTATCTAATATTTTCTGGAAAAATAAAACACGCAAAGAATAAGAGGTGTGAAATGCCCCAGTATGTTTGGGAGAGTAGGAGCACTCTGATTGGGCCGGACCCTTAGCTGTGAGGTATTCTAACAATGCAAACAAGGAGGAAGGAATAATCCTTTTTCTGGCTGGAGAGTCAGGTGGGTGCATTTCATTACTCTGCAAGCAATCTTGCCTTTCCATCCTCACAATATCTCCTTTAGTATTTACCTTATGTTATTGATTTATAATTACAACTGTTTAGTTATTCATTTAATGAGGGCAGACATTTTCTTACTCATCTCCATACCTCTATCCTGAGCTGGGTACCTAAAAAAATCTGCCACTCAGGAAATACAGAAAGTGAGAGGGGTGATAATATGGAAATATGGAAAGTGAGAAGGGGAAGAATCACAGACTATGAGATTAGTATTTGACGTGCCAAGGAAGTCTGAATCCGTCTACCAGGATCCAGGAGATTCTTCTCTATCTTTACCATTAAGGCAGGTGGTTCTGTGGTCAAAGTGGGAGGCATCTGAAGATACATCACAGGAGCAGATATAGGATTAGTTGATGTTGTGTGTGGCTGTTTAATGTTGATTCACAGAAACACAACATCTGGAAGGCATGTCTACCTAACTGAATGGTCCTATGTCTCTAACCTCCTGCCATCATTAATGTTCCATGACTACATCCAATTGCATATTGGTCAGAGGCAGATAGCATTATTGATGCCTAATGATTTCATTAACAACAGAACTCTCATGAGAGCAAGGTGCTAAAAATGAAATGCACTTATCCTTAATAACCAGTAAAAGAATCTGAAATGGGCTTAATTTAATTTTGCTCTAAGGAAGAGTAGGGCTCTATAGTGAGTTGATCTGCCTCAGATCACTGCAGAAAGTGCTATGTATTCAAGGAGGGGAGAGAGGACATTTCAGTCTTTTCAGTGGTTTTAGATTAGTGTGGTCATTAGCACAAATTTATAAATCCACCTGCTTAGAATTAGAGAAGGTCGTAGGCTGAAATTTCTCAGAGCACAGCCCATCAGAGACATTTCAAAAACAGTTTTATAATTTTCTCCTTGAGCTCTTGTGCTTTCTGTGTTAGACTATTTACATTTTGACACACATTGTGTCAGTCAAGTAAGAGAAGATAGACATCAAGTGCTCCAGGGCCCTAGTATACCATTTAGGAGGGAGCCACCAGCTGTGGCAAGGGAAATGTGAGGGAAGAATACAATCTTTTTAAAGAACCCTTTGCAACATAAAAGAAAAATTACAGTGTGCTTTGCTGCTTGATTGTCTCCTGTACAAAGGCAACTGACACCGACTAGAATCTGTGGCCTTGCAGCCCACATGCCTTCCAGATGATCTAAATTACTCAGGCTTGAAATGAGAAAACGTGAGGCCTCGTCTTCTATGTAGACACATGCAGGCACTTGGTTGGTTTCAATCAAATTTCGATATGAAGTACCCCTCCATCTCTTCTCCCCCTACTCTCTTAAAAACAAAATCAAAACCTGACATGAAAAATGTGATCTTGATGTCTATTGAATGTTGTCAGTTGAAAACTGCATCATAACCTTCATAATACTGTAGGGAAGAGCCAATTCTGACTCCATGATGGATCTGTTTCTTTGACTTTAACCTTTGTTTTTCATTTGCTTTTGTTATTGTAATTATACATAATGACCTGCCTTGGGGAGCCCTACCCCTCTGCCTGAAGAGATTAACACATCCCCTCCCTAATGGTGGCCTGCCTCAGAGAACCCTCCTCCTCTGCTTGAAGAGATTAATTCATCTCCTCCAGGTGGTGCAGTGGTAAAGAATCTGCCTGCCCTGCCAGAGATGACTGAACGCCTGCATACACACACACACACACACACACACACACACACACACACACAAACACACACATCCCTGAGGTTGGCTATTCCAGAAGATATTCACAAGATAATGGTCTTTTCTTCTTCACATCCTCCCCCACTCTATTCTATAACAGAACATGGCATTCAGACCCCTGACAAGATGGTTATTTTGAGACATTACTCATCCATCTTCTAGGTCAGCCACGTTTCTGAATAAAGTCATATTCCGAGCCATTTCACCCCATCTCTAGATTAATTGGCCCATCCTGTAGTGAACAGACAAAGCTTGGATTTGGTAACAATAAATAAACAGGCACTAGTCTGTTCCTGGATGATCATAATCATATCATATTGAACCTTGATAATGTCATTTCTAAGCTATTCAATGGAACTTACCACCCTTTTCCAGAATGTCATCAATTCTGAATTTGGGGTTCTATATAATTATAAGTTATAAGCACTTAATTACAAGTGCTGCTAGCTGAACATTCCTTGAAGCCCTGACCATTCCTTGAAGCCCTGACCATTCCCATCTGATTTTGACTAGAAGGAAATAAACATCATATTTCTTGAGAGCCAATAACTTCCAAGCACTGTTTAAGCTGCAGGGGACACAATGTGTGTGATTAGTCACTCAGTCATGTCCAACTCCTTGCGACCCGATGGACTGTAGCCCACCAAGCTCCTCTGTCCAAGGGAATTCTCCAGACAAGAATACTGGAGTGGCTTGCCATGCCCTTATCCAGGGGACCTTCCCAACCCAGGTCTCCTGCATTGCAGGTGGATTACTCAACGTCTGAGCCACCAGGGAAGCCCATATAATTAAGTGCTGCTAGTTGAAGATTCTTTGAAGATCTGACCATCCCCATCTAATTTTGACTAGAAGGAAATAAATATACTCCATCCTATCAGATCCAATATTGCATCTATTGCTTCATTGACTAAATAGATTAATGCAAGGAAGTTTTACATGTTATTTATTTATTTATTTTTCTGGCAAAGTCTCAGTGTTAGCATCTGAACTAGAAACACTGTGGATGCTTTTACAGATACGTATGGGAAGCAGGCAACCGGCATTGATGGAGTACCTGCACAGTGATCCAAGGCACCATGCTGTTGGCAGTGTTCTCAGACTCCAGCGTGCATTAGGTCCCCTGGGTGGTTGTCTGTTAAAAATGCAGATGCTAATTCCATATCTGGGTTTCCCAGGTGGCGCAGTGGTAAAGAATCTGCCTGTCAATGTAGGAGATGAGTGTTTGATCCCTGGGTCTGGAAGATCCCCTGGAGGAGGAAATGGTAGCCCACTCAAATATTTTTGCCTGGGAAATCCCATGGACCGAGGAGCCTGGCGGGTTACAGTCCGTGGGGTCACACAGTCAGGCACAACTGAGTGACTGAGCACATATACGATTCCATACCTACAGAATCAAGCTCAGGATGTGTGTCTGAAGCTATACTGTAAGAAAGCGTCATAGATAACATAAGTGAATCTGGGATCTGTATTTTGAAAACACTGGTTTATAGTCTAGACAGAATGTCTTAGAACAGTAAAAAAAGATAGTGGACTTAGAAGCAAATTACCTTAATTTCATTCTGAGTTTCTTGGTTTATTAACTATTTTTGTCCTATTAAATTAGTATCTCTAAGCCTTAATTTTTTAATCAATAAAAACAAGGAGGGGCTAAGATAGAAAGCGTTTATTCTTCCATCAGCACAGTCCAACTCATTGCTAATGTTGTGTTTTAAAGGGATTTTAGCTTATTTATTCACTAGCTTTAGAAAAAAAGAAATCTAGACTAGAATAATATTGAGAAAATTTTCATTGAAATAATAATATTCACCATAAAATACTTTTTGAAACTGTGCCATTCTAAAGTAGCTCCATTTTATTTACAGGGATTTGAAGTTGATTAACATTAGCCATTAGGCATTAACATTAGCCAACGTGGCTAACGTTAGCCACAAAAGAAAACAAACCAACTCAGACCTCAGAAAGTATTACATGGCCAAAGGAAGAAAACAAAAGTGAGGACTTAGTAACTGCACACTATACATTTGGGGTGTAGGCCCTGTTCCAGGATGCAGATCTTGGTAATTTATACCATCTACCCCCAATCTCTATGTTAAATGTCAAAGAGAAAGAAATTTACAAAAATGTGCCCTTCCCTTCCAAAATTACAGTCTTTAAACTACCCTAAAATAATATTAGCTCTGCAGTTAATAGCTTATTTTATTTCCTTACTGTGAAGAAATTATTATGTATTTAGCTACTAGGGTTGTTGCTAGGGTGATTGTCATGCACACTGCATTTCAAGGAAGAACTAAGCTTCTTGAAAGCTCCCCATTTGCAGACATTCCTCACTCCCCCATTAGTTACACAAAAAGAAGATTCTGGTGAAAAACACCTGTGTACTATTCCTACTCCTATCTATAGCAGGAGATTTAATCTTATGAATGTAATTTTATGTATTAATCTTGCAAAGGTGGCTTTATATATGCAACTTGGCAGGAGTGGAACTAGGAAGGAGGGGAAGACAGAATAATTTATAATTTTCCAAGAGCTTATAGATTAAAAAAGTTTTTGGTTCTATAATGTTGCTCTAGTCTTTATTTCTAATTAGATCTTATCAAAAGTTAATACAAACCAGACTGATGACATTGTCTTCAGAATTGGAGGAGTACAAAATGAGGCATTTGGCAATTCATCTGTGAATCCTTTTTGCACCTGCATAATCCTTTTCTGAGTTATGTACTTCGAGGCCTAATGCCATGCCTCAAGGGTAGATCAAGGTGTGCCCTGGAATCAACCATCTAAGTAAATTTCCTAGCACCTGCAAATATTAATTGTTAGTCAAATTTAGACAGCTGAGATAGGCAAATGCTTTTTTCTTTTTTTTTTCATGTGGTTCCAATCACAATTACAGGTAACTAGATGATGTTTGACATTAATAAATGCAAATTTACTTCTAGGTCAGGTTAGTTTTTACAATATTGAAGAGGGGAAATGATATTCTCTTTAACTAGTGATTAAAATTAAAATTTATTGTAATTATCAAAGAGAAAAAAATTACTGGGTTAAACATAATAATGAAACAGTGTATAAAAAAGAATTAAATACTAAAATGCACATATAAATCTCTAACACTGCTAAGACTGTCAAACTGGGAATGAGACTGAGGTGAGGAAACAAAAAGCAAATTCTGCAGGAAAGAGAAGACTGGAAACATGGCATTTGTTTCCACGGTAAGGGTGAGCCCTGAGTAAAAATGCAGTTTTACAGGAGGTCGGATGAAAATAAACCACTATAACAGAGCAAATTTTTCCAAGGCTACATGCAAAGCCGTGCTTCCTTGGTGGCTCAGAGGTAAAGAATCCCCCTGCCAATGCAGGAGACTTGGGTTTAATCCCTGGGTTGGGAAGATCCCCTGGAGTTAGGAAATGGTAACTCACTCCAGTATTCTTGCCTGGAGAATCCCATGGACAGAGGAACCTGGCCGGCTACCGACTATGGGGTTGCACAAAAGTCAGACATGACTGAGTGACTGAGCACGCCAGCACACACAAAGCCTTCAGACTACACCACTAGAACACTCTGTCTTGCCACTTTAATTTCAGACATCTTAAAAAAACAAACTTTGAAGATAAGGTGTTACCAAACAGAGCAGGGTCAGTTTGCAGAAATGTCTGCCCATTTCGTTCATGCATGATGCGTATTTTTCATGTGCCCCTCCCGACCCACTTCTCTTTTTTTTTTTTCCGACCCACTTCTCTTCTCCCCCAACTCCTGCCTCCCTTTGGTGCCCTGTGAGGCTGGTCTGTTTATAAACACTCTGACCCTTTGTGCCAAGATGAGTTTATATGTCCCCAGATTGACACCACTGCACTGCTGGCTCTCTGACTGATGCAGCTTCAGCGAGAGCTAACATCATTTGGAAGATCATGGAGCTAGGTCTTTCTGCCACTTCCAGGAGAGAGTACCTCTTCTTGGCCATTTCTTCAGATTGCTCACAGGTGTGATCTGGCAGAACCCTGACTCAGGCTTCACAGTTTTTACCTTGCACCCTGCAGCTTCTTATTGCTCCTGAGTGGGAAACACCACAAGAGCACTCAGTGCCCATGCATGCCACAAACTAGAAGATCAGAGGAGCTGACACTTTGTAAGGTCCATAATGGGCTTCCCAGGTGATGCTAGAAGTGAAGAACCCCCTGCAAATGCAAGAGATATAAGAGATTCCAGAGACGCTGGTTTGATCTCTGGGTCAGGGAGATTCCCTGGAGGAGGGCATGGCAACCCACTCCAGTATTCTTGTCTGAAGAATCCCACTGACAAAGGAGCCCTGTGGTCTTCAGTCCATAGGGTCGCAAACAAGATGCAACTTAGCATGCACACACGCACGCAGGGTCAGTAATAGCAAGGTAACCCCTCAAATTCTTGACGTACATTATAGCTTCATACCACTTTTTCTGGAGATGTTTTGTGAAACCAGCACATCTGCTTGTTGTGAAGATGGAGCCAGTTTGGTAAAGTGCTTTTTATATTTGCTTTCTTTTTGTTCCTTTACTCCCATTTCCCTCAATTTTCCTTCCCCAGGATTGTATTCCTAAGGAATATGTTACCTTAGGATTTGTTTGAAATATACCTGGGCTAGTACACCATCTGGACTCAGGTTTGGAACAATGGGAAGCATGGCATGAGGTAGGTTGTTCAGAAGAAAGTGAGTTTAGCATTTTTGTTTTCCTGTCTTCATTCTTGTCAGTTCCACTTCCACCCTCTCCTCCAGCGATTGTGAGTTCCAGCATCTGCTTCCTCTATTGGCTGCTGCAAGCCCACGAGAGACAGTGACTTCAAGGTTTCACCATCTCTTACTGCTTTCTCCTAACCCTGCCCACATCTTTTAAATTAGTCCATTTAGAACATATCTTCAATTATCCCTCTGATTTGTTCAACATCTTTCTTTGAAAAGTCTGTAACAGATGCAGAGAATAAACCCCATGAGTAAAGTTGGAAACTGACAATGTTGATAATCTTAGAAGATGAACAATGGAGTCTCCACTGTTCAGTCCATGCCACTTTGAACATGCCTGATCTTGTCTGATCTCGGAAGCTAAGCAAAGTCAGGCCTGATTAGTACTTGGATGTGAATAATGGAGAAGGTCTGTGAAGTTTATAGATGTTATAGGTGAAAAAAGAACTTGGCAAAGATGATATGGAGTTTGAACCACATTATCACTAACATCTTCCAGATCTAACATTCTGTGATCCTTGTTCAGGGAGCAGCACAATTCTTTTTTTTTTCTATAAAGATTTCTTTTTGATGTAGACCATTTTTAAAGTCTTTTTTGAATTTGTTACAATATTGTTTCTGTTTTATGTTTTGGTTTTATGGCTGCTGTGAGGAATGTGGGATCCCTGACCAAGGAATGAACCCACACCGCCTGGATTGGAAGGTGAAGTCTTAACCACTGGACCACCAAGAAAGTCCCATAACACAATTCTTAATTAATGTTAGTAATATTGATAATTGATATTAATCTTTGTTGATTAATATCTTTGATAATGATATTTAATAATTAATGTTAATCTTATCTAATGAATGAAATAATAAAGGGGAAAATTTTAACAGTTATGTCAGTAAATGATACAAAGCAAACAGGAAACATGTTCTGATCTACTAAAATGTAAAACAAAACCCATTCAGCTTAGCACCAAGAGAGGTGAGATAGAGCCGTTAATGGGATACTTACTTGTTAACCATGTGACACTGAAGGAGTCGCTCCCTACAGCGAGTCTTAGGGCCCTAATTTGTAAAATAGGGATCCAAATGCCATGCTACATGGGTCACATGGTTATTATAAAGATTAAAAAAGATGAGGCATATGAAAGTACATTATTTTTCTGGAGCATTAGTGACATTATAAATATGGATATAAATGTCTGTTCTCTATAAAAATAGCCTAATACGCATAAAGGATTGCAACCTAAAATTATGAAACTGAAAACATTGGAAAACATCAGACATGCTTCTTTCTTTGAGAAGAAAATAAGCTCTGGACTTGTCCACGGTGAAATTCACATTTTGATAGCAATTTATAAATCTTTGCCTGGATAATGCGTGTGTGCATGCTAAGTTGCTTCAGTCACGTCCTACTCTTTGGGGCCCTATAGACTGGAGCCTGCCAGACTCCTCTGTCCATGGGATTCTCCAGGCAAGAATACTGGAGTGGGTTGCCACGCACTCCTCCAGGGGATCTTCCCAACCCAGGGACTGAACCCATGCCTCTTCTGTCTCCTGCAGGTTCTTTACCACTAGTACCACCTGGGAAACCCCTAGTTAAGGCCTACTTAGATGCAACACATCATGTAACTTTTTTTAAAAGTCCATTGTATATTATATTCAAAAATATTTCATTTTTCTGGCCATGCTCTTACAAAAAGATGTTTCTCCAGTAATATGCCTGAATATTGTTTTCTGTCATTCTTTACCATTTTTGCAGCATAGTGAAAAAAATATGTCACCTTTCCAGAACAAACAAAACGTGTGCCTCCCGGGAAGACAGCATAAGCATAGACCTCAAGCAAACCCTGGTCTGAAGATAAAGCTTAGAGCCAATTCCTCCAGCCTTACAGGATTTGCCTCATTCTGTGGAGTAAGCTTAGCTGCTCTGAACCTTAGCTTCTTTGCACAGACTCTGCCTGAAACCACAGCATATGTTACACAGGCAATCAATTTGCTCCTATTTCTGAGACTGATTCAGGAAGAACATTTATCAACTGTTCCCACTTTCTTTGGTTCACATGTTGAAGTTTTGCTGACATCCACTGTAGAATTGAAATCAGACTCAATATTCCATCAAATTTCAGCATAGAAAAGCAAGCACATTTCAGCCATGTTACTGTATCAGCAGTAAACATATTTAATAATATCAATTACTGACTTCAGCACTTTCATGATTTGGAAAAACATACAGCTTCTTGGAGACAGAGTCTTTTGCAGCTAAGCGAAAAATGCTTAAAAAATAAAAAAAATTTATTATAGAGTATGGTGCAAATAATTTTCAGTGGGTACTAATGTTGTAGCTACAGGAATAACGTAATCTTTTGTGATTCTTTATTGTGGGGAATAGAAATCTAGGCTAAGATGCTAAATGCATGTGTGCATGCTCAGTGGTGTCATTCCTGTCCATCTCTTTGCGACCTCATGGACTGTAGCCCACCACGCTCCTCTGTCCATGGGATTCTCCAGGCAAGAATACTGGAGTGGGATGCTGTTTCCTCCTCCAGGGGATCTTCCTGACCCAGGGATTGAAGCCTTGTCTCCTGTGTCTCCTGCATTGCAAACAGATTTTTTTTTTTTTTTACCGATTGAGCCCCTGGGAAGCTCTAAGATGCTAAAGAAATCATATAATTCCTTCAGATATTGTTCTTTAAGAAATCACTGGATTCCTTTAGAGGAATTATTAATTCCAGAGAGGCAAATTAAGTTGATTTTTTTTTTTTTAGCTTGAAGGAAATTCCACACCAACTCTTGGAAGTTACATGTAGCTGAATTCAACATAGAGATGAATAAATGGGGTTCTGTTGTTTATTATGATGATAATAATCATATTTTTGTTAGTTGTTTAATATGTTTTCTCATTTTACTATATCAAAAAAATCATGTGGAGTAAAGATTAACATATGCATTTTATAGAAGAGAAAATAAAGGCTCAGAGATGCTACATGATTCAGACCAGAAGCTAGTAAATGGGAATGACAGATTTTAATCCATTTTCTACTAATTTAAGATTAAGTACTTTCTACTGCCATTTGTTTTATTCAAGAAGTCATTAGAAATTGATTTACTTAAAATTTTGATTTCCAAAAACTGACCAGTGACTTCTAGAATAAAACAAATGGCAGTAGAAAGTACCTAATTTTAGTACTCCAGAAAAGAAGCAGTATTCTCTTCTTGAAATAGAAAAATTTCCACTGCTCTCCTTATAGTCTTGTACATAGTATGTTACTCTAGAGACATAATTTTCTTCATGATACTTTCTTATGCTTTTAATTTGAAAAAAAGTGCCTACCCCCACACAGGTTTTTGTAGGATGTGCTCAGCTGAAGTCTGTATTGTGAACATCTCACCTTACAGAGACAATTCGTGTATGTGTGCTCAGTTGCTTCAGTTGTGTCTGACTCTTTGTGACCCTATGGCAAGAATACTGGAGTGGGTTGTCATTTCCTCCTCCAGGGGATCTTCTGGGCCCAGGGATCGAACCAGCATCTCTTACATCTCCTGCATTGGCAGGCAAGTTTTTTTTACCACTAGTGCCAGTTGGGAAGCCCAACAGAGGCAATATTCAAGTGAAAACTCCAAAACTTAAGAAAGATTTAAAAAATAATAGCTTTTAGAAGAATGAGGATGGGATCCTTATTTTAGAAACATTTACCCACCAAAGAAGGAAAGACAGACAACCCAGTTTTCTCTTTCCAACCACCTGCCTTTTATTAGCAATTATCTGGTGGCTCAGATGGTAAAGAATCCACCTGCAATGCAAGAGACCTAGGTTTGATCCCTGGGTCAGAAAGATCCTCTGGAGAAGGGAATGGCTACCCACTCCATTATTCTTTCTTGGAGATGGAAATGTGCTCCCATTAACTGAATAAACACATTGGCACTACGCTAGCAATGGTGGTGTCCTTTAGATTCTTGCAGCCAAGAGTGAGAGGGCCAGTTAAATATCCCTGGATGAGGAAACCACCACACACATGGACTACTCCTTGAGGTCCACAGAACTGATATAGAAGCTGCTTGGTTCAACTCCAGGTGGCTAAATAGTCAAGGAAAATCTCAATCTATGAGTATCAGATAGATGTGAAAACAATAAGCCATTCTATCACAATGCAGAGATGATCCATCAGAGGCTGGACACTCCTGGAACCCATCAATCTTCAACATGGGAAAACGACCACCAACGTGCCAAGGAAAATAGGGCTGGAGGGAGAGAGTGAGCCAGTTCTCCTCCTTGACATGACCAGAGAAGGTTGCATCAAACTCCAGGGCAAAATTGCATTTGGATAGCCACAGGTATGGCAGTCCTGGGGTGGGGGTGGGGGGCATCTTTTGGAGACCATAAGAGCAGGAACTTCTCCCAGACAAAAGGGGATGTGGGAGCAGTGGCATCTGGATGGAGAATAAGCACAAAGCCCAGTGTGCCTGACTCCCCTGGCTTGGTAGACTTGCTGATTTGCCTTTCTTTGGCAGGATGAAGGTTGCAATTTCCCCTCATGCTCTCTGCTTTTCATTTTGTCCTTACTCTTAACATGAATTATCAATTAATTTCATCCTCAACCAATGTTATGAGGAAAGGAAAAATGTTAAGTAATATCAGAGCAGTGTTTCAAACCCAGGCAGTCTGGTTCCAGAATCCATGAACTTGATCTTTTTTTTTTTTTTTTTTCATGTTACCAGACTTTGCCCATTAATGCTGGAACAATTCTATATAAGGGAACTTCATGGTATAGTATGGGGAAATCTTGGTGCAGAAGTACAATAATAAAGAAAGACATGTGGTAGCTTCTTCATTCTTGGGAATCCTAAGGACTACAGCTTCCTTGTATGAAGACCAATAAGGATCTATCATCATCTTTCCAGTTCAGCACCAGTACCCTGCAGAAAGATTGAGAATAGTTGAAAAGACCCTGAAAAATATGGGCAGAAAGAGGAGAGGGAGAGAACAACTAGGGAGAGATGAGACACCTGATGGCCACCGGGAAAGGACCCTAAAGGGACTGAACTTTTTCTCATTAGAGGAAGAAAAGAAAGATTTGATATCATGTCTTTGAATTCCCAGGTGGTGCTAGTGGTAAAGAACCTATCTGCCAATGCAAGAGATGTAAGAGACAAGGGTTCAATTCCTGGGTTGGGAAGGTCCCCTGGAGGAGGGAATGGTAACCCGCTCCAGTGTTCTTACCTGGAGAATCCCATGGACAGAGGAGCCTTGTGGGTCTGTGGGTCACAAAGAGTTGAACATGACTGAGGTGACTTAGCACACATTGTTCATAAGTGATTAATAATAAGGTTGATTTCTTTCTATTAACAGACAATCTTTCTTGCTCCTCCAGGCAATTCACACAACAAAAGAGTTGCATTTATTAATGACTCCAATTATTGTAAAATGTTTGTGTCTGCATGTGTCTCCATCAACGGACCACAAGTTCCTCCAGAGCTATTCCATGTTCATTTCAACCCTGTTCCCTGCACTTAGCTCACAGTGCTACTCACGAAAAAACAAAACCATAAATAAAATGAAAGGACCACCTATGGAAAGGGAGAAAATATCTGCAAATGAAGCAATTGACAAGGGATTAATTTTTAAAATTTACAAACAGCTCATATAGCTCAATATCAAAAAACAAATAATCCAATCAAAAAATGAGTGGAAGTTTTGAATAGACATTTCTCCAAAGAAGACATACTGATGGCCAAAAAGCACATGAAAAGGTGTTCAACATTGCTAATCATTAGAGAAATGCAAATCAAAACTACAATGAGGTATCACCTCATAACAGTCAGAATGACCATCATCAAAAAATCTATAAACAGTAATGCTGCAGAGGGTGTAGAGAAAAGGGAACCCTTACACATTGTTGCTGAGAATTTAAATTGGTGCAGCCACTATGGAGAACAGTATGGAGGCTCCTCAAAAAACTAAAAACTGAGTTACCATTTGATCCAACAGTGTAGCTCCTGTGCATGTATCTGGAAAAGATGAAAACTCTAATTTGAAAAAAATGCATGTGCCCCAGTGTACCTAGCAGCACTGTATACAATAGTCAATAGATGGAAGCAACCTAAATGTCCATCAATAAATTAATGGATAAACACACACACACACAGTAGAATATTACTTAGCCATAAAAAGGAAAAAATAATGCCATCTGCAGCAATCTGGATAGACCTAGAAGTTATCATACTAAGCAAAGTAAGTCAGAAAGAGAAAAACAAACACCATATAATATTCCTTTTATGTGGAAAATTTTAAAAATGATACGAATGAACTTATTTACAAAAAATGTCTCACAGATATAGAAAGCAAACTTATAGTTACCAAAGGGGAAAGGTGGCAGCAAGGGATAAATTAAGAGTTTGGGATTAACAGATATACCCTACTATATGTAAAATAAACAGCAAAGAACTACTGTATAACATATGGAACTGTATTCAATATCTTGTAATAACCTTTAATGGAAAAAATCTGAAAAATAATACATATATTTCTTTCCATGGCTTCCCTGATGGCTCAGTTGGTAAAGAATCCACCTGAAATGCAGGAGACCCTGGTTCAATTCTTGGGTTGGGAAGATCTGCTGGAGAAGGGATGAGTACCCACTCCAGTATTCTTGGGTTTCCCTTGTGGCTCAGCTGATAAAGAATCCGCCAGCAGTGTGGGAGTCCAGGGTTCAATCCCTGGGTTGAGATGATCCTCTGGAGAAGAGAAAAGATACCCACTCCAGTATTCTGGCCTGGAGAATTCCATTGATTGTATAGTCCATGGAGTCACAAAGAGTCAGACATGACTGAGCAACTTTCACTTTCACCTCACTTTCATATATATATATATATATACACACACACACACATATATGTATGTATCTGAATCACTTTGCTGTAAACCCTGAAACTAACACAACATTGTAAATCAACTATACCACAAAAGAAAATAGAAAGAGAAAAGGAGAGAATAAATGTTATATTTGTGCTTAGCTGTTTGACTTGTGTCTCTAAGCTTTGGAACTCTTGTTAATAAACAATTCTACATAGCAGCTCTCTGACTATGGAGTGATTTCACACTTTATAAGAAGTTATCCATGACCATGTTCTTTACCAAGACTTCTCTCACTGGACAGACAGAGAAGGAGAAAAATGATGTGACATTCCATATACACAAAGCTAAAAAGAAATAACACAAATGAATATATTTACAAAACAGAAATAGACTCACAGACTTAGAGAATGAACTTATTGTTACCAAGGCGGAAGGATATGGGGTAGGGATAGTTAAGGAGTTTGGGATCAACATGTACACATAAGCTATATTTAAAATGGATAACCAACAGGAACCTACTGTATAGCACATGGAACTCAGCTCAATGTTCTGTGGCAGCCTGGATGGAAGGAGGGTTTGGGAGAGAATGGATGCATATACATATATGGCTGAGCCCCTTTGCTGTACACCTGAAACTGTCACAACATTGTTAATTGGCTATACTCCATTTGTTGGGACCTAACAAACGCCATGATAGGCTTCAGGGACTAAGGTAGGACTCACGGGAAAAGCTGAGTCATTGCCCAGTGAGGTCATCCCCGTGGATGCCAGGACTTGTCTAATCAGCGTACTCCCCGTAACCTGGTTTGAGTTTACCAGGATGTAAAAGACATCCCCCTGCAGCCAATAGCCAATTAGTAAATACCAGGAAACTCCTGCAGCCAACCAGCCCTTGCCACTCTCTGTCTTTGTTCTAAACCTATAAATACTGCTGTAAATCTGGGCTCGGGGCTCTTGCTCCACTCCACTGCGTTGGATGTGGCGGGAGCCCTAGCTCGAGCTAGAAATAAAACCCCTTCATGCTTTTGCATTGCTGTGGACGTCTTATTCTCTCAGTTTTGGGGCTTGGACTCTGGGCATAACATTTGGGGGCTCATCCGGGATCCCTTTAACTGGGAAGAATAACATTCTCCCAGTAGAAGGGGTTTCCTCACTAGGAGGAAAGATATCTGAACACCGGTGTTAAGTCTGGTTAAGTCCAGCGTAAGTCCGAGGCCCAGCATACACACTGGAAGGCATCTGGCTCTTGTTAGGCCTAATCAGAGGTGAATTAGTCATCCTAGCCAGTGTAAGACCTAGGCCCAGTGAGCGCGCTGGAAGGCAACTGGCAGCCAGCATAAGACCGGGGCGCAGCATTCGTGCTAGAAGGCAGCTGGTTCTGTGAGGGATTGGGAAGGAACGTCTCTCCCAACTCCGAATCTGGTGGGCATTGGATGCCCTTCGGTGAGATAACATTGGGAAGCAAGACAACAGTAACCCGGGATAGACCTAGTTCTGTGTTTTTGGCCGATATTTGTTTGTCTTCTGTCTGTCGCCTATTCTTTGTGTGCCGGCGCCATTTTTGTTTTCTTTGTGTGTTCATTGTGAGCTCCATCATTATGGGTCAAAGCTCTTCCACCCCTTTGTATGTAATGACTGACCATGAAGATCGGGAGAGTCAGAAGAAGAAGCTGACACTCCAGGAATCCTCTTTATAGCCTAGCCTGATTGACTTAGACACTGAAATCTCACCTCCCCCATATATGCAGCCACCCTTGCCCCTGCAGGTACCGCAGGTGTTGTCCATAGAACAAAGGAGGGACCCAGAACCTTCGGCTCTGCCATGGGAAGGGGGGCCAGCCCAAGGAACTCTCGGAAGGACTCGAAGGGGTGGAGACTTGTCTGAGGATGGAAGCTGGGAGGCTCCTTCATCCACCGTTTGGGCATTCCTTGTCCAGGTGGGGCCCGAAAATTCCGGTGGGGAGCGAACATACCAGTACTGGCCGTTTTCTATGAGTGATTTATATAACTGGAAAACTCAAACCCCTTCTTTTTCCGAAAAACCCCAAGGTCTTATTGATCTCTTAGATTCTATCCTGTTTACTCACAATCCTACTTGGGATGACTGTCAGCAGCTGTTGCAGGTGCTCTTCACCACGGAGGAACGGGAGCGAATTCTATTGGAAGCACGAAAACATGTTCCAGGAGTGGACGGGAGACCCACCACGCAGCCCCACCTAATCGAGGAGGGGTTTCCTTTGATGCGACCAAACTGGGATTTTGAACGCGCTGAAGGTAGGGAGCGTCTCCGAGTGTACCGCTAGACTCTGATGGCTGGCCTCCGGGCAGCCGCCAGGAAACCAACGAATTTGTCTAAGGTAAATTTGATAAGGCAGGAGCCAAACGAGAGCCTGGCCGCCTTTTTGGAGAGGTTAATGGAGGCTTTCAGGCAGTATACGCCCATGGACCCTCAGGCTGATGAGTCACGCGGAGCAGTCTTGCTAGCCTTTGTTAATCAGGCAGCTCCGGATATCAGGAGGAAGTTACAGAGGATAGAGAGGCTGGGAGAACAGTCAATACAGGATCTGGTGAGGGCAGCTGAGAAAGTGTTTAATAACAGAGAGACCCCTGAGGAGAGGGAGGAATGAATTAGACGGGAGGAAAGGGAATTTAGAGCTAAGGAAAACCGAAGAAATCAGAAAGAGCTGGCTCAAATTTTCTTTGCAGGGACGAGACTGGGACTTGATCCCCAGAAGACTCGAGACACCCAGCCAAAAAGAAGGGAGAAACCAGCCAGACCAACCCTAAAGAGAGACCAATGCGCCTACTGCAAAGAGCAAGGGCACTGGAAAAATGAGTGCCCCAAGAGAAACCTGAAAAAAAGGACTGTAAGAAAAGAAGAGTCTCCCTCGGGTACCCACATTTTATATGCAGGAGAAGATAGTGGTTAGGGGGGTCAGGGACCGGCACCCCTCCCCGAGTCCTGGGTAACTATTAATGTGGAGGGGAAACCCGTTGGCTTCATGGTGGATACGGGAGCCCAATACTCGGTCCTCAATCAAAAATTTGGGCCGATGTCCAAGAAGACTAGCTTGGTCCAGGGAGCCACCGGGACAAAAAGATATTACTGGACTACTAAACGAAAAGTGCACTTGGGAGCCCAACAGGTGTCCCACTTATTTCTGGTGATCCTGGAATGTCCGGCCCCTTTATTAGGAAGAGATCTATTGTCCAAAGTCAATGCGCAAATTCACTTTGACTCTGGAGGGATATCAGTCACAGACAGGCTTGGACAACCAATTCATGTTTTATCCCTGGAACTGAGAGATGAATACAGACTATATTCACCAAAACCCCCTGCAGCTGTGGACCCGGCTATGCTACAGTGGATCCAAAAATACCCTCTGGCCTGGGCCGAGACGGCAGGAGTAGGACTGGCAAAACAAAGACCTCCCATCATTGTTGAATTAAAGGCAAATGCTAACACTTCTACAAGCAACACAGCTGTTGTTTCCCTGACAAAAGAAAACCATACAGGACATAGTCCGCACCTGCAAGGCCTGTCAGATGATGAGACCGGGAAAAGGACAGCACACGGGTGTAAGATACTGGGGGGAAAGGCCGGGACAGCATTGGGAGATAGATTTTACAGAGGTAAGGCCAGGTAAGTATGGCTATTGTTACCTGTTAGTTTTGGTTGATACATTTTCTGGGTGGGTAGAAGCTTACCCCACTAAAAAGGAGACAGCAATAATAGTGGCTAAGAAGTTCCTAGAAGAGATAATACCTAGGTTTGGGCTGCTGGCATCTATTGGCTCTGATAATGGACCTGCATTTGTGAGCAAAATTGTTAAAGGACTGGTCTCAGCTCTGGGGACCAAATGGAAGCTACATTGCGAGTACAGTCCCCAGAGCTCAGGACAAGTAGAAAGAATGAATCAGATCCTAAAAGAAACTTTAACAAAGCTGGCAATAGAGACTAGCGGGGACTGGGTAACCCTCCTTCCCTTTACGCTTTTTCGGGCGCACAATACCCCCTATAAACTAGGTTTGACTCCCTTTGAAATTGTATATGGAAGTCCACCCCCCATATGTCCAGTGTTTGAGGGAAAGACTAAACCATCTCTCTTGCTATGCACATTCCAACAAGAGATGCTGGCTTTAAGTAAAGTGCATAAACATATCTGGTCACTGATACAAGAAGTTCATGAGGGCCAGAGGAAAGGAACAATCCCGTCCCATGATATGGGCCCGGGAGATTGGGTCTGGGTTAAGAGACACCAGTCAAAAACCTTAGAGCCAAGATGGAAGGGCCCCTATGTTGTTCTCCTTACCACCCCCACTGCCCTAAAGGTGGATGGAATTGGACCCTGGGTGCACTGCAACCACGTGCGTCGTGCCACCCCAGAGGAACAAGAAAAGGCCCAAAAAGAATGGAAGGTGACGCTGCATCCCACCAACCCCTTAAAAATGAAGCTCGTCTGCCAGCTAGCCCCAGACGAATCCCCCTGACTCTCCTGTTGGTGGCCCTCTTTCTCCACTCTGGAACTGTTGGTGCTAACCCACATCAACCTGCTAAGATCACCTGGATGCTTTGTAATGGACTAACCCATGAGGTACTCAATTCGACTAGTGGAATCCCCCCAATACTTGGTGGCCAGATTTATTCTTTGACCTTGGACCTTTGTAAAAAGAACATATCAGTACAGTTCAAGTGATGATGCTGAGACAACAATATCAGGCAATGTCTCAGAATGAAGAGGAGGATTCCTCTCCATGATCAAAGGACAGGGGGGTATGTTGGGACCTAACAAACGCCATGATAGGCTTCAGGGACTAAGGTAGGACTCACGGGAAAAGCTGAGTCATTGCCCAGTGGGGTCATCCCCACGGATGCCAGGACTTGTCTAATCAGCATACTCCACGTAACCTGGTTTGAGTTTATCAGGATGTAAAAGACATCCCCCTGCAGCCAATAGCCAATTAGTAAATACCAGGAAACTCCTGCAGCCAATCAGCCCTTGCCAACTCTGTCTTTGTTCTAAACCTATAAATACTGCTGTAAATCTGGGCTCGGGGCTCTTGCTCCACTCCACTGCGTTGGATGTGGTGGGAGCCCTAGCTCGAGCTAGAAATAAAACCCCTTCATGCTTTTGCATTGCTGTGGACGTCTTATTCTCTCAGTTTTGGGGACTCGGACTCTGGGCATAACACATTATGTAATAAGAGGCTTTTTAAAAATGAAGACCCTCCCCCAAATACAAGCACACACACACAAATATGAAAAAAAAATAGAGATTAGAACATTTATCTGTGGACTGCAACCTCTTAGGACACAATCCAGTCACTATCAGGCTTGGTAGGAGATTTATATCTTCCAAAGAAACAAAATTGACCCCAATTTCACTTCAAAATGAAAGTGAACATTGAGGGATGTTAGTAGAGACAAGGAAAGTCACAATGGTCAGAGATAAGAGCTTCCATGGCTTCTGCACTTAATGTGTGTGCTCAGGGCTACTAAAGAGTTGGCATGTTTAAAAGTCAAGTAATAAGTATGAATGTTTCTTTAACTTTTAAAAACAAACCTTATCGCTTAAATTTTAAACACATTGTGATTCCCCAAAATATAAAGTGCTCCAGTTTTTCATATTTTATTTTTAGAATGATGTGCAAAAATTGAGGTGAGAAAATGCATTCCGTGTGTTTATTTAAAATTCAGACCAGTTACTGGTTTGTGTGTGTATCAAGTATTATAAAGGTAAAAAGAAAAAGTTAGCCACTTTAAAAGTTGTAAAAGAATCAATTAGAAATATTTTTAAAAGTTAAAACTCTAAGATGTCAGAAGCAGAATAATTTATTATTTGTTCCATAAAGGGGAAAGAGAGCGAGGGGCCATTTAACATAGTTATTGGGATAATATCTTGCTATATATTTTCCACTTGATCCAATAGTCAACATAGCAAAACAGTATTTTAATAATTTTAATTTTATTTTGTATATGTGCACATGTGTTTGGTGGTGGTGGTGGGGGGTGAGAATTTGAGAAAACTTGGGTGAAATAGACTCTCTTTTTTCATTTTATTGGTTTCCAAAATCACTGCAGATGGAGACTGCAACCATGAAATTAAAAGACGCTTGCTCCTTGGAAGAAAAGCTATGACAAACCTAGACAGTCTATTAAAAAGCAGAGACATCATTTTGCTGACAAAAGTCCATATAATTAAAGCTATGGTTTTGCCAGTAGTCACGTATGAATGTGAGAATTTGACAGTAAAGAAAACTGAGTACTGAAGAATTGACACTTTCGAACTGTGGTGCTGGAGAAGACTCTCGAGAGTCCCTTGGACAGCAAGGAGTTCAAAGGATCAGCCAATCCTAAAGAAAATCAACCCTGAATATTCATTGGAAGGACTGATGCTGAAGCTGAGGCTCAGCCACCTGATTCTGAGAGGTGACTCATTAGGAAAGACCCTGATGCTGGGAAAGATTGAAAACAGTAGGAGAAGCGGGTGATAAAGGATGCAATTGGCATGAGTTTGAGCAAACTCTGGGAAAGACAGAGGAGCCGGGTGTGCTGCAGTCCACAAAGAGTTGCAATTTAGTGACTGAACAACAACAACAGTGTTGGGGGATATCTATCTCCTCCCTTAAATCCCCCCAAGTTTGGCTCAGTAATATTAATAGCCAGGGGAAAGTCATGAAAGGTTCGTAGTTGAACCAGAACCAGAAGTTAAATAATGAAAGACTATTTTGAGATGTTGAAAACTTATTCATTCATGGGTTTATGAATCTAAACAGACATAACCCGCCCCCAAATTTATTGTTTTGGGGGACAGAGTAGGGACAGAGTAGATGAGTTAAAGTGGAAAAAGGGATAAAATGTATGAATAACTAATATAAAAGAAAACAACTTATATGGATCTATTTTGATGGTGTGCCATGAAATGTTAAATAAGATTACTCAACTCTTAGCAGCAAAATAAAAATACATATTTGCATGTATCCCTGACCCAGGAAGATCCCACATGCCGCAGAGCAACTAAGCCCATGCACCACAACTATTGAGCCTGTGCTCTAGAGCTGGGCAGCTGCAACTACTGAGCCCATGTACTGTTACTACTGAAGCCTGTGTACCCTAGAACTTGTGCTCCACAACAAGAGAAGCCACCTCAATGAGGAGCCCGTGAACCACAACTAGAGAGTGGCCCTGGTCACTGCAACTAGAGAAAAGCCCATGCATGGAGACCCAGCATGGCCAAAAATAAATAAATTCATTACATTATTAAAAAATAAATAAAGTGCAACTTAGGGAATTCCCTGGATCACCAGTGGCTAGGACTCTGTGCTGTCACTGGCAGGGATGCATGTTTGATCCCTGGTCAAGGAAGTAAAATCCCATAAGCTGTGCAATGTGATCAAAAATAAGTAAACAAAACTTATAAAATGCAACTTAGAGAAAGAAAGGAAATGTGTCTCTCTGTATAAAAACACAGTAGTTATGCTAAGACAAGATTGCTCACAAGGATGTAAATGTCCTGTTGGTGCTTGAGCCTGAGACTGAAACAGTCATTCTTTCCTTCAATATTTTCTCTGTTCTCAGAGATCCAAAATTTTCTCCATTCATTTTAATAAAAACTAGACCAAAGGGAAAGCTTGTCAACCATAGATAAAATCTGAAGAAAAGAAGCAAGACAATCAGGCAGGAATGAGGGAGAGAAATTCTTTAAGGGACTCTGGGATGAATGGGAGAAAGGTGAATAAAAAAGGAATTTACTGTAGGGGAGAGACTCCCAAGTGTACTTGGGAATTGAGAGTAAGAAAGAATGAAGTTCTGTCACATTCAGGAAGTTACTGATATGTTCACTGATTAGCTGTTATAAGCCTCTTCTCATCCCCCACTCACTATGGTATCCTGTGTGGAGAAAACTTGAAACATAAGTAAAAAACTTCTTGATATATTGCTTTGATTCTGGGTGCTTAATTCATGGGCCAACAGAGCCAGGGGACTTGACTCTATAAAGACTGTGCTCATGTCTCCTTCTGGTGTTAATGACATTATATAAGAAATAAGATACTGCTTACTCCCTCAAGGAACTGTAGCCTACTGCAGAGGGACAATTCAAGCAAACAGTTGTAACTAAATGAGACAATTGCTTTAAAGATGTGTGGGCCAAGTGCACTAGAGAGAGAAGAAGCACCTAAATCAGCCTAGGGTGACTTGACACGTTCAATGTCACAGAGCATACAGCATTTGAGCTGAGAACTTTAAGATATAAAGTTAGTTAGACTCCCAAGAGAAAGGATACCAGGCAGAGGGAAGACTGTGGACAAAGGTACAGAGGAGAAAGGATTGTTCTAGAATCTATAGGCAATTCAACACTGTGGTATTAAAAGTAGGTAATAATATAACCAAGAAGGACTGTATATGCTCTTTTTGACACAGACGCTCCATGTCCCATGTTTGCCTTTTGTTTGTAGAAAAATTTTAGTCTCCTAGCCCTTCCCTGAATTCCAAATAGTAACTTTCATCAGAGAAGTGAGAAAATGCAGAAACAAAGGAATACAGTCAAGCAAGATAAAATACTATTAATAGTTTAGCCATTCAACGAAGTCAAAGACTTTTACTTCCTCCTCAAGGGCTATAGGTAATATTCTGAGCCATGTCCTTTGAAGTATTTTGTAGATACTGAAGCCCCTACCAAGTAGAAGAAGTATGCTGCTCACAAGCACATAGGTCCCAGACCAGCTGGAACCAGAAGGTTGATGATGTTGACTCCCAGTTACTTCACCATCAGCCAGTCGGAAGAATGCCCATGAGCTGATCACATACTCCACAACCCTAGACTGCTTGCTTGATACCCTGACATAAATGCTCAACTTTTCTTCACCAAAACCCAGTGTCAGTAGATTGGCTTACTACATGTGGGCAGGCAGACCCAAGTTTGGCTCAGTAATACTAATAGCCAGGGAAAAGTCATGAAGGGCTAAGTAGTCGGATCAGAACCAGAAGTTAAATGTTGAAAGACTATTTTATTTACTGCCAAGGAGTTTAGACTTTTATTTTGTAGGCCTACGGGAAAACAGTGAAACATTTTGAGAAGGGGAGGACCATGGTGAGATTTGAGTATTGGCAATGTCAGGAGAGTGTGTAATTTCCTCGGTTCTGTCTTGCCGCAACAAAGATTTGTAATGGTGGACCAGTGCTATAGCTCTCTGTTACAGCTCAGAGTTTTATTTAGGAAACAAAGGATAGTACACCACCAGGGTGTGAGGGTGGGCCAGCCCAAAAAGGAAAGGCCTCAACCCCTCTTGGCTCCCTCTTTTTATATGTTTAGTCCCTTCCCCCATGAGCCTGCCCTATGCAAATTAGGGCTAGCCAGGAAAGGGGCATGTTTGTTTCACCTGAGGTCCTCACTCTTGTCCATGGATTTTTTTCTTTGTTTCCTTTTAGCAGGCTTTTCCCTTTCTTTGTTTGTCTTTTAGTCACTGTCATTTTGGACTCCTTTTCCTATTATAACTACCTAAAAGCAAGGTTCCTCTGTCTTTTTTGCATCAGGCAGACCAGAGAAACCTGAAACATTTCTCAGTCTTGCATGGAATGGGACATATATGTGATAGTCCTCAGAGTGAGTGTACTGTAGTTAAATACATTAAAAAAAAAAAACAAAAAACACAAAACTGCCTACCTTATATCCTTGGAGGTTTATAATGCACATTTAAATACCCTGAAGTTGTCTTTAGTTTAAAAAAAAAAAAAAAGCATAATAAAATTAGCCCTGAGTTGTGTGTGCGTGCTCAGTCGCTAACTTGTGTCTGACTGTTTGCAACCCCATGGACTGTAGCCCATCAAGCTCCTCTGTCCATGGAGTTTTCCTGGCAAGAATACTGGAGTGGGTTGCCATTTCCTTCTCCAGGGCATCTACTCAACCCAGGGACTGAACCTGTGTCTCCTTGTATCTCCTGCATTGGTAAGTAGGTTCTTTACTGCTGAGCCACCTGGGAAGGTAGCCCTGAGTCTCTCAAATTTATCTGATGTGTTGGTCAGTGTTCCTTTTTTTTTTTTTTTTTTTTAACCTTAGACGTTTTATTTTGTATTAGGATAGAGCCAGTCAGTGTTCTTAATCATCAGAGAGAAGCCACTTCAGGCGTACTGGGGAAGTGTAGTGTGCTCTGTTTGGATTAGAGAATCTGGAAGGCACATTCCTTTCCTCCCCTCTTTTCCCTACAAGTAGTCCTTGGATATTAGTGCATGAAAAATACAACCTACCAGACTCCAGTGGACCTGAGGGAAGAGCCCGAAGTCTCTCAGTGAAGTGATGGGCTTTAAGACCTCCCGGGGGTTCAGCAGTTGATGCTGACAGAAGTCAAGAGAGAAGCTGAGGGTCTTCCAAAAGCTGGGCAAGTGGACATGATCTTTGCCAAAACCAATGTAACAGCAGAAAACATGACATCAGATCATATTTAGAACTCCAGCAGCTATTTTCCATTCATCAGTGGACTTCACTGGCACCAGGGACCAGACTGGAAAAGGATACAGGTAATAGGAATCAGCTGTGAAAAACCTCCTGTCCTCATCCAGTACGCATGCACCCTATATCCACCATGCATATCTTCCTCCCAAGACAAAGACCCCACTCAGAAAGGAAAAGGAATCTTGAATGTGATGAAACTTTCATCCAAAGGAAATTCAGTTTCTTTTCACTGTAACATTAAGATTTTGTATCAGTCACTGAAAGCTGAGGTTAGTTGTGGAGGTATGTTGTGCTTAGTTGCTCAGTTGTGTCTGATTCTTTGTGACCCCCGTGGACTGTAGCCCACCAGGCTCCTCTGTCCATGGGGATCATCCAGGCAAGAATACTAGAGTGGATTGCCATACCCTTCTCCAGGGGATCTTCCCAACCAAGGTATCAAACCCATGTCTCCCACATTACAGGCAGATTCTTTACCATCTGAGCCACCAGGGAAGCCCATGAATACTGGAGTGGGTAGCCTATCCCTTCTCCAGGAGAGCTCCCTGACCCAGGAATTGGACTGAGGTCTCCTGCATTGCAGACAGATTCTTTGCCAGCTGAGCAACCAGGGAAGCCCATGGAAGTGTGTTCAGTTCAGTTCAGTTCAGTTCAGTCGCTCAGTCGTGTCTGACTCTTTGCGACCCCATGAATCACAGCACGCCAGGCCTCCCTGTCCATCACCAACTCCCGGAGTTCACTCAGACTTGCATCCATCGAGTCCATGATGCCATCCAGCCATCTCATCCTCTATCATCCCCTTCTCCTCCTGCCCCCAATCCCTCCCAGCATCAGAGTCTTTTCCAATGGGTCAATTCTTCGCATGAGGTGGCCAAAGTACTGGAGTTTCAGCTTCAGCATCATTCCTTCCAAAGAAATCCCAGGGCTGATCTCCTTCAGAATGGACTGGTTGGATCTCCTTGCAGTCCAAGGGACTCTCAAGAGTCTTCTCCAACACCACAGTTCAAAAGCATCAATTCTTCGGTGCTCAGCCTTCTTCACAGTCCAACTCTCACATCCAAACATGACTACAGGAAAAACTATAGTCTTGACTAGACGGACCTTAGTCGGCAAAGTAATGTCTCTGCTTTTGAATATACTATCTAGGTTGGTCATAACTTTTCTTCCAAGGAGTAAGTGTCTTTTAATTTCATGGCTGCAGTCACCATCTGCAGTGATTTTGGAGCCCCCCAAAATAAAGTCTTGCACTGTGTTCACTGTTTCCCCATCTTTTTCCCATGAAGTGATGGGACCGGATGCCATGATCTTCGTTTTCTGAATGTTGAGCTTTAAGCCAACTTTTTCACTCTCCTCTTTCACTTTCATCAAGAGGCTTTTTAGTTCCTCTTCACTTTCTGCCATAAGTGTGTTACCTACTTAAATTTCAAATATCACATCAACAGGGAGGACTGAAGCCATACAAAACTTTGTTCTAGATATGTTTCGTTACATCAAAAACAGTTGTTATAAATTGTTAAAGTAAAAAACCCTGCAAGTTGTAAAATAGATATATAATTGGGTATCATTTTTTTCTATAATTAAAACTATAATAAAGGACACACAAAAAGGCTGGAAAGGCAAACTACAGAAAGCTAGCTTGGTTATCTCTGGGTGATGCACATGTAGTTGAATTTTATTTTCCGTTTTCAGGTTATATGAATTCTCTAGATTTTCTACATGAAAGTGAAAGTAAAGGTAGTTCAGTTGTGTCCAACTCTTATATGACCCCATGGAGTTCTCAGTCCACGGAATTCTCCAGGCCAGAATACTAGAGTGGGTAGCCTTTCCTTTATCCAGGGGATCTTCCCAACCCACGGATCAAACCCAGGTCTCCCGTATTACAGGTGGATTCTTTACAAGCTGAGCCACAATTCTCTACATTTTCTACACAAACAACTTCTATATTGGTAATTATAGGAAACAAAATAAATGGAAAATCATTGCCCTCTTGCATATGTCTGGATGTAATTAGTACACTGACAGTGAACTCTAGTATTTAGTCCCTTTTGAATTTGCAAAGTATAAACATTGTTTTTGAATTTAATCACTGCCTGTGAATTCATAAAATCAATTCTCTAGATGTGATCAAATATTTTCTAAAACATCTGCTGGTGATGAATAAACCGAACCACCTACAACTCATAGAGGGAAATGCCAGCCACAAGAAGAATTTTTCAAATTCTATTTCCAAGGCTCTGTTGCACATATCTTAGCAACCATATCCATACTCACCAAGTGCCATAAGGCTTCACCTGGAATGAAGTTGAGTCTGAAGACTGCTGAACTGTAATTTTTTCAAAGGCTTTTTTGCTGTGCTTAAAATTGCTTCCCATTTTTAAGCAGTTCCATTTTTAAGATATTTAAAATCTTTGATTTAGTATATCCTCTTGCAAGTTTTATTTTCATAGCTGTTTCCTATATTAATGGCTATTGCATTTCCCCCCCCATTTTTTCTTAAGCTCCTGTTAAGGATGGAGCTGTATGATCTATTGTTCCTAGGAATGACTTCAAATTTTCTCATTACTGCAAGATATTAAGTTGCCAAGATATGATTTACTTTAGTAAGTGCCTTTTATGTCATCTACGTTAGAGAGTTTTTGTGACTGTTATTTAAATTTCATTTTCCTGGTAATCTGTCTTGGAGTTAAAAAACACAGGACAGACTAGATTGTGGACTTCAGTAAAATACGTAAAACATCAGATAACTACCACTGCCTCATTAGGTAGATACCACCACCACAGACCACACACCCCATGAAACCAGAGTAGCCCCCTTGAAAAAAGTAGAGAAGAAGGCTACTCTTCAGCACTGCCTTTCAAAATGTGTTCTTATCAACTGCACACATTTTTGAATATGTTGAAGCAAAGAGAAGACCACAGAAGTGGAAAATTGGAAGGCAGGAATAAAAATCCCCTCAGGCAAAGATTTAAAGTTAATTTTCAAGAATGTTTAGGTGGAGGATGCTGGCTGGAGTAAGGAGCACAATGGAAGGCTTCTGTTCGGATGCTGAGGGACTGTGTTGAATTGGCTGATAAGAAAATGAAATTATGTAAACAAATTTAAGGTGACAATGAATAAGTTCAATCATGCTGAGTACTTGCTAAGCAGAGCTCAGAAAACTGTCACCATATTCATCTGAGAAAGTGCTACTTCCCATGTTTGTACCCAGTGTAAAAGTTGGAAGAAAAAATATAAGGTTAATAGAGATGATCTAAATCACTACTCCATAGAATGGCAGAATATTATAATATTTTTACTGACTGCATTAAGCAAGAGAAATAATCTGATATATTGAGTTAAAGCAAATGTTTAGTAGAAGGGCAAAATAATAACACATTATATTTGAATATTACTCTAAAAGTCACTGAGATAATTTAGTAGTCATATTTTATTTGCTGATAATATCTAAAGCCATTATTATTATTCCTTTGATTTATAATGTGCACTTAGTTTTAAGACCTCCCAGTACATGTAAATTACAAAATCCTGCATGATTTAAACAATGGCATAACTAACAATGGCACTTAAGAATTGTATTAGGACTGCAACACCCCTGTTACTCACAGCAGCCGACCTTAGGTATATTATCTCAGAAATGACGTTATCGAATTATTCGCCCTCTTGTCACCATATATATTCCTGTTCAATAGCATTAACCTAAAAAAAAATTTCAGTGTTAAAAATGAAACTTTTAAGTCATGTTTTTCTAGATTGATTCCTAATAGTAATTTTGTAGCTATTCTCAATTATCTTTCTCCCAATGCCACCATCTTTAGATATTGCCCCTATTAAAATAACAATAATAATTGCAAGATACTATGTGCTACATATGCACTTTACACATGGACATCTTATGGTGCAAGACTATTACTGTATCTGTTTTTACAAAGAAAGGCACAAAGAAGTTAAATACTTTTTTTCCAGTATCCCATTACTACTCGTGTAGCAAGGCTCAAACCCAAGCACTCTTGGCTCAGTTTTGAAACAAAGGAGAAAAACTTCCCCTTTTATCACTGGTTATTTCAGGTTAATTTAATATGGTTTGTTCCGATTTTTTTTTAAAAGCAAATAATAAGTATAAAATATTCATTGGCGCTACCCAGGGTATGTGAATTATCAATTGCCAAAACTGAAAATATTTGGAAACATTTGTATTTTGGACCAATTATTAAAACTTTTTGTTTCTGTGGTTATTCTTTTCTGCTAGACTCCATTTGGTGGTTGGGCAAGAAAGCCTGAATGGAACAAAAATGATGAGGCAGAAAATCTGGAGAAGTTCCTGAAGCAGGCAATGGAAGAAATTTAGGCAACTGAGAGATATCCTGCCATTAAAACAGGCTGATGACCTGTCAGGCGACACAGTTTGGCAGCAGAGTCCCGTAAAGCCATTAGCATGAGGAAGATACATTCAGAACTAGTGTGATCCCAGCCAAATGGTGTTCCGCAGCATGTGCCTGGTATTGAGAAATGAAACAGAAGATCAACGCAAATGAATGGAAAATAAAAACAAGTAGGAGACTGGAACGAGTGCATAAAATAAGAAGCTGAAGTCTGAAGCACAGACCCTTTTGGAGCAGAAACAGGATCTGCAATTAAAAACCATACCTGACTCTGCTGTTCCTCAAAGAACAGAAACCATTTTCCAATGAATCAGGGACAGCGCTGGCATAGAACGGGAATCATACGCAGGGCCACACTCCAGTCCAGAGAGATTCCTACTTTCTTACCAATGACATCTCCAGCCATTTTTCATTTCTCCAACTTCTTGAACAAAGATTACTGAAATAACTAATAGCTTTAAAATAACTAATCATTACTGAACTGTTTTACTTCTTGAATGCATCCAGCTCAAAAGTGGCCCCTGCTTTCATGTCCCTACTTATCAACCAGTGCAAGACAGAGGCCCTCTTCTTCCCCACCCCTCTTTCCATGTTCCCCGACTCTCCCACAACAGCTCTGTTAAGTGTTTTCTTTTGCTTCGGGAAACTAACAGCTCTCACTTTGTTTCACACATTTGTGTTCTTGGTCATCTTTAGTCAATGCTCTGCAGCAAATAAAGTAGACCAGTTTTTGGAATGAACATAACCGAACAAATAAAGTTTGTTGTTTCAGTGAAATGAGCGTATCATAAAAACCTGACTAGATTCGGACTTCACTCCAGAACCTTGCTGCTGCTGCTGCTAAGTCACTTCAGTCGCGTCCGACTCTCTGCGACCCCGTAGACGGCAGCCCACCAGGCTCCCCCGTCCCTGGGATTCTCCAGGCAAGAACAGTGGAGTGGGTTGCCATTGCCTTCTCCAATGCATGAAAGTGAAAAGTGAAAGGGAAGTCGCTGAGTCGTGTCTGACTCTTAGCGACCCCATGGACTGTAGCCTACCGGGCTCCTCTGTCCATGGGATTTTCCAGGCAAGAGTACCGGAGTGGGGTGCCATTGCCTTCTCCACCAGAACCTTGGGAGCATGCTAAATTGTTTCAGTCATGTCTGACTCTTCGCAACCCCACGGACTATAGCCCACTGGGTTCCTCTGTCCACAGGATTCTCTAGGCAAGAATGCTAGAGTGGGTTGCCATTTCCTTCTGCAGGGCATCTTCCCAACCCAGGGATCAGACCCGTGTCCCTTACATCTCCTGCGTTGGCAGGTGGGTTCTTCACCACTAGAGCTACAGGAATGCCAGAACCTTAAGGGGAGCTAATTCATGAAGTTAACTGGCCCTAGCTACAGTGTTCAGGAAGACTGAGGGCTAGGTAGTCAAGAAGATAACTATAGCTGGAGATGAATTATAGCATAGTTCCCTAATTTATTTTTAACCCTAGAATTATAGAGATTTGAGATTAAAGTGGTTTTTTAGGTAACGCAGTAAGGGAGTCAGACACTTGTCGTTTATTTGAATGTTCAGTCTTAATGTCAATTTTGTGATAACTATATTTTAAAAGATCTAAGACTATATTATTATGTTTTGGAATTTGTCTGTTTTCTTCTATTTAAAAAAAATCAAAGCTTGTAATCATTATCTGAAAGATCCTACCCTTGACACATGGGCATTTGTATTTAATATAAATTTCCTTAGCAAGGCTCTTTTGAAGGAAGAGATGCATTGCTTTACTCCCAGAAAATTTCATTATGAAACATAAATATTCTACACCATTTTAAACACAGAGTGTAATCTATGTATAGTTTTAAGGATGTTTCCAAGCCTCCCTGTTTATTTACCAGAAAAAGGGAAAAGAAAAGAAAAACAGAACCTAAACCTCATTATAAATTCCTGACTGTGCACTAAAGGTGCAGCTGCTAGCTATTCATCACCTAAACTTTGCTTTGTTTCTATTGACAGATCATTTTAATAAACCCAATTCTCCAGTTGATGTAAAGTATTCTGCATTTTAGTGCTTGAGCAATTTATTATCTAACTGCCTAAAATAGGAAATTTTATTTCTGCACTTCTCCTCAGTAATTCTTCTTCTTCCCTGCATATTTGTTTCTCTTAAAAGTGCAACTGAATAACAATGTTCACCTTTTCAAAAAAATTTCCTTTGGGTCTGACAGTTTAGCCAGACTTGAGAGATATTGTGAAGCTATTTAAATAGAAGGAACTCAGTTTCATGTGACTGACCAGACTTGAGAAATGTCTTCTATGCCAGTCCACTCTACAATTGAACTATTCGGTCTGCATTTAGAGAATGTTTAAGTGTTTAAAAGAAAAGAGTGAAAAACTACCATATATAAATCAGGGATGATGTTTAGCATTGCACAGAACAGAAAGACCGACATGTGTCCATGCTTTATTTCCTCCGGTTCCTTAACCACACTCCCAAGCCTTCCATCCCTTTTGCTTAATGAAAGGTGGGAGACAGTGCTGCGTCTTTCCATCATGATTGGTCTAACAATCAATACTGTAGTAACATTATTTTGAACAGTAAACTAACTTTCTCATATTGTATTCTAAGTTAATGATGTGACAAGATACTGGAGAATATGTACTCCAATTTGGTTTATGACAACAAATGAACCTTGGGTTGTTCACTTGCTCAGTTTATGTATTCAACTATGAAGCTGAAAAATGCTTATCCATGAAATGAGAAACCACAACGTTTTGTACAGATGAACTTCAGCACATCTTTTTCATGCCACTATCTGAGTGCAAGCTGATTTGAGAACAACTGATAAAAGTTTGTAGTTTAGTCTGAAGGAAAAGTAAAT
The DNA here is from genome assembly GCF_014754425.2 of Oryx dammah. Taxonomy (NCBI): domain Eukaryota; kingdom Metazoa; phylum Chordata; class Mammalia; order Artiodactyla; family Bovidae; genus Oryx; species Oryx dammah. The sequence goes on along the minus strand of NW_024070186.1, from coordinate 131,472,595 downwards.
GATAGCTCAAAAGGCTATTTTCATTACCCTTGATGATTTTGTTCTTCATGGCATTTCCTTATTTCTTGCTGAAGCTGTTTTGCTAAAGGCTACAATAGACTGAGAATTAGAGCTAGTGGAGTGGAAGTAAGTTGGCTTTGAAGCTAAGTAGCCAGGCTGCCTCCCTCTGGCAAAATATCTCCTTGTGATAAAGCAGAATTCCTTTGTAATAGCCCTGGTGAACTTATAAGAGATTATCTAAGTGTCAGACCCAGTTTAGAATGTACTTTAGGATGCCATTTTGAGGAAGAAAATACCACATTTGTTCGAGTAAGCCTGAAAAATAACACTCAAGCTTCACTTTTCTTTCCCTCCTGCAGGCAGGGCAAGATGAAGTTCAGGATAAGGAAAACCTATAATCAGCATCAGGAAAAGGGTTCATGACCATACATTGTTGCAATTTAAGAAAGAGGTAGGAGAAAGGAGCCCAAATAACCAATATGTCTGGCTTCACCAACTTCAGGTTCATTGCAAGGTTGTAGGACTTTTCATAGTCACATCACTATGGCTTTGAGACTGCACCCCATAAATTGATGAAATCTTATCTGTTCCTCAGCTTCTTTTTTTAAGGTATTCTCCAAAGCCCACTAGCGTTAGTTTTGAGCAAGGATAAAACAGTCTGTTAGGATCATTGGAAAGTATTGCTAGCCTGAAGTAGAGACCATTGCCACATTATCCTGCTGTTGAGATGTGATGAACTAAGTAGTTTGGATCAATGTTTACTAACCCTGTCTCTGTACCCCATCATAATTCCTCAGATTGAAAGGTCACATGGAATTTAAAATCCACTACATATTTTGCTCCTTTTTTCAATTTGTAGTGTGGTTCCATCCTTTCACAGAGAAATTAATCCAATGAACTGCATAAACTAATAGTGCACATCAAAATTTCCCCCAAACCTCTGCTATTTCTTTCCAACAATCTGTTGTAGAGGCCATCAACATTCCAATTATTCATTTCCTTCAAGAAAAAATATTATCATTTATAAGATTTCTGTCTGGTTATAGATGAATTCAATTTATATAACCATATAGAATCCATTAATATCTCCATTCCAATTAATAAGACTTAAACTTTATGATAGGGTGGTATTTGTCTTATATATCTGCAACTGAAAGTCCCTTTATGGAGTCTTTTGCAAAGTAGAGGAAATTTAGCTTCAAAGATAATTATACCGTATAGAAATCCATGATGTCAGGCAAGGAAGAGAGAGCCTCTACATTAAAAATCAAAACAATAATGTACATTCAAACAAACATTTCTAAATAATTTTAATGGTTGTTTTTGTTGTTGTTCGGTCACTAAGTTGTGTCTGCCTCTTTGTGACCCCATGGACTGTAGCCCAAGAGGTTCCTCTGTCCATGGGATTTACAGGCAATAATACTAGAGCAGGTTGCCATTTCCTTCTCCTGGGGATCTTCCTGACCCAGGGATTGAACCCACATCTCCTCCTTGGCAGGTGGTTTCTTTACCACTGAGCCACCTGTGGAGATCAATTTTAATTGTACCTACCTATATAATACAGCTTCAACATCAGTCCTTCCAATGAACACTCAGGACTAATCTCCTTTAGGATGGACTGGTTGGATCTCCTTGCAGTCCAAGGGACTCTAAGAATCTTCTCCAATACCACAGTTCAAAAATGTCAATTCTTTTGTGCTCAGCTTTCTTTATAGTCCAACTCTCTCATCCATACACGACTACTGGAAAAACCATAGCCTTGACTAGATGGACCTTTGTTGGCAAAGTAATGTCTCTGCTTTTCAATATGCTATCTAGGTTGGTCATAACTTTCCTTCCAAGGAGTAAGTGTCTTTTAGTTTCATGGCTGCAATCACCATCTGCAGTGATTTTGGAGCCCCCTAAAATAAAGTCAGCCACTGTTTCTACTGTTTCCCCATCTATTTGCCATGAAGTGATGAAACCAGATGCCTGAGTGTTCATTGGAAGGATTGATGTTGAAGCTGAAACTCAAATACTTTGGCTACCTGATGCAAAGAGCTGACTCATTTGAAAATTCCCTGATGCTGGGAAAGATTGAAGGCAGGAGGAGAAGGGGATGACAGAGGACGAGATGGTTGGATGGCATCACTAACTCAATGAACATGAGTTTGGGTAAACTCCGGGAGTTGGTGATGGACAGGGAGAGCTGGCGTGCTGCAGTCCATGGGGTCACAAAGAGTTGGACATGACTTACTGATGAACAGCACCAACAATAGTGTAAATTTTATGGAAACTCTGCTTAGGATTGTGTTACTTAGCCAACTGTCTCCACACATATTCACAACTTTTCCCTAAAATTACTTTAAGTGCTTTAATGCTATGATAAATGAAAACCAATATTCTTTTTCTTCACTATATATTCAGCATCATGCTATAGGTTAGTAATATTTGTGGACTATTAATTAATATTACACAAAGAGTAAGCACAAAATAAATAGCAACCATACAAAGACGTGTTTTACTGGTACTTAAAACAGCATTTTCAGAAGAGATCTAATTATTCTTCCTCAAATTTTCACTTTTGATATTGAAATGCTACCATGTGTCTCATCCTCTGGCTCACAATATTGTTCTCTGGGAGTAGAATCAATTTCTGCTCAGGTTACTCTCTCGAGAGTCACAAATCACCTCCTCTGCTTTTCACTGTACTCTGCCCCCTCACAACCATCAAGTCACATCAATTTACTAATTATATCTCCACGTTCACATTGCATTTTCTTCCTTTTCTTTTTGTGTTCTAATTCTAGCTCATCATGTATTTTCTTGTGATCAACCATCACACATTTCTTACAGTCTCTAGTCCCCCACTTTTTCATCCACACTGCAGACTTGTTCAGAGTGAACATCTCAGTAGAGACATATGATGGCATCACTTTCCTTACATAAAAACATTAACAAGGGACCCATTGTATCAGTCAGGGTTTGTGACTACAGGCTCAGAAAACAATCTTACTTTTCTAGCAATGAAAATGGAATATAATGACAGACTTAATAGGAGGTTGGAACACCTAATTTGAAAAATGTGTGTGGGGAAAGGCCAATTGGGAGGGCTTTCCTGGAAATATAATAACTAGTTTAGCAGGAAATACTTGGGCAGGATGCTGCTGTTTCTGCTACAGGCACTGTCACTAGGAGACAAGAGAGGAATCCTTGGCTTCCACAGAGTAAGAAGAGGTATCCCATCTCATCGACACCACATGTGGTGGAGGTGCCTCAAATCAGGAGGGAAGTAGGGCCCTGGGCAGGCACTCCAAACAGGATCTCCATGCCAAACAAAAATAAATGACAAATGTCAAGTCATTACTTGAATAAGACCTAAAGAAGGAGATCAACCCTGCGATTTCTTTGGAAGGAATGATGCTAAAGCTGAAACTCCAGTACTTTGGCCACCTCATGGGAAGAGTTGACTCATTGGAAAAGACTCTGATGCTGGGAGGGATTGGGGGCAGGAGGAGAAGGGGATGACAGAGGATGAGATGGCTGGATGGCATCACTGATTTGATGGATATGAGTCTGAGTGAACTCTGGGAATTGGTGATGGACAGGGAGGCCTGGCGTGCTGAGATTCATGGGGTTGCAGAGAGTCAGACACGACTGAGCGACTGAACTGAACTGAACTGAAACTTTTTAGCATTACACTTAAATTTCTCAAGCTGAGTTTAAACCACATTTAAAAATAGTTTGCTGAGATACCACTTCCATTATGAACTGATTATTTGTGTACCCCTTCTCTAATTTATATGTTGAATCCCTAGTTGCCATTGTGATGGTATTAAGAGAAGGGGACTTTGGGAGATAATTAGATTTAGATGAGGTCTTGAGGGTGGAGCACCCCTAAGGAGATTAGTGTTCTCATAAGAAGAGCAAGAGAGACTAAAATTCTCTCTCTCCATGCACACAAAGCCAAGGTCATCCCAGGACACAACAAGAAGGCAGTTAGCCGATTCTTGACCAGCAAGTTGGTTCTCACCAGGAACAGAGTCTGGCAGCACCTTGAACTTGGAGTTCCCAGCTTCCAGAACTGTGAGAAATAAACGTCTGTTGTTTAAGCCACCCAGTCTATGGCTTTTTGCTATAGCAGCCTATGCTGACCTAGATATCTGCCAAAATGTCAGTTATGTATTAGTCATCCCGGACAACTAATTATTCTTTCAGATTGCTGCACACCTTTCACATTTGTCTGTGTACATGCCACTCCCCTAAGACTGGCTTTCCCAACTGTGACAATCTTGATATTATGGGCTGGATAATTCTCTTAGAGGGAAGTCCTTTGCCTTTTAAGAAGTTTATTAGCATCCCTGGCCTTTACCCACCAGATGCCCTAGTACCTCTCTAGTTGTAAAAACTAAAAATATCTCCAGACACTGCCCAATCTTCTCTAGGGAGTAAATTTACCCCAGGTAAAGAAAAAAAAAAACAAAACTGAGATGAAATGATTAAATATGTTTGGGTCCTAGAAAAAGAAATTTGTGAAATTCAAATAAGGTCTTTAGTTAATAGTGTAGTATCAATTTAATTTCTTGGTTCTGATCATTATATTATGTTCATGTAAAATGTTGCTTTAGGAAATAAGTGGGAATTTCTGGTTTCCAGTTCTCCATGTAAGAAGCCTGAAAGTTTCCACTTTGTACTAACAACAAGTGAAAAAATAGACAGACTGAAAAATTAAGCTCTTTCTTGATTCATATATAGGGACGCATCTTTCCATTATGAACTGAATATTTGTGTATCCCCTCCCTAATTTATATGTTAAATCCCTAATTGCAGTGGTTTCACTGTTCCCCAGATTAGAGACATAGGCAACCACAAGAAGTCACAGTTTATCACAGCAGAGACTTGATAGCAGAAACTTAATTGCAACAGCTGCTGGCTAGGAAAACAACTCCAACTGACTAATTCCTGTAGCTTCACTGTGGAGGAGGCTAGAATTAAAAACTCCAGACCCCCACCTCCAGCCCAATATTGTTAAGTGTACCTCTAGGAGTTTGGCCACATTCCTGCAGTAAATATTGGAGAAAAATTCCCTCACCCTTCTAGGAGGGAGAGGGGGAAAGGGACCATTTTGAAAGGGACCAGAGCATTCTGTTCTTATCAAAGACTGCCCTCAAGAGAAACAAGTTAACTAGGGTCTAACAGCTGGATATTTGCAAAGTCAAACTGACCTGGAGAAAGGGAAATACCCAACTTCAGTTAGCTCTAGCCTTTCATGTGGGAGAAGAGAAATACATATTACTAGCCCACTCTAGCCATCCTGGAAAGTCACAGCCCAGAGGCAGGCTTATGCTTCCTGAAAGACTGAAATCTAATCAAAGGGCCATGGAACACTCTTTGCCCACCACATCTCACCTCTACATTACTAAAGGCCCATTTTCAGGATTTGCTTTCATTCATTTTAGTATGTCCAGCTGTCAAGAAAAAAATTACAAGTTATACTAAAAGGCAAAAAATGTAAGTAGACAGAGCAAGCACCAGAACTCGACATGTTAAGGTATTTGAATTATCAGACTGGGTGTTTAAAACCATTATGATTAATAAACTAAAACCTCTAATGGATAAGTACACAGCATGCAAGAACAGATAGGCAATGTAAGCAGAGAGAGAGGCAATCCTAAGAATGAATCAAGAAGAACTGAAAAACACTGTAATGTCAAAGGCACTGTAATGCCTTGATGAGCTTACTAGTAGACTGGAGATGGCTGGGGGAAGAATCTCTGAGACTGAGGACATATGAACAGAAACTTCAAAAACTGAAAAATAAAAAGCACTGACTGAGAAAACCAATATCCAATGATGGTGGGACAACTACGAAAGGTGTAGCGCATGCATGCTAAGTCACTTCAGTCACGTCCAACTCTCCGTGACACTTTGGACACTGTAGCCCGCCAGGCTCCTCTGTCCATGGAATTCTTCAGGCAAGAGTACTAGAGTGCGTTGCCAAGCCCTCCTCCAGGGGATCTTCCCAACCCAGGGATCAAACCCGTGTCTCTTATGTCCCCTGCATTGACAGGCGTGTTCTTTACCACTGGGGCCACCTGGGAAAAGGTATAACACATGCATGAGAGGGAAAACCAGAAGGAGAAGAAAGAAAGAAGCAGGAGAAATATTTGAAATAATAATGACTGAAAATTTTCCCAGATTAATGTCAGACAACCCAAGACACTTGGAGAACAATTAACAGGATAAATGCCTGTTAATTATATTGAGGCATATTATTTTCAAACTACTGAAAATCAAAAACAAGGAGAAAAAGAGTCAGAGGAAACATTGGGTGAGCTATATGCAAACACACTCGGTACTGTCTTTACAGCAGTTTTAAAATCTGAAGTTATTTCAAAATAGAAATTAAAAGAAAAAAATGCTCCCAGCTAGTCTCACTAGTTCCTCTAGACCAGTGATTCTCAGAGTTTTTTTTTTTTTTCCTTTGTCACTGCACTTCCCTCAACCAGCCAAGAACCTTTGGAAAAAATAATTTTTCCTAATTGTCCTCCCTTTGAATTTTGAGCACCACAGATAGACTGTACATGTTTATATACTACATGAATATCTCTGCTTTATATAAAAAAAGAGTATGTTTTCTTGCTTTCTACGCACAAGAATCATTTTTTTGTTCTCTTTAAGAATGCCTACTCCAGTCAGAAATACTGACACTCTCCTCTGACCTTCCATAACTCCTTACATCTAACACACAATTGCCAAGTATTGCTTTGCATTTAAATTTGAAAACAATGTACTCGTGTGCGTGTGCGTGTGTGCGTGTGCATGTTTGTGTGTGTGTGTGTGTGTGTGTCTTTTCTACCAGGTCCATTAACTTCTTAAGCTCACAGGTACTATAACGTTCACCTTATAGTCCTCCCACAATGGCTGACATCCAAGGCACTCAAAAAATTGAATTGTATTAAAGCAGAGATTAAATTCAGCTGAGATGACTTGTATATCTAATAAATGTGGTAGAATTAAAACAGGCAGAAAATACAGGCCGTCAAATTTAAGTAAAGATAAAGTTTAAAAGAAAATAAAGCAAATTTGGAAAGGATTATCTTTATTACTTGACTAGAAGTTTATTTGGGGGAATTGGGATGAATTAGGCATAAATGTATGTGTATGGATTTGCAGTAAATTCACTTACAATGTGATTTATTGAAAAGAACACAAGACTTGTGAAATAAAAATTTAAAAAACATAGTTACTGGCTGTGTGACTATGGACAGAATTCTAACATGACCTGGTTTAGAGATATCAGGTGTGTAACCCAGGGTGTAAAATGAGTTGGTCTCAGTAGAATAACAGAAAACCATTGTAGCCCCATTCCTTTGTTTATTATTTTCTTCTCCTGCATAAAAGTCATTCAAGGCCAAAGTTTTTCTAGAGCATTTCAGGTAAATAGTCCTTTTTTTCCTAGTATTTAAAATCAACTGCAGTACCATCTTTAAACATCAGCAATTAACATTTCTTCTCTTAATTTGCTGGGCCTGTCTTCGGCTGAGAAACTTCCTATGGGAAGAGTCAGAAACTCACCTTCTTTAAATTTGTCTTGGGTGAATCAGAGACCAAACCCTTTGCTATCAAGATCCGGACAACATACACCATACTCTCCAGCTGTTTCTAGGAAGTCGTTCTCATGTAGCCTGAGAAAAGGGCTCCCCTCTTGATGCTGAACCAAGGTGGTGGTGGTGCAGAGCACGGTGACCACTCACTCCAAGAGAGTCCTAGCCACCAGTGCCCTCACTTCCTTGATACCCTTGCCTCTCATATGTAGAGGCTGGAGGTAGGTGATGGGTTATTGCTGGCTGAAATAAGCCCTGTGCAGGTCCTGTAGAGTGATATATGAATTAATGTAAAACAGGACCTGTGATAATTTTTCTGGCCTCAAAGATGTTGGTTAAAAACTCTCAGATCTAATCTGGTTATATTTTGAAGCATGAGTTTGTATCTGGATATAATATTAATAGGTACCCAGTTAATTTCCTTTATTTCCCATTTCTCTTTCTCTCTTAAACCCTTCTCTGATCTAAATTCCCTCCCAGTCCACAGTTTTATTTCTATAACTGTTCTCTTGTGTAAATACATAATGTTACAGAATTCTATATATTTTTATCAATCCATCTGCTTCCCATATCATGGAAAAGAAAAGAGAATCGGGTTAACAAGTAAACATCATTGATGAATGCTAAAATATTGAATATATAAAAACTTAAAAATTATACCATGCATGCATAGCAACAGGATATGTTATTTTGTTCTCATAGCAAATTGAGAGTAAAATAACAACTATACTAAATATTGTCAGAGGTATCTCTTTGTCCTTCAGTTTCCTTAACCACCATGAGAGTTTCCTTAACCACCTTGACCACTTAACATAGACAATGTTGTTAATTTATAACTTAGAATGAAAAGATATCACACAGGGTGGAAATATATTCCATCTCCCCAGTGCTCTGTTTCCACTCAGGAGTATTTTATGAAAGGTCTTCCAACATATTAACAAGGAATATTTAAGCCTTCTTTCCTCCTTTGAATATCTATATGGATTTTAATAATGCTATGGATTTATGGCTTCTCAAAATTCTGAAAGAGATGGGAATACCAGACCACCTAACCTGCCTCTTGAGAAATCGGTATGCAGGTCAGGAAGCATGGAACAACAGACTGGTTCCAAATAGGAAAAGGAGTATGTCAAGGCTGTATATTGTCACCCTGCTTATTTAACTTCTATGCAGAGTACATCATGAGAAACGCTGGACTGGAAGAAGCACAAGCTGGAATCAAGATTGCCGGGAGAAATATCAATAACCTCAGATATGCAGATGACACCACCCTTATGTCAGAAAGTGAAGAGGAACTAAAAAGCCTCTTGATGAAAGTGAAAGAGGAGAGTGAAAAAGTTGGCTTACAGCTCAACATTCAGAAAACAAAGATCATGGCATCCGGTCCCATCACTCCATGGGAAATAGATGGAGAAACAGTGGAAACAGTGTCAGACTTTATTTTTGGGGGCTCCAAAATCACTGCAGATGGTGATTGCAGCCATGAAATTAAAAGACGCTTACTCCTTGGAAGAAAAGTTATGACCAACCTAGATAGTATATTCAAAAGCAGAGACATTACTTTGCCGACTAAGGTCCGTCTAGTCAAGGCTATGGTTTTTCCTGTGGTCATGTATGGATGTGAGAGTTGGACTGTGAAGAAGGCTGAGCACCAAAGAATTGATGCTTTTGAACAGACGAGCTAGAGAGACCATAGAGAGTCCCTTGGACTGCAAGGAGATCCAACCCGTCCATTCTGAAGGAGATCAACCCTGGGATTTCTTTGGAAGGAATGATGCTAAAGCTGAAACTCCAGTACTTTGGCCACCTCATGGGAAGAGTTGACTCATTGGAAAAGACTCTGATGCTGGGAGGGATTGGGGGCAGGAGGAGAAGGGGACGACAGAGGATGAGATGGCTGGATGGCATCACTGACTCGATGGACATGAGTCTGAGTGAACTCCGGTAGTTGGTGATGGACAAGGAGGCCTGGTGAGCTGCGATTCATGGGGTCGCAAAGAGTTGGACAGGACTAAGTGACTGAATTGAACTGAACTGAAAGGACTTAAGGATACATCAAACCTTCTTAAAGCTACTTGTAGTTCTAGAGTCCACTATTTACAGGATTTGTGTACTATTCTGTGGGCTTCTCTTTTGGCTCAGATGGTAAAGAATCTGCCTGCAATGCTGGAGACCCAGGTTTGACCCTTGGGTCAGGAAGATCCCATGTAGAAGGGAGTGGCAACCCACTCTAGTTATTCTTGCCTGGAGAATTCCATGGAGAGAGGACCCTGGTGGGCTACAGCCCATGGCATCACAAAGGTAGGACAGGACTGAGCAACTAACATTTACTATTGTAAAGAGAAATACCATTGTTTGAATGATGTCCAAGGTGTTTCCTCTATCTAAGAACCCTAAATCACCGGGCAGCAAGAGCTAAGGCAGCCTGAAGAAATGTCAGGAGCTGATAAACTGGGGTGCCTGAACGGCTGTTAGTCAGACATCAGATAAGCAGGAGGTGTCAAGAGAATGGGCTTCCCAGGTGGCTAGGTGGCAAAGAATCTGCCTGCAATTCAGGAGCTGCAGAAGACTTGGGTTTGTTCTCTGGGTTGGGAAGATCCTCTGGAGAGGATCCTTTGGAGGAGAGCATGGCAGCTTACTCCAGTATTCTTGGCTGGAGAATCCTATGGACAGAAGAGCCTGGTGGGTTAGCTACAGTCCATACAGTTGCAGAGTCAGACATGGACTGAAGTGACTTAGTGCATATACATATCATAAGAACATCCACACCAGTGAGCAGAGAAGAAAGGAGATGGAGTCATCTGGTAAACAATCTGAAACTATGGTCAGGCAGCAAAACTAACTGCAGAGAGCCTCCTCTGGAAGGAAAGGCCACTGGGAATGGGGAATGAAGCAGAGAAGCTGACACAGAGCCAGCGCACTATCTTGGCCTCCGCCGTCTGTATATTCCTTGCACTTGGTTGAGACTCAGTCCTGACTGAACCTGGCTTGGAAGTAAACTGCTGATAACTACAAGCAGCTGCCTGGCTGTTTGAGCAGCAGACACTTCACCTACATCTGCTGAGGTGGAGGATAGACATATTTCTCTAGCTTTAGCAGTTCCTTGACACCAGTATCAGTGAACTCGCTCTCTGGGCCTTTCTGATTTTACGAACTTTGATCACACTTGCTTCATCTTTCACCTTTGCAGTCTGATCGAGCCTTTAGCCCTTCCATATGTGGTAGCCCCTCTTTCCCTTCAAATTTATCATTCTCCAGACTTTCTTCAATTCCATTATTTCTTGAGGGAGATCAAGGAGATTTTTTCAGATGTGGATTCTCCATTGGTTTGAATAAGGACAGGGCAATAATTTCAGTTTTATTCCTAAGCATTTCTTCCCCATATGCCAACTTGTCTTGGGCTCCAAATGCTCTTTGAACAGTTGTATTCATGGGATAGTACTGCATATTTTCCTGGGGGAGGAAATGGCAACCCACTCCAGTATTCTTGCCTGAAAAATCTTGTGGAGCACGGTGAGCTATATAGTCCTTGGAGTTGCAAAGAGTTGGACACAAGTACACTGACTTGTGAGTGTGTGACTTGAGAGTGACTAAGTACACACTGTACTTTAGAAAATTATTTTATTTTATACTGGAGTATAGTTGGTTTACAATGTTGAATTGGTTTCTGTACTTCTTAATATTCATGTGCATAGGCATCACCTAGGTTCTTCTTAAAATGCAGATGCTGATGAAGCAGGTCTAAGTTGGGGTCTGCAATTCTGCATTTCTAGGAAGTTTTCTTCCAGGTGACGCTGCTGCTAGTGTGTGGACCACACTTTAGGTAGTGAGGGAAGCTTTCTTTGTGGCAGAAAAAAGAGTTTTGAGTAGAATGTGGCTTATTCTCTCCATTCTGCCTCCCACCTCTCCCTACAAATCATGGCTTTCTGTTTCTTTCCAAACTGGCATACAATGACTGAATTCCCTATGAAAACAAAGACATAGGCTCTCACTGAAATTTATTTAAGTAAGTTTAACATGATAAAATTTGGAAGAGCTTAATGTTTGCCAAATATATTTGAATTTAATTATATGCTTCTCCTGGCACTATGGAAATTGTCATCAAGGCACGGACATACACAAAGTGGAGCAGGTGGCAAAGATGAACTGGGATGATCCCCACTAGGGAGTGGCACAAGCTAAAAACAAGACTACCTGAGACTACAGTTCATCCAAAATGACATGAATGGTGACTAAGAAGTTTGATTGTCTCTAGTCATAAGAAGAAAGTCATAGCTCCAGTAAATATTGGTATCAGGAGCCCAAATTCTGTGCTATCTTATTATAAATCAAGAAAAAGATGAAGAATTTGATTTATAGTTAACAAACCCAGTCCCAAGGAGTGAAGAGACTGGGGTAAAAGAACTGTTACTATATTAGAAATTCAAAACTAGGGACTAAGGTAAATAAACCCCCTCTCCCAGGGGTGGCAGGAGGAAGGAGCACAACTCACCTAAAGCTAGCTCTAGTTGGGAGATAATACTAAGCCTCATCTAAGTTGTTTTCATAGCTGCACATTCTTTCCTTCCATCACTTTAAGACAGTATAGACAAATCAGGTACAACTCACCTTTAGAGATTATTCTTAAAAATAGGCTGATGGTGACTGCAGGAATGCCACTATGTCTCATTTGAATGAAATAATTATTTACTTAGGTAGTAGGACTTCTGTATTTTCATTAAGTTTTTGTGGAAAATACTGACATATTATAAAGCTTTTTTAAGGACTCTTTTAAAAAAAATTTGGCTGTGTTGGATCTTCGTTGCTGCTCTTGGGTTTTCCCTAGTTGTGGTGAGTCGGGGCTACTCTTTGTTGGAGTACATGGACTTCTCTTTACTGTGGTTCTCTTGTTATGATTCACAGGCTTCAGAGTGCACACTCAGTAGATGTTGTACCTGGGCTTAGTTGCCGTTGAGGCATGTGAGATCTGTGACTGGGAATTGAACCTGTGTCGCTTGTATGGTCAGGTGGATTTCTATCCACTGGTCCACCAGAGAAGTCTCGATACTTTATGAATACTTGAAAATCTTTTTGAAACTCTAAATAGCATTCACTCATATTTCTTGTTTCTATGATTATTTAACATCTACATAAACATTTAATTTTAGGAAGAAGATACATTTCTTCTCCACCCCTGTGGGAGGCGCTCTGCTTTTTCACACCCCTGCTCCTCTCTACCTCCTCACTCACCTGAATGTCAGTACTGGAATAAGCTGGGCCTGGGAAACCTGACCTTGTCTTCTTTCCTTGTGGATTCTGCTTGCCTATGGAAATCAGATACTTTTGGTTATGAGGTTACTTTACAAGCAAAGGCTCTGCTTTACCTGGAAAGGCTTGTGGTGGTACAGGGCTGTGTACGGTGTGTTAGTTGCTCAGTAGTGGCTGACTCTCTGTGACTGTAGCCTGCCAGGCTCCTCTATTCACGGAAATCTCCAGGCGAGAGAGATTTGTAGTGGGTAGCCATTCCCTTCTCCAGGGGATCTTCCTGACCCAGGGATTGAACCTGGGTCTCCTGCATTACAAGCCAATTCTTTACCCTCTGAGCCACCAGGAAAGCACAGTGTGTAACTGGAACATTCTATCTTTCCAATTTTCTGGGATCAATAGTCGGAAGTCTATTTTGCCATTTGTCCAAGCTACATTCTCCAATTCCAACATTAGTAGTGAGAGTGATAATATTTTGCTCCATAGCTGTATAATCTTTTGTTTTACTTCTCAGTTATTTCAGATTTTGGCAGAGAGGAGATGTAATGTTTACTTGGTATACCTTTGGACCCAAACATTCTTTATCATCATTCCTTCACAAAACTCCAGAAGGCATGTTATAACAGGAAATGTGTTATTTCCTTTCTATGATAAGTGTTTGTGGATTCTAATACTTATGAATCAGTTCATAATTTGTGAACTGCTCAGTTCAGAATTGGCTCAGTTGTGTCCAACTCTTTGACCCCATGGACAGCAGCATGCCAGGCCTTCCTGTCCATCACCTCAGAATTTATCCAAACTCATGTCCATTGAGTCGGTGATGCCATCCAACCATTTCATCCTCTGTCATCCCCTTCTCCTCCTGTCTTCAATCTTTCCCAGCATCAGGGTCTTTTCAAATGAATCAGCTCTTCACATCATGTTGGCAAAGTATTGGAGTTTCAGCTTCAACATCAGTCCTTCCAATGAACACTCAGGACTGACTTCCTTTAGGATGGACTGGTTGGATCTCCTTGAAGTCCAAAGGACTCTCAAGAGTCTTCTCCAATGAATAACCATCTCATAATCAAGACTTTTGAAGTTTAACATGAGAAAATTTGAATTCAAGCTCCAACTTTCAATTTACTACAATTGAATAAGCTTTGGAATGTAATCTCTTCAAATCTCAGCTCCCTATTTGATAAAATAGGGATCAGAAGTCTGCTGTCCACTTTAGAGTGTATCTGTGACATTAAAACTGATACATGTGAAAATGTATTGACAAGAATAAAGCTCATAACAAGTGTGTGTTATTGTAAGAAGTTTCTATATGTGTATATAGGCAAACATACACTGAAAATATATAGTACATTGCTTTTGATTGTATTTACATTGCTTCTGCTTATAGAAAGTTGGAAATTAAAGCATTATTTCTTTATACTATTAACCTTTATTCCTTGAGTCTGAATCTTGAGTCTGATACTGCATATCGTACTCTCTGTTTCTTTATAGAGTTAATTTTTGCTACGTACATTAAGAATGTTTCATTTTAAAATCTAAGCACTGTGATTGGCTGAAAGTATTTCCTCATCTCATAAAGGTGTTTAAAAGTGAGTTATGTTTGTAGCACTTCTGCAGTTTTGTTAAATGATGTAAATATCACCTCATCTTGTTGAAGTTTTAGATTTATGACTTTTAGTTATGTGAGGTGTCAAATAACATTTGTTAGCCTTATTTCAGTACAGACACCTTTAAAATGTCAACCAAACAGATGTTCTCCTATAAACATGAATAAAAATGAGGGCATAGTGAGACTAAATATAGGATACTATACAATGTTAATATTAATATTACTCAAGATTCAGTAGCGATGAAATTTATGTAATTAATGAAGATGACAAAAAAAAACTCCCAAGCTTATAATTCTTTAAAACAATGTTGTGCTTTTAGTAATTTTACAAGCTTAAGAAGTGACTTAATAAATTTTTAAAAGCAAGATTATGGGAATAAAGTTAGGTATTATTTCTAGTATTATTTTGATTTATTTTTCTGAGTTTGATACTGATTTTATTTCTGATTCAGATTTTAATAGTGCTAAACTGGAATATTATCTCTAGTTCAGTATTCAGGTGGATGTTCTACAATAATAATATATGCATAACAATTACTTCATAAAAAGGACATGAAGGAGAATGACCCATGATATCAAAGAAGAGAAAACATAAATGCCATTTTTTTCAATATTGTATGCATCATAGCACCTAAATATTTGAATTAAATTTTTTTTAATTATTAAAAAAGTATACCAAGTATATTTGATTCAATTAAAAATGTTATAAACAATAACTTTGTCCTTTAAATATTTAAAAACTGCTACAAAGTACATTTACATAGACTCAGTCATTTATAAGAAAATGTGCATATAACACTTTCAGTCAGTCAGTCAGTTCAGTCGCTCAGTTTTGTTCGACTATTTGTGACCCCATGAACGGCAGCACACCAGGCATCCCTGTCCATCACCAACCCCCAGAGTTCACCCAAACTCACGTCCATTGAGTCAGTGATGCCATCCAACCATCTCATCTTCTGTCATCCCCTTCTCTTCCTGTCCTCAATCTTTCCCAGCATCAGGGTCTTTTCAAATGAGTCAGCTCTTCACATCAGCTGGCCAAATATTGGAGTTTCAGCTTCAACATCAGTCCTTCCAATGAACATCCAGGACTGATCTCTTTTAGGATGGAATGGTTGGATCTCCTTGCAGTCCAAGGGACTATCAAGTGTCTTCTCCAGCACCACAGTTCAAAAGCATCAGTTCTTCGTTGCTCAGCTTTCTTTATTGTCCAACAACACTCACATCCATACATGACTACTGGAAAAACCATAGCATTGACTAGATGGACCTTTGTTGGCAAAGTAATGTCTCTGTTTTTTAATATGCTATTTAGGTTGGCCATAACTTTTCTTCCAAGGAGTAAGCGTCTTTTAACTTCATGGCTGCAATCACCATCTGAAGTAATTTTGGAGCCCCCCAAAATAAAGTCAGCCACTGTTTCCCCATCTATTTGGCATGAAGTGACGGTACAGGATGCCATGATCTTCATTTTCTGAATGTTGAGCTTTAAGCCAACTTTTTCATGCTCCTTTTTCATTTTCATTAAGAGGCTCTTTAGTTCTTCTTTACTTTCTGCCATAAGGGTGGTGTCATCTGCATATCTGAGGTTACTGATATTTTTCCCAGCAATCTTGATTTGAGGTCGTGCTTCATCCAGCCCAGCGCTTCTCATGATGTACTCTGCATAGAAGTTAAATAAGCAGAGTGACAGTATACAGTCTTGACGTACTCCTTTTCCTATTTGGAACCAGTCTGTTGTTCCATGTCAAGTTCTAACTGTTGCTTCCTGACCTGCATACAAATTTCTCAAGAGGCAGGCCAGGTGGTCTGATATTCCCATCTCTTACAGAATTTTCTACAGTTTATTATGATCTACACAGTTAAAGGCTTGCTGCTGCTGCTGCTAAATCGCTTCAGTCATGTCTGACTCTGTGTGACCCCATAGACTGCAGCCCACCATGGCCCGGGGATTCTCCAGGCAAGAACACTGGAGTGGGTTTGCCATTTCCTTCTCCAATGCATGAAAGTAAAAAGTGAAAGTGAAGTCTCTCAGTCGTGTCCGACTCTTAGTGACCCCATGGCCAGCAGTCTACCAGGCTTGTCTATCCATGGATTTTCCAGGCAAGAGTACTGGACTGGGGTGCCATTGCCTTCTCCTGTCAAAGACTTTGGCATAGTCAATAAAGCAGAAATAGATGTTTTTCTGGAACTCTCTTGCTTTATCGATGATCCAGTGGATGTTGGCAATTTGATCTCTGGGTCCTCTGCCTTTTCTAAAACCGGCTTGAACATCTGGAAGTTCATGGTTCACGTATTGCTGCAGCTTGACTTGGAGAATTTTGAGCATTACTTTACTAGTGTGTGAGATGAGTGTAATTGTGCAGTACTTTGAACATTCTCTTGCATTGCCTTTCTTTGGGATTGGAATGAAAACTGACCTTTTCCAGTCCTGTGGCCATTGCTGAGTTTTCCTAATATGCTGGCATATTGAGTGCAGTACTTTCACAGAATCATCTTTCAGGATTTGAAATAGCTCAACTGGAATTCAATCACCTCCACTAGCTTTTTTCGTACTGATGTTTCCTAAGGCCCACTTGACTTCACATATACAACACTTTCAGTTCAGTTCAGTCACTCAGTCGTGTCCGACTCTTTGCCACCCCATGAATCGCAGCACACCACGCCTCCCTGTCTATCACCATCTCCCAGAGTTCACTCAAATTCATGTCCATCGAGTCGGTGATGCCATCCAGCCATCTCATCCTCTGTCGTCCCCTTCTCCTCCTGCCCCCAATCCCTCCCAGTATCAGAGCCTTTTCCAATGAGTCAATTCTTCTCATGAGGTGGCCAAAGTACTGGAGTTTCAGCTTTAGCATCATTCCTTCCAAAGAACACCCAGGGCTGATCTCCTTTAGGATGGACTGGCTGGATCTCCTTGCAATCCAAGGGACTCTCAAGAGTCTTCTTCAACACCACAGTTCAAACACATCAATTCTTCGGGGCTCAGCTTTCTTCACAGTCCAACTCTCACATCCATACATGACCACTGGAAAAACCATAGCCTTGACTAGATGGACCTTTGTTGGCAAAATATTGTCTCTGCTCTTCCATATGCTATCTAGTTTGGTCATAACGTTTATTCCAAGGAGTAAGCGTCTTTTGAGTTCATGGCTGCAGTCACCATAGCAGTGACTTTGGAGTCCAAAAAAATAAAGTCTGACACTGTTTCCTTTGTTTCCTCATCTATTTCCCATGAAGTGATGGGACCGGATGCCATGATCTTTGTTTTCTGAATGTTGAGTTTTAAGCCTACTTTTTCACTCTCCTCTTTCACTATCATCAAGAGGCTCTTTAGTTCCTCTTCACTTTCTGCCCTAAGGGTGGTGTCATCTGCTTATCTGAGGTTATTGATATTTCTCCGGGCAATCTTGATTCCAGCTTGTGCTTCATCCAGCCCGGCGTTTCTCATGATGTACTCTGCATATAAGTTAAATAAGCAGGGTGACAACGTACAGCCTTGATGTACTCCTTTTCCTATTTGGAACCAGTCGTATAACACTGTGGCCCTTTCCAAACTGATAATATTAATAATGATATAATAATATAGTGCAGTTATATAATTTTATATTAATACAGCTGTTTCAACTTTTTGAACACCTCTTGTATCAAGGACTTTGGTAGGCATTTTCCACTTGTCATTTTATTTGGTATATTTGTTTTAATTGAAATCAAACTAATAGCAAATCATTTCATCTTATAGTACATTTTTCCTAATTCAAGGTAGGAAATACTTAAGAAGAGTTCTTAAATTTTGAATCATATATGTAAAAAAAGAGGCTTCTCCAGGTGGCACTAGTAGTAAAGAACCAGCCTGCCAGTGCAGGAGCATGAGACAGGAGTTAGATTCCTGGGTCCGGAGGATGCCCTGGAGGAGGGCGTGGCAACCCACTCCAGTCGGCTTGCCTGGATAATCCCATGGACAGAGGAGCCTGGAGGGCTTCAGTCCATAGAGTTGCAAAGAGTCCGATATGACTGAAGCGACTGAGCAGGCACACATGTAAAGAAGTTTCAGGAGTATAAAATGAACAACTTTAAGTTTATTAATACCAGGCATTCTTATGAATATTCATGTTGATAAAAGCAGCCCTTGTGTACATGGTGACACCGTTTTCTAAAGTGAAAGGAAATGTATAAACTTGGAGGAAAATCACTTCTGTTCTGGAGAATGCTCCATAAGCTCAACCAAGCTATTTAAAAATGTTCCATTGTGTGTATTTTATATTTACATGCATAGTTATTTCCTCTTTGTGGCTAATTCAAAGGAACCCTTAAATGATTTCTTTTAAACAAATAATAGCTCCCTAAAACCTAAATTTAAGTTGTTGTGAACTTCATTTCTTAAAATAATAACTGAATCTAATCTTAATTGTTCTCAGTTCATATATGAAATAAAATTATACCTTTAAAATATATGATTTATTATAATTTGAAGCAACTTTGAATCATGCAGAAATAAATTAGTTTTATAATTCATAGCTCTAGACATATAAAAAATAAATCCCTAAGTAAAATAAAATATATCTTTTTCCTTTACTGATCAATAGGGATTTAAATAAATATTAAAATAATAATATAATGATGAAGTAAGGTGAAAATAATAAAAGATTCACATTGCAACTATTTGTGAATTTACAAAGGAGGTCATTTGATCCCCATGGTTGTCTCATAAACTTGGAATTATTATATTCCTTACTTTATACATTAGCAGTCTTGAGTCTCCAAGAAATTAAGTAACTTGCCAAAAGCTGCTGACCTATGGGAATATAGTGAGGTTAGAGTTTTAAAATAATCTCATTCAAACAAAGATGAAAATAAATCATGTAAATCAGAATGTATTTACTGACTTCCTACTAACTTATTACTGTGCTTCCCTAGTAGCTCAGTTGGTAGATTCTTCCTACAATGCAGGAGACCCAGGTTTGATCCCTGGGTGAGGAAGATCCCCTGGAGAAGGAAATGGCAACCCATTCCAGTATTTTTGCCTGGAGAATCCCATGGACAGAGGAGCTTGGTGGACTACAGTCCATGGGTTTGCTTAGAGTTGGACATGACTAAACCACTGTACTTATCTATAAATTTTTCCACTTTTCTGTCACCAAAAAAAAGTTTTTTTTTTGCTAAGAAACCTTGAGAACCTCTGACAAAGTTCCACTGAAACCAAGTTCTTCTACTTTTACTTATTGTTTGGAGAATTTACCAAGGCAAACACTAAAAGTTTTAAGAGTTTGAATGATTTGTTTCTTATTGCTGCTGAAATAAGTTAATATAAAGATATTGCCTTAAAACAAGACATTTTCTCTTACAGTTCTGATGGTTATAAGTCCAAAATGGTCCCCACAAGTCAACAGAAGAAGATTTTTGCTCCAGGATGGATTATATCTAGAACTTCACTCATCCCTAATTTAGATAACTTAGATGATGAGATTTGGGAATTTTTAGCTGATAAGAATCCTGTGAGATTTTGGACTTGAACTGATGCTGTAATGCTTTGAGAATTTTGAAGACTTTGGATGGGGTAAATGTATGTGGGACAGACATAGATCTTTGAAGATCAGAGTGTGGAGTCTACTGAGATATCTGAGGCGTACTGACTCATGCATCTAATCTCTTCAAGGGTCCCTCTTATATGAGTGAATAATTTACCTTTTGATATTTCAGAGGCACTAGCAAAAGGTTGTCAACACTTGGTTACCTGGTTTTCCCTAGAGCATGCTTCCTGACAGTGACCCACCAATGTAGTACTTTTTGAGAATCTGGATAGGTTAAAAATTCTCCCAATCATTTACTCCTAGCTTATTATTTTTGTTATTGATGTTTAGTCACTAAGTCATGTCTGACTCTGCATCTCCATGGACTGTAGGCTGCCAGTCTCCTCTGTCTATGAAATTATCCCAGGCAAGAATACTGGAACTGGTTACCATGCCCTCCTCCAGGGGATCTTCCCAACTCAGTGATAGAACTTGCATCTCCTGCATTGGCAGGCAAATTCTTTATCACTGAGTCCCAAGGAAACCCAGTTCTTTTTTTACTTAACAGTTATTACCTCTTTTCATTTGTATTTCACCAAAAGTAGCGAGGTGCATGCTGCACCAACAACCCACTCTCTGGAAATTTTTGCAGCTAAATTTCCAAGTTCATCACTTACAAGTTCTTTTCTACAAAACCGCAGAACCTAATTCTGCAATTTTCTGTCACTCTATAATAAGATGTCCTTTCCTCCACTTCTCAATAATACATTCCTCTTTTCCTTAGAGATCTCGTGAACAGCATCTTTACACCTCATATTTCTATCAGCAGTCTATTTATGATGATATAGGTATTCTCTAAGCTGATATAGGCTTTACCATATTACTGACTTCCTTCTGAATTCTCACTAGCTATAGTCATTAACATCCATATTACTTCAAATAGTCTTTTCAAGGCAATTTACATTAAAAATTTTTCATTTGGAACTATTTTAAAATTATATTTATTAATTCTACTACACATATTTATTAAGAAGCAGTAATTTCAAAACACTGTTCAAAGTCAGGGGACACAATAAACATTAATAAGGAGGGGAATTTTTCTCCTAAGGAGCTTTTGCATTTAGAGGAATGAACAATAAAAAAAATAAGAAAATATCAAGTAGCTATAATGCTAGCGTAATTTGAATTGAATATTTTAATTGAATTTATAGTTACATAGTGTTCCTCATAATTTTTCCAGTCTTTTCCCATTACCTAATTTTAAAGCTACTTCTACACTTTGGAGTATTTGTTATAGCCACATCCAACTTTCAGAATAAAAATCCATATAAATGGATAAAAATCCATTTCCTATTGCTGCTCTAATAAATTACCACAAACTGAGTTGCTTAAACTAGAGGAGGGCGTGGCAACCCACTCCCGTATTCTTGCCTGGAGAATCCCATGGACAGAGGGGCCTGGTGGGCTAGAGTATACAGGGTCGCAAAGAGTCAGACACACACACAAGAGTTGTTTGGTTCTAGTTCAGTTGCTCAGTCATGTCCGACTCTGTGACCCCATAAACTTCAGCACACTAGGCTTCCCTGTCCTTCACCATCTCCCAGAGTTTGCTCAGACTCATGTTCATTGAGTCAGTAATGCCATCCAACCGTCTCATCCTCTGTCATCCCCTTATCCTCCTGCCTTCAATCTTTCCCAGCATCAGAGTCTTTTTCAGTGAGCCGGCTCTTCATATCAGATGGCCAAAGTGTTGGAGCTTCAGCTTCACCAGTCCTTCCCATGAACATTCAGGGTTGATTTCCTTTAGGATTGACTGGTTTGATCTCTTTACAGTACAAAGGACTCTCAAGAGTCTTCTCCAACACCACAGTTCAAAAGCATCAAGTTGCTTAAAACAACACAAATTTATTTTGCTATGGTCCTGAAGGTCAGAAGTCCAAAATGAGACTTTCCTGGCTAAAATCAGGGAGTCAGCAGGGCTGGTTCCTTCCCCAGGCTCCTGAAGAGGTCTGTTCCTTGACTCCTCCAACTTCTAGGGGCTGCTGGCACATCTGCCCCATCTCTGCTTCTGTTGTCACACCACCTCCTCTACTTCATCCAGTCTGTCTCTGCCTCTCACTTATGACCCCTGTAATTGCTTTGGGCAGATTCTGATATCCCAGGATAATCTCCTCATCTGTCTTTTACCATAAAATAATATATTTGCAAGTTCCATGGATTCAAATGTTGACATCTTTAGGAGCAGTATTCACTCTGCCACAGCTTGATATTTTCCTTTATTGATTTTTGTTTTCTGGTTTTAGACAACTCTGAAATGTAATCATGTTTTAGTTGTCCAAAAGTTTAAATTCGATGTTTATTACTGGTAATATTTCCTAACTTTCTGTTATTCTTTAATAATATAATTGCATGTAATAATACATATGCATGTAATATGATATTGTACAACACAGATGATTTGGAGTTTAAAAGAAGTGATGACTTTAAAATTGTGCAGAAATGTTTCTGTGATAGTCAAGATATGAAATCATCATATTAAAGATGATTTGTTGTGTTGCTTTTCCAAGTGTGATCTGGCAAAAACATCATATTTTGTTAGATAAGAGAGAAGAAAGAAGATGTGGCCAAGGATCATTTCTTTGGAGATAAATTGCTTGCTCTTGTTTATCATTAATTTTAACCGGGAAAGATAAGACCATTGTGTATAGAAGCTTTATTTTTTATAAATATATGTATTATATTATGCATATACATCTATGTTGAAAAAAATAAATACTATCCATCTACAAAGGAGACATTTGTAGATGTGGCTTATTTTTTTCAGATTATAGACAAGCTAAAGTGAGTTTCAATAAAGAGATGAAATGAACTGTTGGCACTACCCTGACAACAAGCCAGTTTTCTCACATTTGCAGTACAACCACAAAGATATGAGTCTGGTTACACAAACTATAAAAGAATAGCAGTTTCTTCAACCTAGACACTTAGTATTGGAGCTAGTTTAAAGCTAATTCTTTAGTTACATTGGTGACTGAACGGTAACATAATACAGTCAGCTTTCTACCCAGCATCCTCAAATTCTGATCACCTATCATATTCAATTGACCACCAATATCTGTTTTATCCATATCCACTGCCACTAAGCTAATTCCATTTGATAAAACTGCTCCCTGGATTTATTCAATAGCATCCCAATTAGTCTCACAATCTTGCTCTGCTCCAACCCATGTTCTATTTAGTGACCTGCACAAGTTTTTCCTTAAATGCTAAGTTGGTCATGTCACTTTCCCTCCTCAGAATCTTGTGCAATAACTTCAGGTTTAAGTCCAAACTTCTTAATTCAGTATTTGGGGATTTTAGGGTCTGGCTGTTTCCTATCTTTATGAGTCACCTCTTTGTAGATCCTCCTTTTCTGAACATCCTCTGGGAGAATTAAATGTTTTCTCCTGGCTTTGTGTTTTGATACTTATCATAGCTGACCAGTGATTTAGGAAAAATTATAATTACTCTTTATTGAGAAGAGAACAACCCCCCAAAATGAGGTAAATATTAATTCATATTTTTGTAGTTTATTTGCAGTCATTGTCCAACTCTTTGCAACCCAGTGGAGTGTAGCCCACCAGGATCCTCTGTCCATGGGATTTCTCAGGCAAGAATACTGGAGTGGGCTGCCATTTCCTTCTCCAGAGGATCTTTCTGACCCAGGGATTGACCCGGAGTCTCTTGTACCTCTTGAATTGGCAGGCAGATTCTTTATCACTAGTGCCACCAGTTGAGCCATATATTGTCTAGCTAGTTTTACTTTGGTTGAATGCCTGAGAGGATTTGAGAAGACCTTTGTCCTGTAGGTAAGAGTTTGTTATGTGCAAAAGGGTTCTTTTGATCTTGCATGCTTGAAAGTATTCCCAGGTACCTAAAGAGGCCCATTGTTTCTCCCTAATAACTTGGCTAGAATTAGGTGTAAATGATTAATCCTGTAGTTACCTATCATATATCTTGTGTCTTATTCTATTGGTAAGTACCTCTGTCCAGAAGGAATTTGGGAGTAGAAAATGGGCAGGGGCTCATTCTCTTTATACTTCCTGTAAGTGGGCTTGTGATAAGAATTACTGTAAACTCCAGTGTTTTTTATTACCCAGAAAATTAGGAACCACATAGGGAGGGTAAAAGGTCTAAACCAGGGAGCCAACAAAGGCTTATTTCAAATTAAGATCAGTTTGTCATTGTTTAAAATAATCCTGGTTTACTTTCTGTGCCTAATTTAGATCCATGTCTTGGAGCCAGCAACCATCCAGATGGTGGTAGTTCTTTGGGACTTGACATTATTTTAAAAGGTCTCCATAGGCAAATTATAACTGGCACTTCATTCTTATCAGAAACCAAACATCTGTGAATTTGCTCCAGTTTTGAATCATCGTTTGAGCACTTTCCCATGGTAGCTCCTTGCTGAGTTTCTTTCTGGGTGAAATATGTGAACTATTATTTTTCCTATTAAAACCTGTCACACATATTATATACACAGGCACATTATGTTCCTAGAATTTTGTCATATAAATTTGAGTCAAAAGATAATAGGTTTCTCATTTCAGTTCAGTTCAGTTCAGTCCCTCAGTCAAGTCCGACTCTTTGCGACCCCATGAATCACAGCACGCCAGGCTTCCCTGTCCATCACCAACTCCCGGAGTTCACTCAAACTCATGTCCATTGAGTCGGTGATGCCATCCAGCCATCTCATCCTCTGTCATCCCCTTCTCCTCCTGCCCCCAGTCTCTCCCAGCATCAGAGTCTTTTCCAATGAGTCAACTCTTCGCATGAGATGGCCAAAGTATTGGAGTTTCAGCTTCAGCATCAGTCTTTCCAATGAACATCCAGGACTGATCTCCTTTAAGATGGACTGGTTGGATCTCCTTGCAATTCAAGGGACTCTCAAGAGTCTTCTCCAACAACACAGTTCAAAAGCATCAATTCTTCAGTGCTCAGCTTTCTTCACAGTCCAACTCTCACATCCATACATGACCACTGGAAAAACCATAGCCCTGACAAGACAGACCTTTGTTGGCAAAGTAATATCTTGGCTTTTCAATATGCTATCTAGGTTGGTCATAATTTTCCTTCCAAGGAGAAAGTGTCTTTTAATTTCATGGCTGCAATCATCATCTGCAGTGATTTTGGAGTCCAAAAAAATAAAATCTGACACTGTTTCCATTTAGGCATGCCAAAGATTTACTTATAGTAACATCAATGTTTCAGAAATGACCCCTAAGATGTATTTTCTTCCCTGACATGTCAGCGTATCTCAGAAAACTTACAACCTTTACTCTGGTGCTTCAAAAGTATTATATAAATAAACTGTGTATATATGTAATATATATGTTACATATACATATTATAGGGGCTTCCCATGACTCAGTGGCAAAGAATCTGCCTGCCAGTGCTGGAGGTGCAGGAGAGACAGGTTTGATTCCTGAATCAGGAAGGTCCTCTGGAGGAGGAAATGGAAACCCACTCCATTATTCCTGTTGGGAAATTCCATGGACAGAGTTGCTTGGTGGGCTATAGTCCATGGGATCACAAAGAGTCAGACAAGACTGAGCAACTGAGCGTGTATGCACACATGCATACATATTTTAAAGCTTAAATATGTGTTTTTAAAGTTCCTTTCAAAATTAGATAGTAAAAATGTATTAAAATTTGAGTCAGCTGTACATTCTCTCATATTATCCTCATGTGTTCCCATGCACAGACATGCAGAGCTTTGGACTTTCTGTTATATATTGACATATATTATAGGTGCATGTTATGGAAAGAGGCAGACTGGCAAATGGAAAAGTACCTTTGTTTCACAATCTTGATGCATTTGCTACTACTTTGCCAAGCCAGTAAAATTGACAACTCTTTTTTTTTTTTTGCCATGTCATAAGGCTTGCAGAATCTTAGTTCCCTGACCAGGGATTGAACCTGGGACATATCTGTGAAAGTGCTGAGTCCTAATCACTAGATTGTCAGGGAAATCCCCAAAACTGATTCTTATACTGATGATTCAGAGACCATTCATTAGTAATGAAAACTTAAATTATGCTCACTGTAGTTTTATAACTTAGTGAATTTAATTATTTTTTACCTCCTTATATACCAACTACAGAGAAGGCAATGGCAACCCACTCCAGTACTCTTGCCTGAAGAATCCCATGGACGGAGGAGCCTGGTAGGCTGCTGTGCATGGGGTCACTAGGAGTCAGACACTACTGAGCGACTTCACTTTCACTTTTCACTTTCATGCATTGGAGAAGGAAATGGCAACCCACTCCAGTGTTCCTGCCTGGAGAATCCCAGGGATGGGCTGCCATCTTTGGGGTCTCACAGAGTCGGACACGACTGAAGCGACTTAGCAGCAGCATATACCAACTTGGGGCTTCCCAGGTGGCCCTCATGGTAAAGAACCTGCCTTCATTACAGGAGACATAAGAGTCATGGGTTCGAATCCTGGGTCAGGAAGATCCCCTGGAGGAGGGCATGGTAACCCACTCCAGAATTTTTGCCTGGAGAATCCCCATAGGCAGAGGAGCCTGGCAGGCAACAGTCCATAGGATCGCATAGAGTTGAACATGGCTGAAGTAACTTAGCACACATGCATTCACCTACTTGAGAAATTATAAAAAAAATTCTGTTCAGTAGTAAGTTCTTGTTCTGAATCTTAACTCTTTATCTAAAGTTTAGCTTCTTTGTTTGATTTGTGCTAATAAACTCATCTGGGCTTCCCTGGTGGCTCAAGTGGTAAAGAATCTGCCTGCAACATGGGAGACCTGGCTTGGGAAGACCCCCTGAAGAAGGAAATGTCAACCCACTCCAGTATTCTTGCCTTGGAAATCTCACAGTCAGAGGAGCCTGGAGGACTACAGTCCTTGGGGTGGCTACATGACCTGGGGACTAAACAACAACGATAAGATCAGAAGTTTCACATATACATATTCATGTTACCTCTTGGTAGAACTCAATGACCATCTACTTCCTCATTCATAACTCTAGTCTCAAAGACATATATAGGCCATAGTGGTAAGTTACAGAGTTTTCAGACTAAGAAATTAGGATGCCTTCCACATCAACTGGCCATTTTTTGGTTTGGAACACTTTGCTTGTCCTTCTCTCTTGGAACTCTTGGAAATGTAGATGGGATTTTCTCTCATTTTGAAAGGGATCTTCAAACCACAGTTACCACAGGTTACTGGAAGAAAGACTTGGCAGAATTATAGTAGGTCAAGATGGAAGAAAGCAAGAAGCAGATAAATTAGGTCTTTGAATTTTGAGGAAAAAATGCTATTTTCTTCCCTTTATTTGTGACTGACTGTACTCATTAAAATAGCAAAATTTTGAGGATCAAAATTATGTTGAGAGATGAGAATGTTGGCCTCTTTCTGGCTCCAATCTAGGCTCACAAATAGTTAAGCAGAATTTAGTAGAGTAGGAGAGCACAAAGAAAGTTCAGGCCAAACCCTGGTCAATAATCAAATGTTCCCTAAAGTGCTTTCCACACAGCAATACCCATTGGGAACTACCTCCATCTTTACAGTTTAATGATGATTTCCAGAATGTGGAATTTAATCTTCTTTGTCTCTCTTAATTAGACATTCAGCTAATATTTAACATTCTGTCCTATACTTATCCTATGATTTAATAAATAATTTTTGAATGAATGAAAAGATAATTTTATTTAGTTTCTTCATTATTTCTTTATAGTTATCTTTTTTTAATGTGTAATGTTTCTGAAAGCTTTAAAAAAGTGACTTCATTCACTGAAAAAGTTGGACATCATAATTTCTTCCCTAATTGGGCTCATCCTATTTGTAATTTGCAGACAGGTAAGTTTCTGAATAAGATTATGATTGCTATGCATATATTTGGGGCTTCCCTAGTAGCTCAGTTGCTAAAGAATCTGCCTGCAATGCAGGAGATCCTGGTTCAATTCCTGGGTGGGAAAGATTCCCTGGAGAAGGAATAGGCTACCAACTCGTGTTCTTGTGTTTCCCTGGTGGCTCAGACAGTAAAGAATCTGCTTGCAATGTGGGAGATCTAGCTTTGATCCCTGGGTTGGAAAGATCCCTTGGAAAAGGAACAGCTACCCACTCTAGTATTCTGGCCTGGTAAATTCCATGGACAGATGAGCCTGGAGCCTGGAGGGCTACAGTCCATGGGGTTGCAAAGAGTCAGACATAGCTGAGTGACTTTCACTTCACTTCTTCATGCATATACTAAATCTCTTTTAATGTTTGGACTTCCCCAAATAGATGTTCAAATCTGATTGAAGAAAACATGCCATATAGCTAGATAGCTATGTATACAGTCTAACCTCCTTAACCTAGTCATAGTATTAACAAAAAGATATCTGAGACTATTTGGACAGAGTTCAGACTCTTGATTAAAAACAGACATATTTTGTATTTATGCATTTGTAATTTTATTGTTCATAGGGAAAAAAATGGCTCACCATTATGTTTAATTGGTAAACAGATAAAGAAAAATATTATGTACTCTTTGTTTGTTTTCTTTTTAAAGAAGAAAAAGCTCATTTTCTTGTCCAACTTAAAGCAGATGAGACCAGTATAACAGCTGTGACCAATTTTATCTTTTGGAATGACACTTTTTGGAATGCAAAGTCATAAAGAAAAAACATTAGACTTACATTATTCTCCTTCTGTATAGATCTTGGCCAGAATTAAAAAGAAAATATATTTTATAAAACAGGAATATAGACCATTGGAAGAAGATAGAAAGCCCAGAAATAAACCCATGCACCCATGGGTACCTTATTTTTGACAAAGGAGGCAAGAATATACAATTAGGCTAAGACAGCCTCTTCAGTCTGGGAAAACTGGACAGCTACATGTAAAAGAATGAAATTAGAACACTTCCTAATACCATAGGCAAAACTAAACTAAAATGGATTAAAGACCTAAATTTAAGACCAGAAACATTAAAGCTCTTAGAAGAAAACATAGGCAGAACCCTTGATGACATAAATCAAAACAAGATCCTCTATAATCCACCTCCTAGAATAATGAAAATAAAAACAAAAGTAGACGAGTGGGACCTGATTAAACTTAAAAGCTTTTGCACGCAAAAGAAACTATAAGCAAGGTGAAAAGACAGCCCTCAGAAAGGGAGAAAATAATAGCAAATGAAACAACTGACAAAGGATTAATTTCCAAAATATACAAGCAGCTCTTAACAACTCAATGCCAGAAAAACAAACAACCTAATCAAAAAGTGGGATTAAGACCTAAACAGACATTTCTCCAAAGAAGACATACAGATGGCTAACAAGCACATGAAAAGATGCTCAACATCGCTCATTATTAGAGAAATGCAAATCAAAACTACAATGAGATATCACCGCACACCGGTCAGAATGGCCATCATCAAAAAGTCTACAAACATTAAATGCTAGAGAGGGTATGGAGAAAAGGGAACACTCTTGCACTGTTGGTGGTAATGTGAATTGATACAGCCACTAAAGAAGATGGTATGGAGATACCTTAAAAAACTAGAAATACAAACACCATATGACCCAGCAATCCTACTACTAGACATACACCCTGAGGAAACCAAAATTGAAAGAGATGCATGCATCCCATTGTTCACTGAAGCACTATTTAGAATAGCTAGAACATGGAAGCAACCTAGATGTCCATTGACAGAGGAATGGATAAAGAAGTTGTGGTACATATATACAATGGAATATTACTCAGCCACAAAAAAGGAACACATTTGAGTCAGTTCTCATGAAGTGGATGAACCTAGAACTATTATACACAGTGAAGTGAGTCAGAAAGAGAAAGATAAATATCGTATTCTAACATATATATACTAGAAAAATGGTACTGAATAATTTATTTACAGAGCAGCAATGGATAAACAAACATATAGAATAGACTTATGGACATGGGGAGAGGAGAGGAGAGGGTGAGATGTATGGAAAGAGTAACATGGAAACTTACATTACCATATGTAAAATAGATAGTCAACAGGAATTTGCTGTATGGCTCAGGAAACTCAAACAGGGGCTCTGAATCAATCTAGAGGGGTGGGATGGGGTGGGAGATGGGAGGGAGGTTCAAATGGGAGTGGATATATGTATACCTATGGTTGATTCATGTTGAGGTTTGACAGAAAACAACAAAATTTTCAGACCAGCCAGGTAAATACTAGTAGTGAGTAAAAATTACATGATGGTAATCTTGAAGAGTTAGTGGATGAATTGAGTAACATTTAGTTGAGTTTTCATTGGTGTAGTCCACTGAAATTTACTCCAAGATACTCTAAGGGAAAAAGAAATATATTTACTCACTACTGGTATTTACCTGGCTGGTCTGAAAATGTTAAACCATCTCAGATAAATGAATGATGTGATGGTTTCTATCTAAATTCTAGTTTACCTCTCCCTTTTGTCTAACCTATGAAAGAAGGTCATGATTAAAATGTGCTTTAATTTTAGCCTAAAATGTTTATCTGTCAGCACAAGGAGAGAAAAAGAGCCCCATTTTTACTTGAAATTATACTAGGCTCTAACTCTAGTTAATAAAATACTTAGAAATTTGATGAAAGAAATCATGGTAATAACAAGATTCATCATCACTATTATTTCTTCAGAAGAGAATTGGCTTCTGGGTATTCTTAGACTAATCCCATCTGCCACTACAAAATTTGGACTTTGAAGCAAGTGTGTTAGGTATTTCCTGGATCATATCCCCAGATAATGAAGAACTTCATTAAATATAGAAAGCTCTCTATAGCCTCTGCCTCCCACTGGTTTAATATATAAAACCTTGCACTAGATTCAGAAATTATATTTACATGATCCAATCCACAAAGTTGTATAGCATTTCATGTGAGAGAGATTTGAGGCCCGTCTCTACCTAGCAGCTGGCAAGGGCTAGAGTTTGCATTTGACTCACTCCTTTGCCTGATTTCAATTAAAAGCAACGGCAAAAATCACAATGACACAAAATGTTTCAAATCCAGTTTTCAAGTAATAATAGGCTTGCATTTCTGCAAGAAAGCAAAGGTGTTGCAACTGAAATCCATGCTGATATCAGCTCTGGTGATTTTTCACATTCATGCAAGGGAGGTAAAAACATCTAAGGAGGCATATGCTGAAAAATAAAGTAGAAACAGGGGTAAATCTACTGTGGAAAATTACTGGATTACATAATAGTAGTAATACATAAATATTGGAATTGAAATAGAAAATCAGGCCAGGCAAAATGCTATTCTGGCTGTTTCTGCAAGTCTAGTCTTATTTCCAAGGCTCTGGGACTTAAGGCCAAGGAAAGGTAGGTTCCTTAAAGTCATCTTACTTGACAATGGTAAGTATTTTTTTGTGTATATCTTTTAATGATAACTTTAAAAAATTGCCTTTTATAAAATTTATAATAACCAATGAAACAGTTTAATCTAGTGTGGGAATTCAAATTATCTGAATGATAATTTCTAATAACCTATGTAAAACTATGGGCTTTCCTGATGGCTCAGTGGTAAAGAATCTGCCTGTAATGCAGGTGACCCAGGCTTGACCCCTGAGTCAGGAAGATCCCCTGGAGAAGGCAATGGCTAACCACTCCAGTATTCTTGTCTGGAGAACTCCATGGACAGAGGAGCCTGGCGGGCTACAGTCCATGGAGTCACAAAGAGTCAGACATGACTGAGCAACTAACATTTTCACTTTTTAAAACTATAAACCTTGAGAGGACTTCCCTGGTGGCTCAGACAGTAAAGTGTCTGCTTACAATGTGGGAGACCTGGGTTCAATCCCTGGGTTGGGAAGATTCTCTGGAGAAGGAAATGGCAACCCACTCCAGTACTCTTGCCTGGAAAATCCCATGGATGGAGGAGCCTGGTAAGCTATAGTCCTTGGGGTTGTAAAGAGTTGGACACGACTGAGTGACTTCACCTTGAGAAGATTCCATCAAAGAATCTGAGTAACTGGGTACATGAATTCCTGACTCTCTGAAAATGTATGTGATGAAAAATATTTGGGTGTTAAGCTGCTGAGTTTTGGGGTAAGTTGTTATACAACAATAGATAACTAATACAGATTTTTCTACCAGGTGTGAATTGCTTTGTAAGGATCACCTAAAACTGGGAGTGGCTTGGAAACTGAGAAATAGACAAAAGCTAAGAGGACCTTAGGAGAAGGCAATGGCACCCCACTCCAGTACTCTTGCCTAGAAAATCCCATGGATGGAGGAGCCTGGAAGGCTGCAGTCCATGGGGTTGCTGAGGGTCGGACATGACTGAGTGACTTCACTTTCATTTTTCACTTACATGCATTGGAGAAAGAAATGGCAACCTCCTCCAGTGTTCTTGCCTGGAGAATCCCAGGGACGGGGGAGCCTCGTAGGCTGCCGTCTCTGGGGTTGCACAGAGTCAGACACGACTGAAGAGACTTAGCAGCAGCAGCAGCAGCAGCAAGAGGACCTTGGAGACTGTTACCAGAGATTTAAATGTCTCGTGGCCTTTGAATAGGCTGCCAGTGTGAAGGGATGAGTTTCTTGTGGGAAACTGGTGAAAAGGGAACTTTTATTATTTAGGGACAGAAAGTTTAAGCCACACTGTTGCTTCCTAATAGAGTAAAAAGTAGAAATATATCTGAGGAACTGGGTAATTTAGATCAGGAGAACTGCACACAGAGTGATGAAGATGCTGCCTGCTATACGTTCTTGAGCTTATAGAAATGCAAGAAAAGTATAAGCTAAAGAAAAGAGTTCTAAACATGAAGGGAATGAGAGTTATTGGGTATGAATGCTCACAGCCTTTCCAGATGATGCTAAAATTAAGAAATGACTTCCTAGCAAGGAGCAAATTCAGTCACTGTCAGAAAAGATTAAGATAAAGTTGAGGATATGCTTGTTAAGTCCATTGCTAAGATGATGGAAAGACATCAGTTCAAATTCCAGAGTACAGTCATATCTTCATTATGTGAGGGGGACAGGTTTCAGGATGCCTTCAGATACCAGAATCTCCGGATGCTTAAGTTCCTTATGTAAGATGGTGCAATACTTGTACGTAACCCAGTCACATCATCCCACATACTTCAAACCATTGTCAGATTGCTTATAATAGCTAATAAAATGTAAATGCTAAGTAAATGTTGTCATTGTGTGGAAAATTCAAGTTTTGCTTTTTGGAACTTCCTGTTTTTTTTTTTTTTTAATATTTTTTTCTGTGGTTGACTGAATCCATGGAGGGCCAGCTGCGCTGTTGTATCAGATGAAAGATTCTCTGAGGGTGTTAAAAATAAGACTCACAAATCCCTTCTGTCAAAAATAGGCCCTTTAAGAAGTGAAGGGAGTTGTCCCCTCAGCTATTTTAACAGGATCCAAAGACAGAGATGGAATTATCTCAAAGCAATGTGTGACTCTGGCTTTTGTTTAATGGAATAAACCTTAATATGATTTAAGGAAACCAAAATATTTTTAAAGAAAATTATATTTGAAGAATTGCAGAAAGCTTGACTCAAGGGACAGAGAGTAGAAAATGAAAGTCTTTGGATTTCCAAACTTCTGCAAGCAGGAAGCAGCTACAGACATACATTTTCTTTTGTGGAAAAAAAAAAAAAAATGATAACAGTGCAGAACCAAGATACCAGAGTGTGGAGGCCAGAACCATGGTAAGTCATTTGCACATAGGAATTGAACTGAGCCTTGATTGAGGAATTTTCACCAGGTGCCTGGATGGATTTCAGAACTTCTGTGGGTCAGGGAGTGTATCTCCTCTCTTCCTTTTTGGAATAGGAATTCCTGTAGCCGTTCTCCTTGCCTGTCCCAACAATGTATGTCGGCTGTGTGTGTGGGTGGGGGTGATGGGGTGGGGGACAGATCACTTGACTAGTTCACAGGACACCAGGTTGAGAGGATGTGGATTCAAGGAGCTTTCCTTTAGGAATTACAAACAAAGAGACTCACCTGCATGTGGACCTGATTGGACAATAAGATTCAGGCATCACACTGAAGATGGAATGAGGTCAGACTTTGTGGTCCTCGGGAAGGGTCAAGAATATTTATGCACGTAGGACAGACAAGAATTATCGGTAGAGAGGGCAGACAGCCTCCCAAACAGTTCTCATGTCCTGGAATGCAGACTCTATTGTAGTCCCTTCTCACATTGTAACAGAGTTAGGCTCTGTGACTAATTTATTAGATAATGATATTTCAAAGCTTCCCTGGTGGCTCACTGGTAAAGAATCCTGCTAATGCAGGAAACGTGGATTTGATCCCTGGTGTGAGAAGATTCCCTGGAGAAGGAAATGCAACCCACTTCAGTATTTGTGCCTGGAGAATCCCATGGACAGAGGAGCCTGATGGTCTGCCCATGGGGTTACAAAGAGTTGGACACGACTTAGTGACTGAGCTCAAACATGAGAGTGATACTTCCTGTCTAACAGAGATTACAAAAGATACTATGGCTTTCATCTTGATGCTCCCCTCCCCATCTTCAGTCCTGACCTTGGATCACTTTTCTGGGGAAATCAGCTGTCACATTATGAGCAGCATAACAGAAAGACCCATGTGTTAAAGAACAAAGGCCAGTAAAAAACTGAGGACTGCCATCAACAGTTACATGCATGCACGTGGACATGGATTCTCCAGTCTCAGGCAAGGTTTCTGCAGACTTCAGCCTAGGCCTCAACTACAAACTCCCAAGAGAACCTGAATCAGAACCATCCAGTTAAACCACTCCTTGATTTCTGACCCTCAGGAACTGTGTGATTAAATAAATAATCCTTGTTTTAAGCTGCCAGGTTTGAGGATAATTGGTTATCCCTTTTGTTTGTCTTCCCTGGTGGCTCAGTTGGTAAAGAGTCTGCCTGCAGTCAGGAAGATCCCCTAGAGAAGGAAATGGCAACCCACTCCAGTATTCTTGCCTGGAGAATTCCATGGGCAGAGGAGCCTAGTAGGCTACAGTCCATGGTGTCACAAAGAGTTAGATAGGACTGAGACACTAGCTTTCAATTTGTTATATAGCAACAAATCACTCATATAACTCTTCATGTATCTATTGATGTCTTCCTAGGTCTCCTACTTTGTACGAGCTGTCAGAAATACTAATGAAACATAATATCCAATCTCTGTACCAGTCAGGACTCAATGTTGAACATTGAAATCACTGTAAGAATTATTAACTGGAAAATTTTTTAAAAAAGGAAATAGATGCTTAGAAATATTGAAAAATTTCAAGGGCATGGTCAAGGCAGGGCTTTAGGAATGTTGATCTAAAACAAATAGATTGCCAGTTATTCTCCAGCAAAAATGGGTTTATTAAGGATCAGCAAAGAGTTGCAATTTAGTATTTGCACATGGTGAGCTACATGCACAATTCCATACAGGAGGACAGGAGAAATCTTTTAAAGGGGAGAAAAGGAAGTTGGGAGAGATAAAGTAAACAGAATTCACTGGAAGAACTGAAAATTCAAAGTATAAAGGCTTTCTATTGGCTGAATTGTGATAGTCTGGTTAGCTGAGCTCTTACCAGGCAAGAAGAGGGATCTTTCTACTTCCTGTCGAGCTCTACTGTCAGATTAGGGCATGAGAGCTCCTTCTCTATTGCCTCCCAGCTATATTTTAATTGAAGTTTCTGTTCATTAATTTTTACTGGAGCCACTGGTCATCACTATTGTCAGGAGTTCAAAAACACATCCTTGTAGCTGAACAAGGCAGAAGGGGTGAAAAAGCCACTTCAGTAATAGCTGCACCTTCCGATGCATGTGTCTGATAAGGTGGAGAAAGGACCCAAGAACATTACTGCAGAAAAACAGCCCATGGCTATAATGCTGCTCATCAGCATAAACAAAGAGGTGCAAGAGAATGCTTCTGTCTCACTTCCTATCGTCCAGTTCATCTCAAAGTAAATCTAATTGGTGGAACCTTATTTTGGCTAGGAAGCCTAGGAATGTTTTTAGGCTTCTAATTTCTTCAGCTTGAAAGGAGGTGGAACAGAGGTTGAGAGAACCAATTCTTATTCTTCCCCATAGTCTGCTCACAAGGGGTTTACAATGACAAGATTAACATAAGGTGACAAGATTAGAGATGCGGAATGTGCTAAATGGAGTGTTACAGCTTAAGTGCAATAGAAGATCTGAGAGCAAGGGGATTAGAGTGCAGTGGAGAATTCAGAGAATGAAACCTCATGGAAGAACTTGGCTTTAAAGGATGGTAGGAACTGAACAAACATAGAAAAAGAAAAAGTATTTAATGCAGATGAATGGCAAGAGGAAAGGCCTGGATTAAGGTAGACAAGAGCAGATAGTTTGATTCTTGCAAAAAATAAATAATAAAAGGTGGTGATAACAGGACTTTGAAATATAAAGGGATTTTAAAATTAAAGCTTAAATATACTGCATGTGGATATACATGTATTGAATGTCCATAACACATTTATATAATTATGTAAAATATTGGATGTCATTGAGCAAATCTGTGTCTTTGCCAGATGATGATGGATCTACAGTAAACTATAGAAACATCATATACATGCCCACAGAGACAGCAACATTTCCTTCCCTCTAAATTTGGTCATATTTGTGCAGTCACTGTGATGGTCTTCAGCCGTGTATTAATTCCCTTATTATGAAAAGAACCTTTCCCTGAGTCTCCTACCTCTTGATGCTTCCTTCCCTACTGAGGGGCTATACTTGTCTTCATATCTTACTAGCTACTGCCAGTGGTCTTCTCAATAGACAATCTGGGCAGTGAAACGTGAATCTGTCTAATTTTGAATAGCCCATATACCAGAAATTGCCTGCTACTCTCCCTCCTCATTTAGATCACATCTTTATCCATTTTGATATATTAATAATATTGAACAGGTGTTATATATATTTGGGGAAGGAACTAGATGCTTTCCAAATAACATTTTAAGTCCAATTATGTTTTATTTATTTATTTTTTTTTCCTATTTTGTAGTTGAGGAACCAATGAGATTTATTTATTTAACTGCAGAGCCTACAGGCCTGGAGAATCCCTATGGAGAGAGGAGCCTGGCAGACTACAGTTTGTGGAGTCACAAAGAGTTAGACAAGACTGAGCAACTCAGCATAGCCTATAGTCTTTCCACTGTATCACAAATATCAAACAAAAAATATTTCCTTTATATTAAATTACCTCAGATTTCAGCTTGCAAAACGTTTTGATGTTCATTATCTCGGTTGATCCTCAGAATAAGATTGGAGAAGCACTAACTTCTAAGTCACATACCTTAACAAATTGAATGTTTGATAACCATTATTATCTTTTGATAAAGTCTAGGATAAAGAAAAATTTTATTCCATATATGTTAGATAGATGGATGGGCTTACTTGGTAGCTCAGCTGGTAAAGAATCCACCTGCAATGCAGGAGACCTAGGTTTGATTCCTGGGTTGGAAAGATCCTCTGGAGAAGAGATAGGCTACCCACTCCAGATAGCTTGATGGCTCAGATAGTAAAGAATCTGCCTGCAATGTGGGAGACCTAAGTTCAATCCCTGGGTTGGGAAGATCACCCGGAGAAGGAAATGACTACCCACTCCAGTATTCTTGCCTGGAGAATTCCATGGACAGAGGAGCCTGGCGGGCTACAGTCCTTGAGGTCACAAAGAGTCAGACAAGACTGAGTGACTAAGTGCACAGGTAGATGGATAGATAGCTAAACTGATAGGTAAATGGATTGGTGCATTTAATGATTTGAAGTTTAGAGAATTGAAAATTTGGAAAATTTATAGTATCACAGGGAACATTTTTTCCTATTATAGTAGAAGCATAAATTATAGTTATGATAAAACTTTTTCATATATAGTTGATTGACCTTGATGGCAATTATTCATGACCCCCACCTGTGCGTAAATGTCATACCCCACAGTATAGACAAGGGAAGCAAAACAGACATTAGTCACCTTTCTGGGTCTCTAGCCAATCTTTAATGTCCTTTGTTAAGGAATGCTTTATTTTCAACAGTGGAAGAGACAAAAGAAACTTTTTGTCTATTTTGCCCAGTTGACTTTCTATTGCTAAATAACCCAGAAAGGTGTTCTTCAGCCACCTTATACATATATGTTTATATTATGGTGGAAGATGAGTTTTCTATTGAGGTTCACTATACATGTAGATAGCTGTTTTTAACCTCAGAAAATAAAGTTTAGCATCAACTTTTTAAAAAATGAAATTTTAGTCATTTGTAAGGATGTGGGAAAGAATTATAACTTCAGAATGACCTTCAGTTCTCAAATTTCATCTTTCAGCAATTAGACTCTACAACCAGCCTGCCCTTTCCTAATCAAGAAACAAAAATTTATGCCTATGTAGCGTCAAAAATTCCTTGGTTATAATCAAGAGGAACATAAAAGTGAACATTTTCATTAGTGCATGTCATGAACATTGTAGGAAAAAGAATTATTATCTACCCCAGTCCAAGTCATCTTCCCCAAGGAGCTGTTGAAAGCAAAAAAATTAATAAATAAATTTTAAAAAGAAAGAAAAATCCTTAATCCTTAGTTTTTCAGTTACTCCAACTCCTTGAAGTAAGTTTTTAAGTTACACAAGAAAGTTTTCAAGCAATAACATAGTCTGCTTGATCTCAGTTGGAGCCATGCAAAAAAAAAAAAAAACCCTCTCAGAGACTAATGACTTTACATTAGGAATAACGCATTCAGTTCTAAAATGAGTGCTATTGATTGAAATCCAAGAGACAGATATGAGTCTTAAGGTGGTGGGAAGAGAGTTAATACATTTTTCCATATATTTAATTAATCATGGTCATTACAGGATGAAGAATTAAATATAATGCATCACTGTGTGCTTAGACACTCAGTCGTGTCTGACTCTTTGCAACCTCGTGGACTGTAAGCCTGCCAGACTCCTCTGTCCATGGAATTCTCCAGGTAAAAATACTGGAGTGGGTTGCCATGCCCTTCTCTGGGGCATCTTCCCAACCCAGGGATCAAATCTGCGTCTCTTACGTCTCCTGCACTGGTAGGTGGATAACTGCTAGCACCATTATTCTGGGCTTTGTGAACACTTTATAATTACATGAAATTTATATGAAAATTCAAATGTTTTATTTTCAAATCCCAGGGAAAGATCTTCTATGCCTCTATCATTGGCATGAGAAGAAAATTTTCAGCTAGTTCCTGGTTCCAGAAAGAAGATGAGAGACATGAAGAGCACAGCCTCCCTAGTTAAGCTGCCCTAAGAATGCAGTAAAGAACAGAGAACTCTCCCAGAGAAGAAAGCTGCAGACTGACAAATCCAATTGAACCAGCTAAGTTCAGCCTAGACCAAGGCTGAGG
This sequence comes from Oryx dammah, assembly GCF_014754425.2. Lineage (NCBI taxonomy): Eukaryota > Metazoa > Chordata > Mammalia > Artiodactyla > Bovidae > Oryx > Oryx dammah. Next base: position 131,433,333 of record NW_024070186.1, on the reverse strand, counting down.
TCTTTACAGATGTGTGAGCTGAAAGGACAATGTTTGTTTCTAGTGAAGGGGTGGTGTGTTATGCTGCAACTGATAACTTTTACAAAGCTGTATGCAGATAACAAAATAAAACACAATACATGACAGAAATTTACAGAAGCGTTGAAGTAGTTTTGCTATCCTTGTGTAAGAAAAGTTTAACACTAATGTTAAGAAGCAGGAGAGAGACCAAGCTAGAGACATTTGTTGTTCAGTCGCTAAGTTGGGTCATGTCTCACTCTGTGCAGCCCCATGGACTGCCGCATGCCAGGCTCCTCAGTTCAGTTCAGTCTCTCAGTCGTGTCCGACTCTTTGCGACCCCATGAATTGCAGCACGCCAGGCCTCCCTGTCCATCACCAACTCCTGGAGTTCATTCAGACTTACGTCCATCGAGTCCGTGATGCCATCCAGCCATCTCATCCTCGATCATCCCCTTCTCCTCCTGCCCCCAATCTCTCCCAGCATCAGAGTCTTTTCCAATGAGTCAACTCCTCGCATGAGGTGGCCAAAGTACTGGAGTTTCAGCTTTAGCATCTTTCCTTCCAAAGAAATGCCAGGACTGATATCCTTCAGAATGGACTGGTTGGATCTCCTTGCAGTCCAAGGGACTCTCAAGAGTCTTCTTCAACACCACAGTTCAAACGCATCCCTCAGTCCTCCACTGTTTCCTGGAGTTTGCTCAGATTCATATCTATTGAGTCACTGATGCTATCTAACCATCTCATCCTCTGCCACCCTCTCTCCTTGTGCCTTCAATCTTTCCTGGCATCAGGGTCTTTTCTAATGAGTCGACTCTTTGCATCAGGTGGCCAAAGTATTAGAGCTTCAGCTTCAACCACAGTCCTTCTGATAAATAATTCAGGTTGATATCCTTTAGGACTGACTGGCTTGATCTCCTTGCAGTCTAAGGGACTCTCAAGAGTTTTCTCCAACACCCCAGTTCAAAAGCATCAAGATTGTGACATAGGAATCTCCTAAACTTTTCTTTTCCATGTATACACTGAATGTACAGTTACACACGGAACAATCACTCTGTACGAAATCCCCAGACTAGCTGAGTGACTCGTACATATCAGGGAAATGTGAAAAATAGCCACACTGAAATGAATACAAAAGGCTGAGACATTTCCTCAGACCCAGTTGATCCAGGCTGAACATAACTTGTGTGACTGGATTTACTCATCTCAGAAGAGGAGAAAACGAGGAAGGAAGGGCATTGGCCCAAATATAATGTAATGACTTTCCTGTATACTCCTGAGAGGACACCTAGCAAGAGAAGGTATTTCTGACTGGCTCTTTCACTCTCTTTGGAAGCAATGCTGGGAGAGGTATGATTATTGGTCTGACTCACATTGTACTTAAACTGGAGAATTTGGATGCAAATTGGGATTGGCAAATTATAGCCCATGATCCAAACTAGTTCACTGCTTGTTTTTATGAATAAAGTTTTATTATTACTAGAACATAGACTTTATTCATTACTAATTGTCTTTTATTGTTTTTGCTCTACAAAGTCAGAGTTGAGTTGCTGAGACAGACATGTCTGTGTGTTAGTGGCTCCATCGTGTTCCACTCTTTGAGACCCCATGGACTGTAGTCCGCCAGGCCCCTCTGTGCATGGAATTCTTCAGGCAAGAATACTGGAGTGGGTTGCCATTTCCTTCTCCAGGGGATCTTTCTGACCCAGGAATCAAACCTGGGTGTGTCTCCGGCACTGCAGGCAGATTCTTTACCACTGAGCTGTCAGGGAAGCTATTTTGAGACAGATATTAGAGCCTGCAAAACTGAAAATACTGTCTCTTTCTTGTTACAAAAAGGACTTCCCTGGTGGCTCAGACGGTAAAGCGTCTGTCTACAATGCGGGAGACCCGGGTTTGAACCCTGGGTTGGGAAGATCCCCTAGAGAAGGAAATGGCAATCCACTCCAGGACTATTGCCTGGAAAATCCCATGGACATAGGAGCCTGGTAGGCTACAGCCCGTGGGGTCGCAAAGAGTCGGACACGACTGAGCGACTTCACTTCACTTCACTTCCTGTTACAAAAAAGTTGTTATTTAATCACTAAGCTGTGTCTGTCCATTAGGCTCCTCTGTCCATGGGATTTCCCAGGCAAGAATACTGAAGTGAGCTGCCATTTCCTCCTCCAGGGATCTTACACGACTCAGGGAACGAACCCGTGTTTCTTGTGTCTCTTGCATTGACGACCGCTTCTTTACCACTGAGGCACCAAGGAACCCTTGCTCTAAAGTGCTATAGAAGGTCATGGCTGGAAAATCAAGATATGAGGAGGAAAGTAAAGCTAAGAGTGTCAAGAAAGGGCAGTTTTAGGTGTGATTGTCATGGGGGTTGAGGTTGTAGTCATTGTAGTTAACAACATGCCAAAGGAGATATGATTTCAGGGAATTCTCACTGGCATCCACTGTGAGACTGGAGGCCAATTCTGTGTCATTTGCTTGTTGCAGAAAATTATTTACTGTCTTATCTTCTTTAAAAAAATCTTACCTTGATGCAGCATATTTTCAATATTGGTGTTTTTGGAAAGACTTTATTTGTTTTCTAGGTGGAAATTTGGCCAAAGAGCAAGAGGACACTCTTAAAAGGTAGCCAGGTCCAAATATATTTTCTTAAAATATCTTGTGCCTGTGTGTGAGTGCAAATTTTTTAAAGGTGTTTTTCAGACCCTGCCCCGATAATATACACATCTCCATTTTGATGTAGGTTAAAATATATACACTATTGCAAGGTACATGCAGTCTGACCGTATTTGGGGGCACACTGAATTATTCATATATTATGTGCATTCTTTAGCCCTGACAAATCCTGGAGGACCAGATCCTACTCTTTTGTCCACTTCAAAGTTCCTCTGAGTTCTTGCAAATTACAGTGGTGGCTAAATTCCCTCTTTCCATTTGCCTGTCTTTTGTCTGTTTTCACAGTTCTGACTGTGTAATCACTCATTCTCTCATTTATCACAGTCTTTCCTGGTCCTGACTACACTATCTCCCCATTTTTGTCATGGTGCACTGGTACATTACAAATACAATTAAACCTCTTACAATACTGCGGCTTTTGGCCAACACGTCCCAGCTTCAAGGTTGAAAGATTTCTGATATTACCTTCGATATGACTTCTTTCCCATTTATTGGCAGTGTCCTGACTAATGCAGTAGTGTTGCATTAATTAAAGGAAGCATCTAGTAATACTGCTGTTTTTGCCAGTCCGACACCGAATCGGGAGCCTGATGCCTGCTCATGTTTTAAGAACCATTTATCACCCATGTCATCCAAAGCAGCCAGCTGTCTGAGCCAAGCCTCATTTGCATTTCATCAACCACAGGCTCTCTTTCCCCATCTCACTCTCAAGTCTTTGTATAGCAGCTCTAATTTTTTTTAAAGCACATTTTTCAAAGAAGGAGCTTAGCTAAAATTAGTATGCTACGTAGAAAGATTATTTGAATACCAGACACAAGTCTCTATACTGGTTGTGGCCAAAATAAGTAACAGAGGTTGTGCATGGAGTTTGCTCTTTCTTTTGTCGATGGGGAGAGTTATGACCATTACTCTACCGCCCAGTATTACTGTAGGAACTTCATCAATATTGGTACTCAGACATAAAAGTTCAATGTCATTTCTGGTGATGAAAACAGTTCTTAATAGTAATAAATGAAACGCTTATGATTCAACTTCATCTTTCATTTTGTACTTGGATTACTGTTTACCTACTTTCTCCAATTCCATATTATATAACCATCTCTATCCACCAAAGCTTTGAAAGACAGAACTTGATTCAAAATTTCTTAAACTGGAGGAAAATTAGCTTATGAAATTGTGCAATTTGAAACTATTTTGTAATAAGTTTTGCACTTGTCTTCATAATTTTAAACCTGTGTAATTAATGCACACTTTTTTCTTTTTTCATTTGCAAGTCTGATATATCATCCTTTTCTATTGACCCAAATCTTTATACCATTTGAGAAAACTTAATCTCTTCCATTCCAAATCAAAGTGATAATTCCCCATTTCCTTGAAGCATCTTCTCAATAAATACTTTTCAGTGAAGTTCATGCAGAGCATGTGTTTGGGAAGTAGGGGAGAAAGAGAGCATGAAAGAGAAAGAGAGCATGAAAGAGAGAGAGAGGTATTATGTTAAGTTATTGTGCATGGAGTTGTCCACCCTCAATGTTTTGCCTAAACCAAATCTCTGGAGATCATTTTTAGGGGCAATCATACCCTTTAATGTTCTTGCTTCTTAACCCAGATGGTCAAAAACAGTGGACACCTGTCTCTCACCGAGACCGTATGATAAAGGTCATTTAACAGCCTTTCCTGATAATGCCTTTTAGTCCCTGTGGGTCTGGTTTCAGATTCCAAGCAGTGATCTAGAAATTTGAAAGCTCTGTATCCATAGCTAATCCCTTGGGATTTCTAGTCCTCAATAGGTAATTACTTCAACAAGTTTCTCTCTGAAAAGAAAGTGGTCTTTTGGAATTTTTATTAACTTAAGTAGGAAAATAAGAACTTTGTATGTATTAGACTTAGTTTCTATCCAAAGCACATTTTAAGATTAATATAATTTACATTTCCATCAACCACAAGCCATTTAGTGCAAAAGAACAAATGCTTTTGAATGAACTCTGCAAAGATAGGTTTTAATTTGATTTTAGGATAAGTGTTTGTGATTTATTAGTATGTATTTTATAATCTTCCTAATCCATTCTCAAAACTCCTTGCATTTTTAAAACAGCAAAATGTGTTTCAATAGGGAAAGGTATGTTCCAGAATCCTTTTTAATTCAACCAGGACACTATAAATTACTGCATAAACAATATGAGTTTATTTTTTATTGACTTGAAATTCCATGTTGATACTTCTGAACTCACATTCATCCTTCAAACAGTAAACTGGCTTTCTATAGCTTGTGTGTCACAAAGATTCATGAAAGATACATTTACTCTTTTACATTTTTTCATATCTTCTTCTTGTAATACCTTTTTTTTTGTGTGTATTTTCCTTCAGATTTATGTACTAAGACCTTAATGCTGAAAGTTGAAATTTTTTTTCCCTTAGCTTTTATACATGTAAATCTCTTTTTACATTATGATTCTTCCTGCCATATCCAAGGTTATTAAAATATGTTCACATCTGTGTAGATGGATTGTTTCATTAATAACATTTTGTAAACACCTTTCCTTCGCCGACTTTAATTTGCTTTCATATTTTTTCATGATCCAAGCAATATCATGGTTTTGAAAGAGGAAATAAGGGCTTCTGACATTAAGAAGAATGGATTTAATGAGACCAGCTTTTTTTTGTTTGCTTGTTGCTGAGGAGATTATTATGTTCCTGTTTAGCAAAAATATAATAATATTGTAATGGAAGATGGCTGTTCGTTGTAGGATGGATGGTTTTAAACACTGATTAGGTATGCATATGGAGTTGTTATATTTAATATGTTTTTATTTTAGAACTGTTTCGAGTACAGCACAGTAATTCGCATATACCCCACACTCAATTTCCTCTGCTGTTAGCTTCTGACATTCATAGCATACCTTAGTCACAACTAAGAAATCAGTATTGATAGATTGACTACAGTTCATATTTTAATCAAACAGGTTTTCTTAGTTTTTACTGAATGTCATGAAACCATTCTGATATGGAAAAAAAAAAAAATGTGGTATATATATCTCCGGGTTGCATGTGCTTAGTCACTCAGTTATGTGTGACTCTTTGTGACCCCATGGACTGTAGCCCACCAGGCTCCTCTGCTCATGGAATTATCCAGGCAAGAATACTGGAGTGGGTTGCCATTCCCTTCTCCAGGGGATCTTTCCAACCCAGGGATTTCCTGCACTGGCAGGCATGTTCTTTACCCACTGAACCATCTCTAGGATGACCACTTATAAACTTAAAAAATGGGTGGGATTCTATGAGGTGAGTAAGGAGAGTTCAGGGGAGAAAAAACCCTTCTGTCTCAGCTGTAACTTTGAAGTTCACAGTTTTAAAACATTGTGTTTCCTAAATTCATTAGCTATGTGAACTTAAGTTACTTTGCCTCTCTAAGTCTTAATCCCTTTATGTAAATATGAAAGTAACAGTAATACCTCTTGGACAATGGTGGTGAGCATTCAATTAAAGGTTGCAGATAAAGTTTTTAATACAGCATCTGAAACATATAGCCTGCCAGTTTCCTCTGTCCATTGTATTCTCTAGGCAAGAATACTGGAGTGGGTTGATATACTCTCCTCCAGGGGATCTTCCTACTAAATTTGAAGCCTGGGGAGAAAGTAGCCTGGGCATGCTAAGAATGACAGAATGTTACTATTGCTTCAGGCTGATTTGGATGTTCACGCAGCCAATATTCACCACACTTTCAGGTATAGCTCTCCAAAAAATACACCTGATCTGCCAAAAAGCACATCAGGCATCCAGCTTAAAAACTAAGTCAGAAAGGAAAAATTCTATTCTATTTGGTTTGGCTATAATTGTGGCTGAATTCTTCATTTTTAGTAAGATAATAGTGATATTCTGATTTTTGAAGTTTTGTTTTACTATTTCCAAAACATCTGGGGATTATTGCAGAATAAAAACTTAAACTTCTGATAAAATATAGAAAGAATTCTTTTTTTTTTGCCATTAAATACTTTGATTATGCATGGAGGAAAATGTGTTCCAGGCCTTCCCCTAAAATTTAATGTAAAATGAACAAAGCTTTAAACTTCCTACTGTCCTCATATTTGTACCATAAAGGCTCAAAAAATTTATTCTTTAAAAGACTCCACTTCTTTGAGGAAATATAAGAGGAAAATGTAAATAAAAACAAACCAAAAGAAAACTTTTGGAGGGTAGAGTTTTCACAATGGGATGGTAACAGACTGAAAGCTGCAAATGTGGATTAGTGTCAGTCAAAAATGAAGGAACAGCTAGAGTTGCAACAATGAACCACAGAATTGGTGAGCACATTGGGGAGAAAGAATCTGACAGTGATTTGATCCCATTTAGACATTTTTTCCAACAGTAAGACTTTACACATTTTGCATTGGAAACAAAGATTTATAAATTAAGAAACCAAAATGCAGTCCGCTGTAGGTAAATGCAGCTCTGTGCCCATAGATGGCTGTTTGAGTCTGTCTTGTGCTTTGTCAGTGAAAACAATAGGTGATAGAAACAATAAGAGTATGCATGAGGCACTGTGCTGATGATAATATGTTCCTGCCGTAAAAGCAAAAGGAAGGCCATTGCTTTTAAGTAGAATCTGATGTAATGTTAGTCAAACATAGAATGGGCTTATTCATGCTTATATTTTATACACATTTATGGCTGTAAAATAAATTATTTACATTTCTGCAGTTAAAAAACACTTGTTAATGCGTATCTGAATTTCTCTAGCTTGTAAACTGACGTCATACAAGTTAATTTTTTTGACAACATAAAGTAGATTTTTTTTTTTGTAAATAGAAATAAGGGTGCTCAGCTTAAACTGTAGTGTGAAACCCGTCCTTTCTTTGTATGTATATCCTTTTTATTTTCTTTCTCAGAATAATACTGTCTTTCATGAATTGATATAAATCTCTTCTACCAACTTCTCAGAATACTATATATTCAGTCAATGTCCACAAACCTCAGATAGAGAATGTTGAAATACGACAATCATTGAAAACCATTAGAGTTATTCAACGTTAGAAAGAAATTCAGGAGCACCACATGGGCCAAATGATGATTTGTAAAGGTAGTGCAAATTGTCATATATTTGTCTAATTTATGAATGCATGAATATTTTGTTAATAGATATGAACAACTTATCACCCTGATCCATCCTAAAGGAAATCAGTCCTGAATATTCATTGGAGGGACTGATGCTGAAGCTGAAACACCAATACTTAGGCCATCTGATGCAAAGAACTGACTCATTTGAAAAGACCGTGATGGTGGGAAAGATTGAAGGCAGGGGGAGAAGGGGATGACAGAGGATGAGATGGTTGGATGGCATCACTGACTCAATGGATATGAGTTTTAGTAAGCCCTGGGAGTTGGTGATGGACAGGGAAGCTTGGCATGCTTCAGTCCATGGGGTCGCAAAGAGTTGGACATGACTGAGCTACTGAACTGAACTGGGAAAACAAAATATTAAAATGATACAATAGTAATATGCTCATAAGCACTTTTCATTCATTCTTATAATTTTCAGAGCACTTATCCACTTATTATTTCAGGTGAGTATATGGTTAATTAGGTGGCCAGGACTTCAGACGTCACATAGAAAGGAGATATCTTTCTATGTTCCATTCCACCCTTAGTTTACATTCTTAGTATACATAACTTCTCATTTTCCTTCCCTCTCCCCTCACTACTTAGAAATCTCAGTTCTGGGTTTTAAATCACACACAGTTTTATTCTTGTGTACTTGTGCCAAAAAAAAGAGAATTATACCACAAAAATTCAGCTATTAAAGGTGTGGACAGATAGACACAGAACCCTTCATGTTGATTACCTAGGTGAAGGTGGGATTGGAGAAGGAAAAAGATGAGGAAAAATGATTACTTTTCTCTTTATATTATTTTCCATTGTTTGTAGTGTTCCAAGACTCAAGTATTATTTGTAATGAAAAACCAAAAAGTACTAAAAAGCTCATGCATTTTATGTATGCTAAAGGAAGTATGAAATCACAAATGCAAAAATTGACTTTATCCCTCAGATTATTGATCCTGAAAAAGTCAGACCATTCTGAACTTGAGTGGAGATACTGAAACAAAAAACTATAGACAAAGGGGAAAAAATTAAATGCATTTTTTTATTACTTAATCATCATTGATAGATTCAAAGCATCTAATTCATAGGTCCTGAATTAAATCTGATTTTTTCTTGGAGAGTAGTGAGGAGTACTGAGGGCGGATAGGGAACAAAGTATGTTTTGAAAGCTCTAAAATTTAGAGAAACTTCATTTAAAAGTTTCTTGTGTGTCAAATAGCTATTAAACATAATTTTCATGATTTTAATATAAGTGAATCTGAACTAGCATATGGACTAAGTTTCTTTTAAGTTGCACATGGATTTAAAATGTAGGGGGAAAGATCACTTGGTAAATATGCTTTTGGTTTTGAAAAGCTTCCAAATGTTTAAAAAGTAGTTTCAAATCAACCATCTCCATATGAATCCAGGTTTTCTCATCCTCACTATTGAAGGATGAAAAGAACTAGAATTGGGGCAAAATGGTTGAAGATGTGATACATATGTTGTAAAACTAAAAATCAGTTGATACTCCAAGGAATTGGTTAAAAAATAAATTTGGTCCTTATGGCAACTTTACCAAAAGAATCTAACACTTTTCTTCTTAGCGATTTAGGATCATGGATGATATTAATCTGTCATAAAATGATCCCATGACCATTTCCAGAAATGGAAAAGTGCAGAAATAGAAAATGTGTATAATATTGCCATTTTATTTTGTTCCAAGTCCTGTTACTATCTGTGGGAAGCAATGTTCCAAGGGAAGGAATATTTAAATGAATTATGGCATGAACTATCATTTTCAATACTTTATGCAAAAATCAGTTGATAATAACTCAACATTTTTGGCATATGGCTTCCAGATATGGTAAAGTTTCCCTTGTAACATCTAAAACCTAAATATATGTGTATGCATCCCTTAAAAAAAAATATATATATATATATATAAAGATATTGTTTTTTTTCAATTAGTTTGAAATGATTTAAAAATAAACAGTTTCACTCTCAATTAAAAATTTTAAAATAAGAAGCTGCATTTAGGCAAATAGTGATGGACCAATTGTTTCTTCAAATGACAAGTAAAATACGTTTTGTTTACATTTTTGTTCTAGATGAATCTGAATATTTTGATGCAAAGCAAATCAAACAGTGCTGCAAACAGAATATGAGCTGTGTTAATAATTCCTAACATTGAATAATATGCAATGAACTTCTACACATGCTTTTGGTGGTCCACTATAAGACCAAGAAATGAACACACAATTTTTAGTCTTTGTTAGTTTCTTTTGCTTTCCCTACCTAGACTAAGTAACTAGATTGTTCTTGTTGTTTAGTCACTAGGCTGTGTCCAACGATTTGTGACTCTGTGGACTGCAGTACACCAGGCTTCTTTGTCCTTAACTATCTCCTGAAGTTTGCTCAAACTCGTGTCCATTGAGTCAGTGATGCCATACAACCATCTTATCCTCTGTCTCTGTCTTCTCCTCCTGCCTTCAATCTTTCCCAGCATCAGAATCTTTTGCAATGAGTCAGCTCTGGCACCCCACTCCAGTACTCTTGGGAAAATCCCATGGACGGAGGAGCCTGGTAGGCTGCAATCCAGGGGGTCGCTACGAGTTGGACACGACTGAGTGACTTCACTTTGACTTTTCACTTTCATGCATTGGAGAAGGAAATGGAAACCCACTCCAGTGTTCTTGCCTGAAGAATCCCAGGGACGGGGGAGCCTGGTGGACTGCTGTCTATGAGGTCGCACAGAGTCGGACACGACTGAAGCGACTTAGCAGCAGCAGTAGCAGCTCTTCACATCAGGTAGCCAAAAGTGTTAGAGCTTTGGCTTCAGGATCAGTCCTTCCAATGAATATTCAGGGTTGTCCTCCTTTAGGATTGACTGGTTTGACCTCCTTGCAGTCGAAGGGACTCTCAAGAGTCTTCTCCAGCACCACAATTCGAAAACATCAATTAATTCTTCAGGGCTCAGCCTTCTTTAGGGTCCAATTCTCACATCCATACATGACTACAAAACCATAGATTTGGCTATACAAACCTTTGTCAACAAAATGATGTCTCTGCTTTTTAATACACTGTCTAGGTTTGTCATAGCTTTCCTTCCAAGGAGCAAGCATCTTTTAATTTCATGGCTGCAGTCACTATCTGCAGTGATTTTGGAGCCCAAGAAAATAAAGTCTGCCACTGTTTCTTTTGTTTTCTCATCTGTTTGCCATAAAGTGATGGGATGAGATGCCAGGTTCTTGGTTTTTTGATGTTGAGTTTTAAGCCAGTTTTTTCATTCTCCTCTTTCACCCTCATCAAGATACTTTTAGTTTTTTTTCACTTTCTGCCATTAGAGCGGTAGCTGACCATCTAAATTAACTAGTTACGTATGATTAAATACATTTTTTTAGTTCCCAATTCTTTTCAGCAAATTTCCCCTTTTGTCATTTTAATTATGTAGAATTTTTAGAGGTCGATGAATATAGATCCTATTGCAATACTCATTTGCATATTTGGGAAACATAGAATTATTGCCTTTAACTCATCAAATAACAAACGTACTGTCAGGTAAACTTTATGAACAAGGCCAGATTTTAGCCTACAAATGAGAATTCTCTAAGAAGTACAAAATACAGGAAGCTGACAGGTGAGAAATTAATGCAGTGTAGTTTATACTATGCAAGTAGACCAAAGTAGTATTTTAGATAAATTCACCTTGGATAGAAACATGGTCAAATGATGTATTTCCTTTATCCTTGTTTAAGCAATGCATGGATCTGTATCTTTGAAATAAAGGGATGGAGTGAAGTAGATTGACTACCTTTGATTTCTGTTGGACTGTGGAGAAGGTGAATTGAATCAAATGGATGTATAACTTTCCTAAAAGATATCTTGGCTTTTGTCACTTTTATTTATTCTTTAAAAATCTATATATTCTATAAACAGTTATTGACCACCTGTTATATACTAGATAGTATTCTAAGAAATTGGATGTATGAATCAACAAACAGATCAAATCTGCTTTATGTAGATGTGACAGTATCACTCAAATCTAAAATTTTTCATTCTCTTGGCTCTGCCTTAGGATCTTTTTTCTGGGTTTCTTGGGTCTCCTAAATTGCAATTTTATATTTAGTGTTGCTTTCTCCAGTTGAACCCAAATACAAACATCACCTTCACAATCTGAAAGCATGACTCTGCACTTAAGAAAATTTCATAGTTTACCTTCACATCTAAACATGCTTATAAATACTTACATTACTTACTTATAAATCTTATATACTTACATTTTAGGCCCCCCTGCATTCTCAATATTATCACTGATAAACTTACTTTTCTCAGCTCATATTCTCCAGCATCCTGCTTTCTTCCACACCTACACCCCTGTTCCTGCTGCACTGCACAAGTCTGTAAACTTCATGAATACAAGACTAACCTTGTCAGTTTCTTCCCTAGGTATGATGAGCTTGGTATGGTCCTGGTATGTTGGTAGTTGTTCTGTTACCTATTGATCTTGTAACATATTAATATTACCCCAAATTTTAGTGGCTTAAAACCAGTACACTATTTTACTAATAAATCTGCATTATGAGCATATTAAGAATTGATGGAGTTGGCCATCTCTGATCAAGATGGTTCTATTTGCCTGGAGCTGGAGAATACATTTCAAAAATGGCTTTCTCATATGTCTCGTACATGAGTACTGGCCATCAGCTTGGAACTCAACTGAAGTTGTTGTGCCTTGATCCCTCTCCTCATGGCTTGCTTCACATTACTGCTTGGGCTTCCTTACAGCATGGGAGCTAGGTCTCAAGTATTCCAAAGAGATAGACGTAGAAGCTGCCAGTCTCTTAAGGCCTAGATCCTGAAACAAGCACAATATAAATTCTTTTACATTTATCCTGTATAAAGTATAACATGAAAACAGAGCCCTCCTAGATTCAAGGGAAGGCATATCAAAGATTTTGGGGCCTGTCTTTATTCTGTGATGGAAGTGATTGAAAAGCATTGCTTGAATGATTATTTAATGTCTCTGAATATTGATACTTCTAACATTTCCCACATTGTTGTGCTTCTGCTTCTCTAGTTGTTCAACAGTTCAGTTCAGTCGCTCAGTTGTGTCCAACTCTTTGCGACCCCATGAATCGCAGCATGCCAGGCCTCCCTGTCCATCACTCTTAATTCTTCAAGAAATGCCTTTCTACCAACTTTATATGCCAATGCTTTATGTAGTATCCCTGTGGAATTTGAATGTTCCCTTTCCTTTATTTTCTTATTGTTTCTTCATGTTTAATTACTTTATAAACAGTAGTCACAATCTGCTTTGCTGAATTATTGAGTATGTGCCTGCCTCTCCCATTAAACTGTAGATTTCATGAGGTTACTAACTATGCTTAAATCAATGGAAAGATCAGACTTCTCCAAACTGAGTATAGAGGAATAGATTGAGTCTGTACATAACATGTTTGGACTTCTCCTATCCATTTAAAAGAGGTAACCTGGCCAGGCAAATTCTGAAGGTTCTTCTATCTTTTATGACTAAAAAGTGAATTGCCAATAAATATGAAATGTGAGATAGGAATAAGTGTTTTTAAAGATATTAAATGGTCTTGAATACCTTCAACCAAAATCTTAATGTTTTCTAATTCTCATGAAACAGAGCTAAGTAGGGAGACTGAAGAATATCTCATGTTTTCCTTTTCTCCATCGCTGTAATGTTTAAAAAATTAACTCTGGAAATAGACTGTCCCAATCCATGTGCTCACAAACTTTCCTAGGAAAGCTGATCTAATCTCATTTTTCTCAGGTGAAGGAAGATCCGTCACATGGTAAACAGCCAAGATGACTCTTTCACCTGTGAGGCAGCAATTTTCAAGAGCTATCTGGTGCAATCAAGCATTATAGGCAGTCATTCCCTCACTTTTATTATACCAGTTACTGGAAGAAAAGACTCTAAATCTTGTAACTGAAAGGGATTGGGGTACGAGGTGGGGATTAGGTTAGATCTTGGTGAGCACAGGGATGAGAACCAAAGGAACATGCAGAAACAATTATTCTCTTCCTATCCTAAATTTGAAATAAGGTGTTTTACTAACTAATAGAGCTGAGATTGGATTCTCACTGAAAATGCAATATCTTAGTTGCAGATGAAATGCATCAAGAAAAATTATTGAAAATTAGCAGCCATCAATTTCAATCACATTTATGTATCATCTACCTACCTCTGTACCTATTTATCAACATTTATCTATGCATATTTTTACCTTAAACATAAACAAGAAAAGAGCACTGCAATTTATTTCTTAAAATTTGCTAATTTAATAGAGATACTGCAACAAATGATCTTTGCACTGTGAGCTTTATAGACTCTGATGTTGATAGTCTGTCCTACAATTCTGCACTTTACTATGTGAGGATTATTTGTTTCATAATAGCAAGGAAAATCTGTTTTATTTCCAATTTTTAAGTCCCTATTTAGAAAAAGTGTGTGTTGCTTCAAGTGCATTAATCTAGGATTTAAAAAATTGTCCCTGACTCTGCTCTGGATGTTTTGGATACGGTACAAACAATGTTTTAAAACACATGGACTCAAGCATAGCAAATGAAACCATGAGGTAATTGGTTAATTGCAGGTGAAATTGGCCACTCACCTCTTTTATTGAAAGCTCAAGTGACTAATTGAATTTGTGAATGCTCTAGGAGAACAAATTGTTACCTAATTATGGAGTAATGTGGGTTTGGGGAGCATGCAGAGGCTCATGTAGGAAAGGAGCCATTGACATATATATATATATATATATATATATATATATACATTTGTGTGTGTGTGTGTGTGTGTGTGTGTATTCCCTAGATTTGTACACTGAGAGGAAATAGAAACAGTAATAATCCAAAAGAAATGACAGAAATGTGGAAATGATACCAGGGCAGGGAAAGTATAAAATGAACCTGAAATGGCTGCTATGCCAGAAAGGAAAGATACACTCAAAAAATGATGTAAACACCCAAGTAACACAAAAACCAACTCAAGAACTCCCACTGGACAAATCAAGAACATACTGAGTATCAAATAAACAATGGCAGTAACAGATTATGCCAAATGAATATATTCAGAAACCATAATCCATATTAATAGATTAAATAAATGAATGGACACTTTGATGAGAAACCTGATTAAGATGTTTACATAGTTTCACAGCACCCACCCTACACCTAACTCAAATTACCATTAAGAAAAAGAAAATGTCTAACTTGACAATGGAGAAGCTGGCAGATGTCCTCTTAAACAAGTGATCAAATCTGTCACTAACAAGAATGGGATTAATCATATCATGTTATACTTGATGGAATGCAATGAAAGAAAATAGCTTTTTTCATTTCTGTTATTCCTGCTGAAGATTCATTACCTGTTTTAATCACAAAGAAACATTTGACAAACTCAAAAGAGAGACATTCTGTGAAATACTTGGCCTGTACTCCTTGAATGTATCAAGGTCAAAAAAAAAACAATGAAAAATGGAGGAGTTGTTCCAAATTAAAGAAAATAGGCATGGCAAGTAAATTAAATTCATGATTCTAAAATGGATCTTCATTTTCTAAAGACATTTTAGGGTCATGGATTAAGAAAAAGTGTTCAGTCTACCATACTTTTAAATCTTTTAAAAATTTGAGTTTATATGAGTTTCTCTCCTCACTCAATATTTGTCATTTCTTTCATTACTTCTTGGCATCTAAAATGGGTCAGTGGATTTGAAGGTATTATCTTGTTACCTAAAAAGCTTTAAATATTTTAAGATACAGTGAAACAACTAAATGGTTTCTACTCTGTCCTATTTTATTTGGGAAAATGAAATTATAATTTCAAAAGATGTAGCATTCTTTTGGGGAAAATCCTCAGAATTTAGGTTTTTAGCTTTGGGAATGACTTTACTTGAAAATTTAAAAATTATTCATTTCGATTTTGGTCAGGTAGTTTAATTAAGACATTATGTGTCTCAATGCCCAAGATTCATTCTTTCATTCACTCAAGAAATATTGATTGACTATTTTGCTTCAAAAAACTAAGATCATGACATCCGGTCCCATCACTTCATGGTGAATAGATGGGGAAAAAATGGAAATAGTGGCAGACTTTATTTTCTTGGGCTCCAAAGTCACTGCAGCCATGAAATTAAAAGACACTTGCTCCTTGGAAGAAAACCTATGACAAACCTACACAACATAATAAAAAGCAGAGGCATTACTTTGCCAACAGACATTTATAGCCAAATGGTATAGCCAAAGCTATGGTTTTTCCAAAGTTATGTATGGTGTGAGAGCCGAACCATGAAGAAGGTTGAGTGCCGAAGAATTGATGCTTTTGAACTGTGGTGTTGGAGAAGACTCTTGAGGGTCTCTTGGACTGCAAGGAGATCAAGCCAGTCTATCCGCAAGGAAATCAGTCATGAATATTCATTGGAAGGACTGATGCTGAAGCTGAAGCTCCATTGGAAAAGACCCTGATGCTGGGAAAGATTGAAGGCACAGGAGAAGGAGATGCCAGAGGATGAGGTGGTTGGATGGCATCACCAACTCAATGGACATGAGTTTGGGTAAGCCCTGGGAGTTGGTGAAGGACAGGAAGCCTGGTGTGCTGCAGTCCATGGGGTTACAAAGATTTAGACACGACTGAGTGACTGAACAACAGCGATTTTGTTTCAGGCTCAGGATATAGTAGTAAACAAAACTGATATGAATCTCTGACTTTCTGAAGCTCATGTTCTAGTGGGGCAGATAACAAACAAATAAATTATGTTATATGTTTAAGATATTTGTGCAGTGAAGGAATTAGGGGGGAAGGGAAGGAATTGGGGGGTTCTGTGCCACTGTGAATGAAGTGGTCTGGGAGGACCTTGCTGAAGAGAAAGCACTGAAGCAAGGAGCTGAAGATGGGAAAGCAGTATGCCACACATGTGCTCGGGCCCAAGTGCAAGTGTAAAGAATGTTCTATTTTAGTTAACAGAATGTTCTGTTTTAGCTAATGTGGTGTGGTTTAACATGTTTCAGGTTTAGGCCAATGTTGAAATGTTGACAAGAGACAGCTGTTTGAATTTCTCCATATGTATAATAAGCAAACAAACTCTGCTTGTGGGAATGAGTGCCATTTTGGGAAAGAAACAAAACAAATACTTGGCCAGAGTCTTGACTTGAGTACAATGTATGTAAAGAACCATGCACTGGACATAAACATATGTAGAAGTAAAGGGAAAGCTGACGGAGTAGGTACTATAAAAAAGAAAATGTGTGAGAGGAACAAAAAGAAGAAATGAAGAAAGAGAGAGAAAGAGGGTGGTGGTGGGGGGAAGAAGGGGTAGACAGGGCAAGGAAGGGAAGGACAGTAGATAATAAATCAAAGGGAAGAAAAACCTAGGCTGGGGTAGAAAGGCTTTCCTCTAAGGAGCCAGATGGTAAATATTTTAGACTTTATGGGCCAAAAGGGAGCTCCTTCACAACCACTCAATTCTGCCTTTACAGTGTGAAAGCAGCCTCGGAAAATGCTTAAAAGAAAGATGTGGCTATGTTCTTATAAAACTTTATTTATAAACATTAATATTTAAATTTCATGTGTTTCAAGACATATCACAAAAGATTTTTCTTTTTTTTATTTTTTTTCAACCTTTTAAAAATGAAAAGAAACTTTCTTATTATGAACTCTACAAAAACAGAGGGCAGGGCTTGGTTCCCTGGCCATGGTTTGCTGATCCTTGATTTACAGCCATGAGATTAGTCTTGTGAATCAATATGGTGCATTGGGCAGTGAAGAAAAATTGGATCAAATTCCTGAGTTCTTACCCAGGCTTGGCATTTTGCTAACACTCTGATTCTAACAAGTTTCTGCCTCTCAATACTTTACGGTTTTAACTAATGAAATGATAGTGTTTAAATATTTGAAAGTCAAATTGTCTTCTTGCAATGAATTTTGTTTTATTACTGATCAGAACTAAGAATAGATATCCATAAAAGAAAGAGCATTTGATTTCAATTAAACTTCATTTTTTCAGTTCTATTCTTTTCAAAGAATTCTTCTTAAGACAAAAATGTTTTCACTCCTTGGATGTAGAAGTTAGTCTTTAAGATCCTTTAGAAAATTGATGTCACCATGATTTCAATGATATCTGGCTATAATATCCTTAATGTGTGTGCATGCTAAGTTGTTTCACTTTTGTCTGACTCTGTGCAACCCTAGGGACCATAGCCCACCAGGCTCCTTTGTCCAAGGGATTCTCCAGGTGAGAATATTGGAGTGGGTTGTCATGCCCTCCTCTAGGGGATCTTCCCAATCCAGGGATCAAATGGTGTTTCTTA
Source organism: Oryx dammah (assembly GCF_014754425.2). Taxonomy (NCBI): domain Eukaryota; kingdom Metazoa; phylum Chordata; class Mammalia; order Artiodactyla; family Bovidae; genus Oryx; species Oryx dammah. The sequence continues at coordinate 131,415,252 of NW_024070186.1, read as the reverse complement.
AGTCTCCTGCACTCGCAGGCATGTTCTTTACCACTAGTGCCACTTGGAGAAGCCCATCCTTAATGTAACCATCCTCAAATGCTGTGAACAAGGCTACATGTGGTCCTGAAAGATGTTAGTAGTTTGTTTCTAAATAAAAGCTATTCTTAAGTGGGGTAAAAATTCTCACCCATAACAATTTATCTCATTCTTTCCAGTTTAGATTTCTTTGAGTGGCCAGGTGCATTGAGGTTTGGTTTCATAATGGTGAACATGTGCTTCTTGTTGAAACAGCTCTTGCCACACTGCTTCAGGGCAATGAGGGTACAGATTTTGAATCCTATTTAACTATTTTTCATAATGATTTCAAACTTATATGTGTGCCAAGCAATTATTTCAAGAGCTACCTCACCTCTCTTTTGGAGACAATGTCTGTGAGGTCTGACATACTTTTAAATTTAATTTTCTAAAACATATGGCCTTTTTGGATATCAAATGAAAAGATATTCAACTGATTTAGATTGTGTTTCTAATGAGGGACACGGAAGTAACTCCCATTCTATTCCCACATCAAGCTTTAGAATCTATTTTCCCTTCCCTTTGAGTCTAGATGATCAGTAAACTGGTTGGATCAACAGAATTTGGTGGAAATGACATTGTAACCTTTGAACTCACACATGATCTGCAGCTTCCTTTTCCTCTTGTGGAATCCTTTACTGCCAGAGAAAAATGTCCAGCTACTCCATAGATGACATGAAGAGAGAAAGAGATGTATACCCAGGCAGCCTCCAACTCTTCTAGCCTTTCAAACTGAGACACCGTACAGGTGAGTGAATCCACCTTGGGCATTCCAGCTCCCACCAGCCACCACTGACCCAATATCTAGCTAATAACCCAGCTGAATGAAGGCAAATGAGTAATCCCAGAAAATGGCATAAAAAGAGAGGAAAAAAAAAAATGTCTAGTCTACGATACCCACTTCCTAAATTCCTGACCTGCAGAATCTTGAGCAAATAAAAACAGTACTGATGTTAAACCACTAAACATCAGGGTAGTTTGTTGAGCAACAGAAGATAACAAAAACATACTTTAATTGAATTTCATAATAATCAATTATACTGCCACCTACACTTTAGGGGACTAGCCATGGTTTATCATCAACCAGCTGCTCTATAGTAAAACATGCTGAAATCTGTACAGTCATGCTATATGTTTTCCTTAGTGCAAACAGTCATTGTTCTTTAGGCAACATTTCTTACTGGTTAGTATTATTAGTTAAAAATGAAATATATCTAATAATGTAGTAGCATATATAAAAATTAAAATTACCTGCAATACATTTAACATGAATTAATTCTGATTTATCCTTATTAGAATTAGTTATTTGATCATAATGCCAGTAAAAATGCAATTACATTGTTCTGTGGAATGTCATGTTCATTCCCTAAATAAATATATTTTAAAAATAACTGTTAAATCAGCAAAAGATGGAGATTTATTCAATTCATATGAATTGAAATTAAAATAATTTTTCTTAATGTGGGGGTAAAGTCACATTATATAAAACTATTCATTAAAATAGCATGGTACATCTGATTTTCATTTTAATCATAGCTTATTTGAGGTTGGTCTAATGTTTTCTTGATGCTCCCTCTTCATGATAAAAAAAAAGAGAGACTAACTACTTAAACAGTGACACAAATTGATGTTAATAAATTAGTACATTCATACAAGGACTCCTAATTTTACTGCTAAAAGCACACCATTATATGCAGCATTATGTAGTTTAAAAGGCACACTGATAAGTGCCTGTATTCAAATCCATTTCTGTGCCCTTTGTGTTCTTATCTTCCCCGGGCCAGCAGACAATCCGGCTTTTCAGTAACCTTTGGCACTCTACCATCAGCAATAAACTGTGCTCCTTCTGAGTCCCTGGGCTGCTTAATTAGCATCACCTGTGGTATGTTCCATTCTGAGCAGCCCCATGACGTACACACCTGCTTTGATGCCTGCAGGTAGACTAAGACTCAGTGTCCCAGGACTCTGGATAGTCCATCTGTGTGCCCTAAAGCAATAACTAAATACCTATCATCTTTAGCAAGCTTACTGCAGCCTCTAACCCTGGTAATTGTGCCTCAATGAGGTAGAAGTAAAATGATAAACAAGATCCTGCACAGACCCACACATCCACACTCTAGTGCTCCAACAAATGAAGTAAAACATTTGTCCTCATTTTCAAAATGAAGCATACGTGCTTTTACCCCAAAATTGAGTAAGATCGTTTATGTCCTTTTCAAGAAAAAAATGTGTTTGTTTTTACATTTAGATTTGTTCTAAGTTTTCCTTCATAAACCCTGGAAGTTGCAGATATTTACATTTTTATTTTATCAAAATATGTTTTTAAGCACAAATTTTCAAGTACAGCTTCAAAAACATTCAAGGTCATATTTTCCCTTAAAATATTTTAATGGTATAAAGCATTTCACATGTATGTTAGAAGGGTAAAATTGACACACTTAAGACATTTAAAACAAAAAATTTATAACAATGAATCAAAAAATGTAATGAATGTCTTTTACCGAACAATGGTTGAAACATAGGTTGTTAAACCAAAGGCATTTTAAAAGGCTTAATTTGTGTTCTTCTCACGAAACTACAGTTTTCTCTTTTCATACTTTTTTTCCTCTGCCAAGAAGAATTGTCTGTGACACTTAATGCGTATATTTCGTTGAAGCTAAGTTTTTTTAATGTCAAGCTATTATATCTTCTACATACAGAAGAGAAATGGTGCCAAGATTTCTAACAAGTAGGTACACATTCTTCTTGAAACAGAAAGGCACTAAAAAAGCTTTGTGTTGGTAGATTGATGAGTTGAAAGATATTCAATTCAATTCTGAATCTATTAAAGACTGCTTTTTGAGAAAAAAGCCTATAGATTAATACTCATGCTAAAGACGAAAGTCTCTGATCTTACCCAATTTATAATAAAAACATACTTATATCTATAAAAATTTGACTACAAAAGTAGGGCAGGAAAGTCATCCTAATTGTACAAGGTTTTACTAAACAGAACATCAGAGTCTATTTCTGTTTACATATTTTAAGTAAAAGTTAAAAAAAGAAGTACAATTTTAGTTTTCAGTGACTTACAGTTGCAATGCTTAATATGTGTTAGAAGAAGCCATTATAATTTAATACTTACTAAGTCTTGATTTCCCATTCCATCTTCAGAATGAAAGATTCTAATATGTGAATCATGTACTCTTTGTCTTACAGATGAGAAACTGAGATGCTGAAAATGACTTGCCCAGGGTTATACTGTTGTTAGTGATTAAACTTTGGTTTTTTGAGTCTCAGTTTAGTGCTATTTCCACTAGATTATGCCACTTTTCTTCACTGACTTTGAATCTCTGAATGTCAAATGAAAGGAGGGGTGAATTTTAATAGCTATCAGTTTAAATTAAAGCTCAAAACTGCATATACTTTACAATTTGTTTTGGGCTGAACTTTTCTTAGAAAGTGGGCAGGAAATGACCCAGAGTTTTAGATTATTATACAAAGCATGATCCTCACAGCTGTAGTTATAAGGAGTTATTTCCTTTAAGGTTATGTCACTTTAGTTACTAATGGTCATCAACCTATTTAGAAGTTTTTCAGAATCAGAAATAGACTGTATCCACAAGGTTCTGACTCTATAAAATCGCAGAAGGAAAAGAAAATATAACACATAAATGAGAAGTTTGCACAGGTCAGAATACTAACAATCATGATTGAAATATAAGATAAAGATTACTGGTTGTACTTATGAATGCAACTTAAAGCAGCATTTTTCAAAATATGCTGTGGATAATGTAAGTTTCTCAAGATATTAGTAAGTTTTAAATGAGAATAAAGCTTGCAAAATACTTGAGAAAATTGCATACAATATCCCTTTTTGGATATTTTCAATGCATATGAGCATATGAAAGGCTCTACGAAGGTATACAGTAAAGACACCTATTTAATTTGATTTTATCAAACGTTTCCCAAATGTATTTGATGACAGAATCCCTTTTTACAAATAATATCATTTTATAGCATGTGACAGGAAAGAGCGAGTCATTTCTGCTCTGAGAAATTAAAGCGAAGAGTTTTATTATCCATTCTCAAGCAGAAGTAGTGTTTCAAATCTTTCTTGAGAATAAAAGATACATACAATATCATTTAATGATTAATATCTCTCCTTTAGTTTCATCTTTTCTAGGCAAAAAAAGTTAAAAATCCACAAAAGTTAAAAAAATAACATGAAATGTGGCGATCTCAATAGGGAAAAGTTGAAGTCCACATCCTGGTTTCATTCGCTTATAAAGGTCACTGCATCACGAGGGCCAATCATTTTACGTAAGATTATGGATTATTTCCCATCTGTAACACACATACATACACACTCACTGCCCCCCGTCCACCCCCCTCCACTGTCTTCTGTCCATGGGATTTCCGAGATAAGAATGCTGGAGTGGGTTGCCATTTCCTCCTCCAGGGTATCTACCCCACCTAGGGATCAAACCCATATGTCATTTATTGGCAGGTGAATTCTTTACCCACTGAGCTACCTGGGAAGCCCGGGAGAGCAGGTTACTATGCATAAAGCTTGAAAACAAACACAACAACCTCCAAACAGGGTGTCCTAGGGAATGAAAGTTTTCAAATGAAATCAGACAAAGAACTTGACAAAATAGATCCATAAATTGACTATAAGAGCTGGCCAATAAATTTTTATTGCTAATTGCTACTAACTTGGAGGACTTGCTAACAATCACCCTTATTCCTTGCTGATAAGAACTGTTCCTAAAGGCCTATCAAGATATAAACATTTAACCTTATTCTGTTCAGAGCAGAGTTCTATTAGATTATGTGAGAATGTGTACAGTATTGTTAGTTAGAATTTGTCTTTCTTATGCAAACTGCACTGATAAGGATGGAAGTGAATACATCGGCCTGCTATGGTCTGGAAATTCAAGGCTCCTTTTGTTAATTTGCTAGGTATTGTTTCACATCTTAATTTTTTCAGTTAAAATTTAGTATTGACTCATACAGAGAAATATGAGCTTCCCAAGTGGCACTGCTACTGCTGCTAAGTCATGTCAGTCGTGTCCAACTCTGTGTGACCCAATAGATGACAGCCCACCAGGCTCCCCCGTCTCTGGGATTCTCCAGGCAAGAACTCTGGAGTGGGTCAGGTGGCACTAGTGGTAAAAAATATAGATTTCATCCCTGAGTTGGGAAGATCCCCTGGAGGAGGGCATGGCATTCTACTTGTGTATTCTTGCCTAGAGAATTCCATGGACAGAGCAGCCTGGCCGGCTACAGTCCTTAGGGTCACGAAGAGTAGGACACAACTGAAGCGACTTAGCACACGTACCAAGAAATACAAATATCATATGAGATCACTCATGTGTGGAATCATAAAAAAATGATACAAATGAACTTATTTACAAGACAGACTTATGGACATAGAAAATAAACATGTTCACCAAGGGTGAATGGGGGTGTGTGTTGGGGGGTGCTGTGTGGATAAATTAGGAGTTTGGAATTAGCAGATAAAAACTACTGTATATGAAATAGATAAACAACAAAATCCTGTGGTTTAGTACAGGGAACTATATTCAATATCTTGTAATAAACTATAATGAAAAATAAACTGAAAAACATATATACAATAAAACAGAATCATTTTGCTGTATACTAGAAACTAACACAACATTGTAAATCAACAATACTTCAATAAAAAATTAGTATTTAGTTATGAAGAGATTGAGGAGTGATCCTAAAAATGTGATTTAAGAATTACCAAGCAGTTAGCATTACTTTTGGAGAAGGCAATGGCAACCCACTTCCAAGTACTCTTCCTGGAGAATCCTATGGACGGAGGAGCCTGGTGGGCTGCAGTCCATGGGGTCGCGAAGAGTCGGACACGACTGAGCGACTTCACTTTCACTTTTCACTTTCATGCACTGGAGAAGGAAACGGCAAGCTACTCCAGTGTTCTTGCCTGGAGAATCCCAGGGACGGGGGAGCCTGGTGGGCTGCCGTTTCTGGGGTCGCACAGAGTCGGACACGACTGAAGCGACTTAGCAGCAGCAGCAGCATTACTTTAGCACTGAATTATATACAACCTTCATAGTAAACGTTTCAATGATAAAAACCTAGGTTCCCTCTGTCCACACATACATATATATATGTATTTATAAATATATATGTATATTTAACAACTCTGAGCATAGAGCTGGAGCTTTGTTTAATGCAAAATCTGGCCATGTGAAAAACTCGGGCACTGAAGTGGAAAACATTTTTGCATTCTTTTATGCCAGTGTTGCCCTTTTCTATCAAGTTACACATGCACGTGTCCACAAAGGGAGCAATATTTACAAGCTGTATTTTACATAATTCCCAGGAATGCCTATCTACTCTTCCACTGGAGAGAATTCCCTTGGCACCCACGCTTGCCATTCCATCCTGCTGGTTCGTTTGTTCTATTGTACAGCCTGCGGAGTGATACATTACAGCACCTTGCTGGTGGTAGCTGAAGTGAAATCATCCATCAGCCCAGTCACTGGAACTGAGGACCTTATGGACTGGGAGTAAATTATGAAGCTATGAGGAAGGAGATCATTTTTTGCAGAAACAGCTATTTTATGTTCCTGCTCTCTATACCATCCTTCCTTTCTTGCTTGGGGTAATGAAAGAGAAAAAGCCACAGGACCAGTTTTTGTCCTTTGGATTCACGCTGAAGGAAGTAAATACAATCAATAAAAATGCACTTAACAAGCCTAAGATTGACTGGTCTTTTTCTTATTTTGAGTTTCAGATGTGATTTTCAGTTGAACTGCTGTTAATGTCATCCAGCCACGGTTTCCCCAGATGTAAGTGTGTTATAAATGGATAAACTTCACCATGTGGGATGATTTAAATGAACTGATTTGAGACCCAGTTTGGGCACTACAAAAGGAAAGTTGTCAATTATCTTAGTGAATTTCAGCCATGTAAAGTCAAATTAGATAAGCTATTCCTTTCCTAGCCTCTCATCCCTTCTCTCCTGCAAGTGGAAGCGTCAATTAATGGCTGAACACTTGCCATTTTGCTTCATGTAATTTACCTGTTTCTATTTTATCCTAGTGAATTTAGAATTTGTTTAACGTTCAAAATCTGGGAAGAATACTGTTAAGTAATTTCAAAAAAAGATGATCTTGCTTTCCAAATATTATTAAGGAAAATTGAAATAGATTATTATTAAACTTTAAAATTGAAATATAGAGTTCTAATACATGACCAATTTGACTACTTGTTCTTCCTTCTGTAGTTATACAGTTTGACCTTATAAAATCTATCAGTACTGATCTGCTTTAGTTTATTGGTTTATCTTTATTATACACATATTGACAATTTTCTAAGAGAAGAGTCTATATTGCTATCATGGACACATTAATTCTGTAAGAAAACTTTTAAATCTAAAAAGTGATTATTTTCTTTATTATGTGTGTGTGTGTATGTGTGTGTGTGTGTGTATGTGTGTGTGTGTGCATTGTGTGCTCAGCAGCTCAGTTGTATTGGACTCTTTGCAACCCCATAGACTGTAGCCTGCCAGATTCCTCTGTCAATGGGATTTTCTGGGCAAGAATAATGGAGTGGGTTGCCATTTCTTTCTCCAGGAGATCTTCCCAACTTAGAGCTAAATAACCTCTTGGAAGACATTTTCTTTCATGTAAACATTGTGACGATACTTCAGTGTAATTGTTTTGAAAGGGCTTGATAATAAAACTCTTTGCATATAAATCTACAACATGATAAATGTAATATAACATGGTATTTTAAATTTGGAAGCTGCAGTGTCTTTTATGGTCAAAAGTACATCAAAGGAAGCATTCTAATTACAAATTAAATGCAGGCTAAAAATTAATCCTAGGTTACATCTGGTTGCTGTGTATGAGAGATAAATATTTAACACAAATTAAACTACTATTTTTGAAACAAATATTTACTTTTTATTTAGGATGACCACACACATACTTTTCTGTACTATAGCTACTGAATGTTTATGCAAAATACCAACAGACATAGACATAATAAAGTCGAATGGAAATTAAAGTCAAAAAAGACATTAAACTTCCTTTGTTCAGGAAAAAGTGTTTTTTATAGGAAACATAGCAAAGCAAGCTAATCTTACCATGTTTAAATGCAAATTTTATTGAGACAAATCAAAGGCAATGAAAGGCAGGCATAGTAGTTTCTTTCTAGTTTAAACCACTTTATTGGCTTCAGCTGCTATCTTTGAATGATGCCAGTCTCTCATACTCAATTGACAATATCCTATGCTCAATCTTCCACTTCAGAAGAGAAGTTTCACGAATTGAAAAACCTTTCCATCACCTTTCTTGCCAAGTTAGTAAAATAATGAAAAAGACATGTGTATATATATATATATATATATATGTTTATATATATATTTAGCTTAAAAATGGGAAACTTTGAGTGCTTTATAGGAATTGTATGAACACTAAGTAAACACAGATTGTTTGGAAGCACTTTTAAATGTTGCACTCATAATTTTCAGCTGGTGGAGGAGGCTGTTCATCTAAGGGTACTTTAGATGGGGTGCTTTTACAGGTTCTACAATGAGCCAACTTAAGGCCCTAGATGAACAAGGTTCTAGGATTTCACTCGTCTCTGTAGTAAAATATTCAAACTCTTATTTCAAAGATAGATTTATAGGCTTGTATGTAACCTAGTTTGCTCAAATTTCACATGAATATCCAAAACCAGATTAAATTCATATGGTTTTCTGTATGAGATGAAAAACAGCTTTGGTTGTACTACCTCCTTGTGTCTGAATTCACTAAAAGCTAAATCACATAATCCACAGTTAGTGGCCTCTGATGCTTAGGAAGTGTCTTTACTGCTCTTTCTAAGCCCATTTCCAGTCTATAGTATACTTGAAAACAATTTATGTCATTGGCAGAGCAAGAGATTCTCATGTTATACCTTAGAAAATCATTTGGCTGATAAGTATTCTAATATGACTAAACTCTTTCTAGTGGTGCATTAATTCACTGCATAAATAATTAATAAAAGTCACTTTGAACTTGTTAGAGGAAAGGAAGTAAATTTAATCCTTGGCATACATAAATTTCAAATATATGGGATTATAAATTATTGCATGTAGATCAGATAATATAATATTAAATATTACTAGTTTGGGGGCCTGTCATTCACTTAGAAAGTAATTCCCACATGTAAACTGAAATAGCTAATTTGAAATATGTTTATAGATATACGACAGAAAAAATATATTTACATTCATATGAGAATCAAACAAATACAAACCTGCTACTCCTCAGAATTATTTTACATTATTTTACTTTTTATTTACTATCAAAATTCAGAAGTTTCACTTAGTAGGTTTCTGTGTTCAATATCTTTATAATGCAACACAATTACTTTGATATAAATCACAGAAGCTCACACACATACACATGTCTTCCATCATTAACCCATTTGAAAATATCTTCGCAAGAGTAACTTTAAATGTTGCAAATCTTGGCTTTATATTCCCAACAGGAACCTCATTTTCTATCAGAGGTATATCAGCATTATTATTTCATAGGAAGGCAATCATGATGGCACCTTTAATACCATTTACTGATTTTCTCTGTTTCCATGTTTCTACACATTGTTAGTCCTTTCCTTGTGTACTGAAAAGGCATATGGCATTAGTCAGTGGTGAATTAAAGATCTGTTAGCTTCAAATATAACTTTAAGGTCCTATATTCATGATGTACAAAATGCTTGATTATTCATTCTTAAAACCCATTGTAAAATTTTCCTGGGATTTTTTCAAAATTAAAACATTATATAAAATGTAAACTAGGAAATAAAATCAATTCATATAGCTGCACAGTGATAAAAGACTTCTACCTTCTATTAAGTTGAAATGATGCTCATTTGTGCATTTTATTACATACACTCTATCCAGCCTATTTTTGCATTTGATACAATAATCAAAAGCTAGAACTAAATATGACATTTGTACTGGGATCCCAGACAAAAGTATTGTAGAAAAATAATGTCAGAAGCTTAGAAATAGCTTTCGTACATCTATGGATGATGAAAACGTTTCCAAATACCCTATGTCCAACAGCATACACAAGAGTACCTGGTAATTCACACTGCTTAGAATTTCAAGCTAAAACTTTCTCTGGACATGTCTTGATCTTCTCGTGTGGTCTTCTACCTCTAGCACTACGTCTAGCTGCACGGACTCTGGTGAGACACAGAGTAAATTTGCCTCATGTGTTAGGAAATGGCTACTCAGCACTGCTTTGGTTTTCAATTTTGTGCAGTAATTTCTGCAACTCATGGAGCTGCAACCAATATCAAGATTTTGGTCAGCTGTTCTCATTTGCTTGCAGCAGAGAAGGTTAGAAGGTATAGTGATGAAAACCAAAGAATACACTAAGAATTCTGGTAAGAAAATAATGGATGAATCAATATGTAATACACAAGAGCAAAACAAAAGACAGAGCAGGTAGTAATAAGGAGGAAGAAGTAAAAGAAGGCAGGAGATACTGATAGAAAGCAAGCTAATCAGTGGAATATAAATTAAGCAGGGATACAAACAGGTATAGGAAAATTCCAAATTATGAGAGTAAAAAAGGCAATAAAGAAATTGCCATTTTGCAAATTATGCAGATCCCCAGTGGCTCAGTGATAAAGAATCCACCTGCAATGTAGGAGATGTAGAGATGCAGGTTCAATCCCTGAGTCAGGAAGCTCCCCTGGAGGAGGGCATGGCAACCCACTACAGTGTTCTTGCTGGAAAAGTCCCATAGATAGAGGAAACTGAGAAGCCTGGTGTGCTACAGTTCATGGGGTCACAAAGAGCTGGTCACAGCTGAAGCGACAGAGCAGGCATGCATATACTTTTAAAGTTTAAACAGCAAATATATCAAAAATATTACTCTATTTTTAGGAATGTATACTTATTTATTTACTTAATTCACAATCACTAGATCAAGTGTTAAAATATAAATACTAAGCTTTGGTAATTTGTAAAATTGTTTGATGTTAAAAATACATTGAATTATTTGATTAGGAAATTAAAATAAATGAGGCATGACAAAAAAGATGTAAACAACTTCCTGTCCTGGTCTGCCCATGTCCTGCCATATGCTTCCAACATGCCACTCTAACTCAACATGGCCTGGGTCAGCTAAGCTTCAGGGTTGGTGTCTGCCCAAACAGTAATCCGATTTATTAATTTTCCTGGCTGGTCTAAATGTTTGGCTTCAAATCAAGTTCTCTTCCTAATTTGTGCATCCACTGTGGTGCTTGATTTGCCAGATCCCATTTCTTACTTATTATCCCAGGGAATCCAAAGTGAGGCAATAGAGCGAAGTGTTGAAGAGCAAAAACCCTGGACTCCAATGTGAAATCAAGATCTTGGACAAGATGAAACCATCTTGTGATTTATTTTCCTGTATCTAACATGATGATACTAGGGTAATATGAGGGGCAAGGAGAGGTAATATATGTGAAACACTTAGAAAAATACCTGGAACATAGTAAATACCAAACAAAAAAAGCCAATTGAAGAGGCTCCCCACCCATTCCTTTTCTTTGGAATGTACATTTTACCCACTATTCCCACAATAGAGCCATTTCAAGGACACACACTGGAGAGAATAATGTGTTGTTTAGATTACCTGGACTGAATATGTGACTGAACCCCATTAAGGCTTTTATATAAACTTTTAAGATTCTGGTAGAAGGTTGGGCATGGTGAGGAAATCTAATCATCTTGTGTCCACCCAGGACAAACCTCCGATGTCAGTTTCCTGGCTTATTAAATCTGTTGCCTACCAGTATGGTGTGGTCTGCCTCTTTTTTCAATCTCTCCTTGCTCTCTGTTTAGAGGGGTTGATTTCCAATGTCACTCCGGGAACTTCTGAAGTTATGAACCAAGAGGTACCCAAGTTCCTTCCATGAACCAAGATGGAGGATCCAAGCCTCTCCATCTTCTAAAGCCTTTTGTTTTCTGTGATCAGTTGTAGAAGGGGAAAGAGAACTTGGAAAGAGAAAAAATACTCTTCTTGAAAGCTGTGTCCCGGATGCTCAATACTTTGTTTCACATTTCACTGACTGGAACATATGTATGTCAAGGAAAGCTGAGAAATGTGGTCTAGCTGTGTGCCCAGTTTAGAAAGAAAACATAAACTTAATGAACAGTTTGTACATAGACCCTAGAGAACATAGAAATAACGTTTGTGAAGATAAATGAGAAAGACACACTCCTCCCAAAACCTGAAAAAAATTCAAAATCATGTTGACCAAAAATAAACTGGGATATATTCATACCACTAGACCCAATGAAGCAGTAAAAGGAAACAAACTGCAGTAAACATGAGAACAGGACTACATCTCTGGGACTATATCAGAGCAAAATAGCAAGTCCTGGAAGTGATATACAACTAAGAGAAATTAAAGAAATCTGACACTGAATCCACATCATAAAAGCAGAATATCTAGAAAGTGGTGAACACAAAATGTAGAATAGTGGTTATTGCAAAGGAAGGTGTGATAGAAAAATGGCAAAAGAATTGATGGCAGTTATAGGAAAGGCAATAGGAAATTTCCCTTGGATGGTTGACTGGTAAGTACAAGGTAAATTCTTCAGACTCTTATTCTTTATAACTTACATATCATTCATGTGTTAAATAATGCATTACAATGTAAAAGGTTAAAGATCAAAAAGATCAAGATAAAAAAATCACATTAACAATTGTTTATTATTGAGAATTACCTATTTGTTTAGCACTGAAAAGTGAAGTGAAAGTGTTAAATCGCTCAGTCCTGTCTGACCCTTTGCAAGCCCATGGACTGTAGCCTGGCAGGCTCTTCTGTCCATGGAATTCTCCGGGGAAGAATACTGGAATGGGTTGCCATTTCCTTCTCCAGGAGACCTTCTTGACCCAGGGATCAAACCAGGGTATCCTGAATTGCAGGCAGATTATTCACCATCTGAGCCACCAGGGAAGCCCTTCTAATTTAACCAGATTGTTAAAGCTTTAGGACTTAACTTTAGAAGCGTTAAGGTAGGACAAAGCAGCTAATTATACTGCTGTGAATTTCTGGTGTTATATTTCATTTTTGCCTTAATTACTGTTATTTTGTGATTTATTTTGATTGCAACACATTAGTTTTAATATTGAGATTTGTTAGTACTCTATTTTGAATAACTTGGAGGAAATTGTTTTCCACGCTATTACGCATTTGAAAGTGTAGTTTTATTATTTCAAGGAAGAGTTTTTTTTTTTTTTTTCAGTGTTTTAAAATTTTCATGGGTTCCAAGAGCAAGTGAGATGAAAATACGGAAATATGTTTTATATTAAACTCCATTAGTATAATATATTTCATTAGATAAGGAATATTAAAAGGAAAATAAAAAACCTCTTCAGAGCATGTTGTTAAAAACAGCCTACCTATGCAATGGAGAGTCAATTTATATTGGAATGAAAAACCTAGAAATAATCTTTTGGAATGCAAATATGGAGAAATAGCAACAATTTACCAAAATTAATGTTGCATGGTCTGGGACCCACTTAACTGACAGATCATTGTTATGTTCAACAACTCTCCTGTGTCCTCAACTCAGAGACAGAAAATTAAAAGATAGGCTTGGAAGATGTCTAAATTTAGGACTCCCTGTTACTGCTTCAGGTCCCTACTCTATGTACTTTTTAACCTTCATTTGGGACCTATCTAGATGTTGCCCATAGACAGTAATATAAAATAGGGTCCTGGCAAGAAGGAAGAAAAGATATGAGCAAATCACTCAATCGTGCTTTTCCCTTTTCTCTTTTAATATCATGGGGATGCTTCTAGGAATCCATTTAAAATTCAGAATCAGAGAAATATCTCATAATCTAATTAGCAATGGATGATTGATGGAACCATATTAAGGGATTAATGTCTGTGAAAAGTATTTTTTAAAAAATATTTGACATAAAGGCCAAAATGCTAACTTATACCCTTTTACATTCAGGTGTCATTTGGATTTGAGTATTCATGTGTATTATTTAAATATCTTATTTTGGCAGAAGTATGTAGAAAATCTCAAGCAAATATATTTGCCTAGAGATGGTCGTGATATTTTGACAAGTTTAGGATGGATAAATATAAAACTGACGCAGAAACTGTGATGCCTGACAGACGTTGGTGTTTGCTTCATTATTGTCATGGAAATTTTGTATAAAAATAAATTTGACAAGCTTTGTTAGTTTGATGCAATTGAAAAAGTTGTTTGTATAATTTCTTTGATGATTAACTGACTGGGGTTTTAATGATGCTATTGAAGAGAAAAACAATGAAGCATCATTCCTAGCAACTAGTACCCGGCAGCATAGAAAATGATTCACATTTGGCAAATTTACCTTGAATACAGCTGTTGGATGAACATAAAATTCGAATCCTTGGAAGAAAAATGAGATATGGAGCCTGGCATTTATAATGAATTATCAAATGTGAGTAATTGCACTCAGTTGAACCAAAACACTGAACTTTTGGAAGCTGACTCATCACTTTAATAATTTGCTTTTAAAAGTTATTTTATGCCTTATGTCTTGGGTGGCCCTACAAGGCATGGATCATAGTTTCATTGAGTTAGACAAGGCTGTGGTCCTTGTGATTAGATTGGTTAGTTTTCTGTGATGGTGGTTTTCAGTCTCTCTGCCCTCTGATGGAGAAGGATAAGAGGCTTAGGAAAGCTTCCTGATGGGAGAGACTGACTAAGGGGAAACTGGGTCTTGTTCTGATGGATGGGGCCATGCTCAGTAAATCTTTAATCCAATTTTCTGTTGATGGGTAGAGCTGTGTTCCTCCCTGCCTTTTACCTGGGGCCAAACTATGGTGGAGGTGATGAAGATAATGGTAACCTCCCTCAAAAGATCCCAGGCTTGTACTGCCACAGTCCATGCCCCCAACCCAGCCGCAGACCACCACCAACCCACGCCTTCACCAGAGACTTGCGGACACCCATAGCAAGTCTCCCGTGGGGTCACTGTTCCTTTCTCCTAAGTCCTGGAGCACAAGGTTCTATTGTGCCCTCCAAGAGTCTAGTTCCCAGTCCTTTAACACCCCCAAAACATGTCCTTTTCATTATAGGGGACTAGAATGCAAAAATAGGAAGTTAAGAAACACCTGGAGTAACAGGCAAATTTGGCCTTGGAATACGGAATGAAGCAGGGCAAAGGATAATAGAGTTTTGCCAAGAAAACACACTGGTCATAGCAAACACCCTCTTCCAACAACACAAGAAAAGACTCTACACATGGACATCACCAGATGGTCAACACCAAAATCAGATTGATTATATGATTGATTATATTCTTTGCAGCCAAAGATGGAGAAGCTCTATACAGTCAGCAAAAACAAGACCAGGAGCTGACTGTGGCTCAGATCATGAACCCCTTATTGTCAAATTCAGACTTAAATTGAAGAAAGTAGGGAAAACCACTAGACCATTCAGGTATGACCTAAATCAAATCCCTTATGATTATACAGGGGAGGTGAAAAATAGATTTAAGGGACTGGATCTGATAGATAGAGTGCCTGATGAACTATGGAATGAGGTTCGTGACATTGTACAGGAGACAGGGATCAAGAACCTCTCCGTGGAAAAGAAATGCAAAAAAGCAAAATGGCTGTCTGGGGAGGCCTTACAAATAGCTGTGAAAAGAAGAGAGGCAAAAAGCAAAGGAGAAAAGGAAAGATATAAGCATCTGAATACAGAGTTCCAAAGAATAGCAAGGAGAGATAAGAAAGTCTTGTTCAGTGATCAATGCAAAGAAATAGAGGAAAACAACAGAATGGGAAAGACTAGAGATCTCTTCAAGAAAATTAGAGATACCAAGGGAACACTTCATGCAAAGATGGGCTCGATAAAGGACAGAAATGGTATGGACCTAACAGAAGCAGAAGATATTAAGAAGAGGTGGCAAGAATACACAGAACTGTACAAAAAAGATCTTCACAACCAAGATAATCACGATGGTGTGATCCCTAACCTAGAGCCAGACATACTGAAATGTGAAGTCAAGTGGACCTTAGAAAGCATCACTATGAACAAAGCTAGTGGAGGTGATGGCATTCGAGTTGAGCTATTTCAAATCCTGAAAGATGATGCTGTGAAAGTGCTGCACTTAATATGCCAGCAAATTTGGAAAACTCAGCAGTGGCCACAGGACTGGAAAAGGTCAGTTTTCATTCCAATCCCAAAGAAAAGCAATGCTAAAGAGTGCTCAAACTACTGCCCAATTGCACTCATCTCACACACTAGTAAAGTAATGCTCAAAATTCTCCAAGCCAGGCTTCAGCAATACGTGAACCGTGATCTTCCAGATGTTCAAGCTGGTATTAGAAAAGGCAGAGGAACCAGAGATCAAATTGCCAACATCCGCTGGATCATCAAAAAAGCAAGAGAGTTCCAGAAAAACATCTATTTCTGCTTTATTGACTATGCCAAAGCCTTTGACTGTGGATCACAATAAACTGTGGAAAATTCTGAAAGAGATGGGAATACCAGACCACCTGACCTGCCTCTTGAGAAACCTATATACAGGTCAGGAAGCAACAGTTAGAACTGGACATGAAACAACAGACTGGTTCCAAATAGGAAGAGGAGTACGTCAAGGCTATGTACTGTCACCCTGTTTATTTAACTTCTATGCAGAGTACATCATGAGAAACGCTGGGCTGGAAGAAGCACAAACTGGAATCAAGATTGCTGGGAGAAATATCAATAACCTCAGATATGCAGATGACACCACCCTTATGGCAGAAAGTGAAGAGGAACTAAAAAGCTTCTTGTTGAAAGTGAAAGAGGAGAGTGAAAAAGTTGGCTTAAAGCTCAACATTCAGAAAACAAAGATCATGGCACCTGGTCCCATCACTTCATGGCAAATAGATGAGGAATCAGTGGAAACAGTGGCAGACTTTATTTTTTGGGGCTCCAAAATCACTGCAGATGGTGATTGTAGCCATGAAATTAAAAGACGTTTACTCCTTGGAAGGAAAGTTATGACCAACCTAGATAGCATATTGAAAAGCAGAGACATTACTTTGCCAACAAAGGTCCATCTAGTCAAGGCTATGGTTTTTCCAGGAGTCATGTATGGATATGACGGTTGGACTGAATAAAGCTAACCTTGAAGAATTGATGCTTTTGAACTGTGATGTTAAAGAAGATTCTTGAGAGTCCCTTGGACTGCAAGGAGATCCAACCAGTCCATTCTGAAGGAGATCAGCCCTGGGTGTTCTTTGGAAGGACTGATGCTAAAGCTGAAACTCCAGTACTTTGGCCACCTCATGCGAAGAGTTGACTTATTGGAAAAGACTCTGATGCTGGGAGGGATTGGGGGCAGGAGGAGAAGGGGACGACAAGGGATGAGATGGCTGGATGGCATCACTGACTCGATGGACTGAGTTTGAGTGAACTCTGGGAGTTGGTGATGGACAGGGAGGCCAGGCGTGCTGCAATTCATGGGGTCACACAGAGTTGGACATCACTGAGCTACTGAACTGAAATGATGTAAGTTCTGGCAGCTCTATAGTGGGGTTAATGGCAACCTCCTCCAAGAGGATTTATGCCTTACCCGCACCCAGATCCCCTGTCCCTGCGGCAGACCACTGCCGGCCCATAGTCCACAAGAGATGCTCAAACACAGTTCTGTCTCAGTCTCTGTGGGGTCACTGGGTCCCGATGCACACAAGGTTAGTTTGAGCCCTCTGAGCATCTCTGGCAGGAACAGGGTTTGATTCTAAATGCGAATTTGCCCCTCCTACCATCTTGCTGGGGCTTCTCCTTTGCCCTTGGATGTGGGGTATCTCCTCACAGTCCCTCCAGTGCCTACCATCTTACTGGGGTTTTTCTGACCTTGGATATAGGGTATCTCTTCATGGCTGCTCCAGTGACGCACAGGTTCCAAATAGGAAAATGAGTACGTCAAGGTTGTATATTGTCACCCTGCTCACTTAATTTATATGCAGAGTACATCATGAGAAACGCTGGGCTGGATAAATCACAAGCTGGAATCAAGATTGCTGGAAGAAATATCAATAACCTCAGATATACAGATGACACCATCCTTAGGGCAGAAAGTGAACAGGAACTAAATAGTCTCTTGATGAAAGTGAAAGAGGAGAGTTAAAAAGTAGGCTTAAAACTCAACATTTAGAAAACTAAGATCATGGCATCTGGTCCCATCACTTCATGGGAAATAGATGGGGAAACAGTGTCAGATTTTATTTTCTTGGGCTCCAAAATCACTGCAGATGGTGACTGCAGCCTTGAAATTAAAAGACGCTTGCTCCTGGAAGAAAAGCCAAGACCAAAGTAGACAGCATATTAAAAAGCAGAGACATTACTTTGCCGAAGAAGGTCCGTCTAGTCAAAGCTATGGTTTTTCCAGTAGTCACGTATGGATGTGGGAGATAGACCATAAAGAGTCCCTTGGACTGCAAGGAGATCAAACCAGTCAATCCGAAAGGAAGGCAATCTGAATATTCATTGGAAGGACAGATGCTGAAGCTGAAAATGCAAATCTTTGGTCACCTGATGAGAAGAACTGACTCATTTGTAAAGACCCTGAATATGGAAAGATTAAAGGCAGGAAGTTGGTGATGGACAGGGAGGCCTGGCGTGCTGCAATTCATGGGGTCGCAGAGTCGGACACGACTGAACCACTGAACTGAACTGAACTGAAAGGCAGCAAGAGAAGGGGACAACAGAGGATGAGATCGTTGGATGGCATCCCCAACTCGAGGGACATGAGTTTCAGCAAACTCTGGGAGGTGGTGATGGACAGGGAGGCCTGGTGTGCTGCAGTCCACGCCTTCAGAAAGAGTCAGACACAATGGAGCAACTGAAGTGAACTGAACTGACCTCAGTTACTTAGTTCATGCTTTTTCATTTCATTCTTTTTGACTAAATTTCTTAGGTCTTAACATATTTACCTGCTAGACCTAAACTTTGATAGGGTTTGATTCCAGCATCAGGAAGATCTCCTGGAGGAAGAAATGGCCACTGACTTCAGTACTCTTGCCTGAAAAACCTATGGACAGAGGAAACTTGTGGGCTACAGTCCAAAGGATTTTAGAGTCTGACATGACCAAGCACGGACTCACAATGCCATTTTAGTGCCTAATTTGTATCCTTCGGGGGAACAATTTATCTTTCTACTGTTTATTAGGCTTTTTTTAGTTTCAAAACAGATACAGGTGCTGGTTTAACAATGTGTGGTATTTGTTTTAATGATTCAAAACTATCTCATAGAACTGGAAGACTAGGTATAAATCTAGTTCTTAGGAAACATTTGGGAATAGGAAGGGAAGTTATTATGCCTTTCTTTGTGTCTTCTTCAATTTTCTCTCTCCCAGAGATAAGCTTATTCTTATTTTCTTGACCACATAATATAGAAAAACAAACAAAACACTGATGAACAGCACATGCAATTAAACAACAAACAAACAAAAAGCAAAGCATCCATGGCTTCTGATGAATACTGAGCTGACCTGTTGCACCCCACAGAGGACTTTTCTTTCTAGGTCCCAATTTTAAATTCGAACACTTCAGCTGCGAATAGCTTGGGCTAAGAGATCATCTTGAGGGAACGGAATCAGATGGTCCCGCCTGGCTTCATGAGAAAAACAAGGTACATTTTCCAAAACAGCTGCCCAGACTAACCCCTGCCATCCTGTGGTAAAAAAGGGAAAGAAAGTGAAGGTGAAGTATTAGTTGCTCAGTCGTGTCTGACTCTTTGCGACTCTGTGGACTATAGCCTACTAAGCTCCTCTGTCCATGGGATTTTTCAGGTACAAATACTGGAGCGGGTTGCTATTTTCTCCTCCAGGGGATCTTCCCGATACAGGGATCAAGCCCAGATCTCCCACATTGCAGGCAGATTCTTTACCATCTGAGCCATCAGGGACTCAAAAGCAGCCTGCAAATGAGGGTGACATGGAGAGACAGGGCCAAGTGACTTTCCCTGAAGTATAAATAGTGTATTTGAAGCTCCAAAATGATTTACTTAGACAGACCAATGAATTAAAAAAGAGTCTTGCTGTGCCCCTTACATACATTCAGTACTGGAATGCTGCACAATGGATCAACCATTTACACTGATTCCTTTGAGAAGCCTCAGAATAACAGCCACCTCTGTATTGATCTTATTGTGTTCTGCTCCCTTTCTGCTGACTCCACAGTTGATTAACAAAGGATCACTGCCAAGCAGCCTACGTGGTGACCAATGGGAGAGCCCCCAGGATGAGGGACATACCATGTTGGATTATGGTGGCCAAGACATCAAGGCATTTCTTTCTCAGTGAATTTGAATGAAATCACTGGTCCTGACATTAGAGTCAGTTCAGGTGTAGCCGGCTCTGTGGAAGCCTCTGTGTACTGAATAGGAAGAGGCATTTTCTGTCAGAGCCCAGACAATACTTGTTTCTGCAGAAATGATCAGTACCAGCTACAGCTGGACCAACAGAACCACGGGTTATGAGGAACAGTTAGAAGTGATATTTTAGGTCTGAAATGGCTTCTAAGACCACTTTCTATTTTCCCAAGCTTTCCTATATATTTTAAAAATAAACCCTGATCATCTGAGCATAACCAAATGTGATTCTGTGCCTTGGAACTTAAAAGAGCCTAAGTGACACACTTCTCAAGACACAGAAATACTGACAGTGAGTGAAACAGGAACAACGTGGAGATTAACAGGAAATAACTTTGAAGTGGGTTTTATTAGTAGCAGTAATGAAAAAAAGTGGTAGTAATAACAAAGGCAATAATACTAGCTACTTTTTATTGAGTGCTATGTTCCCATGGAAAGCAGTTCACAGTTATTATCTTAAACTAAACAGCACAATGGTCCTATGAGGTAGGTTTAACTGCTCTTCTCATTTACAAATGATGAATCTGAGATATAGAGAGGCTAAGTGTTCCAAGATCCCATAGCCAGAAAATGATAAAGCCAAAAATGTGACTATGAAATCTGGGTTCTTAACCACTTGGCTGAACTACTTCTCCTGTGGGATTTAAGAAATACATATATAGTATTGAGAACAGATTGTAATTTCTTTTTGAGAAACCGAGTAAAATATAAAGACACTCACATAGAGGACTCCCAGTAGCAAATATGTGGTTACCTTTCCACATAGTTTCTGAAATATTTGTCCTTAGATACTAATCCCAAAGTATTTCGACATCTGGCTCAAATTATGCATTTTGCTTTATCTATAAAACTGCAAAACGTTATGTCATTAGCACCAAGCAAACATGTGTTCTTCATTATGTTTTATTCTATTCATATTGAAATAGTTATTGAAATAACATGACACAGTTTCTCTGTTCTCTTTATTTGTACTATTTTAGGAGCAAATAAAATGTTTAATTGTTAGCATAAAGAGGCATATTGAAAACTTGGGGAATCTTATCCTCTTATTTTGTTTTTGCAAATTATCAGCTATGATAAAATATTAAAATGTTGTCGCCCAGATTTTATTAAAAATAACTCCCACTCTAATAAAATGGTACTTTCAAGTGTAACAGTTATTAAGAGAAGTTGAAGGGTTTTTTAAAGAATAGCTTGTCTTTATTCACCATTTTAGGATTGCTTCCTTTTTTTCTAAATGAAAATTTCTCTTTTTGACGTATTTGATGCTTTATTCTGACGTCCACCTCTTTGACTGCTCCTCGAACTCATTCTACCTTAACATAACTGTCTTTTAAAACACAGTGAGTTTTACTATCGTTTTTGATATTTTACATTCACCCAGGAAAACAATGTGCTGCTTACCGTGGTTTCAAATATTGCATGTAGTTCCAAGGAGTCTGTGTCTTAGACTCATGCTTCCTAGGTTCACATCTCTCTCCAGTTACTAGATTGTGACCTTGGGTGGGAAATCTAGTATCTTCTCAGTTTTTTTATCTGTAAGATTTGGAAAGTCATAACCCCTTCCCATTGGGGTACTGAGAGGATTAAAATGAGATAATTTGAGATAATAAATACATGGCACATTGGAAGTATTTACTCAAGTAACATGGCTGTTTATTTCAGCCCTGTCCTCTCAATCATACTCCAATTCTGTATTCCTCCCACTTTCCAGATACAATAATTTGTAGTTAATAATATAGACAATGATTAGAAGTTGATACAATTTAAGAAGAGTAGTGGAATGATATTTTGAGTCTGGAGGCAAGACTGACTAGATGGTTGCCATGGTTATGTAGGAATAGGATGAGGGAGGGTCTGCACTAAGAAATGGTAGTAGGCATGGATAGAATGATCTTTTGGAAATGGTTCTGATATGACTTTAAGACTGATTGCATGTGTAGGACAAGGAGAAAATAAATAAAAGGGATTATTTCCAGTGATTGAAATACTAATGAATCGTTTGACAACCCCTTAATACTGAGAATAGACATTATTAGAGTGACATGAGGGTGACAGTGAAAGGGGGTATTGAATTCAGTTCTGGACATTGTAAGGGTGACCTTTCTGTTAGACATTCAGTTAGAACTGTTCAATATGTGTGGGTGTGTGTATGACTAGTATATATATAGAGACACATATATATATATGTTGGAGAAGGCGATGGCACCCTACTCCAGTACTCTTGCCTGGAAAATCCCATGGACGGAGGAGCCTGGTGGGCTGCAGTCCATGGGATCGCGAGGAGTCAGATACGACTGAGCGACTTCACTTTCCCTTTTCACTTTCATGCATTGGAGAAGGAAATGGCAACCCACTCCAGTGTTCTTGCCTGGAGAATCCCAGGGACGGGGGAGCCTGGTGGGCTGCTGTCTATGTGGTCGCATAGAGTCGGACACGACTGAAGTGACTTAGCAGCAGCAGCATATATATATGTATATACATACACATACACACAGACACACATTTCTAAAGCTCTTTCAATTATGATAAATACATATAATCTTATTGTTTATCAGTTCATGGATATGCATAATATCACTTAAGGAGAACTTGAAGACTGTGAAGAAAATTGGACCAAGAAAGAAATACAATGCAATACCAACTAAAAATAATATATGAAAGAAGAGCCCAGAAAGCTAATTGAGAAAGACTGTCCAGAATCTGTTCAGAAGAAAACTCTTGAGATACTGTTTCATGAGACACGAGTTCAAGGTAGTTCAAATGCCTTCTGAAATGAAGGCATTTAAGAACTGGAATGTAAAGCAGTCTAACAGCCCTATATGTCGTTGAAAGGAGAAGATCCAAACTAGAATGTGTGCCTGAGATTTGGCAACTTGAGGACACCCTAAATTTTCTGAGAATATTTTCCACTTGACTAGTTGAATTGGAAGCCATATACACTGCAGTGAGTCAAAAATCAAAAACAAAAAAACAAATGAGAATGGAAATATGAAATAGAAAGAGGAAAATCCAGTGTTTAAAACCTTGGCTGTGAAGGGAAAAGATGTAGCTACAGCAGACTACAGGTATACAAAGATCAGATAGAAACACCCTATGTGTTTGTTTATTGGAGATGATGAAAGGTGGAAATGTTTACTTTTGGAAAGGAAGGCAGTAATAGAGTCATAAATTTGGAGCCACAGATGAGTTAGAGAATGACCTATGAATCAACTATGAAGCTATCAGGGCTTCCCTGATAGCTCAGTTGGTAAATAATCTGCCTGCAATGCAGGAGACCCCGGTTCAATTCCTGGGTCAGGAAGATCCACTGGCAAAGGGATAGGCTACCCACTCCAGTATCCTTGGGCTTCCCTGATAGCTTGGTTGGTAAAGAATCTGCCTGCAATGCAGGAGACCCTGGTTTGATCCCTGGGTTGGGAAGATCTCCTGGAGAAGGGAAAGGCTACCCACTCCAGTATTCCTGGAGAAGTCCATGGTGTGTATAGTCCATGGGGTCACAAAGAGTTGGACAGGACTGATTGACTTTCACTTTCACTTATGAATCAATAGCCAGGATAACAGAGTAGATGGAAAGGATCTCCTCATCCAAAAAGCCAAGTATTAGATTTGAGAACGATGTGACATCCCGGCAAATGAAAGAGGGTAGAATGTAACACCTGATGCAAACACAGACAAGTGTATAGGCTGAGACAGAAGGAGCGTGGAGCAAAGACCTTTATTCTGATAAACCACGACTATCACCGCCACCGTGACCACCCCTCCAACTACTATCACCAGCACCACTAGTACTGATACCAACACTCCTCCTCCTTTCCTGCCCTTTTCTCTCCATCATCTTGTTCCTATTCTTCTTGGTCTCCCCTACCCCTTTTTCCTATTCTTTTCCCTCTTCTCCTCCTTTTCCTCCTCCTTCTTTTTCTTCTTTTGCTACTCTTTTTGAGTAAAAGGAGAATCCACGGAGTGAAACAACAACAGGTACGCAGATGATACCATTCTAATGCTTCCATTTCATTGCTCTCTTCCTCCTTCTGAGTTCATGTGGTCATGCCTGCTTAGAAGAACCAGACCTGCATAGAAATTCACTTGAAAAGGGATCTGAAAATATTATTTTTCTATCTAAATTACTCATTTATTTTTGGTTCAACAGCTTTTGCATTATAGGAAATTTCACTGGGGCATAAGCCTTTCTGTGGCCAAATTGAGCTAATAGGTTTTGTTTATTTTGTTGTTGTGCAGTTGCTAAGTAGCGTCCAAAGAGAGCAGTGAAATGGCACCAAGTGTATTCAGGGATGCTGGGTCTTTTTGAAAGCATATGGGCAGTGGCTTCAGGGGTTGATGCTTTGTGTTTAGGCCTAGTGGAAATCCTAGTACACGATTCCTAGTGCCTGACTGCCTAGTGCTATACTGAGTCATGTTGGAGCTTTCATTAGAAGATTAGTTTTTCTTAGCTTCCATTGTTGCTAGACTTTTTGGAGATTCTTCCAATTCACTAACAAGCCTCTTTCTACCTAAAGTAAGCTGGAGGAAGATAAGTAAAACACAGATGCTAATAATGAAAATGGAATGTATTTAGGCTAAAAACTACACGTGGGTAAAAGGAGAATCCCATATTGGTCCCTAGGGCCATGGGGATGGAGTGGAGGAAGGCCAAAATCTAGAAGAAAGAGGATGTGAAAGAAGAGAAAGAAAAGGCTGAAAGCAGTGATGGAGCATGAATGTGTTGTAACAGAAATATCAATGAAAAATTTCCAGATATTTAATATTAATTTATGCTGATGATAAAAGCAGGCTGGCTTTAAATTTGAGGCTACACACTATTTGAGTTTAGATGGAGCATCCAGAAACCAACCAGGTCACTTCTGTTCTGCATTACCTCCTGTGCTGTCAAATGTCTAAGTACCTTACCGAGCTCACTACTATGCTGTCTCAGTGACCCAGGACTATGCAACGATCCTTACTTTTGTTTGAACAAGAGCAGTTCAGTTCAGTTCAGTTCAGTTGCTCAGTCATGTCCGACTCTTTGCAACCCCATGAATCGCAGCACACCAGTCCTCCCTGTCCATCACCATCTCCCAGAGTTCACTCAGACTCACGTCCATCGAGTCAGTGATGCCATCCAGCCATCTCATCCTCTGTCGTCCCCTTCTCCTCCTGCCCCCAATCCCTCCCAGCATCAGACTCTTTTCCAATGAGTCAACTCTTCACATGAGGTGGCCAAAGTACTGGAGCTTCAGCTTTAGCATCATTCCTTCCAAAGAAATACCAGGGTTGATCTCCTTCAGAATGGACTGGTTGGATCTCCTTTCAGTCCAAGGGACTCTCAAGAGTCTTCTCCAACACCACAGTTCAAAAGCATCAATTCTTTGGCGCTCAGCCTTCTTCACAGTCCAACTCTCACATCCATACATGACCACAGGAAAAATCATAGCCTTGACTAGATGGACCTTAGTCGGCAAAGTAATGTCTCTGCTTTTGAATAGGTTATCTAGGTTGGTCATAACTTTTCTTCCAAGGAGTAAGTGTCTTTTAATTTCAAGGCTGCAGTCACCATCTGAAGTGATTTTGGAGCCCCCCAAAATAAAGTCTGCCACTGTTTCCACTGTTTCCACTGTTTCCCCATCTATTTGCCATGAAGTGATGGGACCAGATGCCATGATCTTCGTTTTCTGAATGTTGAGCTTGAAGCCAACTTTTTCACTCTCCTCTTTCACTTTCATCAAGAGGCTTTTTAGTTCCTCTTCACTTTCTGCCATAAGGGTGGTGTCATCTGCATATCTGAGGTTATTGATATTTCTCCCAGCAATCTTGATTCCAGCTTGTGTTTCAGTTCATTTCAAGTATAGCCAAATCTTCTTCCTAAATACTGTATCCCCTAAGTTTTACCATTTGATAATTATTCTCAAACAGATATCTTTGAGACTAATCTGTAGATTCACATCTCATCATGTTAGAGGAATAGTCTGCCTTCATTATGCATGCCATCCTATGCTAGTATCATTCTGTCTCTAGCAGGACTTTCTTCTTCCCCTCCAGCAATTTTGAATGTCTTTCCTTCATAGAACTGCCTCTTCATATTCTCCTGGAAGTATTTCAGGATTACTCCAGCAGGAAATTTCTAAAATTATTGACCTGCAGTGTAGCACCTACTGTCTGATTCACTTTTTTCTTAATTTATAAACATAGGTTGCTTTTTCTTTTTTTTTTTTTCCCCCACTGTTTCATTTTTTGATATATCACCTCATCAGTTAGATCTTAAGCTCTTGAAGGGCAGGCATAAACAATATTTTGATTTTCTTTGATGCAACAGCTTCATAAATAACAAATGAAATGCAATATCAATGACAAAACAGCCCATGTACATGGAACTCATCATGACTGCTATAAACCCATAGGCCAGAAGCATGCTACGTTTTTGACAACTGTATTGCCAAAGAAATACCAAACCTTTTTCTCAATGAGGTATAAG
Organism: Oryx dammah; assembly: GCF_014754425.2. Lineage (NCBI taxonomy): Eukaryota > Metazoa > Chordata > Mammalia > Artiodactyla > Bovidae > Oryx > Oryx dammah. The sequence goes on along the minus strand of NW_024070186.1, from coordinate 131,388,321 downwards.
AGTTTGGTTCACAAAGCAATCTCTAGGGATTTAAAATTGCCTAGAGGTGGGATGAGAGGGCATGCGGTATAGGTGAGTATGCTATACAGCCCCCAAGAAGGTTCAGTGCCCACCTCAGATACGGCCAGGAGATATCAGACAAAGAAGATTCTTCCAGGAATCAAAGCCAGGCCCTCAGAGGAAAATGAATAGAGGGTAGCACCTGCAATAAGTGCATCAGGGCCTATCCCATTGGCTAATCATAGAATTTATTCCACTGCCAGGGCTAGACCTCAAAGCTATTCCTATTAGGTAGCATAAGATTTTCATGCATTTCTCATTCTCCTCTTATTGTATTTTAGTCTACAGGTCACAGGAGCCACAATGAAAAATGATATATGCAGATCTTGATTTAGCTCAAAGATCCTGGGACTTTAGCTCTATGTGGAAACTCTCTGAGACACTGGGATTGTTTCCTATGAGGGAGGGTTCTGCTTCTTCCATATATGAAGGAAAAGGTGCACCATGATGTTTGGGTGGGCAACAACTCAGCTGGTTGCCTGCCCAATATTCATTCTCTTTTTCTTGCCAACAGAATCCTGGGCATTGTGCCCAGATGAAGATAGAGATAAGGGAGCAAGTTGAGATTTAAACAGATGTTGTGTGAAGATTCAAGGTAAGTTTTCTTTCCTCCCTCTGTGCGTCTTCCTTTCTGATGTCTCAAATAAGAATATGATAGTGCGTCAGGAGCTCCCAAAACACTTTCAGAGTTGTTGATTTGCTAAAAAGATTTATAGAACCCAGAAATTCTTGTTTTTGCAGTTTATTAAAGCAAAATTATACAACATAAAGTCACAAAGGGAAAAGATGCATGGGGCAAAATCTGGAGGAAACAAGTCTCAAGCTTCCAAAATTCTGCTCCCAGTGGAGTTGAAAAGGATGTACGAATTACTCTAGCAACTGTGTGTGAAAACACAAGCAGCATGTTTTCTATCAGGGAAGCTTACCTGTGCCTCAACCTAGGTGTCCAGGTTTTCAGGGGGATCAGTCGCAAAAAACATAAAACAGTGCCTGCAGGATTGACCACAGTCTCTCCAGAGCCCCAAAGGAAGGCAGGTATTCACCATATTCTCTTTTGTACAACTTATCTAACAAAAACTGATATAGTGTGGTGAAAGACCCCAAGCCTACAAAACACTCTTTTCAGAGCATTCAAAGACTTCAGTTCCTAGGAGTGGTCAAGGGCTAATATGGTCACAAAGACAGACCCACTACTGGGAATACACAAAGGTTGAGCAACTCAAGCCTGCTGAGTTAACTCTTTCCTGTGCAGATGGCTGGTACACTAACAACCATCTTGTGATTTGGGGAGTAGAACCTAGGGCTAACTTAGATGTCTTTGTGGATCCACTAATCCAATCCTAGCCTGCTTAGCTCTTCACTTCTTTGTGTGTGTATGTGTGTGTTATCTGAGAGAGGGGAAAGAGAGAGAGAGAAATCTACCATATACATGAAAGCTATTGTTTATACTCATCTTATTGACTGAATCCAATTAACTGACACTAAAATGAATGCTCATAGTATTTTATTTCCTTTGTTTAAAAATTCCTAGTGCAAAATATTCTTTGAATGAGGTTTTATTTATTGGTAGTTATCACTAAGTTATAAATTAATGACACATTTGAATTTTCTAGAAAGCATTCTATCAGTACAATCTTTTAGGACTCATGACTACTTGCTTTAAGTTGTAAGAGGATAGAACAAAGATCAAGAGTTACTCTATGAGAAATTGTGAAAAGCTCACATTTTCAAATTTGCTTTAAGGACCAAGGCTGGCTAGTGATGACTTCATGTAAAAGAGAATAAAAATAATGATGTTTATATGATCCTGAATGCTCAGTCATTATAATCCATTCTCTTTTTCTCTCTCCTTCTTTATTACACACCACAAGTTCTTAGGTTCTGCTTTACTTAGGGAAGTTTGATGACTACAGTGATGATTTGTCTGTGTCATTTTCTCATTAATATCATTTAATTTTAGGCAACTATAAGATTCAGTCTCCAGTGAATTGTCCATATCTGGCTCGTTTTCCCTTAGACTCTACTCTGTAAGAGGATCATTTTGAGTATGAGCTCAAATGACATTGGAAATAGCTCAGGAAAAAAAGGGATTTATGGATTTAAATTTCCTTGGTGAGCAAGGTTGATAGGGTCCATTCAGAGGGTGCAAGCTATTTTAAATAATTTTTCAAAAAGAAGTTTATAAGTAAATACAATAAATAAATAATAAATAAAATGGTTGTTATACCCAATAACCGCAGTTCATAACATGCATCAATTTAAATATATTAACTTCTACTCTTAAATATGTATTTTAAATATTTGTAGAGTTTTTCTTTCTGAATTGCTCTTCTGATTTTGATCATCTTATCTAATTTTCTTTAGACCAAATGTACTTCGTTGAGCATAATTAAGTCTGATTTTAGAGAAAGGACAACAAAATTTCCAGAAAATGATGGAAAAGTGAAAACAGCAACCTTATATTGTCTATTAGTTGAATGTTATCCATAAATTAGTTAGAAGACAATTAATTAGCTTCTATTTTGAAGCTCTACTGCCATGCCATAGAAAGATTATCTCTAAATCTAAGAAATATTTCATTATTGCACCTAAAATCTTAAATAACAATAAATATTTTCTGCATCTAAAAATGGAAAGATCCCAAATATATAAACTAACAATAATGTTTTTAAAAAAACAAATAAGGAGAGATTAGAAAATAAAAGGTTCTCAGTGAATATTTTTAGATAAATGGAATACCAGGTGGTTGAGACATAGTAACTCTCAGACTGGCTATAACTCGCCTATAACTCTGGTAATTTTTTCCAAGCTAGTTATTAATTCTGGGTGAATGTGGCAACCAGAATATAGCTTATTAAACTTCAGAAAAGCACACTCAGTTTTTCACATTGCTCCACAGACTGTGGACATTGACTTTCTGAAAGAAAATTAAGTAAAATCATGTCACTGCTTCTCTGAACTGGTAACAAATAACTATTTTATCTTCCAAGTGTCCTTCTAAATGTTCATTCCACTCATAATACAGTTTTCATCTTTTTACTTATTCTTTCTTTTAAATAAATGTGCTTAGTTTAACCATGCTCTAAAAATGAGTTATCCATGCTTCAAAAATGTAAAACCTGTATTTGAACTACATGTGTTCAACTATAACATTCAAAGAAAGTTTTGTGCAGAATGCATACCTCACTTTGTGGAGAACTCAATAGAAGTTGAAAATGAATGGAATAAAATGAACTGCAAAATATGACTTTTAGTCCTGAAATGGCCTGGTTCCTCAGAAGATGTAAAGGTCAAATTATAAAGTCATGCCAATACATTTTGTATAGTATATGAGGGTACTGCATTTAGAGAAGCTAATTTGTGTGAAAAAACTTGTGACAAGAACAGAGATTGGCACAAAAATCAATACTTTCATGCGACAGGCACTGCAATTAATAATACAGATAAAGAACTGAGTGAATTTAGTCCGATTTTATTAGGAAGTCAAACTAATATCCTGTCTTATCGTCTAAGAACAGCATGCCCAGGAAAATGCAGAAAATTATGAGCTATATTTTACATTATTTTAGTGCCAAATCAGGCTCAAAAATAACAATTGAAAGATGTTTCTAACCTTCACTTTTATATGTCAAGCACAATGCTTACACGGATCTGTAAATTGGCTAGATTTTACATGGTGTGAGCATAATCGGGCCATAATGTGCATACTGAGGACTCACTCAGCATGTATATCACACTCTATCACCCAAACCCAACAACAGCTTTTTCCTCTGGGACAAGATTTATTTTCATACTACATTTCACAAATAAGGAAACTGAGGCATAAAATGATTAACCTATCTGGTGTAGGTCACAAGGAAAATCTGTGTCAGATGTCAAATGATGACTCAGTGGCTGGAAGCAGGATTCAAGACCATCGAGTCTTTAATCTCCCGAATTTTTATTTCTTGTGTCATGTCACCATGGATATAGTTGCGGATATACATAGGCTAAGGGATATTTTGTCAGGATGATTTTTCCCATTTTCTCAAAGAGTTGCAGCTCTGAGAAACTAACTTAGGTCCCAAGAATAGCATCTTGAGGGCCTGGGGACATATGGGTATGTACACAAATATTTCATGTGCATTTTTCAAAGCTAAAGGAAATTAAGTGTGTGAAAAAGAAAGCTTACCTGTAAACCTAGGGGATAAACTTCGTGTGGATATGCAGTCATTATGACCTTGTCAGTGGCCCTCCAAGAAACTGGAATATCTAATTAGCCATAAATATAACCACTGTATGTTCTGAATTGTCTAGACCAATCAATTTAAAATAGTTATATTCTTTTAAAAAGATTGTTTATCACATATACAAACATGTGATTTATTAACATGTAAATGCCTTTTTGAGATATTCCATTTACATAAATGCATAAATATTGAAAATGTATTTGACAGTTGTTATGGCTAAATTGTAAGTTTATTATCAGTGGAGAGGGCTGAAGTCAGGGAAATTATATATTGTATTTTTTAAGCTCCCATATATATTTTAAGTGCTTTGAGTAAAATCAGGACAGCTTCGGAGAGAAAATATAGCCACATGAAAGGCAATTTAAAGAGGATATGGGTGGTAATAAGAAAGAATTGCCTTGGTGATTCTTTTGCAAGATATTGTGTGATAATTTTATTTAGCATCTGCTGCCTCTTAAAATATGATATGATGGCAGAAATAATGGGCCCCATACATTCCAAGAAAAAGATATTCAACTACAATATGTTACCAAAAATGGTCTGTCCTGAATTTGAAAACCAGTTTAGGGACATTGTCTTTCATATATTACTGATATTGAAATTTTAAAAATATTCATGTTCTAAAATTTACATATGTATATAATTTTCTAAAAATAATCTGTACATAGATAAATATGAATAAACATTATTAACAGTATTGATATTTTGGTACATTTGCATATTTGAATATATGTGTATATACATACACACAGAATCTTATTTTAGTTGTCATTTGCTGTTTGTTGTTTACTCGTTAAGTCGTGCTGACTGCAACCCCTTGGACTGCAGCACTCCAGCCTTCCCTGTCCTTCACTATCTCCCAGAGTTTGTTCAAATTCATGTCCATTGAGTCGGTGATGCCATGTAACTATCTCATCCTATATCACCCCCTTCTCCTCTTGCCCTCAAACTTTTCCCACACTGGGATCTTTTCCAGTGAGTCAGCTCTTCACATCATTTGGCTGTAGTATTGGAGCTTCAGCATCAGTCCTTCCAATGAATATTCAGAGTTCCTTTCCTTCAGGATTGACTCATTTGATCCCTTTGCAGTCCAAGGAGCTCTTAAGAGTCTTCTCCAGCACCACAATTCAAAAACATCAATTTTTCAGTGCTCAGCCTTCTTTATAGACCAGCTCTCAAACCATAGCTTTGACAATACAGAGTTTTGTCAGTAAAGTGACATCTCTGCTTTTTAATACTCTGTCTAGGTTTGTTGTAGCTTTTCTTCCAAGGAGCAAGCGTCTTCTAATTTCATGGCTGCAGACACTGTTCGCAGTGATTTTGGAGCCCAAGAAGATAAAATCTGTCACAGTTTCTACTTTGTTTGGCTTTGGTATCACTGTAATCTTGGCTTTAGAAAGTGAGTTTGGAAGTATTCCTTCCTTTTTAATTTTTTGGAAGAGTTTCACAGTTAGTGGCATTAATATTACTGTAAATGTTTTTTTAGAATTCACCAAGGTAGCAACATGATCCTATTCTTTTCTTTGTTGGGAGATTTTTGGTTACTGAGTTAATCTTCTTATTAGTTATAGGTCTTTTTGCCTTTTCATACTATTGGATGGTGAAAATAAAGTCCGATGATGTAAAGAACATTATTGCATAGGAACCTGTAATTTTGGATCTCTGAATCAAGGTAAACTAAACATGGTCAAGCTGGAAATGGCAAGATTGAATGTTGACATCAGACTCTCCCCTAGACTGCATAATTTCTGTTGAGAAATACTCTGATAGCCTTAAGAGTCTCCTTGGTTTCTTGTTTGTTTCCTTTCTGCTTTCATCTTTTTGGTCTTTTTTTATTTTTGACACTGCTATTATCATGTGTCTTCCAGAAGTTTTCTTTGGGTTGAATCTGAATGGAATATATGAGTTTCATGTACTTGGATGTCCATATCTCTTCTCAGAGTTGGAATGTATTCAGCCATATTTCATTATATACATTTTCTTTCTTCCCTTTATCTCTCTTCTGTGACTTGAAAAATGTGAATATTGTTTCATCCATTGATGTTCCACAATTTACACAAGCTTTCTTCACCTTTTTCAAAATTTTTTTCTTTTTCTCTGCTGACTACCTAATTTCATCTTTGAATTCTCTGATTCTTTCTTTTGCTTAATCAGATCTGCTTATAGCATGAATCCTCCTACACTGTTGGTGGGAATGCAAACTAGTACAGCCACTATGGAGAACAGTGTGGAGATTCCTTAAAAAATTGCAAATAGAACTGCCTTATGACCCAGCAATCCCACTGCTGGGCATACACACGGAGGAAACCAGAATTGAAAGAGACACATGTACCCCAATGTTCATCACAGCACTGTTTATAATAGCCAGGACATGGAAACAACCTAGATGTCCATCAGCAGATGAATGGATAAGAAAGCTGTGGTACATATACACAATGGAGTATTACTCAGCCATTAAAAAGAATACATTTGAATCAGTTCTGCTGAGATGGATGAAACTGGAGCCGATTATACAGAGTGAAGTAAGCCAGAAAGAAAAACACCAATACAGTATACTAACACATATATATGGAATTTAGAAAGATGGCAATGATGACCCTGTATGCAGGACAGCAAAAAAGACACAGGTGTATAGCGGACTTTTGGACTCAGTGGGAGAGGGAGAGGGTGAGATGATTTGGGAGAATGGCATTGAAACATGTATAATATCATGTAAGAATCGAATTACCAGTCTATGTCTGATGCAGGATATGGCACGCTTGGGGCTGGTATGCAGGGATGACCCAGAGAGATGTTGTGGGGAGGGGGGTGGGAGGGGGGTTCATGTTTGGGAACGCATGTACACCCATGGTGGATTCATGTCAATGTATGGCAAAACCAATACAGAATTGTAAAGTAAAATAAAAAATAAATTAAAAAACAAACAAACAACAACAACAACAAAAAACAAAAGCAGAGACATTACTTTGCCAACAAAGGTCCGTCTACTCAAGGCTATGTTTTTTCCTGTAGTCATGTATAGATGTGAGAGTTGAACTGTGAAGAAGGCTGAGCACCAAAGAATTGATGCTTTTGAACTGTGGTGTTGGAGAAGACTCTTGAGAGTCCCTTGGACTGCAAGGCGATCCAACCAGTTCATTCTAAAGGAGATCAGCCCTGGGATTTCTTTGGAAGGAATAATGCAAAAGCTGAAACTCCAATACCTTGGCCACCTCACGCGAAGAGTTGACTCATTGGAAAAGACTCTGATGCTGGGAGGGATTGGGGGCAGGAGGAGAACGGGATGACAAAGGATGAGATGGCTGGATGGCATCACTGACTCGATGGACGTGAGTCTGAGTGAACTCCGGGAGTTGGTGATGGACAAGGAGGCCTGGCGTGCTGCGATTCATGGGGCTGTAAAGAGTCGGACACGACTGGGTGACTGACCTGAACTGAACTGAACTGTGTTTTTTGGCCACCTGATATGAAGAGTTGAAAAACCCTGATGCTGGGAAAGATTGATGGAAAGAGGAAAAGGGAGCAACAGAGAATGAGATGATTGGATGGCATCACTGACTCGGTGGACTGAGTTTGAGCACATTCAGGGACATGGTGAAGGACAAGGAAGCCTGGCGTGCTGCAGTTCATGGGGTTGCAAAGAGACATGACTTAATGATTGAGCAACACTGGTTTTTTTTTTTTTCTTTAATTATTCATTTTATTCTTCAGCTCCAGAATTTCTGTTTGGTTCTTTTTTTATAACAAATCTCTCTTTTCAACTTCTCATTTTGTTCATATTTTTTTTCCCTGATTTCGTTGTATTGCCTTCCTCAGAATGATTATTTTGCATCTCTGTCCAGTGATGTTTAGGTCTCCATTTCCTTAGAGTTTGCCACTGGAAACTTACTGAGGTTCTCTGATGGTGTCATGTTTTGTTCATTTTTCATGTTTCTTGTAGCCTTGTGTTGATGTTTGTGCATTTGATGAAAAAGTCACCTATTCCAGACTATGGATTTGTTTTTGTGGGGAAAGACTTCACCTGTGGGTGGAAGTGAGGGTGCTAGCTAGGGAATGTATTAGTTGTGGCTCCTGGGGAAGTCCAGCAGCACAGTCTTAGCTTCAGCAGCTGAGGTCTGTGTTGGTGGATGTTTCAGGGACTATCCATGACAAATGCTAAAGGTAGGGAATCACCTCATCTCTTTTTCTCCCATGAAGGGTGTGGCCAAGGAGTTCCTGGCTGGGAGCTTGTGGGCACTCTTGTGGTGGTGATGGCACTGGTATCTGATGTGCAGATGCCTGTGGGGCATCTGTGCAACCAGATTTGAAATCCAAGTGTTTGCAGAGTCACAGTGTCTCTAGGATCTGGGGTACTGGCTGGTCTATAGCAGCACTGATGAAAGAGACGCAAGCACACACCAAGCTGCCAGAATGGAACACAGGCTTGCATGGGGTGAGAACAGCTCAGGGGCCCAGGATACTCACAATACCACAGTGAAGTTGGTTTTGGTGCCTGAGGTGTATATGGAGCAGCCAGAGTGCTGAGTCCAGAGTGTGGGTGTGTGCAGAGCAACCTCAGACCTAAGACCTGAAAAACAGCTGCCCCTGGAGTGGACTTGGAGTGTGGACCCAAGATGTGAACCCACATGGAGCCGCTGCAGCTCTGGGGTGAAGGGCGTGTCCAAGGTTGGCGGGTGCTGTATCCCAGGTCCTCGGGCAACACAATAGCAGCTCTTTCTGGGCCGCAGGACAACAGCATCTGCCCCTCTGGTGACTCTACAGTGACTGTGGCTGTTGGTTACTTCAGTTGCAACAGCTTCCAGTATCTTCTGTGGAGCAGGCCTCTGGGGTTCCTGGTGACAAATACTATGGGGTCCCTGGTGACAAATACTATGGGGTCCTCAGCTATGAAAGTTGTGGGGAGTCCACAGCTGCCATAAGCTCTGTAGAAACTCAGAGGCAAAGGCTGCTGAGTCCTCCATGTTGTGGAGACCACTGTGGCCCCAAATGGCACCCAGCATGTGCTGATAACGTTAGCCTTACCATTCTCCTTCATTCCTAGCTATCACCAGACATTTCCTCTCAGCTGCTTTCCCTAGTGATCTTATGTGTGGCAATTCTCCAGTGTTTCACTCTAAGGTTTTGCTCTAGGTTCTTAATTGGACCCTTGAACTCTCCCAAGGCTATTTTTGTGGTAGATAGCTAACTATTGTCATTTGTTGGAGGGTGAGAAAAGGCTGATATCTCTTACTTTGCCATCTTGCTGGCATCCCAAAGATAAATTGGGGAGAACAAAAGTGGAAGGAGCAATATAGAAAAAAGGGTATAGGAGAAAGGGTCATTATGGGATTATATGAAACCATGTATATGAAAGTTTTGAAAATTGTAAAGCACTATAGAATTTAAAGAATCATTCAATAAAGATAGAGTTTTAAAAATTCCATTTTTAATGACTTCTAGGAACAAATATCAATAATGTGTGAACATTCCTTCCCAATGTTAAAGTACTAACAGACAATTTTATGCCTAAGTTAAATTTCATTTGATTTTATTTAAGCCATCTTGTCTCTGGTGTTATCTTTTCTAAAGGGAGGGAAGGGATTGTCGGTAAATCCCCTAGCAAAATCCATCATGTGTCTTTGGCAATTCTGCTTCCTCTTCGAGAAAGAAAAATCTCCTCTCCTCCTGCCACCCCTCCCACACTCATACTCATATACACATGCAGTTATTCATACAAACATACACACATGCACATTCATTAAGAATAACTCATCCTTGAAACTTCAGTTCAAGCCATTAATTAATCAAATTTTACCTTGGCCAGATCACTGTTCCTGCTTCAGTATAGATAGCTTCTTATTCTCTATTGTCTTATAATGTCCTGATTTTTATCCCTTATGTGATTTGATTTGCCATATACCATTGTATTTATTTTCTTTCTTTCCTTTTCTTTTTTTTAAACTGGCTGCTTTCTCCTTCTGAGCAGGCTCAATGACTCACTTATTACTGTATTCCCAATGCCAAACACATATCTGGAAAATAGCAAAAGAACAAGTGCTGTTTAAATGACTAAGGCTCAGATGGTAAAGAATCCACCTGCAATGCCTGGGTTCGATCCCTGCATTGGGAAGATCTCCTGGAGAAGGCAATGGCAACCCACTTCACTATTCTTGCCTGGAGAATCCCATGGATGGAGGAGCCTGGCAGACTACCACCCATGGTGTTGCATAGAGTCAGACATGACTTAGCGACTAACAAAAATAGAAATGAGTGACTTTTACTTCAATCATAATCTAATGTCTGTTAAGTTCTTTCCTCATGTCATTTATTCATTTAACAAATATTGCTTTAATCCTTACTATTTGCAAAAAGGAATATGAAGAATTACTTAGAATAAAAGAAATCTGACATATCATATTTCATCAAATGACATTTGCTGGCTGTCTCTTTTCCTGGAATCCTTTTTTAAAATGAGAAAAATAAAGAGAAGAACAATTCTCCACCTAGGACATACTAGGCACTGTGAATACTGTTAACAAACTGGATTTCTGTTGTAAACTGAATGTGGTCAATTAAGAGTTCTCTAGGGGTTATGCTAGAGCATTAACGCTTATACTCAAGTAGCTACTGATTATTCCCTAAATATAGAGGGTGTGTCCCTATGGCTTAATTCACACTTTCGATGGACCAGTTTCCAATTAACCAGGGACATTTGAATTCCAATTTTGTGCCTTGTGCTGGCAGTCTTCCCAGATGGGAAGAGATAGTGTACTCATTAAGCAGAGGGTGAGGCTATCTTCCAGATCATTAATAAAATGTACAAAAACACTGGACCTCAGAACTGACCACAGTGGGACCACTCTTAATACATGACCCCAGGTTGTCACATAATCATTGATCATCACCTATAGGCATGAGCTTTCCTGCAGTTATCCACTGATCTCACAAAATATTCCAAATTTCTTGATGAAAAATGGCATATAAATCAGTATCAGAGGACTAATGAAAACCTAGATATATTACATATCTTATTCTTCCCTAGGCATCACTGTCATGGAGAAATTAAATTGTTCCAGGGTGACTAGCTTTCATAAAATCAGAAGTTATGGTCAAATACCTGTCTTTTTCTAGATATTTGCTAATTAGTGGTTATATCTAGTAAGTATAAATAATAGTATCAAAATTAGTCTGACTAAATTCTACTTAGGATAAGTTTTTCTTATATTTCTTCAATTCTATGCTTTTAATCTCTGTTGCAACATGTCCATCCAATCACATTACACTTTCCAAACCACTGATTTCCTCTTCCTGCTTTAAATGATCCCCCTTCCCCAGTATTGTCTTCCTACTTGATCACAAAGAGCACACACCTACTCTCATTGAACTCATTGGATGCGTATCTGTTCCTTTATCTGTCTCTTAATTATCCCCTTTGGAAGGCCTATTATTTTGAGAACAGAAATTTTTCTGCATCCACTGTGCCTGGTAAGAGGACTGGCACAGTATTGACACTTAATCAGTATTTGCATGCTCAGGAAATTTATTCACAGACTTTTCTTTAAGTGTTCCTTCTTTGCCTTTCCCACAGAACAGATTGCATCAGCTATTTATTGTGCTTTCCAGGCATCCATATTGATAGAACAAAGCATTCCTTTCTCCCTATATGTGGCCAGAAAGCAGTCATTCCACCCTCTTCTTTTTGTCAGTTCATATTGACAAAGCTCCTTATTGTGTTCGTTGGGCTTGGCCTGGATTATCGTTGGATGAGTTAATTATGCTTATGGTTATTACACAGGTGAACCCAGAATGTGGAAACAGGCAGCCATGAGTTTCATCACCCTTACTGGCCTGAGGAACCTTCATTTGGCCTGATGGGCTTCATCACCCTTGCTGGCCTGATGGCCTGATCACCCTTGCTGGCCTATGTACTCTGCCTTCCAGCATCTTGGTTGGGTTAGAACTTGCCTGAGCACTGATAATCCAAGAGCCACCATTAAAGAATTTAGGGTGCTTAAAACTCTCATTCCTTTTGAGTGAATGACTTTTATTTTCAGTTATTATTGTTTTTTCCTAAATAAAAACTTATCTGACATCAGCCTTATATCTAAAAAATGAAAAAAAAAAAAAAAAACAAAAAGGGTCTGGGTACAGAGCTACCCAGACCTTCTTTCCTCAGCAGTTCCAGCACCAGGTGTATATTTTCACTCTCTGCCTTGTTGTCTTGTCTTTTGCAAAATATATGGTTATAAGATATAATTCAATCATCTCACAGTTTCACAACCTTCCCTACTCTAGTAATTTAATTTCTACCAGCCACAAGCACAACCATAGAGCTCTTTAAGTTCATGAACACTGCCATTTACAGCTTCTCACATAGGACTTGTTCTAACTGCATCTAAGAATGTCGATCTTAACATTCAGAAAGTGACTCTGGAGATCCCCTTAACTTGAGGAGCATTCCAAGAGGGCTTCAGTTGTCCTTGCTATCAGGATGACTGTAGTGGGTGGAAGAGTTAACAGGTGAGAACTTAACCGTTGGATGCCAGTGAGACCTTTAAAAGGGCTTCTCTGATGGCTCAGTGGTAAAGAATCTGCCTCCAATGCAGGAGATACAGGAGACATGGGTTAGACCCCTGGGTTGGGAAGATCCCCCCTGGAGGAAGGCATAGCAACCCACTCCAGCGTTCTTGCCTAGAGAATCCCATGGACAGAGGAGCCTGGTGGGCTACAGTCCATAGGGTTGTGAAGAGTCAAACGGGATGAAATGACTGAGCATGCACACATTAGGCCTTCAGAACTTTCTTCAGATAATCCTTCTGAATCTTTTCTCCCACTCTAACTCCCATACCTAAAGAATGCAAATTTAACTCCCTGAGATGTAATTCAATTCCACACATCTTTCCTGAGTATCTTTTATTTATTTACTAGATACATTTCTAGAAACGGTGTATATCAGTGAGCAAAACAGGTAAAGCCACCTGCCATGCTGGCATTAACATTCCTGGCTTGACTACTCTCACAGAATGTATTTTGTCTTGTCCTATATATGTTGTTTAGAATTCTGTAAGTTGCTTTTCAACAGACTCTTGGAACCAGATAAATCCGACCATTTTCTAGCTTAAGTAATATCTCTAAGTTACAGTGTCCTCTTCCATGACAGGTACATGTAAACTCATAGGCTTGTGGACAGGTTAACCAAGATAATGTTTAGAATATTTTGGATGGTGCCCGGAGAATAGTAAACATTCTGAAAATATTTATTAACATTGATATTATGTAGAATATTTATTAGTATTGATTAATATTAGCACTGATATAGGGCTTCCCAAGTGGCACTAGTGGTAAAGAACTCACTTGCAAATGCAGGAGACATAAGAGACATAGTATTGATATAGTGGTAATAATATTAATAGTATTATTCTTATAAGTGGGCAATAAATAGCTATTATCAATATTTTTTCATGATAACTCCTCAACAGTAAGCTCTCTAAAGCCAAAGATTCTCTTTCTCCCCTCATTGCTATCCACCCCCACCCAACCCACCTTCCCTTTCTCTCTCTTAGTGAACTTCTTTGTGGATGGCACATCAGCATTCAAAAAAATTTTTTTATTATATTGAATTGAATTAAATGCTACAATTTCATCTTAATAATGTCCAGGTTTTTCTTAGTTCTCAAAAATTTCCAAAATAATCTGTTTTTAATACCTAACAATTCCCTAAAATAAACCTGGAGAACAAATTTTAAGATAGTGTAGATCTAAATGTTGCTTGGTTTAGAAAGGAATTTCAAATTTCATTTTCTTATTAGGAATGTTGAAATTGATTTTCTGATCATAACTGAGATTTATCCCAAATATAGACATCTTATGATACATACAAAAATTTCAGCACTGCTCATTAAAATGGGGTATAAGACATCTTATTGTCTAGACCTATATAGGATCATTGTGCTTAGTTGCTCAGTCATGTCCGACTGTTACCCCATGGATTGTAGCTTGCCAAGCTCCTCTATCCATGGGGATTCTCTAGGCAAGAATACTGGAGTGGGTTGCCATGCCCTCTTCCAGAGAAATCTTCCCAACCCAGGGATTGAACCCAGGTCTCCCATGTTGCAGGCAGATACTTTACTGTCTGAGCCACCAGGAAAGCCAAATAAGGTCATTGAGTTCAGTTCAGTTCAGTCACTCAATCGTGTCCGACTCTTTGCGACCCCATGAATCACAGCACGCCAGGCTTCCCTGTCCATCACCAACTCCGGGAGTTCACTCAAACTCATGTCCATCAAGTCGGTGATGACATCCAGCCATCTCATCCTCTGTCGTCCCCTTTTCCTCCTGCCCCCAATCCCTCCCAGCATCAGAGTCTTTTCCAATGAGTCAACTCTTCACATGAGGTGGCCAAAGTACTGGAGTTTCAGCTTTAGCATCAGTCCTTCAAAAGAAATCCCAGGGCTGATCTCCTTGAGAATGGACTGGTTGGATCTCCTTGCAGTCCAAGGGACTCTCAAGAATCTTCTCCAACACCACAGTTCAAACGCATCTATTCTTCGGCACTCAGCTTTCTTCACAGTCCAACTCTCACATCCATACATGACCACTGGCAAAAGCATAGCTTTGACTAGACGGAACTTTGTTGGCAAAGTAATGTCTCTGCTTTTCAATATGCTATCTAGGTCATTAGAGGGAGGCAAATCTGATACCTGTACACACTGGAGGTCATCATGAATACATTTTTCCAAAGAGATACAATTAATCACCCAGTTTGAGGATAGTGAAATCTAGCCTCCAACCTTTCCAAAGCTCGGATATTCCATATTTGATATGCTAATGACTAATCAAATCACAATCAGTATGCATTTTAAACCACAATGCAAATATGGAATTTCATTTGGTGATGTAAATACATGATAATAATTATGGAAATTTCCTTGGGTGAAGGGCAGCAAATATTAGTACAACTAATATGATACTTATTAGGTCCTAACTGCTTCAATCTGCCAAATGCTGTTTTGGGAGCTGCCTTCTACTGTCCTGGTTTTTCATTCTCATTGCAAAAAAAACTAGAAAGGAAACAGCATCTATTGCAAATGAGCCAGCCTACTTTAACACAGTCCTTTCAGTTTAGCTATGCTTTTCCAGATAACTTTATGATGATTAGATAATTTTATGGCCCAGAGTGTCTTGCTTCAGTACTCTAGACCATCAATATGAATATCTGGAAGTGATTTACATATGGAGAATAATGCATTTAAATGAACAAAGAAAGAATCAGATGGCCGTTTTGCATGGGGCTAATATAATATATGCGGGAGCTTTTTTTTTTATTGGAGCTTTTCTTTTTGAAGTGTGAGATTTACTTTGCTCTACTGACTGATGAGGATAGCCTGGTCTGAAGGAGTTAAACCTGGGTGCTAAAGAAGGCAGTGTCTTATCTCTGTAAGAGCCGTTTACTGCACTCTCTTCCACCTGGAATTAGAGGTGGGCAAGATAATCTTATCAATAGTTCAAAGCAAATCCATCTTCAGATTTCAAATTATGAGATAGAACTATGCATTGCAGACTGGTCTCCCATGCATTATTTCCAATTATTTCCACAAATCTATAAAGTAGATTAACTGAGGGATATAGAGTTAAATTACTTGGGTTATTTGCCTTAATGGACAAGCTTTCAAGTTATTTTTAGTTAGAAAATCATATTTCTTTTTTTACAGAAAATGTTATATACTGAAATATGCAAAGTAATACAAAGTCTAAACATTAGAAAGATATGCAATATAAAAGAGAAAGAACTTCATAATCCACCTCCCCACCTCAAGAACTGTTTTCAATTCATGTTCATCTAATAGTTGCTACATATGTACTCTACATATTTTTCCATTTTTTTCACTATTAACAAAAAAGCAGCAATAAATTGATTCTATTCACAACATGTTATAAGAAAAGATTTTTACTTCTCTTTTCCAAAAATTCATTTAAAACAGTGGGGGTATAGTTGCTTTACAATGTTGTTGTTTCCGCTATATAATGAAGTGAAACAGCCATAGGTATACATATATTCCCTCTGTCATGGACTCCCTCCCCTCCATCTTACTCCCCTAGGTCACCAGAGAGCATGGAGCTGAGCTCCCCATGCTATTCAGTAGGTTCCCACTAGCTATCTGTTTTACACATGTCAGTGCACAAATGTCAATTCCAATCCCCCAATCCATCCCAGCTCCTCTCCCCACCACCATGTTCAACAGTCTCTTCTCTATATCTGTGTGCCTATTCCCAAACTGCAAATTCTCTGTGTCTATTTGTGTCTGCATAGTTGGAGTATTTTTTTTTTTTTTTTTACTGCTAACAAAAACACTACAGGAAAAATTCTTAAAAAAGAAATCTGATGCACATTTTTCACTCAGGTACATACATTTTTGTCTAATTTAAAAAACATGATTCTATATCAAAAATGATATATATGTTGAATAATTTTATATATATACATATACACAAGCACAGTTGGTCTTTTAAAAAAGTAACACTAAATATATACATATATGTATATGTGCATATATACACATATCATTATAGTCATTTTACTTCAATTAATTCCTGACAATACACAGTAACTATTAACTGAATATTAGGAGTTGATTTGAAAAATAAAAATCACATTATTCTAAATTATTTTGCAAAAATACCTTTATAATCTAATTGAAGTAAATTGGCCAATGCATGTGTATTCACAATGGAAAACTTATAGGTTATACACTCCAGAAAAAGGGAAGACAAGAGTGAATAAGGCTTATATAATCTCTTTTATGATCTAATCACTGTTTTAGACATTTTTTCTGCCTTTTAAAGATCTACAAATAAATCTGCACATTATGCATTATTAATGGTTTTTATAGATACATAATCTGATGCTTAAATTGGTTCAATAAATAAACATGCAAACAGATATGCAAAAGCCAAGATTACAAATTTTGTTTGTGGTAAAGTTCGATTTGGGCTTCCCTAGTGGCTCAGATTGGAGAAGGCAATGGCACCCCGCTCCAGTCTTCTTGCCTGGAAAATCCCATGGGCAGAGGAGCCTGGTAGGCTGCAGTCCATGGGATCGCAAAGAGTTGGACACGACTGAGCAACTTCACTTTCACTTTTCACTTTCATGCATTGGAGAAGGAAATGGCACCCCACTCCAGTATTCTTGCCTGGAGAATCCCAGGGACGGGGGAGTCTGATGGGCTGCCGTCTATGGGGACACGGCTGAAGTGACTTAGCAGCAGCAGTGGCTCAGATGGTAAACAAACCGCTTGCAATGTGAGAGACTTGGGTTCAATCCCTGGGTTGGGAATATCCCCTGGAGGAGGGCATGGCAATTTACTCCAGTATTCTTGCTTGGAGAATTTCCATGGACAGAGGAGCATGGCGGGCTACAGTCCATGAGGTGGCAAAAGGTCAGACCAGACTGAGCGACTAAGCATAGTACAGTACAGCAAAGTTAAATTTAAATCAAAACCTCTGATGATAAGGTTAATACCATCCTCATTATACTGTGCTATATAAGATATAAGGCTAAGACTTTAAGTATTTCCTGAGTATAGTCTATGATCTACTTGTTTGCTTGTAAATGGTATGTCTATACAGAGATATGGATATGATACATGATTTCTTATAACACAATGGAGTCTCATGAATTTAATAATATATTTTTCCTGTAAAGAGGAATATAATTCAGCTGATTGATTGTTTCCAGGGGATAGATTAGATAAAGGTATCAATATTGCACATTTTGACAGAGACATCTTCTTAGAATCCAAATATTAAATTTCTGTAAAAAGCTCAAAGTGGAAATGGAATCTTTTAAAATAAAGTCTAGGTTGCTACCAGCAATGTGGAGACCGTTAAAAAAGACATTAATAAAATGCTTTGCAGAGCAAAATAATCAAGAAGGATTTGCCAGGAATTAGAGCAACATGATGAATCATAACACAGATAAAAATTACTGGAGTTTATTTATTACAAATAGCTCAGAGTGGTTAATGAGGATTCCTATCACATTCCAATAAATTTTAAATCATCAGCCCAGCTCCCACATATTCTAATTGTTAAGTGTATCTACTCTTACAATTGTTGCTTCTTCTCCCATACTTTGAAGTGACTAACATTATGGAGAATTTATATATGCCACAGAAAGATCTTCTTGGAAACACTGTATATTTCATTTTAGGGGTCATATAACTCTTGGGGATGGTTTGGCTATATGGTACATAAACTCCTCCATGACAATAAACTGCCTGTCCATATCACATGAACTAACATATCCCAGATGCTACAAACCCACTGAAAGAAGTTTTCTGTTTGAGCGTGATTCATTGCAAAGATGGGGACAGCTTGTTCCCCAGGAAGTATTTACTTACCAAAACATAAGGCATTTTCTTGTACCACCTGCACATTTATTAGAATAAAACCCTGCACTTAAAGGAAATGTACACAAACAACCCAAGGTAGAAGAAGTTAACCACAAGTGGCCTTTACCAAAAAAAAAAGTCATTGAATATCACTAAACTAAGGTAGAGTCACGTGCATCTGATCATGACTAAATTGTTGAACTTTTGATAATCCTTCCCTTCTATAGCTTTTGAAAAATACCACTGCATATTGAAAGCAAAGGAATTGATGCCTTGGTGAAGTTAGCCTGCATCTTTGTTCTTGCTTGTACCCCCTATTAACTATGAAATGTTAGACCGATTTGTATTCCTTTCAGAAATGAGTTTACTCTGCTTGCCTGTAAGTATCTTGCATGTATTGGCTAGGTCACCAGATTTCAATAGAAACTCTTTCACCCCATCTTCTGGACTCTGGAAGGCCTGAGTATGATAGAGATTTAGGAAACTTCCAACCTTGACTAACACTCTAAAATTGGGCAGCATTTAGCCTAGTGTTTTCCTCTTCAAAGAAGGAACTGGATGCTATTGATATTTCATGGACATAATCTCCTACTCTTTTCTTTTGTTAGCAGCTTTCTACTTAAACACACACACACATACACACACACAGTGAGTGCAGCTTAGGTTACAACGGAAGACAGAGGGCATAGGAAAGAGAAGAGATTTCTGTAATAACAGACCTGGTTCTGCCTCTTTACTAGCTGTTTGACCTTAAATAAATCCTTAACCTCTAGAAGGTCAGTTCAGCACCACAGAGGATTAAACACGACAATGCATGTCAGACACCTAGCACACAGTGGACTAGTTCAGGTAGATGCTTAATTGTAAAAAGTTATAAACAAGTTTCAATAAACCGATTTCATATTACACTGTTGTGGAGGTTGCCTAAGGTATGATCCTGTCACTGTGTTGTCTAAGAAGATGCACAAGGTAAGAGGTGTGAGTTAAGTTTTACTTGGGGCGTAATGAGGACTGCAACCCGAGACAGCACCTCAGACAGCTCTGAGAGACTTCTCCAAAAAGGCAGTGGGGGAAGGTCAATATTTAAGGGGAAGGGGGAGTTCAGGGCAATTAAGCACTTACTTTACAACAGGCTTTCTGCTAGTCACAAGGAGCTGATGTCACCAAGAAGGGATTAAATGCTTTTATGTATGGAGGAGCCTGGTAGGCTACAGGTCATGGGGTCCAAAGAGTCAGACCCGACTGAACGACTTCACTTTCACTTTACACATGAGGAGATTCAAGGACTTGGATCATGAAATCAGTTCCTGAAAATAGCTATCTAAAAACCTGTTCCTCATTCCATAGTTCATCAGGCACTCTATCTATCAGATCTAGGCCCTTAAATCTATTTCTCACTTCCACTGTATAATCATAAGGGATTTGATTTAGGTCATACCAGAATGGTCTAGCCATTTTCCCTATTTTCTTTAATTTCAGTCTGAATTTGGTAATAAGGAGTTCATGATCTGAGCCACAGTCAGCTCCAGGTCTTGTTTCTGTTGACTGTATAGAGCTTCTCCATCTTTGGCTGCAAAGAATATAATCAATCATATAATCAATCTGATTTCGGTATTGACCATCTGGTGATGTCCATGTGTAGAGTCTTCTCTTGTGTTGTTGGAAGAGGGTGTTTGCTATGACCAGTGCATTTTCTTGGCAAAACTCTATTAGTCTTTGCCCTGCTTCATTCTGCATTCCAAGGCCAAATTTGCCTGTTTCTCCAGGTGTTTCTTGACTTCCTACTTTTGCATTCCAGTCCCCTGTAATGAAAAGGACATCTTTCTTGGGTGTTAGTTCTAAAAGGTCTTGTAGGTCTTCATGAAATGATTCAACTTCAGTTTCTTCAGCATTACTGGTTGGGGCATAGACTTGGATAACTGTGATATTGAATGGTTTGCCTTGGAGACAAACAGAGATTATTCTGTCATTTTTGAGATTGCCTCCAAGTACTGCATTTTGGACTCTTTTGTTGACCATGATGGCTACTCCATTTCTTCTGAGGGATTCCTGCGCACAGTAGTAGATATCTGAGTTAAATTCACCCATTCCAGTCCATTTTAGTTCGCTGATTCCTAAAATGTCGACATTCACCCTTGCCATCTCTTGTCTGACCACTTCCAATTTGCCTTGATTAATGGACCTGACATTCCAGGTTCTTATGCAATATTGCTCTTTACAGCATCGGATCTTGCTTCTATCACCAGTCACATCCACAATTGGGTATTGTTTTTGCTTCGACTCCATCCCTTCATTCTTTCTGGAGTTATTTCTCCACTGATCTCCAGTAGCATATTGGGCACCTACTGACCTGGGGAGTTCCTCTTTCAGTATCCTATCCTTTTGCCTTTTCATACTGTTCATGGGGTTCTCAAGGCAAGAATACTGAAGTGGCTTGCCATTCCCTTCTCCAGTGGCCCACATTCTGTCAGACCTCTCCACCATGACCCGCCCGTCTTGGGTTGCCCCATGGACATGGCTTGGTTTTATTGAGTTAGACAAGGCTGTGGTCCTAGTGTGATTAGATTGACTAGTTTTCTGTGAGTATGGTTTCAGTGATTCTGCTCTCTGATGCCCTCTTGCAACACCTACCATCTTACTTGGGTTTCTTTTACCTTGGGCGTGGGGTATCTCTTTACGGCTGCTCCAGCAAAGCACAGCCGCTGCTCCTTACCTTGGACGAGGGGTATCTCCTTACCACCGCCGTTCCTGACCTTCAATGTGGGATAGCTCCTCTAGGCCCTCGTCCCTGGGCTCGGACGTGGGTGGCTCCTCAGGATCACCGCCCCTGGCCTCGGGTACGAGGTGGCTTCTCCCAGCCGCCCCTGACCTCGGACGTGGGGAGTCTCCTCCTGGCCGCCACTGGCCTCGGACGCTGGACAGCTCCTCTCGGCCACCGCCCCTGACCTCAGACGCTGGGTGGCTCCTCCCGGCCGTTCCTGTGCCGTCGCAGCCCAGCACTCTGGGCCGCTGTCCCTGACTTCGGACATGGGGTAGCTCTCGGCCGCACTTAGTGCGCCGGCCCGCCGCCACCACCTGACCATCCCCATGGAAAAGAAATGCAAAAAAGCGAAATGGGTGCCTGGGAAGGCCATACAAATTGCTGTGAAAAGAAGAGAGGTGAAAAGCAAAGGAGAAAAGGAAAGATATAAGCATCTGAATGCAGAGTTCCAAAGAATAGCAAGAAGAGATGAGAAAGCCTTCTTCAGCGATCAATGCAAAGAAACAGAGGAAAACAACAGAATGGGAAAGACTAGAGATCTCTTTAAGAAAATTAGAGATACCAAGTGAACATTTCATGCAAAGATGGGCTCGATAAAGGACAGAAATGGTATGGACCTAACAGAAGCAAAAGATATTAAGAAGAGGTGGCAAGAATACATGGAAGAACTGTACAAAAAAGATCTTCACGACCCAGATAATCATGATGATGTGATCACTAATCTAGGGCCAGACATCTAGGAATGTGAAGCCAAGTGGGCCTTAGAAAGCATCACTACGAACAAAGCGAGTGGAGGTGATGGAATTCCAGTTGAGCTATTTCAAATCCTGAAAGATGATGCTGTGAAAGTGCTGCACTCAATATGCCAGCAAATTTGGAAAACACACTAGTGGCCACAGGACTGGAAAATGTCAGTTTTCATTCCAATCCCAAAGAAAGGCAATGCCAAAGAATGCTCAAACTACCGCACCATTGCACTCATCTCACATGCTAGTAAAGTAATGCTCAAAATTCTCCAAGCCAGGCCATGAACTCCCTGATGTTCAAGCTGGTTTTAGAAAAGGCAGAGGAACCAAAGATCAAATTGTCAACATCTGCTGGATCATGGAAAAACAAGAGAGTTCCAGAAAAACATCTGTTTCTGCTTTATTGACTATGCCAAAGCCTTTGACTGTGTGGATCACAATAAACTGTGGGAAATTCTGAAAGAGATGGGAATACCAGACCACCTGACCTGCCTCTTGAGAAATCTGTATGCAGGTCAGGAAGCAACAGTTAGACTAGACACGGAACAACAAACTGGTTCCAAATAGGAAAAGGAGTACATCAAGGCTGTATATTGTCACCCTGCTTATTTAACTGATATGCAGAGTATATCATGAGAAACGCTGGACTGGAAGAAACACAAGCTGGAATCAAGATTGCTGGGAGAA
Organism: Oryx dammah; assembly: GCF_014754425.2. Classification (NCBI taxonomy): domain Eukaryota; kingdom Metazoa; phylum Chordata; class Mammalia; order Artiodactyla; family Bovidae; genus Oryx; species Oryx dammah. The sequence goes on along the minus strand of NW_024070186.1, from coordinate 131,365,469 downwards.
ATATCAATCACCTCAGATATGCAGATGACACCACCCTTATGGCAGAAAGTGAAGAGGAACGAAAAAGCCTCTTGATGAAAGTGAAAGAGGAGAGTGAAAAAGTTGGCTTAAAGCTCAACATTGAGAAAATGAAGATCATGGCATCTGGTCCCATCACTTCATGGGAAATAGATGGGGAAACAGTGGAAGCAGTGTCAGACTTTATTTTTGGGGGCTCCAAAATCACTGCAGATGGTGACTGCAGCCATGAAATTAAAAGATGCTTACTCCTGGGAAGGAAAGTTATGACCAAAAGCATAGTATGTTCAAAAGCAGAGACATTACTTTGCCGACTAAGGTCCATCTAGTCAAGGCTATGGTTTTTCCTGTGGTCATGTATAGATGTGAGATTTGGACTGTGAAGAAGGCTGAGCGCCAAAGAATTGATGCTTTTGAACTGTGGTATTGGAGAAGACTCTTGAGAGTCCCTTGGACTGCAAGGAGATCCAACCAGTCCATTCTGAAGGAGATCAACCCTGGGATTTCTTTGGAAGGAATAATGCTAAAGCTGAAGCTCCAGTACTTTGGCTACCTCATGTGAAGAGTTGACTCATTGGAAAAGAGTCTGATGCTGGGAGGGATTGGGGGCAGGAGAAGAAGGGGACGACAGAGGATGAGATGGCTGGATGGCATCACTGACTCGATGGACGTGAGTCTGAGTGAACTCCGGGAGATGGTGATGGACAGGGAAGCCTGGCGTGCTGCGATTCATGGGGTCTCAAAGAGTTGGACACGACTGAGCGACTGAACTGAACTGAAAGACCTATTCCACCAGTTTCCCTGGAACACAGAGCACTTTACTCTCCACCCTGAACTCCTTCAGGGCATGTCAGAGGTCAACAGCTATAGCAGCACAGGATTCAATCTCTGTCGAGGAAGATGGCAAATACCCTTGTCCAGTGCCAATTTGTGGTTTACAGTTGTTTAGTTGTTAAGTCATGTCCCAGGATTCCTAGATAGCAGAGTGGCAAAGAATCCACCTGCAGATGCTGGAGACTCAAGAGCCAGGGATTCATCTCTGGGTTGGGAAGGTGCCCTGGAGAAGGAAATGGCAACCTGCTCCAGTATTTTTGCCTGGAAAATTCCATGGACAAAGGACTCTGATGGGTACAGTCCATGGGCTCGCAAAGTTTCAGGCACAACAGCACACAAGAAAGAAAAAAAAGTTGTGTCCAACTCATTGGGAACCAACAGACGGTAGTCTGCCAGAGTTCCCTGTCCATGAGACTTCCCAAGAAAGAATACTGGAGAGGGTTGCCATTTCCTTCTGCACGGCATCTTTCTGGCCCAAGCACTGAACCAACATCTCCTGACTTGGCAGGAGGATTCTTTACCACTGAGCCACCAGGGAAGCCCAGGGTATGATTTTAGTGTATTACTAAAATATGAACTAAGATGCATGGGCATCACCAGATGGTCAATACCAAAATCAAATTGATTATATTCTTTGCAGCCAAATATGGAGAATCTTTATACAATCAGCAGAAACAAGACAGGGAGTTGACTGTGGCTCAGATCATGAAATCCTTATTGCCAAATTCAGACTTAAATTGAAGAAAGTAGGGAAAACCACTAGATCATTCAGGTATGACCCAAATCAAATCCCTTACAATTCTACAGTGGAAGTGACAAATAGATTCAAGGGATTAAATCTGATAGACAGGGTGCCTGAAGAACTATGGATGAAAGTTTGACATTGTACAGGAGGCTGTGATCAAAATCATCCCCAAGAAAAAGAAATGCAAAAAAGGCAAAATGGTTGTCTGAGGAGGCCTTACAAATAGCTCAGAAAAGAAGAGAAGCTAAAGGCAAAGGAGAAAAGGAAAGATATATCTATCTGAAAGCAGAGTTCCAAAGAATAACAAGGAGAAATAATAAAGCCTTTTTAAGATATGTGCAAAGAAGCATAAGAAAACAACAGAATGGGAAAGACTAGAAATCTCTTCAAGAAAGTTAGAGATACCAAGGGAATATTTCATGCAAAGATGAGCACAATAAAGGACAGAAATGGTGTGGACCTAACAGAAGCAGAAGATATTAAAAAGAGGTGGCAAGAATACACAGAAAAACTACAAAAAAGACCTTCATGACCCAGATAACCATGAGGTTGTGATCACTCACCTAGAGCCAGACATCCTGGAATACAAGGTCTTAGGAAGCAGCACTAGGAGGAAAGCTAGTGGAGGTGATAGAATTCCTGTTGAGCTATTTCAAATCCTAAAAGTTATGCTAGCAAATTTGAGAAACTCAGCAGTGGCCACAGGACTTGAAAAAGTCTATTTTCATTCCAATCCCAAAGAAAGGCAATGCCAAAGAATGCTCAAACTTCTGCACGATTGCACTCATCTCACATGCTAGCAAAGTAATGCTCAAAATTCTCCAAGCTAGGCTTCAACAGTATCTGAACCGAGAACTTCCAGATGTTCAGGCCAAATTTAGGAAATGCAGAGGAACCAGAGATCAAATTGTCAACGTCTGTTGGATCATAGAAAAAGCAAGATAATTCCAGAAAAGCATCTACTTTTGTTTCAGCGACTATGCTAAAGCCTTTGACTGTATGGATCACAATAAACTGTGGAAAATTCTTAAAGAAGCGGGAATGCCAGGCCACCTGCCTGCCTCCTGAGAAATCTGTATGCAGGTCAAGAAACAACAGTTAGAACCGGACATGAAACAATGGACTGGTTCCAAATTGGGAAAGGAGTACGTAAAGGCAATGTATTGTCACCTTGCTTATTTAAGTTATATGAAGAGTACATCATGGAAAATGCCGGGCTGTATGAAGCATAAGCTAGAATCAAGATTGCCGGGAGAAATAACAATAACCTCAGATATGCAGATAACACTACCCTTATGGCAGAAAGCGAAGAGGAACTAAAAAGCCTCTTGATGAATGTGAAAGAGGAGAGTGAAAAAGTTGGCTTAAAACTCAACATTCAAAAAACTAAGACCATGGCATCTGGTGACATCACTTCATGGCAAATAGATGGGGAAACAGTGACAGACTTTCTTTTCTTGGCCTCCAAAATCATCATATATGCTGACTGCAGCCATGAAATTAAAAGACTCTTGCTTCTTGGAAGAAAAGCTATGACCAACCTAGGCAACATATAAAAAAGTAGAGATATTACTTAGCCAACAAAGGTTCATCTAGTCAAGCTTTGTTTTCTTCAGCAATCATCTATGGATGTGAAAGTTGGACCGCAAAGGAAGCTGAGTGTTGAAGAACTGATGTTTTGAAATTTGGTGTTGGAGACTCTTCTCAGACTCTTGAGAGTGCCTTGGACTGCAAGGAAATCAAATCAGTTAAGGAATCAATCCTGGATATTCATTGGAAGGACTGATGCTGAAGCTGAAACTCCAATACTTTGGCCACCTGATGCGAAGAACTGACTTATTGGAAAAAACCCTGATCCTGGGAAATATTGAAGGTGGGAAGAGAAGGGGATGACAGAGGATGAGATGGTTGAATGGCATCACTGATTCAATGGACATAAGTTTGAGTAAACTCCAGGAGTTGGTGATGGACAGGGAAGCCTGGCATGCTGCTGGAGTCAAAAAGAGTTGGACATAACTGAGTGAATGAATTGAACTGATAATATGTACTGGAAACAACCTTTCATCAAGTTTGTCCTTGGTGAAATAACACAAAAGCCCTTGTAATGCTCTTTAGAAGGTCATTCTATTAGGGCTGGGGACTATAATACAAGTTGCTTGTAAATTATATATCGCAAGCATTCAATGTTTATGTGTTATTTAACTGATGCAATTAACTGTGTTAGTTTTGCTCCTTGGAAAAAATATCACCTAGAAGGATTTTGAACACAAAAAATAGATTGAAATGATTGCTAATCGTTTGATTTTAAGGGACAGGTGACCAGGTGGCTCTGTAGCCTTTGGTGTGGCATCATGCTCTGAGGATATGGAGTTAACACCCACGGGTCCATCATAAGGAGCCTCAGCGCTCAAAAATACCTGATGGCCACTTTGATCTATCTTCTGAACCTCAGTTTTGGGTTATTTTCTGGAATTACTTTTCTTTCCATTCATAATGACCACCTAGTCAGTGCCTGAGATCTCAAGAGTCTAGAAATTTCTCCCATTTCTACAGCCTGTTGAACTGATAGCAAGAGATAACTACGTGAGAGGATGTGCACTGTGCCCCAAAGCTTTCTTTCTTTCTTGAGTATTTAGGAGTGGCAGGTGGTTGGTTGCTGACAGTGAAGGTGTATGTTCCTGAAAATCAGCATGGTTTGTTGCAGACAATACCTTATAGTGCCTGGCATGTGGGAGCAGACAGCACTTAACACAAAGGAAATGCCTGCTTCCACTTTTCTATTGTTCTCTTAAATATTTAGGAAGCTAAAATCTCTTTCAAAGTGTTGAATTGAAATTACGTTAATATAAAAAAGTATTTGATCTCTTAGCCGCTTCAGTGTACGACAATGATAGACCTAAGAAAATGCACTGGAAGATGTCTGGTGCAAGATCGAGTCTTTTCAACATTTATCTCTTTTGTTGTTAAAATGTTTAAGCTTGGGAAGGATTGATTAATCAAACCAGGACAGTGTCTATATAATATAGATACATGATCTGTCACTGCAGTAAGTGACTGGATCATAATCAGGAATAAAGCCCTCAAGTACCTCTAATCATGTTACTTTTGCAGCTTCAGAAATGCACTGAAGGGATGGCAATATGGAAAGAGAAGACAGCATCCATCTCAGGAGACCAGAGATGGCGCAGGAACAACCTGGGATTAAAAGAAACACAAATCAAGCGAGAAGCCTGGTGTGAAGGAAATGTAGCATGACACTGGGAAGTCAGCAGGCTGTGTTCAGCAGGATGAAACATTCCACTTGGTGCTTTCAGAACTTATCATGAAAAATTAAAGTGATCTGAGCATACTTTTAGCGTGGATAGTATTCTCTAGAAAAATGTTTATTATTGCAACTGCTATAGAAGATATAGAAACTATATAACCAGGAAAAAAGGGGCAATAATGTTGTACTTGAGTGTTACACAATGATCTGAAGCAAGGAGAGTTCTAAATGTATGACCAATTATTAACTGCTAAAAGCTAAGACTCATGTACTCTAGTAACGTGGACAGTAAAGATAATTTCAGTTTTCCTGAAATACCCTGAAATACTTAAATAAAAATGTCATTTGAGTCCCTATAACTTATAAAATATGACTAGCAAAAATGTTGATTTGATTTTTTATTTCCATTAAAATCAATCTATAAAAATAGTCTATTGACCCAACTGCTGATAATCTTGTAAATTTGTATAATCACTTCGGCTATTTTTAGAAATATTGAAAATGAACATAACATGGATTAACAGTTTCACTTTTAAATATACTTTTAAAGTATCCCAAATATACTTTTAAAATATTCCAAATATGACACAGACCTTCCCAAGTGGCACAGAGGTAAAGAATCTCAATTCAAGAGATATGGGTTCAATCCCTGGGTCAGGAAGATACCTTGGAGGAGGAAATGGCAATTTGCTCCAATATTCTTGTCTGGAAAATTCCATGGACAGAGTTGAACATGACTGAATGACAGTGAGTGAGGAAGACAAAAATGGGAATGGAATTCAATAGGGATACAAAAAAGATTTTTATCTCCCGAATTTGATTCATTAAAAAATTTAAATGAGTATTAAAATTTGAAAAGCTTGAAAGAATTAGTAGGTGGCTTTTATTATAAGAGCAGTAATGTTTAAAACTTCCTTTAAAATATTTCAAAAGAAAAAATATCACTTAAAAATTCCCTTCACCCAACAATTTTGGTGTATTCCCACTCATTCAGTTTATTTCTCCATAAAATCATAGGCACTAGGCAAAATGCAGACATGTTTATGTAAGAAATTTCAGTTTTCATAGAACTATATTATTTCACCAGTTAAATTTCTATGACCACATTAAGTTCTGTATAAAAATCATTCTTCATGGCTGAAATTAAAAGGCGTGATATCAGGTTCTATTGTATATCAGGTTCTCTTTGTTCATGGCAGATAGTAGATAATCTGAAACAATGGATAGCTTGTAATAATAACTAAATTCAGTAAAGTTTTGGTGGGATTTAATATGTTGAATTTAAAATAATAATCTCTATCTATCTATAACTTTATCTTAGAAATCAGTTTCAGGGTGGATGAAATCAACTTCTACCATTTAAAAATGCTACAGATAGTATATAAAGATGAAAATTAAGGGAATATTATATCAATATATAAAGAAGATAAAAAATGACAAATCAATAGACTTTTATAACATTTAGATAATTATTCATGAAGAACGTGTTAAAATTGAGAAAAATATTATAATGTTTAAGACACAAATTTGAAAAAATCTTTATAGGATAGACTAATTACATGTGACTATAGTATTCCCCTTAATAAAATGTTTATAAGATTTTTAATATAAATTCTACTAGATTATTAACATAACTGAGACTTTAATCTGTTTATCTAAATATCATATAAGTAATGTTGCAGTTATGTGTCATTTTATTTGAGAAATGCTATGCTTCCTTTGCTTGTATTTCATGGATGGAGGAGCTGAGATTTTCATCCACAGTGTGGCTCATATTTGAAGTATGTAGATAGATATGTTTTTGGCCCTAGAGATTTTTACAAATGCATCTTGATGATAAATGCCATTTCTACACAGGCAATACGCATTTCACTTTGAATCATAAAACTGAATGCAAACGGTTATTCAATGTGTAAAGGGATATTACCAAGAAATAACAAAGGTATTATGTCTTGTAGTCATTAACATTAAGGTGACAATATGTATAGACTAAATACTATGTATGCAACAAATCAGAGAATAAAAATATATAGAAAAATTTAGCCATGAATAAATAATAGTACCAGACACATCACCCCAATGTAAACAAACAAAAAACTAGGCTAAAAAACAGCTCTATTCAGCCATTAAAATGTAGCATAAAACTGTATTAATTAAGAAAAAAGACACTTTAAATTCAAACACACATTAACAGTAAAAGAATAGAAAAATAGAAATCATGCAAACTCTACACATAACAGAACTGAATTGACTGTGTGAATGTCAGGCAAAATAAAATTTGGTAAAAGAATATAGACAGAGATAAAGAGATATTTTATAAAAATAAAATAGATAAAGTTTTCAAGAACACATAACAATCCTAAAGGATATGCTAGGAAAAACAGCTTCAAAATACTTGAAGCAAAATTTGATAGATCTGAAAGAAGAAACAGATAGACACAATTAGAATTGCAGACTACAGCACTCTTATTTCTGTAATTGACAGAGGAAGTAGGGAGAGGAAAAAAAAAAACAACAGAAACAATCTCGAAGATGTGACCAATATTATTACCTATCCTGACCTAACTGACATTTAGAGAACACCCCATCCAACACTGACAAACTGCATATCCTTATCAAATGTGCATGGAATCTTCACCATAATAGATATATATGAGGCCATAAAACACACCACATTTAAAAGGAGGGAAAGTGGAAATTATATCCCATGTGTTGTTATGACACTTACATAAGAGGAATACAAATGGGAAAGGATGAAGTAAAACTGTCTTTATTTGCAGAAAACATCATATGAACACAGAAGATATTAAGAAATCTAGAAAAAAAGGCCATGAGAACAAATACTTTAGCAAAAGCAGTAGAAGAGAGTTCAATATATAAAATTCAGCTGGATGTTTATATTCCAACAATGAAGAGACAGAAAATAAGCTTAAAATAATACTGCTTATGATAACATCAAAATACTAAATTGATACAAATAATGCAAAAGACATACAAAAATTCCCCAAATATTTGGAAATTAAATATTGCAGCTCTATTAAATTCATATGTAAGAAGATAGCTCAAATGAAATTAAAAAAAATTTTACACTGAATAGTATTGAGAATGATTTGGTGGGTTAATTGGTCAGTTGTGTCTGACTCTTTGTGACCCCATGGACTGTAGCCCACCAGGCTCTTCTGTCCATGGGATTTCAGAGCATAGCAAATTCATGGGATACAGATAAAGTAATGATTAGGATAAATTTATAAGTACTTTATAAGGAAGGGGAAAATGATTTGGCATTTTCAATATTCAAATATCAATATCTTAATGTTTCACTTCAAGAATTAAAAAAAAAAGGCAAGCTAACTTCTGTATAAATAAAAAGATGGAACTCAACACGTTCAGTCAGTTCAGTCACTCAGTCATGGCCGACTCCTTCCAACCCCATGGACATGGACTGCAGCACACCAGGCTTCCCTGTCCATCACCAACTCCTGGAGTTTACTCAAACTCATGTCCATTGAGTTGGTGATGCCATCCAACCATCTCATCCTCTGTCGTCCCCTTCTCCTCCTGCCTTCAATCTTTCCAATGAGTCAGCTCTTCACATCAGGTGGCCAAAGTATTGGAGTTTCAGCTTCAGCATCAGTCCTTCCAACACCCAGCACTGATTTCCTTTAGGATGGACTGGTTGGATCTCCGTGCAGTCCAAGGGACTCTCAAGAATCTTCTCCAACACCACAGTTCAAAGGTATTAATTCCTCAGTGGTCAGTTCTCTTTATAGTTCAACTCTCACATCCATACGTGACTACTGGAATAAATATAGCTTTGATTATACTGACCTTTATCAGCAAAGTAATGTCTCTGCTTTTTAATATGCTGTCTAGGTTAGTTATAACTTTTCTTCCAAGAAGCCAGCGTCTTTTAATTTCATGGTTGCAGTCACCATCTGCAGTGATTTTGGAGCACAAGAAAATAAAGTTGCCACTGTTTCCATTGTTTTCCCATCTATTTTCCATGAAGTTATAGGACCAGATGCCATGATCTTAGTTTCCTGAATGTTGAGTTTTAAGCCAACTTTTTCACGATGTCACTAAATATTAACTTGAATGTCTTAAATAAATTAAAAGTGTTGATTAAGATAGGAAGTAAATTAAAGTATTAGACTTTGCTCTCAGTAATATTTTCATTGTTTCCACCACTCTAGAAAGTACTTTTACATTTTCTGATAAAATTAAGCATATAATAAGGCCCAATAATTTAATTGGGCCTCCCTGGTGACTCAGTAGTAGAGCACCCACCTGCCAATGCAGAGACGTGCGCTTGATCCCTATGTCGGGAAGGGACCTATGCAATCCCATATTCTTGCCTGGGATATCCCATGGACAGAGGAACCTGGTGGGCTACAGTCCATGGGCTTATAGAAGAGTAGGACACAACATAGTGACTAAAACACAGCAGTGAATAATTTCACCACTAAGTTAGTTACTCGGGAAAATAATTATCTATGATTATACAGAAGCTTGTCTAGCAGCCTTGTCTAACTCAATGAAACTAAGCCATGCTGTGTGGGGCCACCCAGGACAGGCTGGTCATGGTGGAAAGGTCTGACAGAATGTGGTCCACTGGAGAAGGGAATGGCAAGCCACTTCAGTATTCTTGCCTTGAGAACCCCATGAACAGTATGAAAAGGCAAAAGGATAGGATACCGAAAGAGGAACTCCCCAGGTCAGTAGGTACCCAAAATGCTACTGGAGAGCAGTGGAGAAATAACTCCAGAAAGAATGAAGGGATGGAGCCAAAGCAAAAACAATGCCCAGCTGTGGATGTAACTGGTGATAGAAGCGAGGTCTGATGCTATAAAGAGCAATATTGCATAAGAACCTGGAATGTAAGGTCCATGAATCAAGGCAAATTGGAAGTGGTCAAACAGGAAATGGCAAGAATGAACGTCGACATTCTAGGATTCAATGAAATAAAATGGACTGGAATGGGTGAATTTAACTCAGATGGCCATTATATCTACTACTGCGGGCAGGAATCCCTCCGAAGAAATGGAGTAGCCATCACGGTCAACAAAAGAGTCCGAAATGCAGTACTTGGATGCAATCTCAAAAATGACAGAATGATCTCTGTTCGTCTCCAAGGCAAACCATTCAATATCACAGTAATCCAAGTCTATGCCCCAAACAGTAACACTGAAGAAGCTGAAGTTGAACGGTTCTATGAAGACCTACAAGATCTTATAGAACTAACACCCAAAAAAGATGTCCTTTTCATTATAGGGGACTGGAATGCAAAAGCAGGGTTAAGAAACACCTGGATTAACAGGCAAATTTGGCCTTGGAATACAGAATGAAGCAAGGCAAAGGCTAATAGAGTTTTGCCAAGAGAACACATCGATCATAGCAAATACCCTCTTTCAACAACACAAGAGAAGACTCTACACATGGACATCACCAGATGGTCAACACCGAAATCAGATTGATTATATGATTGATTATATTCTTTGCAGCCAAAGATGGAGAAGCTCTATACAGTCAGCAAAAACAAGACTGGGAGCTGACTGTGGCTCAGATCATGAGCTCCTTATTGCCAAATTCAGACTTAAATTGAAGAAAGTAGGGAAAACCACTAGACCATTCTGGTATGACATTAATCAAATCCCTTATGATTATACAGTGGAAGAGAGAAATAGATTTAAGGGACTGGATCTGATAGACAGAGTGCCTGATGAACTATGGAATGAGGTTTGTGACACTGTACAGGAGACAGGGATCAAGAGTATCCCCATGGAAAAGAAATGCAAAAAGGTAAAATGGCTGTCTGGGGAAGGCTTACAAATAGCTGTGAAAAGTAGAGAAGTGAAAAGCAAAGGAGAAAAGGAAAGATATAAGCATCTGAAAGCAGAGTTCCAAAGAATAGCAAGAAGAGATAAGAAAGCCTTCCTCAGCGACCAATGCAAAGAAATAAAGAGGAAAACAACAGAATGGGAAAGACTAGAAATCTCTTAAAAAAATTAGAGATACCAAGGGAACATTTCATGCAAAGATGGGCTCAACAAAGGTCAGAAATGGTATGGACCTAACAGAAGCAAAAGATATTAAGAAGAGGTGGCAAGAATACACGGAAGAACTGTACAGAAAAGATGTTCATGACCAAGATAATCACAATGGTGTGATCACTCACCTAGAGCCAGACATCCTGGAATGTGAAGTCAAGTGGGCCTTAGAAAGCATCACTATGAACAAAGCTAGTGGAGGTGATGGAATTCCAGTTGAGCTATTTCAAATCCTGAAAGATGATGCTGTGAAAGTGCTGCACTCAATATGCCAACAAATTTGGAAAACGCAGCAGTGGCCACAGGGCTGGAAAAGGTCAGTTTTCATTCCAATCCCAAAGAAAGGCAATGCCAAAGAATGCTCAAACTACCACACAATTGCAATCATCTCACACGCTAGTAAAGTAATGCTCAAAATTCTCCAAGACAGGCTTCAGCAATATGTGAACCATGAACTTCCAGATGTTCAAGCTGGTTTTAGAAAAGGCAGAAGAACCGGAGATCAAATTGTCAACATCCACTGGATTATCGAAAAAGCAAGAGAGTTCCAGAAAAACATCTATTTCTGTTTTATTGACTACCAAAGCCTTTGACTGTGTATATCACAATATACTGTGGAAAATTCTGAAAGAGATGGGAAAACCAGACCATCTGATCTGCTTCTTGAGAAATCTGTATGTAGGTCAGGAAGCAACAGTTAGAACTGGACATGGAACAACAGACTGGTTCCAAATAGGAAAAGGAGTATGTCAAGGCTGTATATTGTCACCCTGCTTATTTAACTTATATGCAGAGTACATCATGAGAAACGCTGGGCTGGAAGAAGCATAAGCTGGAATCAATATTGCTGGGAGAAATATCAATAATCTCAGATATGCAGATGACACCACCCTTATGTCAGAAAGTGAAGAGGAACTCAAAAGCCTCTTGATGACAGTGAAAGAGGAGAGTGAAAAAGTTGGCTTAAAGCTCAACATTCAGAAAATGAAGATCATGGCATCTGGTCCCATCACTTCATGAGAAATAGATGGGAAACAGTGGAAACAGTGGCAGACTTTATTTTTGTGGGCTCCAAAATCACTGCAGATGGTGATTGCAGCCATGAAATTAAAAGACTTTTACTCCTTGGAAGGAAAGTTATGACCAATGTAGATAGCATATTGAAAAGCAGAGATATTACTTTGCCAACAAAGGTCCGTCTAGTCAAGGCTATGGTTTTTCCAGTGGTCATTTTTGGATGCTAGAATTGCATTGTGAAGAAAGCTGAGCGCCGAAGAACTGATGCTTTTGAACTGTGGTATTGGAGAAGACTCTTGAGAGTCCCTTGGACTGCAAGGAGATCCAACCAGTCCATTCTCAAGGAGATCAGCCCTAAGTGTTCTTTGGAAAGACTGATGCTAAAGCTGAAGCTCCAGTACTTTGGCCAACTCATGCAAAGAGTTGACTCATTGGAAAAGACTCTGATGCTGGGAGGGATTGGGAGCTGGAGAAAAAGGGGACGACGGTGGATGAGATGGCTGGATGGCATCACCAACTCGATGGACGTGGGTTTGAGTGAACTCTGGGAGTTGGTGATGGACAGGGAGGCTTGGCGTGCTGTGATTCATGGGGTTGCAGAGAGTCAGACACTTCTGAGTGATTGAACTGAACTGATACAGAAACTTGCACTAAGTATTCTTATTAGCAAACATTGTAACAACATACATCAGTACCAACAGGTGGATAAATACACTTATTATATTCATATGAGGAATAGGATTCAGCAATGAAAGGGAATGAACAAATGATAACACAGAATGTGAATGATTCTGAAAAAGCATTATTCTGACCAAAAGAAGTCATACGTAAAACAGTACATTTAATTTCCCTAGGAAGAAGAAATCTAATCTATAGTGACCAAGTAAGTCAGGTAATAGCTGGGCTGAAAGAAGGTCAGAAACTGACTAAAATGAAGTTTGAGGGAACGTTTTAGATAGATAAAAATTTTGTAGTTTGTGTTGGTGATTACCTGGCTGTATACATTGTCAAAGCTCATAGAACTGTACTTTTAAAATTGGTTCATTTTATTATAGGTAAATTATACCTTAATAAAACTGATTTGAAATTAAGGGAGAAAAATTTTTAAAGATATTTTCAATTAAATAGAAATAAAATTATCTTTAATGTGTATGACAAATGGAGTATTCATTTCTTAACTAGCTACATTTACATGTTATTATATTTATGCTCTATTATATCTCAAAAGATATTTGACTGTTTGTAGTTTGTAACTTTATTAATAAAGGATATCCATAAACAATTTATTTTTGATATGTATTATAATCACACTGCTCAATATAAACCTGTGGCCATTAATTTTCAGAAGGTTTTTCTTTGGTAATTTTTCAATGGATTTCTAGGATATGAGTTTAGTATATGAATAGGAATTACAGAGATCACTGTCTTATGAAAAATATATCCTATCACCTGAAAAATGAATCTTGTACTGGCAGGGGTGAAGTTGCCCTTGCTAAAACAGGTGAGAAAAGGCATTATATCTAAGTCCATCTATGGTTTTGGCTTTGTTTGCAATATGCAAGGAATTGAACAACCTTATGAAATCATGGTAATTTCCTGGAAATGAAAGTAGACTTGTCATACAATATAAATCTGTTCACAGCCTTAGCTTTGTTCTGAAGCACTAATTTTGGAAGAGTGGAAAAAGGCTATGACTTTTAAAATGTCTTTGAACCATGGAGCAAATCAATGTGGCCAAAATATAATTGGCTGTGCTAGGTTAGAAAAGTAATTGCTTTAAGAAATTAAGTAGTGAAAACAAACAGGATAGCTTTCAAGCTAAAGCTAACCTTAACAGTGGGCTTAGAAACAGAAGGGTTAATTTGAATTCTGGGGTTTTATACTTATGACAGATGTGTCTGCATTAAATGCAGGTTGGTCCCTACGCTTGTGAAAAAGACAGAAAGTTTTGCTTCTGTCTCATCAAATACAACAGAGTTCTTATAAATAATGGGAAAAAGTAATAGAAATGAAATCAAACATAAGAAGCAAAGTTTAGAGGAATGAAGAGTTAATATAAGGGAAGCATATGTATAGTCCGTGGGGTTGCAAAGAGTTGGACACAACTGAGTGACCTTCATGTTTGTTTTTTTTTTTTTAATAGATGGAAAACAAGAATCACATTCATGATGAGAGCAAACATTGCTTTAAAGTAGGGGTCTCCAACCTTTGGGAGCTAATGCCTTAGGATCTGAGGTGAAGCTGATGTAATAATAATCGAAATAAAGAGCACAATAAGTGTAATGGACTTGAATCATCCTGAAACCATGCCCCCCACTCTAGTTTATGGAAAAGTTGTCTTCCATTAAACCAGTTCCTGGGGCCAAAAAGGTTGGGGTCCACTGCTTTAAAGCACAGACTATATGCCAGTTACTCATGCATTTTGTGTAACTTAACAATCACCCCCAAGTACCCTGTGTGTTATCATTTCCATTGCACAGAAAATCAAGTCATTTGCACAGAAAACAAAGTCATTTGCCCAAGGTCACATAACCTGTAAGTTGCGAAACTGGGATATGAATCTCAGTAGTATGGCTCCAAGGAGAAGGCGATGGCACCCCACTCCAGTATTCTTGCCTGGAGAATCCCATGGATGGAGGAGCCTGGTAGGCTGCAGTCCATGGGGTCGCTAAGAGTTGGACACGACTGAGTGACTTCACTTTGACTTTTCACTTTCATGCATTGGAGAAGGAAATGGCAACCCACTCCAGTGTTCTTGCCTGGAGAATCCCAGGGACAGGGGAGCGTGGTGGGCTGCCGTCTATGGGGTCACACAGAGTTGGACACGACTGAAGTGACTTAGCAGCAGCAGCAGCAGTATGGCTCCAAAGACCATAGCAGGACCATAGGTTGTCTTTTCTTACATCTTTCTACTCTTATCTTTGGGCACAATGGATAATGGGTAATTTCAAAGGCCTTCTAGAGTGACAGCACACTCTGAACAACCAGCAGGGGACTGAGACCATGGACAGAGTCAGCATCAGACGTGAGAGGATGGGAGAGAAAATTCTGTTCCAGTAAAGGGATCTACAAGGCGCTTCTGACAAATGATGGGCATAACTCTTCTGGGCATCAGAGTCCTGCTGAGAAGTGTGAGTGAGCTGTTACCACAGCCAGCAGAACAAATATACATTAAAATTCACAATGATTTACTGTGAAAACAGTATATAGGGTTATAGTTCTAAGCTAACATGATCAAGGAGGAAGGTACAGTCTAAGGAGAACACATTATCTGAAATGGAAGGCAAACAACCTTACTTAGACTCCACTCATCCTCTACTAACCATTTATACTGATTCATAATGGAAACAGGAAAAATGGTAGAAAAGGTCAAGATTTTATCTATAGGGATTTTGAAGACAAGCAATAAAATAACATCTCTGAAACCTAGAAGGAATTTCTAATGTTATAAAAACTGATTTCTGTTTAATGGTTTATAAAAAAACATGATTAATGACCAGGAAAGAAAATGCATCTTCTTAGACCTATTGAAGAATATTTTCTCTTGGATATTGGCTTACTTCAGTTAGACTATAACTAGAATATATTGACTTAAAAATATGCTTTTTAAAAACCTAGATCTATTAAGATAGAAGGTCAAGAATTATAACAGGTCAGATAGAGATAATCCTATATCTTTTCTAAGATTTAAGGTGTAAGAGAAAATATAGGTGATGTTAAAGTGAGATGATGGAGGGAACAGATGAAGTATTTATTCCTGAAAATAACAAGAAAATAGCATTAGCTGGACACTTATTTGAGCCAAAAATTTTTCCAAATAATTTATAAACATCTTATTACTTTTCCAGTTATCTATTGAATAACAACTTCAAATTTAGTGATATGAAACAAAAATATTTTTTGTTTCATGCTCATGCATTTGGCCAGCCTAAATTTTGGACAGGGTACAGTGAGACTGGCTTATCTCTGCTCCAATATGTCTGGGGCCTCAGCCTGGGGGACAGATGACTGTGGACTGCAGCCCATTGAAAGCATTTTCACACACTCCAAGGCTGGGCACAGTTAGAACTGCCAACTGCAGTGCCTACACAAGCCCTTCCTTCACAGCATGAAAGCTTCAAGGTTGTCAGACTTCATTCTTTGTGGTTAAGAGGTCAAATAAAGAGTGTTCAAGCAAATAAAATCATGACGTTCTACTCAATTCAATTAAATCCCAAATGTAGATGCTTAACAACATTAAGTGTTTTCTAGACTATACCCTGGAGAAGGCAATGGCATCCCACTCCAGTACTCTTGCCTGGAAAATCCATGGACGGAGGAGCCTGGTGGGCTGCAGTCCATGAGGTCGCCGAGTCGGACACGACTGAGCGACTTCACTTTTACTTTTCACTTTCATGCATTGGAGAAGGAAATGGCAACGCACTCCAGTGTTCTTGCCTGGAGAATCCCAGGGATGGGGAAGCCTGGTCTGCTGCCGTCTATGGGGTCGCACAGAGTCGGACACGACTGAAGAGACTTAGCAGCAGCAGCAGCAGACTATACCCATCTCCTCTGACCTCAATCTTGTGATCTAGAAATATCTCAGAACTTGTAGTAAATATTTGGAAAGGGAAAGTCCTTCTGTCATGTCTGACTCTTTGCGACCCCATGGACTACAGAATCCGTGGAATTCTCCAGGCCAGAATACTGGAGTGGGTAACCTTTCCTTTCTTCAGGAGATTGTCCCAACCCAGAGGTCAAACCCAGGTCTCCCTCATTGCAGGCTGATTGTTTACCAGCCAAGCCACAGTGTTAGTGTTAGTTGCTCAGTGGTGCCTGACTCTTTGCGACCCCATGGACTGCAGCCCACCAGGCTCCTCTGTCCATGAGATTTGCCAGGCAAGGATCCTGGAGTGGGTTGCCATTTCCTTCTCCAGGGGATTTTCCCAACTCAGGGATCAAACCCAGGTCTCCTGCACTGCAGGCAGATTCTTTACTGACTGAGCTACAAGGGAAGCCCAGCCAAGCCACAAGGGAATCTCAAATACAGGGAATTCCAGAAATTTTAGTGGGGAAGTCCTTTTCTATTTTATGATGATTTTAATTATAAACGGAGAGGTATCATGTTGGCTATGAAAACCTATCTTTTGAAATTTAACCTCTAACATTGTTCTGGAACAACATTGCATCTTGTCTGAGTTAGGTCCTCATTAAATGTTAAATTTCATTAAGTTTCTTATTGTTGTATTACTTTAAATGTCACCTGGAAAAATCTTATCCTTCATGAAGCCACAGTTAAGCTGTCACTTATTTTGTGACATTTCCTTATCCCTTCCCAGCAGACATAGTTCCATAAAGATGGCTCTGTCTTTTGTGCTTGGTGTGTATGTGTGCTAAGTAGTTTCAGTTGTGTCCAACTCTTTGCGACCCTATGGACTGTAGCCTGCCAGGCTCGTCTGTCTGTGAGATTCTCCAGGCAAGAATGTTGGAGTGGGTTGCCGTGCCCTCCTCCAGGGGATCTTCCTGACCCAGATATCGAACCTGTGTCTCTTACATCTCCTGCTCTGACAAATGGGATTCTTTACCACTAGCACCACATAGCAAGCTCATTAAAAACAATAAAATGGTGTTATTCATCTTTTATTCCCAGGACCAAGTATAATGCATAGGATGTATTCATTTATATCTAGCTTATAAACTCATAGGAACAGAAAATAAGATGATGACTGCCGTGGGTTGTGGAGGATGGTGAGGAAAACTGGAAGATGTTGATCAAAGGGTGCGCACCTCCAGTTATAAGTACAGCACAGTGAGTATGGTTAACACTGTATTATATACTTGAAAATTGCTAAGAGAGTAGATCTTAAATGTTCTCACTACACACACACATACAAGCATACACACATATACACACAAAGTGGTAATTATGAGAGGTGACAGAATTGTTAAATAATCTTATTGTGGTAATCATTTAGTAATATACACATATATCAATCATCGTGTTGTATATCTTAAGTTTATATGAAGTTATATTTCAATAAAATCTAGAAAAAATAAGATCTCCCAATACATCAGGCTTAAAATGATTAACATAGTAAGAAATGAAAAAATAAATAGCTCGCAAATAGAAGCCAGGAATTCTTGAAAAGCAGATCGACAATGATATCAACAACAAGAACAAAACCCCTCTTTCTAAAAGGGTAGATTCCAGCCATATTTCCTTCCTGTTAAATATAACAAGTATTTGATAAATATTTGAGTTATAAACTATACTCTGTTATGAACGCTGTCAGCAAAATTGAGTATGTCTTGTAATACAATCAGAACTACGGAAAGAGCTGGAAAGAAACCAAAATGCATGAAGGACATGCAACAGAAAGAGAAGTAGAGAAATTCATGGAGAAGGGGGTTGCCCAGACTAAGTTTTGCTACTGGTGCACCTGCTTTCAGCTCTGCTGGAGCTTGTCAGAAATGCAGAAACCCAGGCACCACTTCAGACCCACCTATTGAATGAGAATCTTTCATTCCGCAAGACCCCAGAGTGATGCATGCTCATTTACTTCTGATAAGCACGGAACTAAGGACTCAAGCCCTTTATCCCAGAGCTGTCTCATAGTTTCCAATGAGGAAGCAAACGTACAATCCTACATTATTATTATTTTTTTTACTCAATCACATTAATCCAGAGAGAAGAATGACAAAATTTCCAAATCTAACTCACTAAGAGTTATAGGTTTAATGGTTAATGAGAAATTCAAACATATTTGAAGAACTTTTATTTTCTTTAATTTCTCAGTAACAGTTTCCCCAAATGGGAAACGTTGTCTTAGACTACAGAGTTTTTCAGACTGATTTGGTTGCTGGATTTTGATCAATTTCTGTGTTAGCGTTGGTCAGTTTAGGCATCTGGTGAAGCAATCTAAAAGACCTTTCTTTTTCTTTTCTTTTTTTTTTTTTCTTTATCATGACCAGTTAGCTGCAAAAAAGCTCTGTGGACAGATTTAAAGGTGTTATTTGCAATGGGTATATCATAACAATTGTGGCTGTTACTTTTTGCCTGAAGATAGAAGTTGCTTGGAGGGAAATTTCCCAGCTGTAACTGAATGCCTCCATAATATCCTTTAAGCAACTTCCAAATTTGTGACAAATCTTATTTCTTGTTATCAGTTATATTTGTGAAGTACATCAATGTTAATGAATATTATTTTGAATATTAAAAAGATACTCTCTCTTGTCCTAAATCACAACTAAAATTTAACTATCTCATTTGCTTAGAAGAATGACTGACTTTCACTTTATCCTTTTTAATGTGTCATAAATACATAAATCAAATAGATTTCTTCCCCCCTCCCCGAGGCTTGCTTAAGTTAAGGTCAAAAAGAGAGAAAAAAAGAAGCTTTATTCCTCTCCTCTTTTTGATCTGATGAAAGTTCCAAATGAAATTAATATTGATTTACCCTAAGAAAGGACAGATGTTTTAGGTGAGTATGTATGTTTATAATGGGCCTATTATTGATAGACAGTAAGTACAAGGGCATTGCGAGAAAGTGGAATTATGATTCAGTCACGAAAGAAGCAAGAGGGATTTCAATTTTCTAAGGCTTCAGGCCATGACTAGACCAAATTGTTTTTCTCAGCAATAATTCAGACAGCTTAAACAATCAGTTAGAATATTGGAATCACGTATCTGACTTTGTATCTGCTGAATCTAGGCATTGCTTATATCTGAAGCCACTATTGTAGACAGAATAACGGCCCCCAGAGATGTCCGTGTTCTAATCCTTGGGAGCTGTGAATATTTTAGGTTATATGGCAAAGGACGATGAGAGTTGCAGTTGGAATGAAAATTGCTAATAAACTGATTTTAAGTAGGGAGATTATCCTGGATTTTCCTGGTGGGCAAAATATAATCACAAGGATCCTTAGAATGGGAGTAGGAAGTAGAAGTGAGAAACAGAGACACAGTAGCAAGAAAAGAAACTCTGCCAACATTGCTGGCTTTGAAGACCAAGGAAGAGGGCTGTAAGCCAAAGAATATGGGCAGTCGTTAGAAATTGGATAAGATAAGAAGACAGATTCTCCCCCAGAGCTTTCAGAAAGAAATAGCTAATACTCTTTGATCGTAGTCCTGTGATATCTGGGTTGAACTTCTGATATTCAGAATTAGAAGATAAAAAACTTGGGTTGCTTAAACTACTAAGCTTGTGTTATTGTCACAGCAACCAGATGAAACTCGTATACTCTCTTGCCATCATGCCTACTTCCACACTGCAACAACAAAATAGCAGCACCACAAGATAATCATGACTCCTATGTAGTATCCATTGAGTGCCTGCTACATGCTAGGAACTTAAAATGTATTACTTTACTTCTTACAAATCTCTGCCAAAAAAAAAAAAAAAAAAACTTTTAAAGAAGAAATTAAGCCTTACACAAAACAACCTGTCATTAAGTTAATGGTTGAGCAAAGATTTGAACTTTTCTACTTATTTGAAGGTCTGAACACTTTCTACTATATGCAATGGCTCTAACATAGTAATTATAGTCTTGCTTTAGTTGCTTCACTCTAATATCGGAAACATTACTGGACGAGAACTAAACTCAGGAACTGTGTGCGTGCAAGCTAAGTCGCTTCAGTTGTGTCTGACTCTTTGTGACCTTATGGACTGTAGCCCGCCAGGCTCCTCTGTCCATGGGATTCTCCAGGCAAGAATACTGGAATGGGTTACCATTGCCTCCTTCAGGGGCTCTTTCTAACCCAGGGATCGAACCCTCATCTCATATCTTCTGCATTGATAGGTGGATTCTTTACCACCAGAGCCACCTGGGAAGCCCCAAGCAGTGTTTCCTAGTCTTTTATCTTCTGGTAGTCTATTACTTGGTCAACCTGCAAACCTCGCTTTACAACCTGTGATAATACTCTGTATTTTCCCTTACATTTTTTTGCCTACTTGCTGGGGACGGGTGAGGGACCAGCTGAGAGTGATGCTAGTGCAGTCTTTACTTCTTCTGAAAGCAGGGTGGATAGAGATGATTAAAAGTCAGGCACTCATGTTTCCAACAGCATCACTATTTTCTGACAGCTGACTCAATTGCTCAGCAGGCATTTTTAATGCCATCTTGCCAGGTGATTTTCAGTGGATATGTAATTTGGATCTTAGCTTCCCACTTCTTTAGCTGTCAGAACATGGGCCCCCTAGATCCGCAGATTGCTCAGATCCTAGAGGGGAAGGGCTGAGTCCCACTCTTCAACATACTGTTAAAGGAGGAGTCCCATCTGGTGGACTCCATAGCTGTCTATGTTTCTGTATAAAGCAGGATGAGAAGATATAAGAGTGGTGACAAAATTAATGAGAATGTAGTGAGGAGAACAAGTCTTTCAATGACCATTCAGAAGTAACTAGAAATACTCTTTTCTGTTTCAGAAATAAAATACAATTTTAGAGTGAATTAAAATTTAAATTAAAATAAAATTCTTATACTTGAATAGGTAGGTTTAAGGAATATGTTTGTGGCATCTACATTTTTCTATCCGCTTTAGGCCAAAAGAAACACTTTTTCTAAACTATTTCCTCAATATATTTGATCCAAAGGTTCTCTTTTTACTTGAATCTAGAAGGCTAAAATTTTATTATTCAAAAGCAAATGTTTCATGAATGGGCTATATTTAAAAATACAAATGAAATTTAAAAAATCTTTCTGTGAGCCTGAGGGAAGGGCTGCCACTTTTTGTTAATATAGAATCCAAGAAATAAGACCAACTCTCTGTGTCTTGTAAGAACAAAAGTAATTTTTATGTCCCACGATGTTTATATAGGTGTGATAATACCCAAGTCCTTCTTTTCACAAGATTTTAGCTATATTTGAAGAATATTAAGATACATTGGAAGACGTACACATTCTTCCAGTCACCCCTGCTCAAATACATTTTTGCAAATGAAGAACAAACATCTCTAAGGCTATAGAATACTCACATAGCTTACATTTACCAAGATTAATTTGTTAGAGAGGAACAGTTAAATTGTATTTTAACGTTGACTTTACCAATATTACACAAATGTACTTTCCAACTGACTTGCCAAATCAAAATTCAGTCTCTCCAAGCCTAGGTCTCACCCTGATATTTTCCTACTGATATGGTTTCCTTGCTGAAGGAGTCAAAAAGAAAAAACTAAACCAACGTCCGTTCTGCTGCTCACCCATAAGTACTTCTAAATCTCCCCAGTCCAAATATTTTGAATTAGATATCAAAGTCTCAGAGCTATGTGCTATTTTTTTTTTCCACACTCTGCTTGGAAATCACCACTTCATCACTACTGTCTGCTTGAAAATCCTCCATCATTAAGCCCTGTTGTTTGTTTTCAATTCAGGAACCATCATTTTGCCTAGTCTGGTTTGGGTTGGTGATTTGAAATCTGATTGTCTACCTGCTTCCAATCTGGCACCATTTAACGTGTTGCATGACATTTGGCTCTCCCATTTCATGTTACTCACTCCAAGTCTGAATGTCCCATGCACTGCCCAAACCCCTGAGGGCACTCAAATATCCAGATTCATGCCTGGTGAGAAGAAACCCGTGTACTGAAAACTCATGTTAATGTTTTCATTTGCCTTAA
The DNA here is from genome assembly GCF_014754425.2 of Oryx dammah. Classification (NCBI taxonomy): domain Eukaryota; kingdom Metazoa; phylum Chordata; class Mammalia; order Artiodactyla; family Bovidae; genus Oryx; species Oryx dammah. The sequence goes on along the minus strand of NW_024070186.1, from coordinate 131,342,948 downwards.
TGACTTTACGAGTGAGTGAATTGGAAAATAATGTTCCTAAAGCACTGTTGCTAGGAGGATGTTTAATGGTGTAACACAGAAAATATCTCAGGAGAGATTCTATCTTCAGGTTAGGCCCCAAAGTGTAAGTGGCTCTTTCTGCCAAAGACATCAGAATGAAACACCATTATTTCTAGCAGCCAAGAGGAGGCAGATTGTTGTCAGGACACCTGTGCACAAAGAAGGCATAGATTTTGAAAAGGAGAAAGCCATTCCTGCTCTAACAAGGCAGGCAGACAACAATATTTTTGCACACCCAAAAGAAGGACATAATTAGTGAGATTTAAGGTTCTAAAATGCAGACTAAGGACTAATGATAAGAGGATTGAAAACAAAGAATTGCCAATCAATGCTTGGAAGGTTTGAGGCCACAAAGAAGGCTATACAGTTTCCAGAAGAAGGAAAATTTGGATGCAGATTCTTTTATCCACATTGGTTCATGTTTGCCATCATGTCTCTAATAAAGTATCACCACAGTTTTAAGCCAGGTTTTCACAGCACATCATTTTTGTGCTCTGTATATAATTATGTTCAATTTTTCTGTGTAGCAAAAAAAATATAGAATCCACACTCTGGTTTGGGTTCAGCCATTTCCCACCAATCCTTTTCTCATCACAGTGGAGTTGTAGTTTGAGAGTAAATTCTTGTGATATTAGGTAGTGGTGTCGGCCTCAGTGCTCCCTCCTGGGGGATCACAGTGCAGATTCCAGGGCTCATAATTGAAAAAGGGGGAGAACAGCATAAATGAACAAACAAATGACCCTGTTCAGGGAAAGCTGCTTTTCAAAAAGCTTCATTTTCTTTGTGTCTAGAATACACTGCAGAGGTAGTGATCCTTCTTTTCTGCTCTCAACAAAAAGTCATCTTTATACAACAGCAGCCAAGCAAGTCCAGGAAGATGGAAACACTGGATGGTAGCTTCACATACACTTAGTGTATGTGCTTAGTGAGAACTTGGGCTTTGAAATAAGACTCCTAGATTGGAATCCTTGCATTGTGTGTTCTCATTCTTTTCATTAGTGAGGATAACTGACATCGAGTTTGGTGGTAAATGGTCATCTATCGGCTTATTTTTACAGGGATGCAGGAGAGGTTAAAAAAAAAAAGACCTCTCTACAGCAACCATCTTTTCAGAATGCTCTTTGTTTATTTTTGGAAAAAAGAAATTATATTATATTATAAATTGTATTATATATGTTCTTTCTTGTCTAAAAGAACATGTTGATTATTTTAAGGAAAATTTGTGGGGGAGGTTAACTTTGGGAAGCAGATTCAGCCACATGGTACCTAGTCTCAGATTTAAACACACACGACATGGAACATTCTCTCTTAATTTTGAGTTAAGAGGGTGTCTCATAAACATTTGAATTAATTTATGCTCTTTCAACTTGTGCTGTGCTTAGTCGCTCCGTCATGTCTGACTCTTCGCAACCCTGTGGACTGTAGCCTGCCAGGCTCCTCTGTTCATGGGGATTCTCCAGGCAAGAATACTGGAGTGGGTTGCCATGCCCTCTTCCAGGGGATCTTCCCAATCTTCCCAACCTAGGGATCAAACACAGGTCTCCTACATTGCAGGCAGATTCTTTACTGTCTGAGCAACCTGGAATTTAAAATGTTTGAATACAAAAGAGTTTTGTTGAGCCACCATTTTATAGCTTATTCTAAGTTTAGACTTCTGTTTACAAGTATATTGTAATGAATATATTACAATAGATTTACTCTAATCTGTAGTATTATCAGGATGAAAATGTCCCAAACATGGTCTCTTCTCACTGGGATGTGTGTGCATACTTACTTAGTCATATCTGAATCTTCATGAACCCATGGACTGTAACCCACCAGGCAGCTCTGTCCATTGTATTTTCCAGGCAAGAATACTGGAGCAGGTTGCCATTTCCATCTCCAGGGGACCTTTCCAACCCAAGGATCCAACCTGGATCTCTTGTATCTCCTGCATTGGCAAGCAAGTTCTTTACCAGCTGAACCACTGGGGAAGCCATCATTGGGATAAAAGCAGCCAAACAGAAGGCAACAACAAAAATTTTCACTTACAAGGTAGTAAGAAAGATTATGAATTTGTGATATCAGAGAAAATACAAGATTGATACCTCTATTGGAAAAGCTTATAAAATAGGTATCCACTAGCATAAATCTCCCCCCCAAATCATGCATTACCAACAATGTTGGGATTTAGATAAGCCCTTTCTTAATTTTGTTTGTCCTTAAAGTGTAGCAGAGGTAATTTTCTATTGAATTGAAATAAGCTATTGGCACTTCTTCACGGATCATAGTACACTTTAATAATAAGGACTATTATTGTTAACAGGGGGAAAGTGATTCCACCAGATGACAAACCTGATGCATCCCTTGGTGCTCATTTATAGAGGTTAAATGGGATTTAGTGAATTGTTAACAAACTGATATAATTGTATAAATGCATTTTATTGCCACTTTTGAGATAAGAAAACTTCTATAAATTGAATTTCTAATATTTTAATCTCCTCTAATTCAAATATTAGTATTTTGTCAGTAATTAACTTAAGAACAAATGGGCAAGGTTGAAATGCAGTAGATTTTGATCCCTAACTGGGAAGAAACTACTAATGATTCAAGCTTACTGAGATGGAATACCATTGTTAAAAATATAGTGAGTGTCGTGTTAGCAGAGTCGATAAATCAGTGTTGACAAATACTTAATGTGGAAATGATTCCCCTATTTATATAGTGGAAAAATTGCCTTTAATACCACATATGAATCTGAAATGCTGTCCTTTCACAGTCAGGTTTGGATTCATATTAAAACAGTGTGTCTAGGACAGTGCAACACATTCTATCAAAATTATTATACTTGTAAAGTTGTTACTTTTTTCTATAAAAGTAGTACATGTAAAGTAAGACATTCACATGGTTAAAAAATTAAGCATTAAAGAGAGTAGTAAGCAAAAATAAAATCTCTCGTCTTCATTCCCATCTCCTAGATGTAGTCAGATTTAACCATCACTATTTAATATTTTCAGTTACCAAAAGGAGAACAGTATGTTCATGTCTAAAGTTTTTCTTTATTAAATTTAGATAGTATATATTGTTTTCCCACCAATAAAAATAAGAAATTCATCATTATTACCTGTCTCTTGCTCCCAATTGTCCATGTAAGTATTTATAATTTAATTCTCGTGTTTACTACCTTCTGTTCTAGTTCTAACCTCTAGATAGTGTTCCATTGATTTTAAACAGTTTGTTCTCCACTTCTACACTCGGATAAACATCTTAACTTCCCTCTTTTACTTGTACTCCATCAAAGTTAAAGTATTTATATTCTATTACTGTGATTAATTCCTCTGTATTTTGCCTATAGTCTAAAAAATGAAATTCAATAAACTGATTTCAATTTGACGTTTATTTACATAACATACACTGCAACTAAGCAGAGTGATTGGACCTGAAGAGGAGATTATGCTATCCTATGCACCATTTAAAGTAGAATGTTACAAATTTCAAGGTCAGATATATTTATCTTTATAGTTGCTTAAAAGAATGCCTGATTTAGGAGATTCAAGTTATAAAACATTAATTATAATTAATAATATTTTTCTTTCTTACAGGAGGGAAATTGGATTGGAATTGAAAAATCATATCTATTTTTAACATGTCCCAGTAAGATCTGTTTACTTCTCTTCCAGAAGAAACATATATTTTGTAATGAGGGGCAAGAAGATAAAATGAATGTGGAATTTATGTATAATATTTTGTTCTATCCAAATATTATTCTTGTGTCCTCTTTTAATTTTCTGCTAAAGAATAGAAAAGGATCTGCACAATCTCAAATGAAGTCATAGAGATGTAATTGGGTATCATCATGGCTCATAAGACATGCTCTAGGGATTAACCAAAATTTTAATAATCTCTCCACTCTAAGAGAGTTCCCTGTTGATTGTAGAAAGCTCTGTGACAAGTTGAATACAAGATCCTTGGTGTCCCTTTGAGACCAAGTGAACTGTGCCATTTGGTATTTTCTCTTTAGGTGACCAGGCGTCAAACAGCACAGATAATATCATAATGTTGTTTGGCATTTGTGGCTGAAACTATCATGTTCGTTTTTATCCAAGTCCTCCTCCACTTTTGTGAGCCATGGGATTGAGTGGCATGTAACTAGAAGTAGATGGGTGTCACCTGTAGGCCCCTAAAATATCCTGCCCAGTTTATTTCCCCTGTTAGTGATCTGGAAATCAAGAATTATGAGACTTGAGAACCACATAATGGAAGGAGCATGGTCAATCTTTGCAGGAAAGCACACAGAATGGTAACTTGATTAAAACTGATAAGCCAAGAAATAAGTTTTCATTTTGTTAAAAGTCATGAGATCTAAGAGTTCATTTCAGTGGCTTAAGCTGGCTTATTCCAACTTTATATCATTGCTTTATGATGTTTTATGCTTTATAGCATCATGTTTTATGACAAAATTATGGTCTATTTTATGGGTCTCTGTTTATTAGTGCCTTGAAATTTGTGTCCTGTTTATTTTTTTTTTTTTTAAGCATAGTTCAGAAAGTTAGTTATACACAATTTTAACGCCAATTTAATTTACTTCATATTTAGAACAAGACTTCATGGAGATGGTTTTCTGAGTTTGTAAATTTTTTTCTTTTTTGTTGACAAAAATATATTATGATTTCATCATGTTGCTAAGATAATCCATCTTAATCACAAAGTTTATTAAACAAAGTTTATTTTCTGAAGACCTACTTCTCTGAGTCTTTGGTTATAATTTGTAGCATTTCACCCTAAGCCAAATCTAATTCTTCTATATTTGCTGCAGAGCTATCTTTCTTTTCAAGGATTCAGCTCAGTTCAGTTCATTTCAGTCACTCAGTCATGTCCGATTCTTTGCGACCCCAGGAATTGCAGCACGCCGGACCTCCCTGTCCATCACCAACTCTCGGAGTCCACTCAAATTCATGTCCATAGAGTCCGTGATGCCATCCAGCCATCTCATCCTGTGTCATCCCCTCTCCTCCTGCCCCCAATCCCTCCCAGCATCAGAGTCTTTTCCAATGAGTCAATACTTCGCATGAGGTGGCCAAAGTACTGGAGTTTCAGCTTTAGCATCAGTCCTTCCAATGAACACCCAGGACTGATCTCCTTTAGAATGGACTGGTTGGATCTCCTTGCAGTCCAAGTGACTCTCACGAGTCTTCTCCAACACCACAGTTCAGAAGCATCAATTCTTTGGTGCTCAGCTTTGTTCACAGTCCAAATCTTACATCCATACATGACCACTGGAAAAACCACAGCCTTGACTAGACAGACCTTTGTTGGCAAAGTAATGTCTCTGTTTTTTAATATGCTATCTAGGTTGGTCATAACTTTTCTTCCAAGGAGTAAGCGTCTTTTAAAAATTTCATGGCTGCAATCACCATCTGCAGTGATTTTGGAGCCTCCAAAAATAAAGTCTGCCACTGTTTCCACTGTTTCCCTATCTATTTGCCATGAAGTGATGGGACCAGGTGCCATGATCTTAGTTTTCTGAATGTTGAGCTTTACGCCAAAGTTTTCACTCTTCTCTTTCACTTTCATCAAGAGGCTTAGATCCATACTATTGCTATATACTATGCTTTCTTACTTTGGTATTTCTTTTGCATTTCTCCAGATAATATTCTTTAGTAATTAAAAAATATTCAAAGGATATAAACCTTTCGACCTCTATATTGCTAAAATTTCCCTTCACAAATTGTGAAGGACTGACAAAGGTGTAGAATTCTAGGTTTAAAATCATTTCCCTCTTTGGCAACACTGTTCTACTGACTTCTAGAATCTACTGTTGCTAGTCAGTTTATTAGATTCTATTTCTTTCTTCTTTTGAAGGTAAATTGTTTTTGTGCTCTAGAAGATTTTCAGATCCTCTCTTTAACCTTAGTATTCTATAATTTCACAATGATGTGTCTACTGCTGCTGCTGCTGCTGCTAAGTCGCTTCAGTCGTGTCCGACTCTGTGCGACCCCATAGACGGCAGCCCACCAGGCTCCCCCATCCCTGGGATTCTTCAGGCAAGAACACTGGAGTGGGTTGCCATTTCCTTCTCCAAAGCATGAAAGTGAAAAGTGAAAGTGAAGTTGTTCAGTCGTGTCCGACTCTTAGGGACCCCATGGACTGCAGCCCACCAGGCTCCTCCATCCATGGGATTTTCCAGGCAAGAGTACTGGAGTGGGTCGCCATTGCCTTCTCTGATGATGTGTCTAGCATTGGGTAATTAAAAGTTTACTCTGCTTGACTTTGGTCAGTTCTTTTGGTCAAAACTTCTTTTCTTCATCTCTGGAAAATTCTCTTTCATTTTTCATGGGTCATTTCCTTTTCTCCATTTTTCAATCCCTCTCATAGCCCACCACCTTCCAGAGTACCTTCTAGATATATGCTTAATATGGTTTGATGCTTGACTTCTCATTTTCTTTTTCTGTAAATGCATGCTATGAACTAGGATAGAATACTTCCTCCTAAAGTTTTTATATATATATTAAAAAAAATGAGTATGGACATTGTATATTCTTACTTTCAGATCTCTAAATAAATAAGAATCTTTGAGATCTTATGCTATCTTTTAAAGTATGCTTTAAAATATATAAAATTACTATCTTTATGGCTATTTAATATATATTTAAAATACTTCATAAATAACTTTTTGAAAAGGTCAAAGTAAATTGATTTTAGGTTTTATCTTTACAAGCTATTTTAACTACATTTTAATCTTTCCCTTTAATACTCAAACTTCACATTATGGGGAAAATGTGTATGGGACATTTACATCTGTGGATAAGGTTCTCACTTCACTGGATCATAAAACTTTCTGAAACTGCAACAATTCCCTCAGGTGACACCACTAGATGAATCCTATGATAAACATCTGAAAGAAAATTGATGCTTAGATCCTATTTTCCTCCTGGATTTCCCCATCGATTCTATAAAATGGGGAAAATTTTGTATAAAAATTTTTGGGTGACTGTAGGAGGAGGAACTCTGATGGTCTTCAGTGTTAACGTGTGGTAAAGGAACTGTTGGGTAAACTCTATTAAGTTGGTTCAGGTTTTAGTTTCAGTGTAGGTTCAGGTTTTAGTTTCAGTGTAGTTTCAGGCTTACTGTGAGCCACTGGACTCTATAATATGCAAACAGCTATGTCTTTTCAATTGATTTCTCCCTGTTCTTTCTTTCTCCCTGAAATATCTCTTTGGGTCCTGAGAGAATCTGTGCCATCTGGACTTAGGTGAGTCAGTTTCTTGGCTCGTTTCCTCTTTAACACTGACAATCTCTAACCTTTTAAAATCTGTGTTACCACCTTTGTATTTCTCCAGTAGCTTTCATTAAAGCAAAGAGTCTTAAAATTTACATTTACATTTTAACATAAATAGCTACATTTATACAAAATAATCACTCATATCCTCATTGGACAATAAGGATATTCCCTTATAGGAGCAACGGAGAAGGCAATGGCACCCCACTCCAGCACTCTTGCCTGGAAAATCCCATGGATGGAGGAGCCTGGCGGGCTGCAGTCCATGGGGTTGCGAAGAGTCGGACGTGACTGAGCGACTTCACTTTGACTTTTCACTTTCATGCATTGGAGAAGGAAATGGCAACCCACTCCAGTGTTCTTGCCTGAAGAATCCCAGGGACGGGGGAGCCTGGTGGGCTGCCGTCTATGGGGTCGCACAGAGTCAGACACGACTGAAGCGGCTTAGCAGCAGCAGCTTATAGGAACAAAAGAGGATTCCCCAAGAATCCTGCTGGCATTGATGCTGCACATGGCTAGCAAGTAGTAGTCAGTATTGTGGTGTAAGCAAGACACCTTCAGAGAAACAGAAAAGCACTGGTATCTCAGGCTTGTCCTTTCGGGTGTGTGTATGTTGTGGGGGCGATGTTTGGGCTTTCGAATATCAGCCTTCTCTGATTGGTTGGGATTCTCGCCTGGGAAATTCCATGGACAGAGGAGCCTGGTGGGCTACAGTGCATGGGGTCACAAAGAGTTGGACACGACTGCGGGACTAACACTGATGATGATGATGGTGGTATGTAGATGGATCTTCGGTAAACACTTGAAACTGATTAACTGACTAAGAGCATAATTTCTGTTACTCAAGCCCATATTTTAAGTTCATCTTATGATGAATTTCTGCATTATGCTCTGTAAGATAAAATATAGAGTCATTAAGAAGAAAATAAAAATGACATCATTTTCATCAGGCTGTGCTTAAATAAAAATTCTACCGAGGTCAAGTTTCCTAGGTCCACAGATTACAGAAACACCTGTTTATTTAAAATAATGCAAATTTTATGAGAAATTTAGAACACGGACTGTAAAACATCCATAATTTGAAATATTATTTTTACTAATAGCAGACATTTAATCAAAGAACTTGTCTGTGGTTTTTAAAGCTAGAACTATGTAGCACTTATTAGCTACAAAACACACACATAACAGATCTAGAAAAAGGAAACTCCAAAGCTCTTATTTACATGCATTATAGATGAGAATGTAAAATCTGTCTATAAATCAGGTTTTGAATTTTACTATAATTGTGCTTTTCAAAGTAGATAATTAAATTGCTATGTCTTTGGGGAAAGGTCAGCTTGTTGGGATAGCACAGATTAATCTCCCTAGGGCATTTGCTCTTAATAACCATGAATCGTTTTTTCATAAGCTTGAAGTCTTGGCAAGATTCCATCCAGCCTAAAATACTTTGAAAATGACAGAAATTCACTAAGAAACACTCTAATAGTTTTACTTAATCACCAATTAACCTGCATAAGTACCTTTGTGTTCTCACCTATCTGTTAACCTACACTATGATCAGATACTGGGGGAAATGAGAACATGAAGACTCCTGGGTTTTTGTTGGTGTTGTTCATTCCTGTGTTTGTGCCCTAAGCTAGATGTAAAGGGCAAATGTTATGAACTCAGGCAGAACAAAATCTCTAATTTTATAAATTATTACTGAGTACCTGTCATCTGATTCTACATTGTAATGTTCCCATGCAGTACTTTTATACAAATTATTAAGAATACTTTCTGGTACAACTCTTAAGAAAGTATTAAAAGAAACTTTCTAAGATATAATGACAAAAGTCTATGTCTATACAAGCAAAATTAGAGTCCTTTATTGAGACGATGAGTCGCAAGCCATTCTAATAAGAAAAAAAGCAAGCAAACAAAAAAACAACCCAGCTAACTTGATCCTGAATCATTTCACATCAATATTCTCATGTTGATGGGATTATCCTACATCTCATTTACATAGCCTAAAAGAGAAAAACAAACTGATGATAAATATGGGACATATGCTGTTTTCTCTGGCATAACTATTAGAGACATAAATTCATACATAATTTTTTAAAGTTGTGAACCTAAATTTTGATAATTCTATCAACATACACTTAAATTACCAGTAGAATATCTAGATACCATTGGGAAAAAAAGATTTTCATATGGTAATTATTAGTGTATGCTTGATAATTGTTTTTCAAAAGCTTATGTAAAGGAACTGGGGTCTTCAGAGCTTAAAATAAATACTCTGCTAACGTGATTCTGGAACACCTATTTCCAGATTATCCTTCTTGGCGATTCAGCACCTTGTGCTCTCTAGTAACATCCTCTGACTTCTCTGGGGTATTAAAGCAGATTTTCTTTGTCTTGATATTTGAAGAAAGGAGTCTTCCCCTCATCTTACTGCCTTCAATATGTGTGTTCATATCAACAGTTTGGAATCCTTAGTCAATTCAGTTCAGTTCAGTTGCTCAGTTGTGTCTGATTCTTTCTGACCCCATGGACTGCACGACAGGCCTCCCTGTCCATCACCAACACCCTGAGTTTACTCAAACTCATCTCCACTGAGTTGGTAATGCCATCCAACCATCAATCCTCTGTCATCCCCTTCTCCTCCCACCTTCAATCTTTCCCAACATCAGGGTCTTTTCTAATGAGTCAGTTCTTTGCATCAGGTGGCCAAAGTATTGGAGTTTCAGCTTCACCATCAGTCCTACCAATGAACACCCAGGACTCTCCTTTAGAATGGACTGGTTGGATCTCCTTGCAGTCCAAGGGACTCTCAATAGTCTTCTCTAACACCACAGTCCAAAAGCATCAATTCTTCAGTGCTCAGCTTTCTTTATAGTCCAAATCTCATATCCATACATGACTATTAGAAAAACTATAACTATAATTAGCTGGACCTTTGTTGGTAAAGTAACATCTCTGCTTTTTAATATGCTGTCGAGGTTTGTCATAACTTTTCTTCAATGAGCAAGCATCTATTAATTTCATGGTTGCAGTTACTATCTGCAGTGATTTTGGAGCCCCCCAAAATAAAGTCTTTCACTGTTTCTCCATTTATTTGGTATGAAGTGATGGGACCAAATGCCATGATCTTAGTTTTCTGAATGGTTCACTTTAAGCCAACGTTTTCACTCTCCTCTTTCACTTTCATCAAGAGGCTCTTTAATTCTCTTTCTGCCATAAGTGTGGTATTATCTGCATATCTGAGGTTATTGATATTTCTCCCAGCAATCTTGATTCCAGCTTGTGCTTCATCAAGTCCAGCATTTCTCATGAGTACTCTGCATATAAGTTAAATAAGCAGGGTGACAATTTACAGCCATGATGTACTCCTTTCCTGATTGGGAACCAGTCTGTTGTTCCATGTCCAGTTCAAACTGTTGCCTCTTGACCTGCATACAGATTTCTTAGGATGCAGGTCACGGGGTCTGGTATTCCCATCTCTTTAAGAATTTTCCACAGTTTGTTGTGATCCACACAGTCAAAGTCTTTGGCATAGTCAATAAAGCAGAAATAGATGTTTTTCTGGCACTCTCTTGCTTTATATATGATCCAGCAGATTTTGGCAATTTGATCTCTGGTTCTTCTGCCTTTGAAAAACCAGCTTAAACATCTGAAAGTTCACAGTTCACAGTTCACATATTGTTGAAGCCTGGCTTGGAGAATTTTGAACATTACTTTGTTAGCTTGTGAGATGAGTGCAATTGTGCAATAGTTTGAGCATTCTTTGGCATTGCCTTTCTTTGGGACTAGAATGAAAACTGACCTTTTCCAGTCCTGTGGCCACCGCTGAGTTTTCCAAATTTGCTGGTATATTGAGTTTGGAATGTTCACAGCATCACCTATTAGGATTTGAAATAGCTCAAATGGAATTCCATCACTTCCACTAACTTTGTTCATAGTGATGCTTCCTAAGGCTCACTTGACTTCACATTCCAGGATGTCTGGCTCTAGGTCAGTGATCACACCATCATGATAATCTGAGTCATGAAGATCTTTTTTTTGTATAGTTCTTCTGTGTAGTCTTGACACTTCTTAATATCTTCTGCTTCTGTTAGGTCCATACAATTTATGTCCCTTATTGTGCCCATTTTTGCATGAAAATTCCCTTGGTATCTCTAATTTACTTGAAGAGATCTCTAGTCTTTCCCATTCTATTGTTTTCCTCTATTTCTTGGCACTGATCACTGAGAAAGGCTTTCTTATCTTCCTTGTTATTCTTTGGAACTCTGCATTCAAATGGGTATATCTTTCTTTTTCTCCTTTGCCTTTCACTTCTCTTTGTTTCATAGCTATTTGTAAGGCCTCCTCAGACAGCCATTTTGCTTGTTTGCATCTCTTTTTCTTGGGGATGGTCTTGATCCCTGCCACCTGTATGATGTCACGAACCCTCTGTCCATAGTTTTTCAGGCATTCTATCTACCAGATATAATCCCTTGAATCTATTTGTCACTTCCATTTTATAATTATAAGGGATTTGATTTAGGTCATACCTGAATGGTCTAGTGGTTTTCCCTACTTTCTTCAATTTAAGTCTGAATTTTCCAATTAAGAGTTTGTGATCTGAGCCACACAGTCAGCTCCCAGTTTTGTTTTTGCTGACTGTATAGAGCTTCTCCATGTTTGGCTGCAAAGAATATAATCAATATGATTTTGGTGTTGACCATGTGGTGATGTCCATGTGTAAAATCTTCTCTTGTGTTGTTGGAAGAAGGTGTTTGCTATGACCAGTGCATTCTCTTGGCAGAACTCTATTAGTCTTTGCCCTGCTTCATTCTGTACTCCAAGGCCAAATTTACCTGCTACTCCAGGTGTTTCTTGACTTCCTACTTTTGCATTCCTGTCCCCTATAATGAAAAGGACATCTTTTTTGGGTGTTAGCTCTAGAAGGTCTTGCAGGTTTTCATGGAACCATTCAACTTCAGTTTCTTCAGCATTACTGGTCGGGGGATAGACTTGGATTAACTGTGGTATTGAATGGTTTTCCTTGGAAATAAACAGAGATCATTCTGTTGTTTTGGAGACTGCATCCATGTACTGTATTTTGGACTCTCTTGTTGACTATGAGGGCTACTCCATTTCTTCTAAGGGGTTCTTTCCCACAGTAGTAGATATAATGGTTATCTGAGTTAAATTCACCCATTCCAGTCCATTTTAGTTTGCTGATTCCTAAAATGTTGATGTTCACTCTTGCCATCTCCTGTTTGACCATTTCCAATTTGCCTTGGTTTTGGACCTAACATTCCAGGTTAGGACTCCTTAGGGAAATGTTTAGTATCCTGTAATGGCAATATTTAAGGAGAAGCAGCAAAACTGGAGACTTTTAGGAATAATATCACATTTTTATTAGTCTTAAATAACAAAATTCAAAACAACAAAAGTTACTTGTAATTACTTTCTTCTCTTGTTTAGTGAGGGCTTCTTTCTTGGGACACTTAAGTTATACTTAATGTTAAAAATAATTTTGTTCAAACATGTAGCTGCCAAGAGGGAAAAGAGGAGTGGGATGGGTTGAGAGAATGAGATTGACACATATGTGTGCATGTATGCTGTGCAGCCCCATAGATGGAAGCCCATCAGGCTCCCCCATCACTGGGATTCTCCAGGCAAGAACACTGGAGTGGGTTGCCATTTCTTTCTCCAATGCATGAAAGTGAAAAATGAAAGTGAAGTCACTCAGTCGTGCCCAACTCTTAGCGACCCCACGGACTGCAGCCTACCAGGCTCCTCCGTCCATGGGGTTTTGCAGGCAAGAGTACTGGAGTGGGTTGCCACTGCCTTCTCCAACTAATGATAAATGACTGTATATTCACAAGGAACTCTACTCAATGCTCTGTAGTGACCTCTATGGGAAGGAAATATAAGAGGGGATATATGTATTCGTATTGTTTATTCACTTTGCTGTATAGTAGAGATTGATACAACATTTTAAAGCAACTGTACTCCAATAAAAACTTTAAAAGAATAATTTTATTCCTTGACTTTTATTTAATTACCTTTTCCTGTGAGTACTGACTGTTGAACATTTTGTGTTATTATCAAAGTTCAAAATGAGGACATTATTACTGTTACATGACTATATCAACTGAAAATATTTATAGTTGAGTGACTTGCTACCAAAATGTCTGTCCTGAACCATCAAAATATCCATGGGACAAAGTATATACTAGTGTTTTTCTTATCAGGAATAGTTCAGTTCATGTCCTTTTAGTATTTACTACTTATTATTATAGGCTAGCCATTTTAAATCAATTGTTAAAGAAGGATTTATTTTTAAATTTTACTTATTTATCTATTTATATTTTTGGTTGTATTGGATCTTCACTGCAGCATGAGCTTTCTCTAGTTGTGGTGATGGGGGCTGCTCTTGTTGTGGGACTTGGGCTTTTCACTGTGGTGGCCTCAGCTGTTGCAGAGTACAGGGTTTAGGCAAACAGGTCTTAATAATTTAGCACATGGTCTCAATAGTTGCAGTATGTGGCTCTAGGGCTTGCAGGCTTCAGTAGTTGATAAAACACAGACTCAGTAGTCGTGGTGCATGGATATAGGTGCTCTACAGCATGTGGAATCTAGGAGTTCCCTGCATTGGCAGGCAGATTCTTATCTACTGTGCCACCAGGGAAATCTAGAAGGCTCTCTCTTTTTTTTTTTTTTTAAGTTAACATTTATTACTTTCTGAAACTGATTTCTTAGTTGCCAGTTTTTTGAAAAATATTCTAAGTAAACGTGAGAACAGCTTCAGCATAAATATATGAAGCTAACTGACAGAAGATGTAGCTGCAAATATAGTGCTGAATCATATTTTTTTATCTACTTACTGGGATCCTAAACACTGCTGACTACTATTTTCATAGTCTTCGCTTAGCATATATGTTTTCCTACAATTAGTAAGAGACAGTTATCCTGCTTTTCAAGTTTAGGAACACTTCAAAATTTATTTGTGCACCAGTTCAGTTCAGTCACTCAGTCATGTCCAACTTCTTCCGACTTCATGGTATGCAGAATGCTAAGCTTCCCTGTCCATCACCAACTCCCAGAGCTTGCTCAGACTCGTGTCCATCGAGTCAGTGATGCCATCCAACCATCTCATCCTCTGTCATCCCCTTCTCCTCCTGCCTGCAATCTTTCCCAATATCAGGGTCTTTTCCAATGAGTCAGTTCTTTGCTTCAGGTGACCAAAGTATTGAAGTTTCAGCTTCAGCATCATTCCTTTCAATGAATATTCAGGACTGATTTCCTTGAGGATTGACTGGCTTGATCTCTTTGCAGTCCAACGGACTCTCAAGAGTCTTCTCCAACACCACAGTTCAAAAGCATCAATTCTTCAGTGCTCAACTTTCTTTATGGTCCAACTCTCACATCCATACATGATTACTGGAAAAACCATAGCTTTGACTAGACAGACCTTTGTCAACAAAGTAATGTCTCTGCTTTTTAATATGCTGTCCAGGTTTGTCATAGATTTTCTTCCAAGGAGCAAGTGTCTTTTAATTTCATGGCTGCAGTCACTATCTGCAGTAATTTTGGAGCCCAAAAAAAGAAAGTCTGTCACTGTTTCCATTGTTTCCCCATCTCTTTTCCATGATGTGATGGGACTGGATGCCATGATCTTACTTTTTGAATGTTGAGTTTTAAACCAGTTTTTTCTTTTTTTTTTTTTTCACTCTTCTCTTTCACTTTTTTTTAGGTAGTTAGAATAGGAAAAAGGAGTCCAAAATGCTGGTGGCTAATTGGGAAAAGCCTGTGAAAATGGAAGAAAAGAAAACCCATGGACTGGAGTGAAAACTTCAGGTGTAAAAAACATACCACTTTCTTGGCTAGCCCAATATGCATAGGAAAGTCTCAGCAGGGAGGAGACAAATGAATAAAAGGAGGAAGCCAAGACAGATTGAGGCCTCTCCTTTGGGGTCAGTCTGCCTTCAGGCATCGAGGGGTACTATCCTTTGCTTGCCAAATAAAACTGAGCTGTAACCAAGCTGTAACACTGGTCCACTGTTTCAAATTTTTGCTGCAGCAAGACAGAACTGAGGAAATTATACACTCCTCTGACAGTTTCATCAAGAGGTACTTTAGATTTGTGCACCAAAAGGAAGTTTTCTAAAATAAAATGGTCATAATCCCCACTGAGCTTACCAATCATGTGTATTATAATGTTATACATGTATTCATGTATGTTGTTAAAAAATACAAAGGATTCCAATTTTTGAGAAGATTTTATATGTTTATAAAGTGAAAGTGAAGTCATTCAATAGTGTCTGACTCTTTGTGACCCCATGGACTGTAGCCTACCAGGCTTCTCCATCCATAGGATTTTCCAGGCAAGGGTACTGGAGTGGGTTGCCATTTTCTTCTCCAGGGGATCTTCGAGACCCAGGGATCAAACCCAGGTCTCCTGCATTGTGGGCAGACGCTGTACTGTCTGAGCCACTGCTCCTGCTGCTAAGTCGCTTCAGTCGTGTCCAACTCTGAACGACCCCATAGATGGCAGCCCACCAGGCTTCCCCATCCCTGGGATTCTCCAGGCAAGAACACTGGAGTGGGTTGCCATTTCCTTCTCCAATGCATGAAAGTGAAAAGTGAAAGTGAAGTCGCTCAGTCATGTCCGACTCTTAGCGACCCCATGGACTGAAGCCCACACGGCTCCTTCATCCATGGGATTTTCCAGGCAAGAGTACTGGAGTGGGGTGCCATTGCCTTCTCCGTCTGAGCCACTAGGGAAGCCTATATGTTTATAGGAAGCCTATATGTTTATGACATCTATATAAATATATATTTGACTTTAATGTCAAGAATAATTTTAAATAACTCTTACTTTTGTCCACCAGTTATTTCATTAACTGAACAGTTACACTTATTCTAATCTATAATTTCTAACAACATAGTGAAAAGTTACTACATCTCAAACTTACCTGGATCTGAAATTAATTTATTTCTTTGCTAGATGATTTAATGGTAGTTCTTTTATATCTCCTTACCCTGTTTCAGATCATTTGTTTCATTTATCATTAATAAACTCATTAGTCTAAAAAAGTTTATTGTTTAAATAGTGTTTTCATGTGGTGATAAAAATCTGAAAAATCATTTGTTCATTGTTATGACCAAAATTCAGTTATTGGCATTGAGGTAATCACTCTACTTTAATTATGCTGCCTACAAAGGCTTACAGTACCTTCAGTTCTGAACAGAACACTCATTAAAGCAATTCACCTCAAACTATTAAACTAAGAAATTAATGGCTCTGTCTACTGTGGCTCTTTCTGGCAGATTACTTGAATAAGATAAAGTTTTATGTAAAGCACATTCTTTTTACTTTGTCCTTGCTTTGCAATCTATCTTGAAGTTTGATGACCTTCCTTCCAACTCATCATTCTAATCAAACTTTCTAACTCGTAATAGCTACTTCCTGTGGTGTGCATTTTATTTGAGTGAATGTGTATTTGTGTGTGTGTGTGTATCTATTTAGGGCATAGTAATTGTCACATGAAAAACAGTCTCAAGGAGTAATATGAAAAGATGAAAGAGTAAGAACATTAGTGAAAGAAATATAAAATGGATTCCTCCCCCCATCCCCTGGTTTTTAACTTTGTCTTTTGGACCAAGAACTTACCTAATTCTTCTTGCCTGATACAACATATAAGAACTTGCTTTTAGAAAGGGATTTGGTTTGATGAATTTCTTCTCAGCCTTTTGGCTAAGATCAAGTATGCTGCTGTTACTGCTAAGTTGCTTCAGTTGTGTCCGACTCTGTGCGACCCCATAGATGGCAGCCCACCAGGCTCCCCCATCCCCGGGATTCTCCAGGCAAGAACACTGGAGTGGGTTGCCATTTCCTTCTCCAAAAGATCAAGTATAAGTATCTGTTTTTATCAGTTTGATATCTGATAAATCCTCTATCTGACTTTCCTTGTGGCTTAGCTGGTAAAGAATCCACCTGCAATGTGGGAGACCTGGATGCAATTCTTGGGTTGAGAAGATCCCCTGGAGAAGGGAATGGCAACTCACTCCTGTATTCTGGCCTAGAGAATTCCATGGACTGTATGAGGATTGCAAAGAATAAACATGAGGTTGCAAAGAATCAAACATGGCTGAGTAACTTTCACTTCACTTTGATAAATTCATTCATGCTGAGATGTAAATGACAGGGTTTTTAAATTTTAAAATAAATACCACTATAATTATTAATATAAAATGTTCATGCTGAGTTCAGTATAAATTAACATTGTTCTTCAAAGATGCTACCAACATGGTGATTATAATATATAGTTTATATTAAGAAATACAAGGGCAAGACTTATCCCATTAGTTTGAAAAAAACATTCTCTTTTATATAATGACAGTTCTTTGAGGTGGCTAATACTATTCCTGTTTTGCATATTTGCATCCTTAAAGAAGTCTCCCTGAAATTGTTAAAAAGACACTGTTGAGGCAATTAGTAAACGCTTTTAAATCACTTAATTATTGGCAGGCAAGGGTGGTGGTGCAGAGTCCTTGCATTCATAGTTCAAACTTTAGTTAAAATATATTCCATACAGAATGCATACTCTCACTTACTTATATTTTCACTATTCCATGCATACTCTCACTTACTTATATTTTGAAACATAATAACACCTGTAAACTCTTAATGGAGGAGATGAGGTAAGTGGGCCTGTATGGCTATGAGTTTCTTAAGTTTCTTAAATTTTATATGAAATGGTACAATTTTAATACTGACTAAACAGTGAAATGTTAAAGATATACATTGAAATCCCTAGGCACTGAATATATTGCAAAAAAGGTTTGTTGTTGTTTAGTTGCTAAGTCATGTCTGACTTTTTTGTGACCCCATGGACTATAGTTTGCCAGTCTCCTGTGTCCATGGATTTCACAGGCAAGAATACTGGAGGAGTTACTATTTCCTTCTTCAGGGGTTCTTCGCAACCCAGGAATTGAACCTGTGTCTCCTGCATTGGCAGGCAGATTCTTTACCACTGAGCCACCTGGGTTAGCCAAAATCAAATAGTTAAATAAAAATGGAATTCTAAACAATGAAAATGACACAAAACTGCAGAGGAAATTTTAGAATGAACAAATTCCATGAAGAATCAACATATTAAACCTTTATCTAAGATTAGTAGAAAACTTTAATATTTCTACATATATTAAATAAATTAAATTTATCATCAAAACTTATTCACAAAGAAAGCTGCAGCCCTAGGTAGGCTCACAGGTGAATTCTAGCAAATATTTGAGGGATACATAATACAAATCCTACACAAACTGTTTCAGAAAATTAAGTAGAAAATACTTTCAATTTGTTTAATAAAACATTAATTACCCTGATAACAAAATTAAACAAAGTCATTACAAGGAAAAAAAAAACTACAGACAACTATATTTTATGAAAAAAGATGTATATGTTCTCTACAAAATATCAGCTAATAAAATCCTGCAATTTTATACTGACCAAGAGGATAATAACAATAGGAATGCTAAGTTGGTTTAAACACTTAAAAAATTCAAAGTAGAGCTAGAACCCTCTTAGCACTGCCAACATTCATGTCATGGGTAACCTGTGAAAGAAACAGTTATCAGTCACCCATGGTTGCATATGCACTTGGCCCAAGACTCAGAAAAGCTAAAATGGAGATTGTTGGAGAACTACAGAAGCTACAGTTCCCATTGCAACCCCAAACTCAAAAAGTAAGGCACCAGTATTAAAAAAAAAAATTAATGCAGCTTACCCCATTATCAGGATAAAACTCATATAATAATTTCAATAAGTTAAGAAAACTTTTAAACTATTCAATGTCCATTCATTATAAAAGCTCTCAGCAAAGATGAATAGAAAGAACATCTTCGATTTGATAAAAAGAATATACAAATTCCTTCAGCTAACATGACACATAGGATCAAGGACGAACCACTTTCCCCATAAGATCAGAAATGAGACGAGTGTTTCTGCCCGCACAACTTATATTCAATGTGTTATTGGAAATCTTTCCCAGTGCAATCAATTCAGCTCAGTTTAGTCGCTCAATAGTGTCCGACTCTTTGCGACCCCATAAACCGCAGCACGCCAGGCCTCCCTGTCCATCACCAACTCCTGGAGTTTATCCAAACTCATGTCAATTGAGTCCATGATTCCGTCCAACCATCTCATCCTTTGTCGTCCCCTTTTTCTCCAGCTCCCAATCCCTCCCAGCATCAGAGTCTTTTCCAATGAGTCAACTCTTCGCATCAGGTGGCCAAAGTTTTGGAGTTTCAGCTTCAACATCAGTCTTTCCAATCAACACCCAAGACTGATCTCCTTTAGGATGGACTGGTTGGATCTTCTTGCAGTCAAAGGGATTCTCAAGGGTCTTCTCCAACACCACAGTTCAAAAGCATCAATTCTTCGGTGCTCAGTTTTCTTTACAGTCTCACATCCACACACGACTACTGGAAAAACCATAGCCTTGACTAGATGGACATTTGTTGGCAAAGTGATATCTCTGCTTTTCAATATACGTCTAGGCTGTTCATAACTTTCCTTCCAAGGAGTAAGCATCTTTTACTTTCATGGCTGCATCACCATCTGCAGTGATTTTGGAGAACCAAAAAATAAATTCTGCCACTGTTTCCACTGTTTCCTCATCTATTCACCATGGGTGATGAGACCAGATGCCATGATCTTCGTTTTCTGAATTCTAAGCTTTAAGCCAACTTTTTCACTCTTCTCTTTCACTTTCCTCAAGAGGCTTTTTAGTTCTTCTTCACTTTCTTCCATAAGGGTGGTGTTATCTGCATATCTGAGGTTATTGATATTTCTCCTGGCAATTTTGATTCCAGGCACTTTTGCTTCTTCCAGCCCAGCATTTTTTCATGATGTACTCTGCATGTAAGTTCAATAAGCAGGGTGACAATATACAGCCTTGATGTACTCCTTTTCCTATTTGTAACCAACAATCCTGTTGTTCCATGTCCACTTCTAACTGTTGCTTCCTGACCTGCATATAGGTTTCTCAAGAGGCAGGCCAGGTGGTCTGATATTCCCATCTCTTTCATAATTTTTCACAGTTTATTGTGATCCCAGAGTCAAAGGCTTTGGTATAGTCAATAAAGCAAAAGTAGATTTTTTTTGGAACTCTCTTGCTTTATCGATCATCCAGCGGATGTTGGCAATTTGATCTCCTGTTCCTCTGCCTTTTCTAAAACCAGTTTGAACATCTAGAAGTTCACAGTTTATGTATTGCTGAAGCCTGGCTTAGAGAATTTTGAGCATTACTTTACTAGTGTGTAAGATGAGTGCAGCTGTTTGGTAGTTTGACCATTCTTTGGTATTTCCTTTCTTTGGGATTGGAATGAAAACTGACCTTTTCCAGTCCTGTGGCCACTGCTATTTTAAAAATTTGTTGACATATTGAGTGCAGCACTTTCACACCATCATCTTTTAGGATTTGAAATAATTCAACTGGGATTCCATCACCTCCACTAACTTTGTTCATAGTGATGCTTCCTAAGGTCCACCTGACTTCACATTCCAGGATGTCTGGCTCTAGGTGAGTCATCATACCATCGTGATTATCTGGGTTGTGAACATCATTTTTGTACATTTCTTCTGTGTATTCTTGCTACTTCTTAATATCGTCTGCTTCTGTTAGGTCTATACCATTTCTGTCCTTTATTGAGTCCATCTTTGGAGATCAGCCCTGGGATTTCTTTGGAAGGAATGATGCTAAAGCTGAAACTCCAGTACTTTGGCCACCTCATGTGAAGAGTTGACTCATTGGAAAAGACTCTGATGCTGGGAGGGATTGGGGGTAGGAGGAGAAGGGGATGACCGAGGATGAGATGGGTGGATGGCATCACTGACTCGATGGACGTGAGTCTAAGTGAACTCCGGGAGTTGGTGATGGACAGGGAGGCCTGGCGTGCTGCGATTCATGGGGTCGCAAAGAGTCAGACACTACTGAGCGACTGACTGAACTGAACTGAACTTGCATGAAAAGTTCCCATGGTATCTCTAATTTTCTTGAAGGGATCTCTAGTCTTTCCCATTCTATTGTTTTCCTCTATTTCTTTGCATTGATTGCTTAGGAAGGCTTTATCTCTCCTGGCTATTCTTTGTAACTCTGCATTCAAATGGGTATATCTTTCCTTTTCTCTTTGCTTTTCACTTCTCATCTTTTCACAGCCATTTGTAAGGCCTCCTCAGACAGCCATTTTGCTTTTTTGCTGTTCTTTTTCTTGGGCATGGTCTTGATCCCTGTCTCCTGTGCAATGTCATGAACCTCTATCCATAGTTCATCAGGGACTCTATCTATTGGATCTAGGCCTTTAAATCTATTTCTCACTTCCAGTGTATAATCATAAGGGATTTGATTTAGGTCATACCTGAATGGTTTACTAGTTTTCCCTACTTTATTCAATTTAAATCTGAATTTGGCAAAAAGGAGTTTATGATCCAAGCCACAGTCAGCTCCTGGTCTTGTTTTTGCTGATTGTATAGACTTTCTCCATCTTTGGCTGCATTGACCATCTGGTGATGTCCATGTGTAAAGTCTTCTCTTGTGTTGTTGGAAGAGGGTGTTTGCTATGACCAGTGCATTCTCTTGGCAAAACTCTATTAGCCTTTGCCCTGCTTCATTCTGTACTCCAAGGCCAAATTTGCCTGCTATTCCAAGTGTTTCTTGACTTCCTACTTTTTGAAAAGGACATCTTTTTTGGGTGTTAGCTCAGAAGGTGTTGTAGGTCTTCATAGAACCATTCATCTTCAGCTTCTTCAGCATTACTGGTCAGGCATAAACTTGGGTTACCATGGTATTGGATGGCTTACCTTTGAAACGAACAAAGATCATTCTGTTGCTTTGGATACTGCATCCATGTACTGTATTTTGAACTCTTTTGTTGACTGTAATGGCTACTCCATTTCTTCTACGGGGTTCTTTCCCACAGTAGTAGATATAATGGTTATCTGAGTTAAATTCACCCATTGTGGTCCATTTTAGTTTGCTGATTCCTAGAATGTCAACATTCACTCTTGCCATCTCCTGTTTGACCACTTCTAATTTGCTTGATTCATGGACCTAACATTCCAGTTTCCTATGCAATATTGTTTTTTGCAGCACCAGACCTTGCTTCTATCACCAGTCAAACCTATAACTGGGTGTTGTTTTTGCTTTGGCTTCATCCCTTCATTCTTTCTGGAGTTGTTTCTCCACTGATCTCCAGAAGCATATTGGGCATCTACCGACCTGGGAGTTCCAAGGTAAGAGATACCCTAGTAAGACGGTAGATGCTGAGAGAGGGCATCAGAGGGCAGACAGATTGAAACCACAATCACAGAAAAGTAGCCAATCTGATCACATGGACCACAGCCTTGTCTAACTCAATGAAACTGAGCCATGCTGTGTGATGCCACATAAGACAGATGGGTCATGGTGGAGAGGTCTGACAGAATGTGGTCCACTGGAGAAGGGAATGGCAAGCCACTTCAGTTTTCTTGACTTGAGAACCCAATGCAATAAGTAAGAAAATACACTATAAGATAAATAAACCTTAAAGGAGGTAGTAAAACATTCGTTAATCACATATGACAATTTTCTTTTTTAAATGTAAGATATGTTACGATATCTATAAAGGAAATACTACAATTACTAAATGAATTTAGCAAGTTAACTGGATATGGGATCAGTATATACAATAATATTTTTATATAGAGAACAAAAAACAATTGGAAAATAACACTGACAATTAAAATTTGCATTTAGAATTAAAAAAAGAATAGAATCGGAAAAAAATATTAAGAATAAAATAATAAAAGTACAACCTTTTTACACTGAATGCTCCAAAATATTGCTGACAAAAATTAAAGGACCTCTAAATAAGGAGTGTACAATATTCATGGACCAAAAGACTCAATATTGTTAAGTGTCACTGATCCCCAAATTAAACTGTAAGTTCAATGCAATTCCAATTCTGATTACCCCAGGCTTTTTGGGGAGAAATTTGCAAGTTAATTCCAAAATTTAGGTAGAAATTAAAAGACCTAGAATAGCCTAAACATTCTTCTAAAAGAAAAGCTAAGTTGGATAACTTACACTAGCCGACTTTAAGATTTGCTATAAACATAGCAAATAAAGTGTGCATGCTGTCACTACAGTCATATTTGACTCTTTGCAACCCATGGACTATAGCAAGTGGAGCTCCTCTGTCCATGGGATTCTCCAGGCAAGAATACTAGGGTGGGTTGCCAGGCCCTCCTCCAGGGAATCTTCCTAATCCGGGAATCAAACCCAAGTCTCTTAATGTCTCCTGCATTGGTAGGTGGGTTCTTTACCACTAGCACTATCTGAGACTGCTACTGCTGCTGCTAAGTCGCTTCAGTTGTGTCTGACTCTGTGTGACCCCACAGATGGCAGGCCACCAGGCTCCCCCGTCCCTGGGATTCTCCAGGCAAGAATACTGGAGTGGGTTGCCATTTCCTGATCTAAAGCTAAATGAGATCAACTTGTTTCAATGACTAAAGAACTCAGAAGAAGTCCTATTTTAAATTAATTTTTAATTCCATCAGTGTTTGACAGAGGGTTAAACATTCTAATGGGGAATGAATATCCATAAAGAAAACATAAGAACAAAACAATTCAAACTCAAAGTCATGCCATACATTGAAATTAATTTAGGATGAATCATAGACTTGCTTGTAAAAGTGAAGACTATAATGCTGAATCCATATTCTATAGGAGAAAAGTTTTGTGACCAAGTGTAGAGCAAGGTGTATTATACAAGGCACAAAAATTAATAATTATAATAGACAAATGATAAACTTTATCAAAATGTAAAAACTTTGGCCCATTAAAAGATTCTCTTAAGAAAAAGGATAAACTACAGACTGGGAACAACTATTCACAAGTGTATTATCTATCAAAGTATCAATGATTCCTCCCAAAATGTCACTTTTGCATGTTAGCCAAAGATAATCAAGAACCTGAGGATTCAAGAGAAACTACTACCCCTCCCTTAACTAATTGCTGCTGCTAAGTTGCTTCAGTCGTGTCCGATTCTGTGTGACTCCATAGACGGCCTCCCACCAGGCTCCCCCCGTCCCTGGGATTCTCCAGGCAAGAACACTGGAGTGGGTTGCCATTTCCTTCTCCAATGCATGAAAGTGAAAGTGAAGTCGCTCAGTCGTGTCTGACTCTTAGCAACCCCATGGACTGCAGCCTACCAGGCTCCTCTGTCCATGGGATTTTCCAGGCAAGAGTACTTGAGTGGGGTGCCATTGCCTTCTCCACCTTAACTAACTAGAAGAATTTAAATTGGGGATTTTTCCCAAGAAAGAGAGTTATAACTGGAGATAAATTGTATCTAAATTGCCCCTTCTGTGTGGCAGAGCAAACATCTAATTATCAAACTGACTTTTCTTTTTATCATCCTGTGAATGAGGCCTCTATCTCATTCTTTACTTCAGGATATTATATATAACTCATTCCACCTTTCTCTTTTGGGACAATTCACA
The DNA here is from genome assembly GCF_014754425.2 of Oryx dammah. Classification (NCBI taxonomy): domain Eukaryota; kingdom Metazoa; phylum Chordata; class Mammalia; order Artiodactyla; family Bovidae; genus Oryx; species Oryx dammah. The sequence continues at coordinate 131,318,112 of NW_024070186.1, read as the reverse complement.
TACATGAGGTTCCTGTATGCATAAATTTGATTTTCTCCTGTTAATCTGTCTCATGTCAATTTAATTATTTAGACCAGCTAGAAGGACCTAGAAGAGTATAGGAATGTTTTCTTCCTTTCTGACAGTATCCAGAATTCATAATGAAATCTTACAAGTCAATAATAAAATATCAAGCAACTCATTTTAATTGGGCAGACTATTTAAACAGACATTACATAGAGAAAGCTACATAAATGGCCATAAACACGTGAAAAAGTGCTCAAGATCAAATCACTGGGGAAGTTCAAATTAAAACCACAACAGTATATTACACAGCCACTGAAATAATTAAAATTCAAAGGAATGAAAACACTAAATTTTGATAAGGCTGATGAGCAACAAGAATTTTAATATATTATTTGTAGTATTACAAAATGATGCAACTACCCTTGGTAATTTAAAATGATACAACTACCTTTGGCAACTTCTATAAAACTAAACACACAATAAAACCCTGATTTTTCATTGCTGGTTTGGAATACTCTTTCATTACTGCTGTTACTTCCTCTTTTGAAGTCCATGATAGCTTCCATATTCCTTCATTTCAAAATCCTGTGGCTAACGTTTACTGCTCTACAGATGTATCTTGATGATTTTAGTGACAAGTTTTCTTTCTTAGATTGTTTTATGCCTTTCTACTTAGTGCTTTTATTGACTGCTTTGATAACCTATATGGCACAAGAGTTCTTTGACCTCAACTGCAATGACTACAATTAGAAAGTCGCCATCTGGCAAATCCCCATCTCAGAGTATGCCTGTAGTTAGAACTTGAATGATTTTTCTTTGACTTATAGTTTTTAATTCTTTCCATTTTCCACTTTTACATCTGCTCTGAGGCTTTTTGTCTCTTGGCTCCCATTGTGACCTCTGATCCTTCACCACCTGTTCATTTTCCTGTTTTTTTTCCCTCTGTCTTCACTATTGGGACCTAGCATTGGCCTTGAAACTGGAGACCTTCCATAAATGTTAAACTGAAATGAATCCACTCACTTCTCTGGTTTGGCTGCATACTGTAATCTGTCATCTCAATATCTCCTTTAGGGCACCCCAGAATCACTCATCCCCTTGGCCTGTACTGCGTTTCTAAACTCTTAATCACTCTTACCTGTGGTTTCTTCTGTTTTCTCTTCCACCTTGTTGAAAGTCGATGTAAAAAGTCTATAAAAGTGACTGATTACATTTAATAATTGCTATAGTTATCACAGAGAGCTCTATCTAGCTGTACCTCAATAGCCCTTATGTTCATCTTGTGCCCTATTCCTTTCCTACCCTCTACAGTAGCTATTCTAATGTTTTTAAGTTTCTTCAAATCTTTTATTCCCAGCCTTTTTTCTTTTCTTAGGAAAGTAATGACTCTCTGGCTTTCCAGCATTAAGAATTCAATGCCTGATCCCTTTTTATCCTTGCTTTCTCACAGCTCAGTTGGTAAAGAATCTGCCTGCAATGCAGGAGACCCCAGTTTGATTCCTAAGTTGGGAAGATCCTCTGGAGAAGGGATAGGTTACCCCACTTCAGTATTCTTGGGCTTTCCTTGTGGCTCAGCTGGTAAAGAATCCTCTTGCAATGCAGGAGACCTGGGTTCGATCCATGGGTTGGAAAGATCCCCTGGAGAAGGGAAAGGCTACCCACTCCAGTATTCTTGCCTGGAGAAATTCATGGACTTTATAGTCTTTGGGGTCACAAAGAGTTGGACATGACTGAGCAACTTTCACTTTCACCACAAAAGAGAAAGTTTTAGCAGGAACTGCCAACCTCCCCTGCAGATTACATTTTTTATATTATTTGGATTACTCTCCTTTACCACTTTGTATAAAGTTACTCAGCTCTCTTTTCTCAAAAAGTAAATACACCTTTGCCACTCAACAATTTTTTCCATGGTACCTGCCCCCCCCCCCAACACTATCAACTCTAATAAGTTAAAGACAGGCTTGCACTCATTATTTCTACTTCTTCAACTATAAATTCTTAGTCCCTTAACCACTTAAGTGCCACCATTTGTGGAAGCTGCTTTCAGGAAGGCCACCTCTGACCTTTCACCAAAATCAATGTTTTTTTTTTTTTTTCCTCTTTTCTTATCTTTGTACTATCAAGTCATATATTGTTCTTATTCTATAGTTCAAAATTTTATCTTTGACTTGTATTCTGTACTTGAACTCCATTTTATCTTGTATTTTATTCTTGAACATCTTCACTGATTTATTTCTGTCTCCACTTTCCTTTCAAAATTCTGTTTCACCATGCTCTTTTTTTTTGAAAGGGTTAATGGCTAGCCATAGCAAATGGGCTTACCTGGTTCAAAAACATCACTCCCAAAATAAATAAAATGCTTCTTTTTTTACTAATAAGAATTTTCTTTAAAAATGTTTTCTGTTTGTTTATTTATTGTTTTGCTGCCCTGGGTCTTTGTTGCCGTATGCAGGCTCTCTTTAGTTGCAGTGAGTGAGGGCTACTCTTTAGTTGCAGAGTAAGGGCTTCTCATTGCAGTGGCGTCTCTTGTTGTGGAACACAAACTCTAGCCAGGCAGGCTTCAGTAGTTGAAGTGCATGGGCTTAGTTGCCCTGAGGCATGTGGGATCTTTCTGAACCAGGGATCAAATCTGTGTTCCAGTCATTGGTAGGCAGATTCTTAACCACTGGACCACCACAGAAGTCATGAAATCCTGTTAGTTAACAAACTTATTTAAAGTGCAAGGAGATATCAATTCATGATTTAAAATAAGTTACACTCTGTTTACTGATGGTTAATACCTCTGTTTCTTTCTAGACACCCTCTGTCTCTACATACACACACACACTACACACACACACACTCATGTGACAATAGAAATGGACTACATTACATGTGGCCCTGACAACCAAGCACTTCAATTAGTAATATATATGTTCCGCACTGGTACTGGGGAGGTCCTTCATAACTAATATCTGTGGCCCAATTCTTCTGTAGCTCCATCTTCATTATCCTGTTTCCTACGTCAGTTCCACTTTGTCCACTTCTGGGGTGCATATGGTCTAACTCATTTGGAGCACTCTGTGGAATTTCTAGAAATTCAGTCCATAAGACAAAAAGACTTTTCCTCTGCTGCCTCATAAAACCCAGCAACTATACTTCTGGTAGCACAACCATTTCTGTTTATAATTGCTATCGCACAAGTCCAAGGAATTTCTTCACTACGGTTCTCCTTCGCTTCTATATCTTCCCCAGCAGTGTGTGTGTTAGTCGCTCAGTCGTGTCCAACTCTTTGCAACTCCATGGACTATAGCCTGCTAGGTTCCTCCATCCATGGGATTTTCCAGGCAAGAATATTGGAATGGGTGGCCATTTCCTTCTCCAGTAAAGCTATCTACTCTCAGTAAATGTTTCTTCACTTGCTATTTGCCAAAAATATAAGGATTAAACTATAAGCAAGTTACTTTCTGCTCAGTGAATTTGTTCTCATCATTATACCACACCAACTCTAAACTCTTTGTTAAAGCTTTCAAAGCAATCTTCCATAAATTTGACCAAGTTTACACATCAATCTTATTTTTATTTCAACACACAGTTCTCCTTCCTTCACACAGATCCACAGTGCCTGACACAGCACGGTGATCCTTATCAGAACACCTTAAATGGAGTTTGTTTCACCTCATGTTGATGACTCTTCCCTCCTGCTTGCACCATTTTTAATTCCACATCTATTCATAGCCAAACTCAAGCCACAATTCATCAAAGAATCATTCTCCAGTGGTTATACCTTTCTTGTCTTCTCTTTCTCTAGTAACATTTACTCTGTACCATTGCTGAGTATTTTGTCACAGCTATTATTATTTTGAAACTACATTGTGAAATTCCTGCTGTCAGGTGTTTTATTAAATAAAAATATTTATTGCCAGAAGGAAAGTAGATTTATATTTCAATTGCCCATTTACAGTGCCTGAATATTATATATTCAGAGAGTTTGCTGGGTGCCAGATGCTACCCTAAATTCATTTAATTCTCACCACCACACTCTGCAGTTGTTGTTATTAAATCCATTAAATAAATGAGAACTGAGGTTCAGAGAGGTTAAATCTCAAGGTCAGAAGAGCTAATCAAAACCAGCTATGTTGTATTGCAAAGCCTCATAATCCTTCCATTATACCTGGAAGATTCAAATACTTGTGAAATGATTATTTTAAATGAAAAGACTGAATTGGTTTAATATGTCATCCAGTATTTGTTTATAAATAATCTGCCTAACTTTGAGCCTGTACTCTGAAAAGAACTCCCATTCTTTTGATATTTTTGTTGTTGTTCTTGTTGTTGGCAGCGAATGTCTTTTCTGGCCTGCTCTAGACCTGTCCAAAAGTGCTATTTCAACCTGTGATATTCTGTATTCAGTAACAACAATAGCAAAAAGCTCAAATGATTGAGATTAAAAAACTATCAGAAAGTACTGGAAAAATTTTATCTCATAATGAGAAGCAACAGAGTAATAAAAACCAGAACATCTTGAAAACCTGCTGGTATTGTTTAGATGACCTGAATAAATTATTGGTGTTTTAGAAATAAGCTCTTTTTAAAGGGAACATTACAATATTTATCTCACAGAAAATGTTGTGAAAAATAGCAAATGGAAAAACAGTTAAAAGAAGTCATATAAAAGCTTCTAATTGTACTTTGTGCAAATAAAATATGTTTTCACCCTTAGGGTGCAGAAAAAAAAAAGAGAGAACTTGACAAGATAAAAGAAATATGTAAGTAGAAAAACTGGGTCAATGAGGTAATATTTGTTTTACTGCATCAGCTATAACCATTCCTGAGAAATATATATATGAAAGAACAACCATGTAGGATCGATAGTTTGATCATGAAGTTACTAGGCTGAAAACCTTCAAAGTTAATCAGATTATGTCAGTATATCTGAACAACATTTTAACTCCAGCATGTTAAAGGAACGTGCTATGGATAAGCAAAGGAATTTAGAACTTTGCGGAGTCTGTGTTCAGCTGAGGAACCCCAGGAGTCTGTCATTTTCTAAGAAAGTTTGATGTCATTATGCAAGGCCATCAGAGCTTTAACACAGAATAAACTCTTTCCCTTAAGTGCTTATCACTTAGGTTATTAGTGAGTCAGTCTGAATTTTCTTTTCCTAGCCTCAGTGAAGGATCTTAAAATTGTTTGCTTGGTGTGGAAATATCTCAGATTTGAGGGCCTATGAGGTCTCCCAACCCCTGAAACTTTTGCCTCTAGCTGGTGGCACCAGGGTACATCACCAGACCCCCTACTGTGTTTTTTGTTTCCTATGACTTTTGTGGCAATCTAGACAGGAAAAGCTGTTTATATCCATCATCCTTTATCATCTACATCATTTTGTTGGCTACAGAAGACACTCCTTTTTTTTTTTTTTTAAGAAAAAAAAAGGAGAGATGATTTCAAGTTAGAAAAGTGAGAGAAAAGCAACTTTGCTGCTATTAAGGGGCTTTGAGGCAAATAAGAACCTTCTCTATGAGAGTAAGGAAAGAAACCTGACAGAAATGACAAAAAGACATCTTTTTCTGTCAACAGTCTTACTTTAGTTTCACTGAGATCCATTAGCAGCTGTGAAGTGTGAAAATTAGGAGCTAAAGCATAGATGATATTTTAAGGCTGAGAATGCAGTAAGCTTTCACATTTCTTATCATATCCTCTTTTATTTCATCCAACATGTTATTCGTACTATTTTTTAATGATTTCTCAATAGATTCAAAATATCGCCTCAGAACTCTGCTGAGGGAACAACCTGGTTTGGAGCGATAGCATCGGGTGCCTATTTCCCAAGAGAATCTTTCAAGGGGATGGGGAAGAAAGCAGATGTTTTCCATCAACAACTGATGCTGGAGAGCTACCATTCCTCCTTTCCTAACCACATGCTCTCGGCCGTAATCATGTACTCCCTTCTTCTGCTTTCATAGACACAGCAGCATGTCATAATTCAAACCCCGTCTTGTTGACACAGCTTGCTTCAGCTGTTCACATAGCAAACTGTTTGTTCACTGAAACCGAAGACATGGCAGCTCTTTGTGGAGTGACTAAAAGGAGCTGCAGATTTCTGGATGATGTTTGCAGTCAAGTATACTGCTGTATGGGGGTCCAGGAACATCACACAGATATGTTTACACTCTTTCAGTCCCAGCTACATATGGGGCATTTCCATCGCTGCGATTCACATAACACACGTTAGCTAAAACAGAGCCTGCACGTCCTTTGGTGAGCCTCCATCCACTGCCAAAGCGACTTGATCAAATTTCTCTGTATGCCAACAATGTAACCTTTATAAATCAAGGAACACATATGAAGAGGCAAAGGTAACAGGAACTGTTCTCCAGGAGATAAAAATCAATCTATTAGGGAACTGTCAATCACAATATCCTATTGGCATCCTCTTTGAGGAAACTGAACACTTCCTGTATCATATATGGTTACTATTACTAGGGACAACCTATTGGTAATTTACCAGCAATTTGTTATTTTATTTAGCGTGTTTGTCCCATCAAATGTAGTTGGCATTAGTTAGTTCAGGGCAGCAAGGTTTAGCAGACAAGAGAATTGATGTAGAAATTCACATGCCCAAGCTTGTTTCAGCTGTACACAAATGATGTTACTTGAAAAATTCAGTTAGTTTCCTAATCTACAATGTGAGAACTAAGATATCCTAAAACCTCATTTAAGTTTTTGAATGCCGTTTTCTCCAAATTAATGCTTAGTAAGTCAGCATTACTTTTACTGTGTAAAAGCTGCAAATCAGCACAATTACAATCTAATTATTTTTCCAAATGATTATAAATACTTTTCGAAGACAAAGTCCATATGCCTAATTTTCTCTGCTCTTCTAAAGGTTGTACATGCACAGAGGAAATTTTTCCAAGAAAAATGGGCAATTTTGCATAATAAGTTCGCTTCTTTCTGTCATTCCACTCTGATTATTCAAGCCTGGGACTCTACACATTTTCTGGTTGGTATTTTTGGTCTTTAGTCAATTTGCCTTTGCTCCCTGCCCTCCACCATCCAACTCATTTACATCGCAGCCAGAATAATCTTTAGAAAACTACTGCATTGTTTCATTCCTCTTTTCCAGAGTATGAAATACTTCTCTGTTACCTCTGAAATCAAGTCTAAATTATTTGGTCTAACTTTTAAGACCTTCAAATTTTATGATTAAATTTTATAAATGTCTCAGGATAATCCAGCAGAGCCAGGTCAGTTCCCCTTACTGACTGAGCTACACCACCTTTATTTCACAGTGGTCTTTCCCCTCCACCATGTCATTTGCATGACTGGAATCGCTTTTCTTGTGCACTTGATTTAAATGGGTTCTGCTCATCTTCAAAACCCAGTTTAAAATCCTTCTGACTGCCTCCTCCCAGGATCTCATCAGGCTCCCTAGTTTCTCTTCTGTTTGCGTTAATGGTCAAAGTGACATTTTCAGGAGACACATATCAGTGCTTCTCCTTCCCAACCAAATTTGAAAACAGATGAGAAAAATGAAGGTTGAAATATGATCTTTATGATAAGAAAAGGCTGAATTGGAAGTTGTGAGCTAAGGCTGCAGGGAGTTTGACATCCATTACATCAGCCCAAAATTGAACAGTCACACCCTACAGCCTGGCAGATGGCTGCCTGGGCCCCATGCTCCCTGTAGGCAGACAGATTGGAGAGGATAAGACAAGGAGGAGGAGGCTGAACTCCTTCCCCTAAATTCCTCAAACAAATGAGCCTCTCCCCTTCCTCTTGGGTCAGAGAGAAGCCAGAAGCCATGAATATAATCTCCATGAAATTACTCTGTGTTGAAGCTTGATGTTTCTACTTCTTGATCAGTATAAGAAATCAAACACATATTGAAGCAACTTAGCATGTGCAATTTAGCACATACACAAGAACAAGAATAATCACAGTTAATCCATCTTAAAATAATAGCTGGATGTGTTTTAAGGACAAATTGCTCTTGACTACCTTTATAACATTATAAATAATTTTTCTAAAGTTTCTATTATAAAATTTTAAAATTTTTATTCCCTTTCCAACAGTATTTTACTGAATTTTTCTGATATTTATGGAATACCTAGTAAGTGAGAGAAACACTATAAAAATTTTAATATATGATATGATTTGTATAATGTACATTATATGCAGAAAATTTACATATTATGATATATATTTATGTTATATATATGTTCATTACATAGTATAAGAAGATATAGCATGTTATGTATTATATATACTTTTTTCTTGGTGACATTCTTTTATTTTTGGGAAGAGGTAAATTATGTTTTGCCTTCTGTCATTGTTTTTGTGTGTTTACTCAGGGATACTATAACTGACTAAGGTCTGAGTCGCCTACTAGTGGCTGGTTGTTGAATTCTAACAGGTACTTCTCCAGAAGAAACTCAGGTGTCTTGTACCCTCATGCCTTTCTCATATGTAATAAAGGGATCTCTAGTGTGTTATCTTCTGGCAAGAGTAACTTAGTTTTAGGCTGTCCTATTGAAGAAGAGAACACAAAATCCATGATTTATTAGTAACTGGGCTTAAACTGAGCAAAATAATATACAAGTAGGTGAAGCAATGGGTAAAATTTTTTGTTTGTGTGTCACAGGGCTTAGAATAATGGGTATGGGCTGACAACTTCTTCCCCTCTCTCCACTCCCACCCAATGATGCTCATACCATAATTCCAAGAAGAGAGTTAACATGCTCTTACAGTCAAAAGGGAATTGGAAGATATGATTAAATTGAGGATTGAGATGGAAGATTAATTAACTGGGTAGACCCAGCTCAGTTCAGTTCAGTGGCTCAGTCGTGTTCAACTCTTTGTGTCTCATGGACTGCAGCATGCCAGGCCTCCCTGTCCAACACCGACTCCTGGAGTTTAATTAAACTCATGTCCACTGATTCAGTGATGCCATCCAACCATCTCATCCTCTGTCATCTCCTTCTCCTCCTGCCTGCAATCTTTCCCAGCATTAGAGCCTTTTCTAATGAGTCAGTTCTTTGCATCAGATGGCCAGACTATTGGAGTTTCATCTTCAGCATCAGTCGTACCAATGAATATTCAGGACTGATTTCCTTTAGGATGGACTGGTTGGATCTCCTTGCAGCCCAAGGGACTCTCAAGAGTCTTCTCCAACACCAAGTTCAAAAGCATCAGTTCTGTGGCACTCAGCTTTGTTTATAGTCCAATTCTCACAACCATACATGACTACTGGAAAAAACATAGCCTTGACTAGACGGACCTTTGTTGGCAAAGTAACATCTCTGCTTTGTAATATGCTGTCTAGGTTGGTCATACTTTTCTTCCAAGTAGAAAGCATCTTTTAATTTCATGCCTGCAATCACCATCTGCAGTGATTTTGGAGCCCAAAACAATACAGTCTGCCACTGTTTCCACTGTTTACCCATCTATTTGCCATGAAGAAATGGAATCAGATGCCATGATCTTAACTTTGTAAATGCTGTTTTAAGCCAACTTTTTCACTCTCTTCTTTCACTTTCATCAAGGGGCTCTTTAGGTCTTCGCTTTCTTCCATAAGGATGGTGTCATCTGCATATCTGAAGTTATTGATATTTCTCCCGGCAATCTTGATTCCAGCTTGTGCTTCATCAAGTCCAGCATTTCTAATGATGTACTTTGCATATAAGTTAAATAAACAGGGTGACAATATACAGCCTTAATGTACTCCTTTCCTGATTTGGAACAAATCTGTTGTTGCTCCACGTTCAGTTTTAACTGTTGCTTCTTGACCTCCACACAGATTTCTTAGGACTCAGATCAAGTGGTCTAGTATTCCCATCTCTTTAAGAATTTTCCACAGTTTGTTGTGATCCACACAGTCAAAGGCTTTGGCATAGTCAATAAAGCAGAAGTAGATTTTTTTTTCTGGAACTCTCTTGCTTTATTAATGATCCAACGGATGTTGGCAATTTGAACTCTGGTTCCTCTGCCTTTTCGAAATCCAGCTTGAACATGTGGAAGTTCATGGTTCATGTACTATTGAAGCCTGGCTTGGAGAATTTTGAGCATTACTTTACTAGCGTGTGAGAAGAGTGCAATTGTGCGGTAGTTTGAACATTCTTTGGCATTGTCTTTCTTTGAGATTGGAATGAAAACTGACCTTTTCAAGTCCTGTGGCCACTGCTCTGTTCACAATTGTCCTTGTAAGAAGGAGGGAGAATGGTCAGAATTGAAAAGAGATGCAATAATGGAAGCAGAAGGTCAGAGTCAGAGAGTGACTTGAAGATGCTATGCTGACTTTGAAGATGAAGGAACAGACCATCAGCCAACGAACGCAGGTGGACTTTAGAAGCTAGAAAATGCAAAGGCACATATTCTCTCATAGAGCCTCTAGAGGGAGCACAGTCCTGATAATATTTTGATCACCCAAGAAGAACCCATTTCAGACTATTGATCTCTAACAGCATAAGATAATAAATGTGGATTATTTTAAGCCACTAAGTTTGTGGTAGTTTGTTACAGGAGCAATAAGAAAATAACACACTGACACCTGTTTAGAAATGAAGGAAGAATTGAGGATAAGCTAACTTTACATTTATTAGAATATTTTATATTTTAAAATCTTATTAATCTTCACAAAAGTCTTAAGGCCTTGTAGAAACAAAAGTTATAGCATCATAAAACTTTCCTAGAACTTTTGTTTTTACTTTTTAGAAGTTCCAAAAACTTTTTCAAAACCAACTTGAATATATGATATCCTAGTCTGGATGATCCCTAAAGATTTAAATCGATGTCAGAATAAGCCTTGTAACCTTAGGTTGGAATGCTTCCTAATACTGATCAGCAGAAGTCATCTATGTTTTGTACTTGGAATCATTCATCATTTCATTGGCACTCAATTAAATTTAATGCTTACCAATATTGGCACTAGTGGTAAAGAACCTGTCTGATAATGCAAGAGATGTGAGACGAAGGTTTGATCCCTGGGTTGGGAATATCCTTTGGAGAAGGAAAAGGCAACCCACTCTAGTACTCCTGCTTGGAGAATTCCATGGATAGAAGAAACTGGTGGACAATGGTCTATGGGGTCACAAAGAGTTGCTCAAGAGTGAAGTGACTTAGGACAGATGGACTGAATATTTGGTCATGTATGTTCCAAAGCACTACTGACTTAAAGTTTTACTTTTTAACTTGTCTGGTACAAAATCTACTCTTTTTTGTTCTGTAAATTTTGAGAAATGCATATATCTGTGTGTTCACCATCAGAATCAAGATACAGAATGTTCCAACAGCTCCCAAATTCCCTCATGCTATCCTTTGGTAGTCAAGCATCCTCTCCAGTCCCAGGCTTTGGCAAGAAACTGTTTTCTTCCTACAGCTGTATGTTTTCCATAATGCCATATAAGTAGTATTATACAATAATTTGTATAATCCCCAGTTGGATATGAATTCTTTTACTTTGTAAAATGCAGCTGAGGTTTAAACATTTAGTAAAGTATATCAATAGTTCATTCATTTTATTGAATAGCTTTCCGTTGCATGGATATACCAGAGTTTGTTTATCCATTCCTAGTTAAGAGAGTTTAGGGTGGGTTCTAAATTTTTATCACAAATAAAACTACTATAAATATTTATGTGCAGGTTTTCATTTCTTTGTAGGAGTGGGGATGATCAGTCATATGTCTAATTTTATAATAAAGAGTCAATTGTCTTTTCTAAAGTGACTGTACCAGTTTTCCTTTACTTCCAGCTATATGTGGCAGTTCCATTTGCTCTATGACATGCCAGCATCTGCTGTAATAAAAAAAATTGATTTTTGCTTTCTTTTTTAAAAAAAGCATTCAAATAGGTATAACCATGTTGACAATTTCAATTTCTCTAAATATTATGTTAAGCAGCTTTTCACATTATTTGCAACCTACTTACCTTCCATGGAAAATATCTCTTCAAATCATTTGCTCATTTTTAAATTGAGTTTTTGTTTCCCTACTGTTGTGTTATATATTCTGGATATAATTACTCTCAGATAAATCATCTGCAAAAATTTTTCACAGTCTATGGTTTTGTTCTCATCTTTTAATAGTGTCTTTCACAGAGCAAATTTTGATAAAGCCCTCTATTTGGTTTAAGAATTATGCCTTTTGGGGATCATGTTTAAGAACTCCTTTCCTAAACAAATGCTCCAAATACGTTGTTATAGGTGTTCAGGGAATTTTCTAGTTTTAGCTTTTATAATTAGGTCTATAATGTATCTTGAAACAATTTTTGCATAAGGCATGAGATGTACATATTTTATTTTGCTTGGATTTTTGCAAATTTGCATGTTTGCATATTTGTCCAGTGTTCCAGTATCATTTGATAAAAATACTATACTTTCTCCCTTCAATTACCTTTGCAACTTTATCAAAAGGCTATTTACTATATTTGAGTGGGTTTATATATTGACTCTCTATTCTATTCTGTTGAAATGATTCCTTTTGTCAGTCCCACACTTTTTTTTTATTGTTCAGTTCAGTTCAGTTCAGTCGCTCAGTCGTATCTGACTCTTTGTGACCCCATGAACCACACAGCACGCCAGGCTTCCCTAACCATCACCAACTCCCGGAGTCCACCCAAACCCATGTCTGTTGACTGGGTGATGCCATCCAACCATCTCAACCTCTAATGACCCCTTCTTCTCCTGCCCTCAATCTTTCCCAGCATTAGGGTCTTTCCAAATGAGTCAACTCTTCGCATCAGGTGGCCAAAGTATTGGAGTTTCAGCTTCAGCATCAGTCCTTCCAATGAACACCCAGGACTGATCTCTTTTACGATGGACTAGTTGATCTCCTTGCAGCCCAAGGGACACTCAAGAGTCTTCTCCAACACCACAGTTCAAAAGCATCAATTCTTTGGTGCTCAGCTTTCTTCACAGTCCAATTCTCACATCCATACATGACCACTGGAAAAACCATTGCCTTGACTAGACGAACCTTTGTTGGAAAAGTAACATCTCTGCTTTTTAATATGCTGCCTAGGTTGGTCATAACTTTGCTTCCAAGGAGTAAGCATCTTTTAATTTCATGGCTGCAGTCACCATCTACAATGATTTTGGAGCCCACAAAATAAAGTCTGACACTGTTTCCACTGTTTCCCCAGCTATTTGCCATGAAGTGATGGGACCAGATGCCATGATCTTAATTTTCTGATGTTGATCTTTAAGCCAACTTTTCACTCTCCTCTTTCACTTTCATCAAGAGGCTCTTTAGTTCTTCATTTTCTGCCATAAGGGTGGTGTCATCTGCACATCTGAGGTTATTGATATTTCTCCCGGCAATATTGATTTCACCTTGTGCTTCTTCCAACCCAGCATTTCTCATGATGTACTCTGCATACAAGTTAACTAAGCAGGGTGACAATATACAGCCTTGACATACTCCTTTTCCTATTTGGAACCAGTCTGTTGTTCCATGTCCAGTCTTAACTGTTGCTTTCTGACCTGCATTCAGATTCTCAGGAGGCAGATCAGGTGGCCTGGTATTCCCATCTCTTTCAGAATTTTCCCCAGTTTATTGTGATCCACACAGTCAAAGGCTTTGGCCTAGTCAGTAAAGCAGAAATAGATGTTTTTCTGGAACACTCTTGCTTTTTCAATGATCCAGTGAATGTTGGCAATTTGATCTGTTCCTCTGCCTTTTCTAAAACCAGCTTGAACATCTGGAAGTTCATGATTCGCATATTGCTGAAGCCTGGCTTGGAGAATTTGAGCATTAGTTTACTAGTGTGTGAGATAAGTGCAACCGTGCAACTGCAATAGTTAGAAAATTCTTTGGCTTTGTCTTTCTTTGGGATTGGAATGAAAACTGACCTTTTCCAGTCCTGTGGCCACTGCTGAGTTTTCCAAATTTGCTGACATATTGAGGGCAACACTTTCACAGTATCATCTTTTAGGATTTGAAATAACTCAACTGGAATTCCTTCACCTCCACTAGCTTTGTTTGTAGTGATGCTTCCTAAGCCCACTTGACTTCACATTCCAGGATGTCTGGCTCTAGATGAGTGATCACACCATCGTAATTATCTGGGTCATGAAGAGCTTTTTTGTACAGTTCTTTTGTGTATTCTTACCACCTCTTCTTAATATCTCTGCTTCTTTCAAGTTGATACCATTTCTGTCCCTTATCGAGCCCATTTTTGCATGAAATGTTCCCTTGGTATCTCTAATTATCTTGAAGAGATCGCTAATCTTTCCCATTCTATTGTTTTCCTCTATTTCTTTGCACTGATCACTGAGCAAGGCTTTCTCTTCTCTCCTTGCTATTCTTTGTAACTCTGCATTCAGATGGGTACATCTTTCCTTTTCTCCTTTGCTTTTCACTGCCTTTCTTTTCACAGTTATTTGTAAGGTCTCCTCAGACCCCATTTTGCTTTTTTGCATTTCTTTTTTTGGGGGATGGTCTCGATTCCTCTCTCCTGTACAATGTCACAAACCTCCATCCGTAGTTCATCAGGCACTCTGTCTGTCAGATCTAGCCCCTTAAATCTATTTCTCACTTCCACTGTAGACTTATTTTATTGTAGACTTAAAGTAAAACTTGAAATCAAATAATGTGAATTACCCAACTTTGTTTTACCTTTATAAAATTGTTTTAGCTACTCTTAATCATTTGCCTTTCTATATGAATTTTAGAATACACTTATCCATTTCATAAATGTCATGCTGGGATTTTTATTGAGATAAAAAAACTCCAATTTAAGAATAATTAACATTTTAACAGTATGAGTCTTCTAATATGTAATTGTTGTATAACTTTCTTTTAATTTTGATTTTATTTGATTTTTAAAATAGTGTTCAGTGTAATGACTCTGTAAATATCTTATTGTATATCTAAGTATTTCTGTTTCTTTGGTTGTATTGTTAATTGCATTTCTTTTTCTTGGCGATGGTCTTGACCAATGCCTCCTGTACAATGTCATTAACCTCCGTCCATTGATCCTCATGCACTCTGTCTATCAGATCTAATTCTTTGAATCTATTTGTCCCTTTCACTGTATAATCATAAGGGATTTGATTTAGGTCATAGCTGAATGGTTGAGTAGTTTTCACTACTTCCTTCAATTTAAGTTTGAATTTGGCAATAAGAAGTTCATGGTTTGAGCCACAGTCAGCTCCTGATCTTGTTTTTGTTGACTGTGCAAGCTTCTCCACCTTCGGCTGCAAAGAATATAATCAATCTGATTTCTGTATTGATGGTGATGTCCATGCGTAGAATCTTCTCTTATGTTATTGGAAGAGGGTGTTTGCTATGACCAGTGTGTTCTTTTGGCAAAACCCTGTTAGCTTTTGACTTGCTTCATTTTGTACTCCAATGCCAAATTTTCCAGTTACTCCAGGTGTCTCTTGACTTCCTACTTTTGCATTCCAGTCACGTATAATGAAAAGGACATCACTTTTGGGTGTTAGTTCTAGAAGGTATTGTAGGTCTTTATAGAAACGTTCAATTTCAGCTTCTTCAGCATTACTGGTCAGGGCATGGACTTGGATTGCTGTGATATTGAATGGGTTGCCTTGGAGATGAACAGAGATCATTCTGTTGTTTTTGAGATTGCATCCAAGTACTGCATTTCAGACTCTTTTTCTGACTGTGATGGCTACTCCATTTCTTCTAAGGGATTCTGTCCTACAGTAGTAGGTATAATGTTCATCTGAGTTAAATTCACCCATTCCAGTCCGTCTTAGTTCGCTGATTCCTAAAATGTTGATGTTCACTCTTGCCATCTCCTATTTGATCACTTCCAATTTGCCTTGATTCATGGACCTAACATTCCAGGTTCCTATACAATATTGTTCTTTACAGCATCAAACTTTATTTCCATCACCAGTTACATCCACAATTGGGTGTTGTTTTTGCTTTGGCTCTGTCTCTTCAATCTTTCTATAGTTACTTCTGCACTGATCTCCAGTAGCATTTTGGGCACCTACAGACCTGGGGTGTTCATCTTTCAGTGTCTTATCTTTTTGCCTTTTCATACTATTCATGGGGTTCTCAAGGCAATAATACAGAAGTGGTTTTCCATTCCCTTCTCCAGTGGACCCTGTTTTGTCAGAACTGTCCACCATGACCCATCCATCTTGGTTCACCCTACATGGCATGACTCACAGTTGCATTGAGTTAGACAAGGCTGTCGTCCATGATATCAGTTTGGTGACTTTTCTATGATTGTGGTTTTCATTCTGTCTTCCCTCTGATAGAGAAAGATATGGGAGAGATTTACTGAGGGAGAAACTGGGTCTTGTTCTGATGGGCGGGGCCATGCTCAATTAATCTTTAATCCAATTTTCTGTTGATGGGCTGTGTTCCCTCCCTGTGGTTCGACCTGAGCCCAAACTATGGTGGAGGTAATGAAGATAATGGTGACCTCCTTCAAAAGATCCTGTGCGTGCATTGCTGCACCGAGTACCCCCCAAACCGCAACAGGCCACCATCAACCCTCGCCTCCACCAGAGACTCCTGGACACTCACGGGCGAGTCTGGGTCAGTCTCTTGTGTTGTCATCACTCCTTTCACCTGGGTCCTGGTGTGCACAAGGTTCTGTTTGTGCCTTCTAAGTGTCCTGTGTAAGTTCTGGTGGCTCTATGGTGGGGTAATGGCGACCTCCTCCAGGAGGGCTTATGTCATACGCAGGTCTACTGCACTCAGAGCTCCTGCCCCTGCAGCAGCCCACTGCTGACCTGGACCTCCGCAGGAGACCCTCAAACACTGTGCAAAAGGCAAAGGAGAAAAGGAAGGATATAACCATTTGAATGCGGAGTTCCATAGAATAGCAAGGAGAGATAAGAAAGCCTTCCTCAGTGATCAATGAAAATAAATAGAGGAAAACAATAGAATAGGAAAGACTAGCGATCTCTTCAAGAAAATTGGAGATACCAAAGGAACGTTTCATGCAAAGATGGGCACAGTAAAGGACAGAAATAATATGTACCTAACAGAAGTAAAAGATATTAAGAAGAGTTGGCAAGAATACACAGAAGAACTGTACCAAAGAAGATCTTCATGACCCAGATAATCACTATGGTGTGATCACTCACCTAGAGCCAGACATCCTGGAATGTAAAGTCAAGTGGGCTTAGGAAGCATCACTATGAACAAAGCTAGTGGAGGTGATGGAATTCTAGTTGAGTTATTTCAAATCCTAAAAGATGATGCTGCACTCAATATGTCAGCAAATTTGGAAAACTCAGCAGTGGCCACAGAACTGGAAAAGAGATTCATTCCAATCCAAAGAAAGGTGATGCCAAAGAATGTTCAAACTACCACACAATTGCACTCATTTCACAAGCTAGTAAAGTAATGCTCAAAATTCTCCTAGCCAGGCTTCAACAGCATGTGAACTGTGAACTCCCAGATGTTCAAGCTGGATATAGAAAAGGCAGAGGAACCAGATATCAAATCACCAGCATCCACTGGATCATGAAAACAGCAAGAGAGTTCCATAAAAATATATACTTCTGCTTTTTGACTATGCCAAAGCCTTTAACTGTGTGGATCACAACAAACTGTGGAAAATTCTGAAAGAGATGGGACTACCAGATCACATGACCTGTCTCTTGAGAAATCTGTGTGCAGGTCAAGAAATAACAGTTAGAACTGGACATGGAGCAACAGACTGGTTCCAAATCAGGAAAGGAGTATATTAAGACTGTGTATTGTCAGCCTGCTTATTTAACTTATATGTTGAGTATATCATGCAAAATGCTGGACTGGATGAAGCACAAACTGAAATCAAGATAGCTGGGAGAAATATCAATAACCACAGATATGTGGATGACACCACACTTTTGGCAGAAAGCAAAGAAGAACTAAAGAGCTTCTTGATGAAAGTGAAAGAGGAGAGTGAAAAAGTTGGCTTAAAACACAGCATTCAAAAAACAAAGACCATGGCATCTAGTACCATCATTTCATGGCAAATAGATAGGGAAACAATAGATACAGTGAGAGACTTTATTTTCTTCAACTCCAGAATCACTGCAGATGGTGAATCCAGCCATGAAATTAAAAGACACTTGCTCCTTGGAAGAAAAGTTATGACCAACCTAGACAGCATATTTAAAAGCAGAGACATTACTTTGCCAAGAAAGGTCCATCTAGTCAAAGCTATGGTTTTTCCAGTAGTCATGTATGGATGTGAGATATGGACTATAAAGTAAGCTGAGCCCCGAAGAACTGATGCTTTGAACTGTGGTGTTGGAGAGCACCCTTGAGAGTCCCTTGGACTGCAAGGAGATCCAACCAGTTTATCCTAAAGGAAATCAGTCCTGAATATTCATTGGTAGGACTGATGTTGAAGCTGAAACTCCAAAATTGGTCCCTTGATGTGAAGAACTGACTCACTGGGAAATACCCTGATGCTGGCAAAGACTGAAGTCTGGAGGAGAAGGGGACGACAGAGGATAGTGGTTGGATGGCATCACTGACTCAATGGACATGAGTTTGAGTAAGTTCTGGGTGTTGGGGATGGACAGGGAGGGAAGCCTGGAGTGCTGCAGTCAATCATGTTGTAAAGAGCCAGACATGACTGAGCAATGGAACTGAACTGAACTGATTGTAGATTGCATTTTTTTTTTTTTGCATTTCGAATTTCAATTGTTCACTTCTAGTATAGAGACATAAAATTGGTTTTTAAAAAATGTATTGATCTTGCATACTGCAACTCTGAATGGGATTAAATTCACTCAACTTTAGAATTTTTTTGTAGAATTTTCATGAATATACATATATATTGTCTGTGACTAGAGAGTGTTTTGATTATTATTTTCCAATCTGGATGCCTTTATATACTTACATTGTTTTATTGCATTATCTGTGACTTTTAGGAAGATGTTGCCTAGGAAATGTGAGAGCAAATGCCCTTGTCTTGTTCCCCATCTTGAGGGAAAGAAATAGGTCATAAGTATGATACTCTGCAGGTCTTTTCTAGAAGTGCTCTATCAGGTTGAGGAAGTTCTTTCTATTCCTATTTAGCTGAGAGTTTTATCATCAGAATGTGGAATTTTGTTAATGATTTTTATGCATTTAAAAAAATAAGCATGTTTTTTTCTTATTTAATCTACCAATATGATCATGTACATGAGTTGATATTCAATATGTCAATCTTGCATTTACAGAATAAGCTTTTGCTTGCTTGTGTGTGCTATACATTTGTGGAATTGGTTTCATCATAATTTTGAAGATTTTGATATCTCTTACAATGAAATCTATTGGTCTGTAATATATTTCTTCTAATTCTTTAGTTTTGATATCAAGTTAATTATGCCTTCATAAGCACTTCTCTTGTGACTCAGCTGGTAAAGAATGTGCCTGCAGTGCGGGAGACCTGGGTTTGATCCCTGAGTTGGGAAGATCCCCTGGAAAAGGGAAAGGCTACCCACTCCAGTATTCTGGCCTAGAGAAATCCATGGACTGTATAGTCCATGGCGTTGCTCTGACATGACTGAGTGACTTTCACTACTACTACTACTGCTATGGCTTCATAAAATAACTTGAGAAGCTTCCCTTTATTTCTATTTTCTAAAAGGATTTCACAGAATTTGATTTATTTCTTCCCTAAATATTTGATAGATGTCACCAGTGAAATTATCTGTATCTGGAATTTTCTGTTACTGAAAAATTTATATTAATCCAAATTTTTGATCATTGTAGGGACCTTCAGATTATTTCTTCTTGGGAAATGTTTGGTAGTTGTTATCCCCCTTTTCAGTTTGGTAATTTCTACAAACCTATTTCACTGATTTATTCCTTAGCTGTGTTGAGTTTACTAATGAGTTTGTTGAAAGTATTCCTCATCTTTTACTGTGTATTTCAATTTCTATTATTTCCACTTGTTTTTTGTAGTTTTATCACTGTGCTAAAAATACCTTTCTGACTATGTATTTCCATCTTTTCCACTGCAACATTTAACTATGATGCTCATCATGTTATTCTCAATCCCGTGTGTAGTGTTTTCAAATTCCATGTCATTTCTAATTTTGGTCCATAGATTTCTGTTTTCCTTAACAGTAACACGTTGTCTCCTTCTTCTTCTTCCTTTTTTTTTTTTTTTTGAATTTAGGTTGGTTAGTCACCCTGCAAAGTCAACTTTCTGATTGACTTAGGAGAAGGTGTGAATTTGAAGTTTATCAGTTTTTTTGTTACTAAATGGTAGAAGTTTTACTCTTTCTTGTTTTCTATATGCCAAGTAGAAACTAAAACCAGTACTGTATACTTTTAATACATAAGTAAAATTATCTCTGCTTGGAGGTGGCATATAAACCTCTATGGTTATGTGTAGCAGGAGGCAAGTAGGGGTATCAGAAAGGAACTGATACAAAAACAGCTATAAAATGATTCATTAATTTTATTCAAGACATATTAATCATGTATTTACACTACCAGATCTAATAAAAGTTTAAGTAAAATAATGTGAAATTAGAGGCTTTTCATAATTATTAGTAGGTTAACATTTCATAATAGCTTATAACATAGGTGTTATTATTTGTGTCAATACTGAAAACACAATGGAATAAATCATTTCACCAATGTCATATATGGTACTTATTGAAGTCAGATTCAGACCACTATTTGATATGCCAAACTTCAAGTACCTATCAAATTTTATATTCCATTGGAGTCTGGTGACAAAATAAGAAGAAGTACATAATTTGTGGTATTATAGGTTGAGAAATATTAAGACCAGATCAGCAAACTAAAATGGACTGGAATGGGTGAATTTAACTCAGATGACCATTATATCTACTACTGTGGGCGGGAATCCCTTAGAAGAAATGGAGTAGCTATCATAGTCAACAAGAGTCCAAAATGCAGTACTTGGATGCAATCTCAAAAATGACAGAATGATCTCTGTTCGTTTCCAAGGCAAACCATTCAATATCACCGTAATCCAAGTCTATGCCTCAACCAGTAATGCTGAAGAAGCTGAAGTAAAACGGTTCTATGAAGACCTACAAGAAGTTTTAGAACTAACACCCAAATAGATACCCTTTTCGTTATAGGGGACTGGAATGCCAAAGTAGGAAGTCAAGAAACACCTGGAGTAACAGGCAATTTGGCCTTGGAATGCAGAATGAAGCAGGGCCAAGGCTAATAGAGTTTTGCCAAGAGAATGCTCTGATCATAGCAAACACCCTCTTCCAACAACACAAGAGAAAACTCTACACAGGGACATCACCAAATGGTCAACAACAAAATCAGATTGATTATATTTTTTTGCAGCCAAAGATAGAGAAGCTCTATACAGTCAGCAAAAACAAGACCAGGAGCTGACTGTGGCTCAGATCATGAACTCCTTATTGCCAAATTCAGATTTAATTGAAGAAAGCAGAGAAAACCAATAGACCATTCAGGTATGACCTAAATCAAATCCCTTATGATTATACAGTGAAAGTGAGAAATAGATTTAAGGGCCTAGATCTGATAGATAGAGTGCCTGATGAATTATGGAATGAGGTTCGTGACATTGTACAGGAGACAGGGATCAAGATCATCCCTATGGAAAAGAAATGCAAAAAAGCAAAATGGCTGTCTGGGGAGGCCTTACAAATAGATGTGAAAAGAAGAGAGGTGAAAAGCAAAGGAGAAAAGGAAAGATACAAGCATCTGAATGCAGAATTCCAAAGAATAGCAAGGAGAAATAAGAAAGCCTTCCTCAGTGATCAATGTAAAGAAATAGAGGAGAAGAACAGAATGAGAAAGACAAGCGATCTCTTCAAGAAAATTAGAGATACCAAGGGAACATTTCATGCAAAGATGGGCTCAATAAAGGACAAAAATGGTATGGACCTAACAGAAGCAGAAGATACTAAGAAGAGGTGGCAAGAATACACAGAAGAACAGTACAAAAAAGATCTTCATGACCAAGATAATCACAATGGTGTGAACACTCACCTTGAGCCAGACATCCTGGAATGTGAAGTCAAGTGGGCCTTAGAAAGTATCACTACAAACAAAGCTAGTGGAGGTGATGGAATTCCAGTTGAGCTGTTTCAGATCCTGAAAGATGATGCTGTGAAAGTGCTTCACTCAATATGTCAGCAAATTAGGAAAACTCAGCAGTGGCCACAGGACTGGAAAAGGTCAGTTTTCATTCCAATCCCAAAGAAAGACAATGCCAAAGAATGCTCAAACTACTGCACAATTACACTCATCTCACATGCTAGTAAACTAATGCCCAAAATTCTCCAAGCCAGGCTTCCACAGTACATGAACCAGGAGCTTCCAGGTATTCTAGCTGGTTTTAGAAAAGGAAGAGGAACCAAAGATCAAATTGCCAACATCTGCTGGATCATGGAAAAAGCAAGAAATTTCCAGAAAAACATCTACTTCTGCTTTATTGACTATGCCAAAGCCTTTGACTGTGTGCATCACAATAAACTGGGGAAAATTCTGAAAGAGATGGGAATACCAAATCACCTGCAGGTCAGGAAGCAACAGTTAGAACTGGACATGGAACAACAGACTGGGTCCAAATAGGAAAAGAAGTACTTCAAGCCTGTATATTGTCACCCTGCTGATTTGACTTCTATACAGAGTACATCATGAGAAACGCTGGGCTGGAAGAAGCACAAGCTGGAATCAAGAATGCTGGGAGAAATATCAATAACCTCAGATATGCAGATGACACCACCCTTATGTCAGAAAGTGAAGAGGAACTCAAAAGCCTCTTGATGAAAGTGAAAGAGGAGAGTGAAAAAGTTGTCTTAAAGCTCAACATTCAGAAAACGAAGATCATGGCATCTGGTCCCATCACTTCATGGGAAATAGATGGGGAAACAGTGGAAACAGATCCCTTCTCCTCCTGCTCCCAACCCCTCCCAGATTCAGAGTTTTTTCCAACTTCATTTTTTGGGGCTCCTAAATCACTGCAGATGATGATTGCAGCCATGAAATTAAAAGATGCTTACTCCTTGGAAGGGAAGTTATGACCAACGTAGATAGCATATTCAAAAGCAGACATTACTTTGGCAACAAAGGTCCATCTAGCCAAGGCCATGGTTTTTCCAGTGGTCGTGTATGGATGCTAGAGTTGGACCGCGAAGAATGCTGAGTGCCGAAGAATTGATGCTTTTGAACTGTGGTGTTGGAGAAGACTCTTGAGAGTCCCTTGGGCTGCAAGGAGATCCAACCAGTCCATTCTAAAGGAGATCAGCCCTGGGTGTTCTTTTGAAGGACTGATGCTAAAGCTGAAACTCCAGTACTTTGGCCACCTCATGGAAGAGTTGACTCATTGGAAAAGACTCTGATGCTGGGCGGGATTGGGGGAAGGAGGAGAAGGGGACGACAGAAGATGAGATGGTTGGATGGCATCACTGACTTGATGGACATGAGTCTGAGTGAACTCCGGGAGTTGGTGTTGGACAGGGAGGCCTGGCCTGCTGCAGTTTATGGGGTTGCAAAGAGTTGGACATGACTGAGCTACTGAACTGAACTGAAAGCCTATGGAAATAATTCAAATTAAAGATTAATTAGGCATATGGCTATGGAATTAAGAGGGACAAATGAGCCTCATAATTATACGGAGACCAAGACTAGAAAATTTGAATATGGAGTTAAATAGAACTCAAGCAGTGATGAGAAATGCTGATGTCAAAAGGTAGAGGTTTTGAGCAAGGGGAGGGTTAATAAAGAAGCAGATGAGGAAAGTGATGAGGTAGATTTAAACATTGCCAAAAACATGTACAAGGCTCATGTCTACTAGAGTTGCTGCTGCTGCTGCTGCTAAGTCACTGCAGTTGTGTCTGACTCTGTCTGACCCCATAGATGGCAGCACACCAGGCTCCCTTGTCCCTGGGATTCTCCAGGCAAGAACACTGGTGTGGGTTGCCATTTCCTTCTCCAATGCATGAAAGTGAAAAGTCAAAGGGAAGTCACTCAGTCATGTCCGACTCTTCGTGACCCCATGGACTTCAGCCTACCAGCCTCCTCTGTCCATGGGATTTTCCAGGCAAGAATACTGGAGTGGGGTGCCATCGTCTTCTCTGACTAGAGAGTTCAGTTCAGTTCAGTCAGTTCAGTTGCTCAGTCATGTCCGACTCTTTGCGACCCCATGAATCGCAGCATGCCAGGCCTCCCTGTCTATCACCAACTCCTGGAGTTCACTCAGACTCACGTCCATCGAATTGGAAATGCCATCCAGCCATCTCATCCTCTGTCGTCCCCTTCTCCTCCTGCCCCCAATCCCTCCCAGCATCAAAGTCTTTTCCAATGAGTCAACTCTCCACATGAGGTGGCCAAAGTACTGGAGTTTCAGCTTTAGCATCAGTCCTTCAAAAGAACACCCAGGGCTGATCTCCTTCAGAATGGACTGGTTGGATCTCCTTGCAGTCCAAGGGACTCTCAAGAGTCTTCTCCAACACCACAGTTCAAAAGAATCAATTTTTCGGTGATCAGCCTTCTACACAGTCCAACTCTCACATCCATACATGACCACAGGAAAAACCATAGCCTTGACCAGACAGACCTTAGTCAGCAAAGTAATGTCTCTGCTTTTGAATATGCTATCTAGGTTGGTCATAACTTTTCTTCCAAGGAGTAAGCGTCTTAATTTCATGGCTGCCATCACCATCTGTGGTGATTTTGGAGCCCCCAAAAATAAAGTCTGACACTGTTTGCCCATCTATTTCTCATGAAGTGATGGGACCGGATGCCATGATCTTCATTTTCTGAATGTTGAGCTTTAAGCCAACTTTTTCACTCTCCTCTTTCACTTTCATCAAGAGGCTTTTGAGTTCCTCTTCACTTTCTGCCATAAGAGTTGTGTCATCTGCATATCTGAGGTTATTGATATTTCTCCCAGCAATCTTGATTCCAGCTTGTGTTTCTTCCAGTCCAGCGTTTCTCATGATGTACTCTAGAGAGTTAGAAAGTACTAATTTGGGAGAGGATTGAAATGGAGAAATAGACTTGGTATCCATCTATAAAGGAAAACTATTAAACATATAGGAGTCAATGATATTCTAGAAATATTAGGATACTTATAGGGAAGACAATTATGTTGAAAACAAGTCTTAATGGATACCTACATATAGAGACTGGGAAGTAAAATGGAGTCCAAAGAAGATAGTTAAAGATTCAATGTGCAAGTGATCAGACAGAAAGAACAAGAATTTGTCTAAAAGTCCAGGGAAAAGAGAGAGAAATTACAAAAATAATAATAAAGCAGGTATAACCATGACAAATGTTCACCTTGAACAGAGTGGAGGAAAGGAACGCATTAAAAGGCTATTGAACTTCTGGTTGAAGACACTGTTAGTGAGCAATCATTCGTATAGTCTTTGGGGCAGAAGCTATAATACAGGAAAATGTATTCTCATTTTGATTTTTATTAAATACATATGTTTAATTTATGGCTTCCCTTGTAGCTCAGTTGGTAAAAAGTCTGTCTGCAATGCGGAAGACCTGGGTTCAATCCCTGGGTCAGGAGGATCCCCTGGAGAAGGAAGTGGCAATCCACTCCAATATTCTTGTTTGGAGAATTCCATGGACAGAGGGGCCTGATGGCTACCATGCATGGGGTCACAAAGAGTCATAAGTGAGTGACTAATATTATGTTCAATTTATAAGACTTTACCCAAGCATCCTTTAATTCAACAATATATGCATTGCTTTGGAAAAGGTTTACATTATGTAAAAATGCAGAATAATTGAAAATTGATGTGAAAGTTTAAAACATTAAAAGTTATTATTTAGATCCACAGATATAGAAAATAAACTTATGATTACCAAAGGGGGAGGTAAGTAAGTGTTAGCTGCTCAGTTGTGTCTGACTCTTTGCAACCTCATGAGCTGTAGCCTGCCATGCTTCTCTGTCCATAGAATTTTACAGTCAAGAGTACTGGAGTGGGTTGTCATTCCCTTTTCCAGGGGATCTTTCGACCTGGGATTGAACCCAGGTCTCCTGCATTGCAGGCAGATTCTTTGCCCAATGAGTCACCAGGGAAATGGGGAGTTATAAATTAGGAGTTTAGGATTAACATATACATACCACTATGTGATAACCAACAAACACCTATTATATAGCATAGAGAACTATACTCAGTATTTTGTAATAACCTATATGGGAAAAGAATCTGAAAAAGAACATACATACATATATGTGTGTTTGTGTGTGTATGTGTATATGTATAACTGAATCACTTTGCTGTATACCTGAAACTAACACATTGTAAACCAATCATACTTCAATAAAAATAAAATAAAAAGAACTAGATCTTAAATAATAAAAAAAATATTTTATTTTTGCTTTTCTTTGCATGCATTTCAAGATTTTTTTCAGATTATCTTTTTATCTTCTTTGTTACTATTTTCCTGGAATTCATCAAACTATGGACATGATTACACTATCCATTTTTAAATTTTTTCTGAGCATGAGATAAATACCTTTTTCAAAAAATTTAGTTTAGGTTCACTTGCTTGGTATTTTATTTGCATAGGCTCATTTCACTTCCTTTGGTTAGCCATGCACATCTCTAATTTCAGTGGGAATATTGGCCACTCAGGATCACATTACATTTCAGTGTCATTTGTATCAATTCTTTTTTGTTACAGGATTGCTTATACTTAATTCACTGGAAGCCATGACATCTTCAGCACTGTTACACCAGAAACAGTTAATTTTCAAGGCTGAACTGTTCCCATAGTTCCCACTGTAATTGCTGCTGATTATTTTTATGTTGTAATGAAGCAATAATGATCAAAGCACAGGGTATTTCTTAGGGATTCATGACTGGATGGCTTTGCTTTGGGCCATTAACCCCAGTCATTAATTCCCTTGGAAATGCATTGTGCTGAGGTCATTATTGTTAATAACAGAGCTGTATGAAAACATTTGCACACACTCTGGAGTAAAACTGTTGATGATTTTCTGCCTGTAAAGTTCTGTGATTCAGAAAACTAAGAGTGATGAAGTTTGACCAAGAGAGAAAAATAAATTGCCGCTCAATGGGGAGGAATATGATATATATATGACATATATATAATATATCATGTGCATGTGTATATTTGTCTAAACATTTAATGTGCACACATCAGCAATCATTGGATCTTTATTTTTTGTCCTTGGGCTGTATAAATATACATAACATGTGAATGTTTGTTTTTTATTTTTGATAATTTGTGAATATATTACATATCAGTTGAAAATTAAAAAGATTGCCATTCCTAATTATAGTTACATTCTTCACTTTGCAAAACAAATACTGGGTAATTTTTTTTTCTAGTATACATCTGTTCCTTCTTTATACCACCTAGAGAATTAACATGAACAAAAACTAATTTGAAAATTAATTCTGTGTTCAGTAACAAATAAAAAATGCACTGTTTTCCTCATTATAATTTCCTTAAAATAATGACAATGATGAAAATGTAATTATCACACTCAAAATGTCTTATTTTATTGTTTTTAATACCCAATTCCCTGGTGGCTCAGATGGTAAAGCGTCTGCCTGCAGTGGGGGAGACCTGGGTTCAATTCCTGGTTGGGAAGATTCTCTGGAGAAGGAAACAGCAACCCATTCCAAAACTCTGGTCTGGAAAATTCCATGGATGGAGGAACCTGGTAGGCTACAAGTCCATGTGGTTGCAAAGAGTTGGATACGACTGAGCAACTTCTCTCTCTCTCTAATACCCTGTATGCCTATCACTAAGTTCTTACCAAAAGAATAGCCACAGTGTGAGATTTAAGACTGGCTGGTTTCCATACCTCAGCTGTGTCCGACTCTTTGCGACACCATGAACTGCAGCCTGCCAGACTCCTCTGACCATGGGATTCTCCAAGCAAGAATACTGGAGTAGGTTGCCATTTCCTTCTCCAGGGGCTCTTCCTGATGCAGGGATTGAACTCCCGTCTCCTGCACTGCAGGAAGACTCTTCATAGTTTGAACCAGGGAAGAGATTTAAGACTAGGGGAAATTAAAAAGCAAAACAACCTACACTATGCCTTAAAGTTCAAAGACCACTCCTAATCAAAGAAATATAATTGAATCTTCTCTTTAAGCTTCAAGTTAAGCTTCCTTAAGGGCAAGTTGTTGCCCTCAGAAAGAGATGAGAAACAAGGAGACACCAAACAGTCAAACTGGAATTGAGCAAAACTCAAGAAATTCTGTCCTCCCTTTACTTCCATGTAAATGAATTTGTTTCTGTGACAGACCCGTCAGTCGCTGTTGAAGTTTAACTTATGGAGAAAGGTAATTTATAATATTTATTAAAGTTTTAAATTTGTACTTTTAAGACTATTACAGGTAATTGCTGTTTAGTTTTTATCTTTTATATTCTCATATATTTAAAACAAATAGTGAGAAAATAAACAAAAGGGAATGGGATACAGCTATGGAGGATTTCAGATATTTTCCCTACAAAATTTGCTCGATCCAATATAAAAGAAAACATTAGGTACTACACAGATGTAAATTTTTAGAAATTAACAAGCAGAAAACAACTTTGGTTAAATGCTTTTTAAAGCCCTAAATATAGCAGGAAACTAGTGATTCAATCTCTATTTCTCAAATAGGTGCAAATCAATGAAATGTGAATTAGTGGAAAGATCTATCCTCATTTTACAGATGAAAAAGCATGACTCAAGTAACTAATTTAATTGAGCTAAATCACCTATAGAACAGCAGAACTAGGATTTAAACTACCCTCAAGGCCTATTTTTCTCCCTTGTTCCACTTGGTTTTATCACAGAGAAACATTCACTAGTGTGTCATTTTTAGACACTTTCTAGAGACACACAGATGTCAATAGTAAGACAACTATTTTCAGTAGTTGGTATGATGGATAATCTTATGAGTCAACTTAGCTGGATCATGGTCCCCAGATATTTAGTAAAACATACTTCTGGATATTTCTGTGAAGGTATTTTTGGATTAAGTTAACATGTACACCCGTGGATGTTGAGTTACACATATTACTCCCCCTAACATGATGAGCCTCATTCAGTCAGGCGCGGGCATAAATAAACTTTTCTCCACCTCCACCTGGAAATGTATGTATGCATATACACATTCTGTTGATTATGCTTCCCTGAAGAGTCTTGGCTAATATGGATAGGAAAAAATGAAATAAGAAATGCTGTGATGAACCAAGTGTATGTGGAAAGAAATACAGATATATAGGATATACTATGAATTTGAAAAGATCTTTGATTGTAGTTTAAAAGAGATAACTACCTCTTTCCTACCTCCATAAAAAAATAAATAACAAAAAAGTGAACACCATCACAGAAACCTCTAAATAGAGTGTGGATTGATATGATGATTTACTGATATTTTATTCATACTTTCTAATACAGCACAATGCTAAAGCCACTTACAATTGGTATATCTAAACTCTGATTTCCCTTAAAAATCTAGGTTCATATGTAGTTTAAGATGAAAAAAATGCTTAGGAAATGCTCTTTGCAGAGTAATTTTCTAAAAAATTAATGGCATAAGATTGGTTTACAATATTGTGTTAATTTTAGTTGTACTGCAAAGTAAATCAGTTGTTCATATACGTATATTCCCATTTTTTTTAATATTGTTTTTCCATATAGGCCACTAAAGAGTATTGAATGGAGTTCCTTGTGTTATATAGTAGGTCCTTATTAATTTTCTATTTTATATATAGTAACTAAGTAAGTAAAGTCGCTCAGTCATGTCTGACTCTTTGTGACCCCATGGACTATAGCCTACCAGGCTCCTCCCTCCATGGGATTCTCCAGGCAAGAGTACTGGAGTGGGTTGCCATTTCCTTCTCCAGGGGATCTTCCCAACCCAGGGATCGAACCCAGGTCTCCCGCATTCCAGGCAGAAACTTTAACCTCTGAGCCACCAGTAGTATGTATATATATCAATACCAATCTCCCAATTTATCCCTCCCTTGCTCCTTGGTAACCATAAATTAGTTTTCTACATCTGTAACTATATATGTTTTGTAGATAAGTCAGACAGAGAAAGATAAATAGCATATGATATCACTTACATATGGAATCTAAAAGAAGGGTACAAATGAAATTATCTGCAAAACAGAAATAGAGTTACAGGTGCAGAATAATTTTTGAGTAAGATATATATTTATAAATTTATGTGTATGTATGCATATATATATGGAAATGATAATTAGCTAAATAGATAAATGTGGAGGCTAGACAAAATATATCTTTTGAGATATATATTTCACAAAGACTTCTATTTCTTATAAAATTAACTTGCTGAAGAAAAAAAAAGCTCTGAAAGTCTTTTAATAACATGTCTCTCCCAGAAGCTTCATATTATTTCAAAATTACATGTAATTATATACATATATATGCTGCTTCTGCTGCTGCTAAATCACTTCAGTCGTGTCCAACTCTGTGTGACCCCACAGATGGCAGCCCTCCAGGCTCCTCCGTCCTTGGGATTCTCCAGGCAAGAACACTGGAGTGGGTTGCCATTTCCTTCTCCAATGCATGCATGCATGCTAAGTCGATTCCTTCTCCATATATATATGTATGTATGTATGTATATTTACGTTTTCAAGCAGAGTGGGCTATCTGCAAAGAGCTCTATTTTATACTTCATTGTTTTAACAGACCACCCACACATACTTCAGAAATACTCATGCCTATGTAGCTGCTGAAGGGGCTTTATTCTGTGTCAGTCTTAATGGTGGGGGGTGGTGGTGCATGCTTGTTTAGTCACTCAGTGGTGCCCGACACTTTGTGAACCTTTGAACTGTAGCCCACCAGGCTCCTCTGTCCATAGCATTTTTCAGGAAAGAATATTGAAGTGCAAGACTATGCCAGGCAAGAATAAGGAACTAGTTTCTTCTCCAGGGAATCTTCTCAACCCACGGGTCAAATCTGCATCTCCTGTGTCTCCTGCATTGCAGGTGGCTTCTTCACCCGCTGAGCCACCGGGGAAGCCCCAGTGATGGGGGTGGTTTCCTCAAAAACAAAACATCACAGGGAATTGTTTGGAATGGAAGCATGTAGAGGAGAGTCAGCGTTCCCTATTCCTTGACTCTGCAATTAGTAAAGATGATTCCTTCTTTGGAGAGAAATGATGCTTGCTATTCCTCTGTATTTAATCTGTTATATTGTTAAATATCATTTCCAGTGGAGGCAGTGAGGGGAAGATAAATGATGAAGAAAGCAAGAATTTGGAAAAATGATTGCAGATTCTTTTTGCCATAGATGTTTACTGCTAATTTTGCCTGAATAGAATGTTTCCTGTATTTAAGGGGAGATATGGGCTTCCCTTCTGGCTCAATGGTAAAGAATCCACCTGTCAATGCAGGAGACATGGGCCTAATCCCTGGGTTGTGAAGATTCCCTGGAGAAGGAAATGGCAACCCACTCCACTATTTTTGCCTGGGAAACCCCATGGGCAGAGGAGACTGGCAGGCTATAGTCCATGCGCTAGCAAAAGAATGGGACACAACTTAGAGATTAAACAGCAGCAACTTTCACACCCACATCTGTGGGGCAGAGATAGGGAGATGGCTCCCACTTTTAGACAGTTACTTTGGATGTTGCTCCCTGGCTTGCCATCTCTGAAATCTCTCCTGCATTATAGCATTTTCAAAATGAAAGGTAAGAAAGACCCTTCTCTTTAGGAGTAAATACAAATGAACAGTAAAAGTCTGCAGATAGATACTTCCTCTACAATTGTTTCATAGAATAGAAAAGTGGCAGGGCTCATCTTCATTATTTTAGTTTGTGTAGTGCCTTTCACAAGGAGAGCTCAATTTGATAATTTGATGATGAGTTATGATGATGATTAATTAAAAGTGAAGTATTATTCAGGCTAATTGAGGGATTAAAATGAAAAGTTTTCATTTCAGAATGGTGCCAAAAGCAAATTTTTATATAAATAGTATTATCCATCATTAGCTTAACATGCTGGCATTATTTCCAGTGAGAACAATTTTTAGGTGATATTTGATGATTGCTATTCCACTTACAAATGTAACAAAACCATCCATAATTCTACCCCCGAAAATAAAGTGGTTTTTTCTTCTTTCCAAATTTATGTATTTATACATAATTAAAATGGTCCTATGAAAACACACAACTCTTTTAGACATTTATTTAGTTAGATAGTTATTTAGTTAGACATTATTTAGTAGAATAATGATATTCAACACAGAATATGAAAACCCTTCTACTAACATGTTTCACAAAGATGCTACAGAGAGAGAGATTCTGTTATCTTATGGCCTAAATTGTCATTATATAATATAGAATCAGAGATATATTATTTACTTCTTCAGAGAAATCTTTCTGTCTTTATCCAACTTTCCCTAGTATTACATTCCTATAAAATTCTTGCTGAAATATGAAGAATATCTTATAAAAATTTTATTACTGTTGCAGTACTTTCACAATTATCTCATTTTTCTCTTTCTGTATTTCATAAATATACTAATAGGCAATTATTTCCTATTTTTCAGATGCATAAATTAAGCTTCATGCAGATTTGCTAAAATATTCACAAGTAAAATGATAAAATGAGTCAGGACTAAAACATAAAATTCTAGTTCACAAAGTTTTAAGTTATATCATAGATTCCTAAACATATTTATATCAATAATCATCATCAGTGACTTAAAAATCAGAGCAGAATTTAAAAATCATCATTCTTCGCCATTGTTAGGTCTTTCTGCTTCATCTGTTTTATTGGCTAATATGGGACTTTAGTTCTAGGATTCTTGGTCCACGCCCACCATATTTGTGTCATTATTTTAGTGCTCCAAATGAGTATTACAGTATGAGTAACTTTTCTCTTCCAAGTTAAATACAATCACTTATCTTCTTGTACATCCATTTATTTAGTGCAGCAAAAGTTCCAGCAGTAGAGTCCTAAGCTTAACAGCCACTGGACACCCAAACTAATCATGAATGGGCTGAGCTTATAGGAAGCAGGTAGACATCAAGGGACAAAAGCAGAAAAGAAAGCATATATAATGGGAAGGGATTAATACATTAATTAATGTATTTCTACATTAATTCAAAACCATAGGTTTCCTAACTCCTTGGAACAATGGCTGGACATGAATTCCAATCCAGCGAATCAAATCCTACTCATTGTGATACTTGATTATCTTCATATTGTCTTCTGGTCCATTTCTTTTAGAACAATGCAAGAGCCTTGGTGGTAGAGACCATAATAAAATTGAGTCAAATAAAATGTTTCATCAGTAGGGTTCCTGTTTAAGATTAAGATTACAAGCTTTGCGCCCAGGCAACACTGTATAATTCCATGAGAGAAAGCTATTTCTCATTATCAACTTTAGCATAAGGATTTCAGAAAGTAAAGGCAAATGGGGATATAAAGGCACAAAATTCAATAACATATCTTACCATCAGTTCTTGAGAAAGAAATTTTGAGTAGTGAATTTACCCTCTAAGTGATGGTTATAGGACTAAATGTTAAACCATCTTGAGAGTAAATGAAACACTGCAGTCTCATCAGAGAGGGAACTTTTGAAAAATTATTGAAGTATAGTTGACTTAGAACATTATATTACTTTCAGGAGTGAAACATAGTGGTTCAGTATTTTTATAGATTGCCCAACATACAAAGTGATTATAAAATATTGACTATATTCTGTGTGTTATATGTTACTTACAGTTACTTATTTTATAGTTGGTAGTTTGTAGCTCTTTATCCCCTTCATCTCTTTTGCCCCCAACACTGCCCCTCTCGCTGTGGTAATCGCTACTTATTCTCCATGTCTGTGAGTATGTTTCTGCATTATTTGTTCATTCATTTTTGTGTTTAGATTCCCCATATAGGTGAAAACATAACAGTATTTGACTTTCTTTCACTTATTTCATTAAGTATAATATCCTCCAGGTCCATCCATGTTCTTGCAAATAGCAACATTTTATTCTTTTTATGACTTAGTAATATTCCATTTGTGCATATATATATATATATATATGAACACACATATATGCTACATCTTCTTTATCCATTCATTTGCTGATGAGCACTTATATTGCTTCCATATCTTGCCTATTGTAAATAATGCTGCTGTGGACATTGAAGTGATGTATCTTTTTGAAATAGTGTTTTTGTTTTCTTCAAATAAATGATAAGGAGAGGAATTGTTGGATCATATGGTAGTTCTATTTTAACTTTTTGAGGAACTGCCAGTTTTTCAGAGTGGCTGTACCAATTTACATTCCCACCAACAGTGTGCTAGGGTTCCTTTTTTTCCACATCCTTGCCAACGCTTATAATTTCTTGTCTTTTTGATGGTAACCCCTCTAATATGTGTGAAGTATTATCTCATGTTGGCTTTGATTTGCATTTCTGTGATAATTAATAATGTTGAGTATCTTTTCACATACATGTTGGCCATCTATATGTCTTTGAAAAAATGTCTATTCAAGGTTCTGAGCATGACAATTTTAGGTTTTAGAACAAAGATCAGTTGTGGGTAAGTGATTTCACACACTATTATCTATTCTGGTGTGGCCTGGGGTTTTCTTACATGAGAATTTGATGTTTAATTCTGTGCAAGGCACTACCAAACTTTTGGGGGATATAAGTAGGAATAAAGCAAGTTCCTTGAATTTCTTTATTTATTTTTTTAGCTTTCAAGGTATCATATTTACTTTTAATGTTAAATTTATTTATTTTTTAATTAAGGATAATTGCTTTACAGAACTGCCTTGGTTTCTGTCAAACATCAGCATGAATCGGCCATAGGTATACATATGTCTCCTCCCTCTTGAATCTCCTTCCCATCTCCCTCCCCATCCTACCTGTCTAGGTTGTTACAGAGCCCTAGTTTGAATTGCTTTGGTGCTTAGACCCTACTAGGTATCAAAGAAAAAGAATAGAGAACCAAAATAGGAAAATATATATGTAGCTTGAGGGGACTGTAGCCTGCCAGGAATTCTCTGTTCATGGAATTCTCCAGGCAAGAATACTGGAGTGGGTTGCCATTTCCTTCTCCAGGGGATCTTCCCAGCCCAGGGATCAAACATGGGTCTCCTGCACTGCAGGCAGATATTTTACCATTTAAGCTACCAGGGAGGCCCCACAATAAACATGGAAATGGTAATCTTTAAGTAGGCTACTGAAAGGGGGGTCAACTATATCTACTAGGCTTCTGAGTTGAGGCACATGAACCCCTGGCATTAATTACTTTTACTGTATTGAGATTTGAGTAAAACTCTCAAATTATATGAAGGACAACTATAAAAATAACCCTATAAAATATGATACTGAATCTATCATAGAGTGTGGTCAATGATTTTGTTCTTTATCATATAGGATCCTAAGAGAAACTTCTGTGTAGTCTAAGTTCCAGAGATATTTCTGCTTAATACTGGTTTTGTTGTATGGATTCTCTAAATTGTATACATACCATGTTTGAATTTTAACCCAGTTTGTTAAAAAGAAATTGTGTGGCTCAGTCATAGTTATGTCTTCATTTGATAGTTTTGTTCTTGTTCTCCTTCATTCTTTTGCCCCATTCTTCAATCTGCTGATTGCATTTCATGTCTTGCCTTGAATCCTTTTTAGATGAAGCAGGTTAAGTAGTATCCCAAAGGAATGTTGAATCACTTGTGGTTTTCAACACAGTGCATGCAGCATTAGAAAAGCTATTTTAGTGTCTCAGGTTGTAGTAAGAGAACCAAGACAATGGGAGTATGTACTAGTTTCCTGGAGCTTCTGTAACAAAGTCTCACAAGTTGGGTAACTTAAGAAAACAAATGCATCTGCTCTCAGTTCTGGAGTCTAGAGATATGAAATCAAGTAGTCTCTGTAGAACCATGCATACATTGAAGACTCTAAGGTGGATCCTTCCCTGCCTCTTCCCAGGCTCTGGTGGTTGGCATTCCTTAGTTTGTAAACACATCACTCAAATATCTGTCTCCATCTTCACATGGCATTCTTCCTATGTATGTGTCCAAATATTCCTCTGATTTCCAGATCTGCTACCATGAGGATAGTATCTCTCCAGAAACAAGCAAAACTTTATGTTTTAAAAGTTGATTACAGAATTTTACAAACAGCCTCTGAATTCAGAATTTTGTTTATCTCTATGCTAATATCTTCCTTACCTCCCCACACCCCCTGCTCAGGCCCACTATGATTCACTATTATCTCATCTTAACTTGATTATATCTACAAAGACTCTATTTCCAAATAAGGTCACATTTAATTCAACTCACAGCAAGTGGTATCAATAGTATGATACAGCAAAAATTATACTACAAGCCAAGTGTTGGCTTTCCTCCCCAATATGTTTTGTTACAACTCTCTACTACTCAGCTCAAGTAGTTGTACAAGTTTGTATTTCTAAACTCATCTCCCAGCCTTTTCACTTTCAGTGATCTCAGCTCTGTCTTTATATTTGTACCTGAATTCTCCCTCACCGTATGCTTCTGCTAAGTCGCTTCAGTCATGTCTGACTCTTTGTGACCCCATGGACTGTAGTAGCCTGCCAGACTCCTCTGTCCATGAGATTCTCCAGGCAAGAATACTGGAGAGGGTTACCTTGCCCCCCTCCAGGGGATCTTCCTGACCTGGGGATCAAACCCTGCCTCTTATGTCTTTTGCACTGGTAGACAGGTTCTTCACCACTAGCACCATCTGGGAAGCCCCTTCAGATGAATAATTCATGGACTGAAACAACCATGTTTATTTTAGCTACTAAAAAGCTTCCTCCTTCCAGATGATCCACCCTGGACTCCAGTGAACAAGTGATACCACATTTCCTCATAGTCTTCAAGCTCCTATAGACAGAGGATCTCAGACAAGCCACCTGTTCTTAAGGAAAGTAAGGAGTCTTCACTGACCCCTGTTCCAGTATGAAACATTTATCATCTTAACACTCATGGCATTTGAAGCCAGATTGAGATGAGTTCAAACTGCAGTTTTGCAGACACTGAGGCAGACTGATCAAATTGAGCTTGGAGAGGCACAATCATGCATAAAACTGTGCCCCAGTTTTCCTGACACTCCAAAGCTTAAAGTGCATTAAGAGTGAGCTCCACAACTCTCATAGAAAACATGATGGTTCATCAAGAAAGATAAATCTTGTTTACATAAAACTCTAGAGTAATTGAACACAATGTACTTGTTGGTTTTGCCAGTTCTGAGGTAATTGAACTCACAAATTAATTCAATCCCTAAAATAAGATTTCTTTATGTATAACATAAAGAAAAAATAGCTTATAGTTTGGTTGTGAGAAATAAACAATATTTAAATTCTTGTTACTGCTCTGTCACACAATAGATGTTTAATAAATGTTAATTCTCACACATTCCATATAAATATCAATAGAGCTCATGATATTATCAGTATCATTCTATTATGTTCTGCTTAGCGACAGGTTTTCAGGACAGATTTCAATTTATTTTGTTAAATATTTATGCCCATGATACTCCTAGAAATTTGCTTTAACTTCCTTTGCAATAGATATTTGTTTACACTTATTTTTTTCTCCACTACCCCAAATTATTCACCTATGTTTGCACAGCTTTTGCAAGCCAGATCTCTGAGGTTAACCTTTTCCTACCTAGCTAACCCCCAATTTTTCAAATTAACAGATTGAGATGGTGCATAGAATTATAGTCAGCATTTTCCCTCCTCTTAAATGTTTAGGTCTCCAAAAGCTACATGAACACCCAGTGTGAACTGCAAGCAGAACATCATTATTTAAAATATGCAGAATCTCTACAACTGTTGAACAAATCTTATTTTAAGACAGGGGACTAAAGCAACAAGGCCATAGTTAAAGGCAAGAAAATTTCATCTGAAAACTTTAATTAAAGAAACACTGTTTTTTCAGCCATTATCAACAGTCAACTAAGGAATTCACAGATTACATATAATTTCAAAAAAAGTGAAATGTAGCTATTTGTTATAATTTATAAAAATAACATAATTACAATAAAGTAGTTTGACTTTTGTTTGTTTTAAATTTTTTAAAAAGACTAAATGTCTGTGCATTCACATTTAAAAGCAGATAATCTAACAGATTTCATTTTAGGGTTGGAGGAGGGAGGTGGGAGGAAAAAACAAAACTTTTCAATATAGGGACCATTTAAACATCACCGCATTGTTTGGGTAAAATTTGACAGAAGAAGGAAAATGTCATACCATATTTATTTCCTCATAATTTCCCCTTCCTAATGGATATCGATCTTCAGCTACCATAAGCTGAATATAGTACCCAATAAGAATTCTATAACTCTTTTTATGTTACGTTATCATTAACACAAGTGTGATCACAGACTTTATGTATCTTGAAGTTCATAATATTTTCTGCTTTGTGAAATCACGATAAAATCTGCTTTCACTGGCAAATTTCAGATATTAGGGTCAAGGCAAGTGGAGACTCAGAATGACAGCTTTTGAAGAGTTAAAATATATATATATATATATATATATTTTTTTTTTTTTAAATGACTAGCCTAGGCAGATGTGCTTGGGAAATATTGGAAAATATCATAATAATATCGAAACATACTTCTGTAATGTGGAAATATTATATTTTAGTAACACCCACTGGATCATCGAAAAAGCAAGAGAGTTCCAGAAAAACATCTATTTCTGCTTTATTGACTATGCCAAAGCCTTTGACTGTGTGGGTCACAAGAAACTGTGGAAAATTCTGAAAGAGATGGGAATCCCAGACCACCTGACCTGCCTCTTGAGAAACCTATATGCAGGTTAGGAAGCAAGTTAGAACTGGACATGGAACAACAGAATGGTTCCAAATAGGAAAAGGAGTATGCCAAGGCTGTATATTGTCACTCTGCTTATTTAACTTATATGCAGAGTACATCATGAGAAACGCTGGGCTGGAAGAAGCACAAGCTGGAATCAAGATTGCTGGGAGAAATATCAATCACCTCAGATATGCAGATGACACCACCCTTATGTCAGAAAGTGAAGAGGAACTCAAAAGCCTCTTGATGAAAGTGAAAGAGGAAACTGAAATAGTTGGCTTAAAGCTCAACATTCAGAAAACGCAGATCATGACATCCGGTCCCATCACTTCATGGGAAATAGATGGGGAAACAGTGGAAACAGTGTCAGACTTCATTTTTTGGGACTCCAAAATCACTGCAGATGGTGATTGAAGCCATGAAATTAAAAGATGCTTACTCCTTGGAAGGAAAGTTATGACCAACGTAGATAGCATATTCAAAAGCAGAAACATTACTTTGCCAACAAAGGTCCATCTAGTCAAGGCTATGGTTTTTCCTGTGGTCAGGTATGGATGTGAGAGTTGGACTGTGAGGAAAGTTGAGCACCGAAGGATTGATGCTTTTGAACTGTGGTGTTGGAGAAGACTCTTGAGAGTCCCTTGGACTGCAAGGAGACCCAACCAGTCCATTCTAAAGGAGATCAGCCCTGGGTGTTCTTTGGAAGGAATGATGCTAAAGCTGAAACTCCAATACTTTGGCCACCTCATGCGAAGAGTTGACTCATTGGAAAAGACTTTGATGCTGGGAGGGATTGGGGGCAGGAGGAGAAGGGGACGACAGAGGATAAGATGGCTGGATGGCATCACCGACTGGATGGGCATGAATTTGAGTGAACTCCGGGAGTTGGTGATGGACAGGGAGGCCTGGCGTGCTGCAATTCATGGGGTCGCAAGAGTCGGACATGACTGAGACTAAACTGAACTGAACTGAACATCCTCAAAAATATTTTCCTTACTTATAAGTAATTGGCTTTATTTCTATTTTCTGTCTTATGTTTTATCCAAATAAACATCAGTTAAATTTCTTGTTCTTTTATGTAAGTGTGCTATATTTGAGTACATTAGGTCTGTATATCTACACATATTCTTTTACCCTTGACTCTTAAATGCTTCATGGTAAATTTCCAAAGAAAAATAATATTCTTTCGTAATCACTATATAGTTTAAATTTTTAAAGGATTTAACATTGATTCACTCTCTATGTTTTCTGCTCTACATATTCCAATTTTGTCAATGACATTCTTTATGACAATTTTCTGCCTCCAATCTAAGATCTAGTCCAAAATTACATATTGCATGTAGTTTCCTTTAATCTAGAACATTGCTCAACTGTTGTCATCATGACAGTAACATTTTGGAAGACTACAGATCTTCTCTTTTCTTTTTAGTAATGTATCTTATTATGTTTGTTAGAACTTTCTTCACATTTCAGTTCAGTTCAGTTCAGTCGCTCAGTCCTGTCTGACTCTTTGCGACCCAATGAATTGCAGCACACCAGGCCTCCGTGTCCTTCACCAACTCCCGGAGTTCACCCAAACTCATGTGCATCGAGTCGGTGATTCCATCCAGCCATTTCATCCTCTGTCGTCCCCTTCTCCTCCTGCCCCCAATCCCTCCCAGCATCAGGGTCTTTTCCAATGAGTCAACGCTTTGCATGAGGTGGCCAAAGTATTGGAGTTTCAGCCTCAGCATCAGTCCTTCCAATGAACACCCAGGACTGGTCTCCTTTAGGATGGACTGATTGGATCTCCTTGCAGTCCAAGGGACTCTCAAGAGACTTCTCCAACACCACAGTTCAAAAGCGTCAATTTTTCAGCGCTCGGCTTTCTTCACAGTCCAACTCTCACATCCATACATGACCACTGGAAAAACCATAGCCTTGACTAGATGGACCTTTGTTGG
Source organism: Oryx dammah (assembly GCF_014754425.2). NCBI lineage: Eukaryota > Metazoa > Chordata > Mammalia > Artiodactyla > Bovidae > Oryx > Oryx dammah. The sequence goes on along the minus strand of NW_024070186.1, from coordinate 131,277,489 downwards.
CAAAGTAATATCTCTGCTTTTGAATTTGCTATGTTGGTCATAACTTTCCTTCCAAGGAGTAAGCATCTTTTAATTTCATGGCTTCAATCACCATCTGCAGTGATTTTGGAGCCCCCCAAAGTAAAGTCTGGCATTTAGTCTTACATTTATATATTATCCTGGCTCTCAATTCTATGTAAAACACACTGTGCACTATTTGAAGTGTCAAGTTAAGAAGTTCAACATATGTCTGTATATCCCTCAATGGTGATGCAGTTTAGAACGTATCAAAAACTGTCTTGTTCCTCCACTATAGAATTACAATATATCTCTTTCTATCTTAAAAGCAATCTGTAAAGAGACTCTGTAAGACCATGAAAATTCTGCTGCACATCAAAAAAATCCCCCTGCATATTGAACTGGAAAAAATATTCTTTATGATGAATGCAAAATGATGATTTTCTAACTCTTGTCCTTTCTTGACCTTTATTGATTAGCATTCTATTTTTAAAGAGGAGCCCTTCCTTCTTTTTCCTTGTTTACTTTTTGATTATCAGTATGGATACATGTGTTTCTACTTTTCTCCAATGGTTTATAATTCATTACTTCCCTGCTTAATTATCTTGTTCGGAAAATCCCATGGATGGAGGAGCCTTGTAGGCTGCAGTCCATGGGGTCTCTAGGAGTCAGACACGACTGAGCGATTTCACTTTCACTTTTCACTTTCATGCATTGGAGAAGGAAATGGCAACCCACTCCAGTGTTCTTGCCTGGAGAACCCCACGGACTGGGGAGCCTGGTGGGCTGCCGTCTATGGGGTCGCACAGAGTTGGACACGACTGAAGTGACTTAGCAGCAGCAGGCTTGGTTAGTGGGATCACCTTCAAACTGGTGATGGATTTCTTTTTTGCACTTTTTTACTTTCTGTCATAAATAAATTATTCTGGACTCATCTCACCCTGTTCTAGACTACGAGTTGGTAAATTATCTGAAGATTCTAGTTTGATTTTTCGTGGGGAGAGTTATAGACATATGTGGGCTCTACACATGTTCATTGACACCAGAGTTTCTTTACTTATTGGCCTTTGCAACAGACAGAAGTAGTATTTACAACATAAATTCATACTGATACTTCCAGCTGTAGTTTATCTCAACATATTTCTTCCTTCCCTCCTTGCCCTCCAACCATATTTATATTTTCCTTCAACTAGAGTTTAAAGACCCTGGCTTCTGGCAATGTCACTACTCATATTCATTTGCTCAAACCTATATATCCTCTGTAATAATCTGAGCATTGTTTCATCCATACTACTACAGAAAGGAATTCTATTAAAGGAGTTCAAGACCTCTTTGCTTTTAACCCCAAATCCCAGTATACTGCTCTTCAATTTGTGGTATATAGTCACAAACTGGGGCTCCCCTGGTGGCTCAGATGGTAAATATAATGCTGAGACCCTGTGTTATAAAGTCACTGATTAAATCTTTTGTTTTATTTACCTTTGGTTTGTTTTTACCCCTTTAATACAATATTGAAACACAGCTGAGTTCATTTGTTTCAGCTTTGATTTTTTTCCCCCAAATTCTCACTGTTGCTGACTTATTTTGAATTTTGAATATGTAAAACATTAACATGCTTCCAAGCATGTTGCTATGAAAAAGGTATTCTCAGAAGAGGGTGATTCTCTTTTTTCCTCTCTTCTCCTTTCACTTGTACCTTGTCTGTAATAATTTCATTGTTTTCTGCTTTGCCTTTTTCATATTTTTTCTTCAAAAAGCAGATATATGCATGCTCTCTTTATACACATGTATATTTCTTTTTATGCTTTCTGCTTTAATTTTTTTTTTTTTACAATATATCCTTAGGGGGAAAAGTGATCTTTTTTAGAGACAACAATATCAGCTACATGGAATGTGGAAGTAATAATACAGAAGAGTATACAAAAAGGAGAATGAATCCACAGAGGACACACATTGCACTCTCACATTGAGGATAGTAAGGTAACTTATCATTCTGTCACATACAGCATGTGCCAGTCCACACTGAACTATATGCCTCTCTCAACTTCCCACTACAAAACTAAAAATCCATCTTTACATTTTTGTCTCCTATTCTCTGTGGAAGAGCTGTCCCTTCTCTCAAAAGCTAGTCTTTACTTACTTTTAAGATGCTGTTTCTTCCATTTCATTCTAGATTTCCTATTTTGTCAATATGGTTTTCTTCTTTGAATTATTTGCCTCACAATAGAAACATTTCCCACCATATTCCATGTCTTAATTACCTCCATTACCCTTTATCTCTTTCTTGGTATTTCACTCTCACTGTTTATTGTAGAATTTCTCAAAGGGTATTATAGTCCTTAGACATTTCTCTTTCATTCACTCTGTAATCCATTTCAGTATTAATTCTTCCCCAGCTTTCCAATCAAATTTTCCCTTCTAACACAAGATGGCAGAGTAGAAGGATGCAGCTCATCTTCTCCCGAGAGATCTTCAAAATTACAATTTGCTGCTGAACAACCATCAACAGGAGAAGGTTGGATCCAACCAAAAAAAGATACCCCACCTCCAAGGGTAAAAGAGAAACCCCAGCAAGATGGTGTGAAGTGCGAAATCATATTTAGAATCAAACCCCATACTGTCAGAGACACTGGGAAAGTTAAAGTTAAAGGAAAGTTGCGCAGTCCTGTCTGACTCTTTAAAACTCCATAGACTGTAGCCTACCATGGACTGTAGCCTACAGGCAACTCCATCTATGGGATTTTCCAGGCAACGGTACCGCAGTGGGTTGCCATTTATTTCTCCAGGGGTATCTTCCCAACCCAGGGATCGAACCCCAGTCTCCCACATTGCAGTCAGATGCTTTATCCCCTGAGCTCATTATAAACCTTGTGCACACAGGGAGACCCCACAGAGACCAAGCCAGCGCTGCATTTGAGTGTCTTCTGCTGAGGTATGAATCAGCAGTGGACTGACCCAAGGGCAGGGGCTCTGGGCACAGCAGACCTGGGTGTGGCATAAGCCCTCTTGAAGGAGGTTGCCATTAACCGCACCATTGAGTTGCCAGAACTTACATAGGACTGGGGAAACAGGCATTCGGAGGGAAAAAAACAAAACCTTGTGTGTAACAGGAGCCAGGAGAAAGGAGCAGTGACCCCACAAGAGACTGACCCAGATTTGCCTTTGAGTGTCCAGGAGTCTCCAGCAGAAGCTTGGGTTGGCACTGGCCTGCTGCAGGGTTGGGGGCACTGAGTGTAGCAGTGCACACACAGGACATTTTGAAGGAGGTTGTCATTACCTTCATTACCTCCACCATAGTTTGCTCTCAGTGCAAACAAAAGAGAGGGAACACAACCCCAGCCATCAACAGAAAATTGGATTGAAGATTTATTGAGCATGGCCCCACCCATCAGGACAGGAGCAGTTTCCCCCACAGTCATTCTCTCCCATCAGGACGGTTCCATAAGCCTCTTATCCTTATGCCTCAGAGGGCAGAGAGAATGAAAATCAACTGATCACAAGGACCACAGTCTTGTCTAACTCAATGAAACTATGAGCCATGCCATGTAGGGCCACCCAAGACTGAGAGGTCATGTTGGAGAGTTCTGACAAAATGTGGTCCACTGGAGAAGGGAATGGCAAACCACTTCAGTGTTCTCACTTTGAGAACATGAACAGTATGAAAAGACAAAAAGATAGGACACTGAAAGAGGAACTCCCCAGGTCGGTAGGTGCCCAGTATGCTACTGGAGAATGGCAGAGAAATAACTTCAGGAAGAATGAAGAGATGGAGCCAAAGCAAAAACAAAGCACAGTTGTGGATGTGACTGGTGATAGAAGTCAAGTCCGATGCTGTAAAGTACAACATTGCATACGAACCTGGAATGTTAAGTCCGTGAATAAAGGTAAATTGGAAGTGGTCAAACAAGAGATGGCAAGAGCAACATTGACATTTTAGGAATCAGTGAACTAAAATGGACTTGGCTTGGGCAAATTTAACTAAGATGACCATTATATCTACTACTGTGGGCAAGAATCCCTTAGAAGAAATGGAGCAGCCCTCATAGTCAACAGAAGAGTCCAAAATGCAATACTTGGAAACAGTCTCAAAAACAACAGGATGATATTTGTTCCTTTCCAAGGCAAACCATTCAGTATCACAGTATTCCAAGTCTATGCCCCAACCAATAATGCTGAAAAGCTGAAGCTGAATGGCTCTATGAAGACCTACAAGACCTTCTAGACCTAATACTCCAAAAACAGATGTCCTTTTCATTATAGGAGACTGGAATGCAAAAGTAGGAAGTCAAGAGATACCTGGAGTAACAGGCAAATTTGGCCTTGGAGTACAAAATAAAGCAGGGCAAAGGCTAACAGTTTTGCCAAGAGACTGCAATCATCATAGCAAACACTCTCCTCCAACAATGCAAGAGACAACTCTACACATGGATATCACCAGATGGTCAACACCAAAATGATACTGATTATATTCTTTGCAGCCAAAGATGCAGAAGCTCTATCAGTTCAGTTCAGTTCAGTCATTCAGTTGTGTCCAACTCTTTGCGACCCCATGAATTGCAGCACGCCAGGCCTCCCTGTCCATCACCAACTCCCGGAGTTCACTCAGACTCACGTCCATCCAGTCAGTGATGCCATCCAGCCATCTTATCCTCTATTGTCCCCTTCTCCTCCTGCCCCCAATCCCTCCCAGCATCAGAGTTTTTCCAATGAGTCAATTCTTCACATGAGGTGGCCAAAGTACTGGAGTTTCAGCTTTAGCATCATTCCTTCCAAAGAAATCCCAGGGTTGATCTCCTTCAGAATGGACTGGTTGGATCTCCTTGCAGTCCAAGGGACTCTCAAGAGTCTTCTCCAACACCACAGTTCAAAAGCATCAATTCTTTGGCGCTCAGCCTTCTTCACAGTCCAACTCTCACATCCATACATGACCACAGGAAAAACCATAGCCTTGACTAGACGGACCTTAGTCGGCAAAGTAATGTCTCTGCTTTTGAATATGCTATCTAAGTTGACCATAACTTTTCTTCCAAGGATTAAACATCTTTTAATTTCATGGCTGCAGTCACCATCTGCAGTGATTTTGGAGCCCCCCAAAATAAAGTCAAACACTGTTTCCACTGTTTCCCCATGAAGTGATGGGACCGGATGCCATGATCTTCGTTTTCTGAATGTTGAGCTTTAAGCCAAATGTTTCACTCTCCTCTTTCACTTTCATCAAGAGGCTTTTGAGTTCCTCTTCACTTTCTGCCATAAGGGTGGTGTCATCTGCATATCTGAGGCTATTGATGTTTCTCCCAGCAATCTTGATTCCAGCTTCTGTTTCTTCCAGTCCAGTGTTTCTCATGATGTACTCTGCATAGAAGTTAAATAAGCAGGGTGACAATATACAGCCTTGACGTACTCCTTTTCCTATTTGGAACCAGTCTGTTGTTCCATGTCCAGTTCTAACTGTTGCTTCCTGACCTGCATACAGATTTCTCAAGAGGCAGGTCAGGTGGTCTGGTATTGCCATCTCTTTCAGAATTTTCCACAGTTTCTTGTGATCCACACAGTCAAAGGCTTTGGCATAGTCAATAAAGCAGAAACAGATGATTTTCTGGAACTCTCTTGCTTTTTCCATGATCCAGCAGATGTTGGCAATTTGATCTCTGGTTCCTCTGCCTTTTCTAAAACCAGCTTGAACATCAGGAAGTTCACGGGTCACGTATTGCTGAAGTCTGGCTTGGAGAATTTTGAACATGACTTTACTAGTATGTGAGATGAGTGCAGTTGTGCGGTAGTTTGAACATTCTTTGGCATTGCCTTTCTTTGGGATTGGAATGAAAACTGACCTTTTCCAGTCCTGTGGCCACTGCTGAGTTTTCCAAATTTGCTGGCATATTGAGTGCAGCACTTTCACAGCATCGTCTTTCAGGATTTGAAAGAGCTCAACTGGAATTCCATCACCTCCACTAGCTTTGTAGCGATGCTTTCTATGGCCCACTTGACTTCACATTCCAGGATGTCTGGCTCTAGATGAGTGATCACACAGTCATGATTATCCGGGTCGTGAAGATCTTTTTTGTACAATTCTTCTGTGTATTCTTGCCACCTCTTCTTAATATCTTCTGCTTCAGTTAGGTCCATACCATTTCTGTCCTTTATTGAGCCCATCTTTGCATGAAATGTTCCCTTGCTGCTGCTACTGCTGCTATGTCGCTTTAGTCGTGTCCGACTCTGTGCAACCCCAGAGACGGCAGCCCACCAGGCTCCCCCGACAGTCAGCAAAACAGGACCAGGAGTTGACTGTGGCTCAGATTATGAACTTCTTACTGACAAATTCAGACTTAAATTGAAGAATGTAGGGAAAACCACTAGACCATTCAGGCATGTCCTAAATCAGATCCTTTACATTACAGTGTGAAAGTGACAAATAGACTCAAGGGATTAGATCTGATAGACAGAGTGCCTGAACAACTATGGATGGAGGTTCATGACATTGTACAGGAGGCAGGTATCAAGACCATTCTTAAGAAAAAGAAATGCATAAAAGAAAATATGGTTGTCTGAGGAGGCCTTAGAAGTAGCTGAGAAGGGAAGAGACACTAAAGACAAAGAAGAAAAAGAAAGATATACCCATTTGAAGGCAGAGTTCCAAAAAATAGCAAGGAGAGATAAGAAAGCCTTCTTCAGGGGTCAGTGCAAAGAAATAGTGGAAAGCAATAGAATGGGCTAGAGACCTTTCCAAGAAAATGTGAGATACCAAGGAAATATTTTATGCAAAATGGGCACAATAAAGGACACAAATGATATGGACCCAACAGGAGCAGAAGATATTAAGAATACATGGCAAAAATACACAAAAGTACAAAATAGATCTTCACAACCCAGATAATCATGATGGTGTCATCACTTATTTAGAGCCAGACATCTTGGAATGTGAAGTCAAGTGGGCCTTAGTAAGCATCACTATGACCAAATATAGTGGAGGTGATGGAAATCCAGTTGATCTATTTCAAATCCTAGAAGATGATGCTGTAAAAGTGTTGCACTTAATATGTCAGAAGTTTGGAAAACTTAGCAGTGGCCACAGGACTGCAAAAGGTCAGTTTTCATTCCAATCCAAAAGAGAGACAATGCCAAAGAATGCTCAAAATACCACACAATTGCACTCATCTCACACAGTAGCAAAGTAATGTTCAAAATTCTCCAAGCCAGGCCTCAGCAGTACATCAACTGTGAACTTCCAGATGTTCAACCTGGATTTAGAAAAGGCAGAGGAACCAGAGATCAAATTGCCAACATCCATTGGATCATCAAAAAGGCAAAAGAGTTCCAGAAAAATAGTTTTTTTTTTTTTTTTTTGCTTTATTGACTATGCAAAAGCCTTTGACTATGTGGATCACAACAAACTGTGGAAAATTCTTCAAGTGATAGAAATACAAGGCCACCTGACTTGCCTCCTGAGAAATCTTTATTCAGGTCAAGAAGCAACAGTTAGAACTAGACATGGAACAATAGACTGGTTCCAAATCAGAAAAGGAGTACATCAAGGCTGTATATTTTCACTGTGCTTATATAACTTATATGCAGAGCACATCATGCGAAATGCTGGGCTGGAAGAAGCACAAGCTGGAATCAAGGTTGCTGGGAGAATATCAATAACCTCAGATATGCAGATGATACCACGTTTATAGCAGAAAGCAAAGAAGAACTAAAGAGCCCCTTGATGAAATTAAAAGAAGAGATTGAAAAAGTTGGCTTAAAACTCAATAATCAGAAAACTAAGATCATGGCATCTGGTCTCATCACTTCTTGGCAAATAGATGGGGAAACAATAGAAACAGTGGCAGACTATTTTGGGGGGCTCCAAAATCACTGCAGATGGTGAGTACAGCCATGAAATTAAAAGACACTTGCTCCTTGGAAGAAAAGCTATGACCAAAGATAGTATATTAAAAAGCAAAGACATTACTTTGCCAACAAAGGTCCATCTAATCAAGGCTATGGTTTTTCCAGTAGTCATATATGGATGTGAGAGTTGGATTATAAAGCTGAGAGCTGAAGAATTGATGCTTTGGGACTGTGGTGTTGGAGAAGACTCTTGAGAGTCCCTTGGACTGCAAGGAGGTGCTCCAACCAGTTTATCCTAAAGGAAATCAGTCCTGAATATTCATTGGAAGGACTGATGCTGAAACTGATACTCCAATAATTTGGCCACCCGATTGGAAGAACTGACTCACTGGAAAAGCCCCAGATGCTGGGAAAGATTGAAGGCAGGAGGAGAAGGGGATGACAGAGGATGAGATATCTGGATGCCATCATCTCCTCCATGGACATGAGTTTGAGTATACTCTGGGAGTTGATGATGAACAGGGAAGCCTGGAGTGCTGCAGTCCACGGGGACACAAAGAGTCAGACACGACTGGGTGACTGAAATGAACTAAAGTCACTGATGGTAATACTGATGACCATTACTGCATCTTTGCTACAAAAAATTCTGGTCTAAACACCAAATAATCAGCATTACTTGGGAATTTATCAGAAATGTAGCACAGATACAAGGAAAGAATAAATAGGTCTTGGTAGATGAAATGTCAATGTATTTGGCAGTCTTTAACACACCAATGTCTAAATTAGAAGGAGAGAAGTAAAGGAATCAGAAGAGCACATTCCTTCTTCTATTTAACATAATTCCCAAACTTGAACTCTCAAAACTTATGACTACATTTCAAGTCTCATAGTCACATCTATCAGAGAGTTTGGGAAATGTAGCTTTTGTTCCATAAGGGTACATGCATAGCTAAAAATTGAGATTCTATTAATTTAGGAAAAAAGAAGGAGAATGAAAATTCAAGACAACTAGCAATAAAAATGCTAAAGTATTTTACATGGAAAGCTTTAATTTTCCTTCTCCACACAATTCAAAATAAGAAAATTTTCCTATCCCAATCTTTCCCATATCAGAATTTGCATTGTTATTCGAAGCAGTTATTCATCGTTGATTATTTCTTCTCACCTCTCTCAATTTGTCGTGAAGTCTTACTCATATTTAATGTGTTTCTATGTCCATATCATTTCCTCTCCACAGCTCCTTCTCACTCCAAGCCAATGTCATCTCTTTTTTGGTGGTGGTGTTGTTCAGTCACTAATTCGTGACTGACTCTTTGTGACCCCATGTGTTTACACAGACTCATGTCATTTGAGTCAGTGATGCCATCCACCATCTCATTCTCTGTCTCTCCCTTCTCCTCCTATTCTCAATCCCTGCTGTTGAAAGGACTCTCAAGGGTCTTCTCCAATACCACAGTTCAAAATCATCAATTCTTCAGTGCTCAGCCTTCTTTATGGTCCAATACTCACATCTGTACATGACTACTGGAAAAACCATAGCTTTAACTATATGGACCTTTGTCAGCAAAGTGATGGTTCTGCTTTTTAGCACACTGTCTAGATTGGTCATCTCTTTTTGGTTTTCTGCAATTCTCTTCTATCTGATCTCACTGCCAACACATTTGTCTTCTTAGCATCCATTCTCCTTAGAGATAGCAGAGTGACCTTTTAAATATAGAGATCATATCATTCTTTGATTGAAAAATTAATTGAAAGCAAAATAATATCAACAACCTCTGACCTGAGTTTTCTGATCTGCTTACTTTCTCACCTAATCTTGTGTGTCATTGTCCTTCTTATTGGCCAGACTTCAGCCATGGAGGTTTTTTGTTGCTGTTCTGTTCCTCAAGGATATAGGACACTTTTCTTTGAATTTATTTTTCTCTCTTTTCTTTTTTTTTTTCTTTCTCTTTTTAGTATTTTACATGATGAGATCCTTCTCATCTATTGGGGTTTCATTTCAAATACCTCAAATTAGCTGCTCAGAAAAGTTTTTCTGGATAAACATTTGTAGACTAGTTCACTCTAGAATTACTCTATATTATAGCAACCTTTGGATTTTTTTAAAAAATCTGATCTGTAACTAGTTCATGTATTGCTTTATTTGTTTACTGTTCATCTCACCCTATCTATGAGGCAGAGTTCCTTATTTCCACTTTTTCAACATCACCTAGAATAGTGCTTAGCATTTAGAGAAGCTCAACATATATTTTCTGAGTGAATAATAAGTGATTGAATGGTTGGTCTTCTAAAAGAACTCCCAGTTAAGTACTATTGTGTATCTTCAGTTAGAACTGTAGCAGCTGGACAGATGCCAGTTGAGGAAGATAGGCTTAAACTGCTCATGACCCTTTTCTTTTGGCTCAGCAGGTAAAGAATCCACCTGCAATGCAGGAGACACTGGTTATATCCTTAGGTTGGGAAGATACCCTGGAGTATGAAATGGCAACACACTTCAGTATTTTTGCCTGAAAAATCCCACGGACAGGACAGCCCATCAGGCAACAGTACAAAGGGTTGCAAAGAGTCAGACATGACTCGAGTGACTAAGCATGCAGCCCTTTTCTTTAATGAATTAAATCTAGATTGCAAAGAGGCACTTGATATTAATAATATATTTAACAAGAAGTCTATAGGCAATTCTCAAAATTGTTTTCCAGCTCATAGTATCTCTTCTCATTTTTCTATCACTGCTATAATATTTTCCTTCTTCTACAACCCTAAACCACTTCTCCTTTTCCTCCTGTTTATCATCATCCTCATCCACACCTTCTCATATCTTCTCTGTTATTCCACAGATTTCTATCACCAAAAGCAAAATTTAATATTTTATTTTAAACTCTAGTTGAACAGCCTTGAGAAAAAATTTTAAGAGAGAATTAAAGATATTTGGGGGTTCAAGCTCTGAAACACACATTTAGAATGGAATATTTTCATTGCCTTGGTTACAAAAATGACCAAATTTGTCCTTTTATGCATGGAAGCTTTCTAAAGTCTGATTTTGACAATTTGTGGAAACATTAATTAAGGAAAACTTTTTGTTATCATTTCTAATCTAACTTGGGCTTTCTAGTGGACCCTGATTTTCAGAATGTCAATTTTTTATTTGAGCAAACAATGTAACAAATTACTGTTCTTAAATATTTGTTTCAGGGTACATATATCTAGGAATAATTCTTTAGTCTTGGCAAATAGATTATTCCTATGGCTGTAGTATGAATTAAAGTCTAAGGAAAACAAGAAGTCTCTCCAAGTGCATATTTTTACTCAACACTAGTACTTCTGGATTAACTGTAAAAATATCATTGCAACATTTTCCAAATTATCTCAACTTTATAAAAAAAGAAAAAATGGTTTTTAAATAGATATTACAAATTATAGTTTTTCCTTGAGTTTTCTTGATACTTATTGCCTAAATACCCTGTCAAAAATTAAAAACTGAAAATGCCATCTTGTAGGGTTATATTATATTAAATAGTAAAAATCTTTACCATAGTTCTTACCTTATAAAACCATGAATTTTTTTTATAATTAAAGACATGAGGCTACAAATACATATTTGTCCCTCTCAAGAAAATAAATACATTCAAGCTTCCTAGAGTTTCTTTCTTTAAAGACAACCACTTGTAAAAGAATGAAACTAGAACACATTCTAACACCATACACAAAAATAAACTCAAAATAGATTAAAGATCTAAACGCAAGACCAGAAACTATAAAAATCCTAGAGAAAAACATAGGCAAAACACTCTCTGACATAAATCACAGCAGGATGCATTATGACCCACCTCCCAGAGTATTGGAAATAAAAGCAAATATAAATGGGACCTAATTAAAGTTAAAAGCTTCTGCACAACAAAGGAAACTATAAGCAAGGTGAAAAGACAGCCTTCAGAATGGGAGAAAATAGTAGCAAATGGAGCAACTGACAAAGAATTAATCTCAAAAATATACAAGCAACACCTGCAGCTCAATTCCAGAAAAATAAATGACCCAATCAAAGAACGGGCCAAAGAACTAAACAGACATTTCTCCCAAGAAGACATACAGATGGCTAACAAACACATGAAAAGATGCTCAACATCACTCATTATCAGAGAAATGCAAATCAATACCACAATGAAGTACCATTTCATGCCATTCAGCATGGCTGCTATCTAAAAGTCTATAGTCAATAAATACTGGAGAGGGTGTGGAGAAAAGGGAACTCTCTTACACTGTTGGTGGAAATGCAAACTAATACATCCACTATGGAGAACAGTGTGGAGATTCCTTAAAAAACTGGAAATAGAACTGCCATATGACCCAGCAGTCCCACTGCTGGGCATACACACTGAGGAAATCAGAATTGAAAGAGACACATATATCCCAATGTTCATCACACAACTGCTTGTAATAGCCAAGACATGGAAGCAACCTAGATGTCCATCAGCAGATGAATGAATAAAAAAGCTGTGGTACATATACAAAATGGAATATTCAGTTCAGTTCAGTCACTCAGTCGTGTCCGAGTCTTTGCAACCCCATGAATTGCAGCACGCCAGGCCTCCCTGTCCATCACCAACTCCCGGAGTTCACTCAGACTCATGTCCATCGAGTCAGTGATGCCATCCAGCCATCTCATCCTCTGTCATCCCCTTCTCCTCCTGCCTCCAATCCCTCCCAGCATCAGAGTCTTTTCCAATGAGTCAATTCTTCACATGAGGTGGTCAAAGTACTGGACTTTCAGCTTTAGCATCATTCCTTCCAAAGAACACCCAGGGCTGATCTCCTTCAGAATGGACTGGTTGGGTCTCCTTGCAGTCCAAGGGACTCTCAAGAGTCTTCTCCAACACCACAGTTCAAAAGCATCAATTCTTTGGCACTCAGCCTTCTTCACAGTCCAACTCTCACATCCATACATGACCACAGGAAAAACCATAGCCTTGACTAGACGGACCTTAGTCGGCAAAGTAATGTCTCTGCTTTTCAATATGCTATCTAGGTTGGTCATAACTTTCCTTCCATGGAGTAAGCGTCTTTTAATTTCATGGCTACAGTCACTATCTGCAGTGATTTTGGAGCCCCCAAAAATGAAGTCTGACACTGTTTCCACTGTTTCCCCATCTATTTCCCATGAAGTGATGGGACCGGATGCCATGATCTTCATTTTCTGAATGTTGAGCTTTAAGCCAACTTTTTCACTCTCCTCTTTCACTTTCATCAAGAGGCTTTTGAGTTCCTCTTCACTTTCTGCCATAAGGGTGGTGTCATCTGCATTTCGGAGGACTCAGCCATTAAAAAGAATACATTTGAATCAGTTCTAATGAAGTGGATGAAACTGGAGCCTATTATACAGAGTGAAGTAAGTCAGAAAGAAAAACACCAATACAGAATACTAACGCATATATATGGAATTTAGAAAGGTGGTAACGATAACCCCACATGCGAGACAGCAAAAGAAACACAGATGTATATAACGGTCTTTTGGACTCTGGGAGAAGGCGAGGGTGAGAGAATGGCATTGGAACAGTATATTATCATATGTGAAAATGATCACTAGTCCAGGTTCGATTCATGAGACAGGGTGCTTGGGGCTGGTGCACTGGGATAACCCAGAGGGATGGGATGGGGAGGGAGGTGGGAGGGGGGTTCAGGATGGGGAACACATGTACACCAGTGCTGGATCCATGTCAATGTATGGCAAAACCAGTACAATATTGTAAAGTAATTAGCCTCCAATTAAAATAAATAACTTTATATTTTAAAAAAAATCCTCAAAAAATAAAATAAAGATAGATTATTAGATGTTAACTGATTTAGGATGTTTGCCAAGGTTACTTGAAACTCTATAATTTAAGCTAAAGAAATTTGATAAGCAGAATATGATTTAACAGAAGTTAAATTAGAGAAAATTCAATTCACAAATTGAGTTTTCTTTCACTTAAGCTTTCAGACCTAGCTAACAAACATCCAAGTCTTGACAGTTCAGAATGAGGGGTCTTATATTCAACAGTACTACTTTTGTGTGTCTTGTAATACAATTTTTAAGAAGGAGATAAAGACAGTGTTCTGTCATCAGACTCACATGCTATACAGAAATGTAAATGTATTCTTTTCTCTCTTTTTAACAAAAGTAATACATCTTTGCTGAGTCATTTCAAACTAAATATTAGCTTTGTCTATAGACAAACTTTTAATTATATCATATTAATGACAATCTCAGCTCTATAAAACTATACAAAGGTGTTTGATCAAGATCTGATATTACATTGTTAATTAATTTTCTGTCATAAGCATACAAATGGATATATCTCTCTCTGGCATGTTGATTCTATGTAAGAGGCCAACCTTCCATCAAAACTGTGCAACTTTGAACACCAAACTTTATCATACTCCCTGAGTTTCTACTACTACATTTTTCAATTTAACTGTCTATTGAGAATACATATTCTAATTTTGAGGTGGATTGAATTATGATACTATTCCTAAATAAGAGGCAAACTGGTTATGAAATCTTATCTATTTTAGTCATTAGATAAGAATTAAATGGAAGAGATTATGATTCTGCTATTAAAAATACTTTGTCTTTTTTCTATTATGAACTAGAATACTGTTCTTTATTTGAATGTGAAATAGGTGAACCAAAATCAAAGACAAGTTTTCCTCTTATGATGAAAATAAAATTGAGCAAGAGGTTTTGTTCTAAGTATTTTCTTCCTTTTCAATCTTAATACTTTTGTAAATCTGAAGTCAAGACTGAGGATCTTTTGTATTAGGCTCTGGTTTTAATCTTCTATGCTCTAATATTTCATGTCAAAAGTGAAGCATTTTAAAGGAAATTGATGTCTGCCAAAAAATTTCTGATTGCCTATTCAGGGTAATAGTTATTATGAGATACATTGAGAGGAAAAAAGTCTTTAGCTTCAATATGAACATCCATGCCAATACTTATAAATGTATATACATCAAGCTTCTCATTTCTTTAAGAAATAGCCTAAAGCATATATGTTTAAATTATAGCATGAAATTCTAAAGCAATGTGAGCTTTAACATTACTGTCTGTCATGGAGCTACTGGATGGGAAATACACAATATAGTTTTTTTTTAAAAAAAATTATAATGACATTAAAAAAAACTGTGTCGCTAACTGTATCATTAAAAAGCAAGCAAGTCTGACTCTAGACATCTTAACTATATATGCATTTCTTTAAGAAAAACGTGCAATTTTCAGTTTCTGGTCCACCATGTAAAGAGCGTAGAAATTGCCACATCTTCCTAACAAGTGTAAAGCTGAAAACAACTGAAAAAGTTCACCAGTTCTTTCTGTTTCCTTCAAAAAAGTGCAGTTGCTCAGTCGTGTCTGACTCTTTGCAACCCCACGGACTGTAGCCCACAAGGCTCCTCTGTCCATGGAATTCTCCAGGCAAAAATACTGGAATGGGTTGCTGTTCCCTTTTCCAGGGGATCTTCCTGACCCAGAGATTGAACCCAGGTCTCTTGCATTGCAGGCAGATTCTTTACTGTCTGAGCCACTTTAATGGATCCCCATTTCCTTCCAAAAAATGAGGTCAAAAATTGAAGAGACAGGAAGATAAAGAGAATTAGAACTTACCAGAGTAAACACTCACAAGCTGTTTTTTAGGAACTCGTACCACAGTAGGAAAACCTGAACTGTAATTGACAAATGCTGAAGGCTCAGTGTGAGGATGTCTAAGAGCTGGAAATTCCAGAAGGACTCAGTCACAGTGGGGTCCCCATGATTTGAAGAATTTTACTTCTAGGAGCTCTACAATGTCCTTACAATAGATACTGGAGAAAATTCCCCTTGTGCTTCCAGTAGAGGTAAGGGAAAATTAGCCGTTTTGACTAAACACTATTTTTTCTCAGGAAGCATAATACAATCAGTGTAATAATCTAGTGTGATATTTTGTAGAGGGAAAAGTCAATCAAGATCCTTATGAACTACATCATGACATACGGCTGGAGAGTTGATATATCCATGAGGTACGACAACAAAGGTGGATTTCTGGCCTTGCCAGCTGAAAGCAAATTGCTTCTGGTGAGCCTCATTGACAGGGAAGGAGAAAAATGCTTTTGCTGGGGCATGGAACCTGGGAGCACAACATTGGATATTATGTGTATGGAAACACTCTGAACTTCATGCTGAAGGGAAAGAAAAGGAATAGACCATAAAAGTTCTTATCTTTTGAGGAAATAGTGTGACCTTACCAAAGACTAGATTTGTTTCCTTCCTCAACCTTCCCTCCCCACTCCACCCAAATTTGTAAACAAGATCATTCAAGAACCTCAATTTCAATTAAACAATGAATGAGTGGCTACTAAATTTTACATTACTCTTCAAGCCAGGTGGAGAGTCAATTTATGGTGGTGGGGGTGGGGTGGGGGAAAAGGCAGCAATAAAGAGATTGATCAGTGGGCAATAATCTAGGTGACATGTGACAAGAGTATGATATAAGAAAGAGGCCATGTGAACAGAAGAGCTTATAGTGGATGTTTTTGATCAAGTAATGGAGGTAGAAGCCAGATTGCTAAGAGGATTGAGAATTTAAGTTTGTAAAACAACTAACGCACAAGAGAGACTGGAAGCAACTCAAGTTTGAAAGACACCCCTTTGTAGTACATCAATGCTCAGGCAGTTGAAAGTTGGCAGAGATCTCACGTTTTTAGTCCAGAGAACTTTTCATTGCATTACTTGTCTTGGCTTCTCCCTATACAAGGAAAATGTGCTCTTTGAAGCAGAAACGAAGGTGAATCATGTAATGGTTTCTTTTACAACCAAATACTTCTGTGATCAGAGGATACACATAAGAATGCTATCTGAGATGGTGTTTTCACTCTCAGTTAGGGGCTTTCAGTTAATCATAAGTTGGTATACTTGACCACTGATAGATACCTGCTTTTGAATTCACAGTTCTGTCTTGACCAGGCCATAAGCAGGTTATCACTTATTATCCCCAAAGTAAATAATTTTCTTCTTGTCTTGTGGCTCTTTTGTTAACCAAACCCTTAGATAACCTGTTATTTCTTGTTATTGCTGGGGGGAAAAAATGTGTCCATGTGTTTTGTTTTGTTATTCTTATTTACTTCCTTGAAACATCATCTCATTCTTTCAATTAACACATATTTTAATGCCCTAAGAGAAGGCAATGGAACCCCACTCCAGTACTCTTGCTTGGAAAATCCCATGGATGGAGGAGCCTGGTGGGCTGCAGTCCATGGGGTCGCTAAGAGTCAGACACGACTGAGTGACTTCACTTTGAGTTTTCACTTTCATGCATTGGAGAAGGAAATGGCAACCCACTCCAGTGTTCTTGCCTGGAGAATCACAAGGATGGGGGAGCCTTGTGGGCTGCCATCTATGGGGCTGCACAGAGTCGGACACGACTGAAGTGACTTAGCAGCAGTAACAGTTAATGCCCTACGTGATAATTGCTACAACTTTTAAAAAATATTCTAATATTCTTCTCCTACTAGGTGTGGTAGAATTGCACTCTCCTGACCATTTTGGAGTTATGTGAAACTGTGTGATCTTTTTTGGCTAATTAAATGTTAGCAAAAGTGATTCATCTCAATCCAGGAAGACACTCTGAGTCAAGTAGCAAATCTACCCCCTGTCCCATTCTCCTTTTTGCCACACCAACCACAGAAGTCCATGCAGAGATAGTGCCTAACTCTGCTTAGATTAAAGGAAACCTGACCTGGGTTTGTGAGCTAAATATCAATATCCCTGAGACTCTGGAGCAATTTATTATTAAATATACTGAATATATTAAATATGCTTCTGCTTTTTTATTTTCACTTCAAGGTATTGTTCTACTGTAACCAAAATCTAAAATATATAACATCATTCATAATGGTCATTTGTACATGACTACCAGAAAAATCACAGCTTTGATTAAATGGACATTTGTTGGTAAAGTAATGTCTCTGCTTTTTAATATGCTGTCCCTTGGACTGCAAGGAGATCCAACCAGTCCATTCTAAAGGAGATGAGTCCTGGCTGTTCTTTGGAAGGACTGATGCTAAAGTTGAAACTCCAATATTTTGGCCATCTCATGCAAAGAGTTGACTCATTGGAAAAGACTCTGATGTTGGGAGGGATTGGGGGCAGGAGGAGAAGGGAATGACAGAGGATGAGATGGCTGGATGGTATCACTGACTCAATGCACACGAGTTTAGGTGAACTCCAGGAGTTGGTGATGGACAGGGAGGCCTGGAGTGCTGCAATTCATGGGGTCACAAAGAGTCGGACACGACTGAGCAACAGAACTGAACTGAGCTGAATTAGGTTGGTCATAACTTTTCTTCCAAGGAGCAAGTGTCTTTTAATTTCATTGCAGCAGTCACCATCCGCAGTGATTTTAGGTCCAGAAAACCAAAATCTGTCATTGCTTCTGCTTTTTCCCCATCTATTTGCCATGAAGTGATGGGACCAGATGCTATCTTAGTTTTTTGAATGCTGAGTTTTAAGTCAGCTCTTTTACTTTCATCTTTCACTCTCATCATGAGGCTCTTTAGTTCCTCTTCACTTTCTGCCATTAGAGTAGTATCATCTGCATATCTGAGAGTGTTGATATTTCTCCATACAATCTTGATTCTAGCTTATCCTTCATCCAGCGCAGCATTTTGCATGGTGTACTCTGCATATAAAAAAAATAAGCAGGGTGATAATATATAGCCTTCATATACTCCTTTTCCAGTTTTGAACCAGTCTGTTCCATGTCCAGTTCTAATCGTTGCTTCTTGACCTGCATTCAGATTTCTCGTTTGGGCATAGCCTTGAATTAAGAAAGCAAAGAAAAATCATGAATGATATTTAGAAAAGAAAAAAATTGCTGTTGGGAAAAAGAACATGGAGCTGTAAGTGTGGACGTTGACACACTTAGGTCACTGGAATCAACTAGATAAGAATATTAGAAAGTTTTTGAGAGTTGTCTTTCCAAAAGAACCAGCGGCCTGCACAAAAAGTGACTGTGATTGTTCACCGATTAGAATAACCCATGGGGCCCCATCCAACTACCAGAAGGGAGTGGGCTGATAAAGAGCTCAGGGCCAGGATGAGTACATGCATCAATATTTAGTTCAGTTAAAGCAAGGAGGATAATGGAAAAGGCAGTGTCTTGTAGGCAAAGCAAAGCACTGTAGAGGCCCTGGACAAAGGGAGAATGACCAGGAGTGGACTCAGACTCCACTTGAGACATTCTCCACACAGAGGATAGGGTCCCTCACTACTTCTAATAATCAGGATATCAGAATTGCTGCTGCTGTTGTCTGTAGTGTGTCTCCCTTTCTTCCTCTTCCTGATTGGAAAAGTTTACTTTGGTTATTTCTTCTTTTATTGAATGCTTCTATTAAGTACAATCCATATTAGGCTATTATATCTATGTGCCTACTCCATGTCTCTACCTAAACACTTAATATCAGGGTGTGGGGAGAAAAATTGCTGACTGATCTAACTTCAAAATTCAAGACTACAAATTTCAATAGGATTACAATTTCAATCCCTGAAAAATATACCCTTCTTCGTTTTTATGCTAATCTTGCATTCTATGCAAATCTTTTTTCTTTCTCTGGTCCCTTCAAACATCACCTCCCTCTAACCCAGACCCTTCCCACCATCTTCAGATTGATATATTCTACTAACTACTTAATTTCTTTATGTGTATTTCTAACTAGTATTTGAAACTTTTGGTTGATAAACCAAATTTTATTTTCTTTCCCAACCAAGTCTGCTTTTCCTTAACTTTCCCAGCTTGGTAAACAGTACTCCTATCCAGAGAGTGATCTGAGCAAAAGTTGAATTTACTTGAGCCCTTGCTTTTACTCATTCTGTACATGCATTCATCAGCAAGACTCATCAACTGACTATGCATCATAAACCTCTTCTCCTTTCTACCACTACTATCCTAAACCAGGCCACCATCACTTTCCCCCCCTCTCTGGTCCTTTGTGGTAGTCTTGTAACTGAACCTAATTTTCCCCTTCATTGGCTTCTATTATGTTACTGTCATGTCTAAATGCACTACTCTGACTTTTCTCAATTCAGTTCAGTTCAGTAGCTCAGTCGTGTCTGACTTTTGCTACTTCATGGACTGCAGCACCCCAAGCTTCTCTGTCCATCACCAACTCCTGGAGCTCGCTCAAACTCATGTCCATTGAGTCGGTGATGCCATCTGCTTCTCTTCCTGCCTTCAATCTTTCCCAGCATCAGGGTCTTTTCCAAGGAGTCAGTTCTTCCCATCAGGTGGCCAAAGGATTGGAGCTTCAGCTTTAGCATCAGTCCTTCCAATGAATATTCAGGATTGATTTCCTTTAGGATTGACTGGTTTGATCTCCTGGTAGACCAAAGGACTCTCAAGAGTCTTCTCCAACACCACAATTTAAAAAGATCAATTTTATGAAGCTCAGCTTTCTTTATGTTCCAACTCTCAGATTCATACATGACTAATGGAAAAATTGTAGCTTTGACTAGATGGATATTTGAAAAGTAATGTTTCTGCTTTTTAATATGCTGTCTAGGTTTGTCTTAGCTTTTCTTCTAAGGAGCAAGTGTCTTTTAATTTCATTGCTGTAGTCACCATCCGCAGTGATTTTGGACCCCAAGAAAATAAAATCTGTCACTGTTTCCATTGTTTCCCTCTCTATTTTCCATGTAGTAATGGGGCCAGATGCCATGATCTTCATTTTTTGAACGTTCAGTTTTAAGCCAGTTTTTTCAATCTCCTCTTTCACTTTCATCAATAGGCTCTTCAGTTCCTCTTAGCTTTCTTCCATAAGGGTGGTGTCATCTGCATATCTGAGGTTATTGATATTTCTCCTGGCAATCTTGTTTCCAGCTTGTGCTTCATTCAGCCAGGCATTTTGCATGATGTACTCTACATATAAGTTTAATAAGCAAGGTGATGACATATAGCCTTGACGTACTCCTTTCCCAATTTGGAACCAGACTGTTGTTCTATGTCTGGTACAAACTGTTGCTTCCTGACCTGCATACAGATTTCTCAGGGGGCAGGTGAGGTGGTCTGGTATTCTCATCTCTTTAAGAATTTTCTGCAGTTTGTTGTTTCCACTGACTTTTCTAGTCCTTCATAAAATTATCTTGCCTTTTCAGTCCCATCTCTTTCTCTGCTTACTATGTTCTATCCACACATTTATCCCCCCTACTCCCTTGGTTCATCTGAGACACCAAGTATTCCCAGGGCCTCTGTACTTGCTGTTCCCTCTGCAGGGAATGATTTTCCATCTTCCTTCTTAACATTATTCCACTCTACTGAAATGTCAGTTCCTCACAAAGACCCTTCCTGAAGATTTGTAATATAGCCCTAACATGGTGCTCTTTATCACATAAATAGGTTTCTAATCTAGTCTTTTCATTAAAATGATCTCTTTCATTCATTTCCTCATATTTGATCTGACTCTACTCTTGAGTGTAAGATCCAAGAGAACAAAGACTTCAGTCTTTTTCACTGAATTTTGTCACTGCATATGTAGTATGGATTCTTTCTTAGGTGCATATTTCTTAATACTTAACTGCTTTTCAGACATTCAGTGATGTGATCTGTCTCAACCTTTAGATTTTGCACAATTATTGGCCCTTATCTATGCTACTGACTCAGACTTCCACACTGTTCCTCCATCTTTTCGCTTGACCTTTACTAACTAACTGTTCATCCCTGCATGGAAGTGTTTTTCATTAAGTATAATATAAAACCATCACAAGAATTCGTCCTGTCATTTAAAACTTGTGAGAAAAATATGATTTGATTCCCAGTCATTTTCAAGTGTTACCCTTATTTTCACTATGTAGCAAATGAAAGAGTAAAGCTGGAAGCCAAATGAAGGGATGACTTAAGGAAAAAAAACAACCAGAAGTTCAGAAAAAAAATTGAAAAAATTATTTAAATGAGTTTGTTTTAAATCAAATACTGTGTTTTATTTATAGTTCTTTTCTGCCAATGTTTCAGAATCCCTAGATTATCATCTTTTATCTCCATGAAGTCAAGAATTTAGAAAAAAATGAATTCTGATTTCATGATAAAAATATATATATATATGAAAGTATAATGAACTGAAATAAAAGTATAAAAGCACATGAAGAAATTACTTAAATATGACTGTTTAAAAACTATTACATACACAAGATAATTGCATGAACATCATATACCTTTAATTTCCAAACACAGACATTTAGACAAGCTTATGTTTACATCAGGAAGTTATTCATAATAGTGTAGTTAATTTTTTTCTAGTCTTATTTTTTTTTTCTTCTGCATAGTAAACAAAGTACTATCATGGGAGTAGATGTAGTTCCTCTAAAAATATACCTCCATCTAAAAAAGTAGTAGGATACATGTTTTGAATTAAACTGGTATCACTGTTTTTATGTTTAAGTTAACTGCTTCTACACTAGCCTTGTAAGCAATACAAAGACTCCAGTACAACTGTTAAGTGAGCCTGTTATTTATCTGAAAAAAAAAAAAAAAAACTCATTAAATACTCTATTTTTGCCAATAAATGTGCACCAGCTTATTTCCTTATGGAGCATCTGTCCTTTTACATTGTTTTGGTTCCTTGACCAAATCAAGGGCATCTTGGCCCAGAGAAGCAGCACACAGCTGTGTTTATAGGTGTTGTTGACAAAAGAAAATGCATCCATGCACCAGTATCTAAACAGGGTTATTATACACAGAGACTAGGATAGGAGATGAATTTCACTATGAAGAAATTTCATTTAACAATTCTCTACTTCAGGTTTGTAATATTTTTTGTATGTTTGTTTTTAGATATTAGAAAAGAAGCCTTACCATACTAAAGCTAATTTATTTAGAAAGTACTTTTCAAATGTATGTATGTATCTATCTCTATATATGTTTTTAATTTGGATAATGTTTTAGTTTATTTAGAAAGTACTTTTCAAATGTATGTGTGTATTTATCTCTATATATGTTTTTAATTTGGATAATGTTGCTGAAAAAAAAAGTCAACATTGACTGAAAGGCATTGAACAAGGATCAGAGCAAGAATTGAATTCTGAAAGCAAATATAAGGAATAAAACAAAATTTGGGTTTGATATTAAATAAATTATTGGTCTATTGAAAATAAGTATGCCAATATTTGTAAGAAAGACAGATTATACATATACATCTATAAGTATGCATAATTATCTGAGACATTTACTATAAACAGTAAATGTGTATACACTATATAGAGACATTTACTATATATGGTAATTACATTTACCAAATATATATGTTTTTAACTACCTTAAATGTTTCAGGTAATTAATTACACCAGATACATGTAAGGAAATAAAGGTACAATATATGTTTGCATGTTTGTATAATATGTGACACTAATATATGTTTCACCAAAGGATTAGTATTAATTTTCCTAAATTTAAAAAAGAAAAATTAATTAAACATTATAAAATTGAAAAAAGAAACATTCAACTTATAGCTGAAATAAAAATGGTGATGGAAATGATACAATATTGAACATAGCAGTTCAACTTAAAATTGAGGAGAGGGAGTGAGGGAGAGCAAGCTGAGAAGAACAAAAATGATAGTGAGATTTTAAAATGCTCGTTAAAGAAAGTTATGTGTTATTTTGGTATACAGATGATGGAAAAAAGATGTACAATTTTGGAGGGTAATTGTGCAACAGTTATCTAGAGATGTAAAACAAAATTTCTTACTTTACAAAAAAAAAAAGCCATCAAAAATATTTTCACAAAGTAATCTCCTCAAAACAATATTTTCATCTTTGAGATGACAAGTATGACTGCAGTCATGATTCATCTACAGTATTAAAAATATCACCAAGCTTCCTAGATGCCCAAGAGGGATGCAGAGAAAAATAAGTATTCTGTTAAATTTTCTCCCTTGCACTACAATGCATCTTTCCTTTTAAGAACTATAGGAAACCATTACCATACAGAAGGTACTTTGTCTCTCACAGACAAAAGAGAGCTTAAGTGAAGGACTAGTTTGCCACAGGCTATCAGGAAGAATGAATTAACAGGCATGTCTCCGTTTTCTCTTCTAAAGTCTATTTTCTTTTTAACTATATTATACCCTGGCCTCCTCTGGGAACTGGCTGGCCAAAATCTAAACTGGGTTGAATTTCTGTGGTAGAAATATATGCTTAGTCAATAGTCCAGATAAACGGTATCTCCCATGCTTTTTCTGCTCTGTCCACAGAAAAGTGTTAAACCACTGCCTTTGCCACTATCTTCCTGAATAAACAAACAGGACAAGATAAGACCTGAAAAGAAATAAATTCCTAAATGTCAATGCTACATTTTTGAACTCATTTTGTAGTTATTCCTCCACAACATCATATAGAAGCTGGCAAACTTTCTCAATTTTTATTCCTCTAAAATATATTTCTCAGCATAAATTAGGAACTTTATGGGATAAAAGTGGTTGATAAAGAAATTTTGGAACAAGTAATATTTAAATTAAGAGAAAGAAAAGTAAGGAAACACTCTGAAGAAACAAGTTTCTAAAGTGGGATCCAATCTTATTTTTTAATTTAATTCTTGTTTTTCTAAAATCAAATATTTATTAACAATCAGATGCTAGGAACTATAATGGCAAAATGTGCTTTTAGTTATTGAGTAAGTTTGGAAGGAGAAGTTAAAGAGTAAAACTAGTAAAATTAAGGGCTTAAATAAAGAGTCAGAATGAAGCTTTTAAGAATTCTTGAGAAAGACAATAAGAAAAGTATTATATTGGGCATTATAAGTGAATTTCTCAGACTACCATTTATAGGCCTAAACTGGTCCTCTCAAGCAAAACATTTTTATTTCTTTTAAAATAGCTTTTAAAAAGAAAAAAAAATATCTAGTGATATAAAAATTATATGAAATTCAAATATTAGTTTTCATTAAAAAGGGCATTTTTGGAACATAGACACGATTAATTGATTATGTTGTCTGTGGCTGTGTTCATACTGCAATGGTAGACTTGAGTATGTAAGTAGTTGTGGTTGGGTTTGAAGTGTTTAGTAATAAGTAGGGCCAAGTTCTAGGCAAGTGAAAGTGTAAATTAAGTGACATAAAAGTATAGTTCTACTAATTAATGAAGCTCATTCTGAAGAACAGATTTTATATCAGTGGGCTCAGGACCTCCTAATAGTAATTCTCATTTCAGAGAGATTCATCTATTAAGTCAAAATTATTTCTGGAGTCCTGTTTGGGGTGGGGATGGCGGGGGGAAGGCTTCTTCTACTATATGACAAAGGACAGAACAAGAAAAAAAGAAGTCATTATAGAGGTAGAGAAAAGCCACTTGTGTTTTCTTCTTATGAATATTAAATGACTAGGAGATGGATGCTTCATCCTAGCTACTGCCTAGGATTATTGTTCTCTTCAACTTCTGGTCTTAAACAAGAAGTTAACCAGCACTATGATGATCCTCTTGAGGGAAAGCATTAGCACATGGACAGTCTTGCTCACATTTCCTGGAATACAAGCTACTGGTCCTTTGTGGTTCCACTTGGAATCATTGGTATGGCCCACATATTTTGTACCTGGAAGGCCCTAAAATATCTCAGAACCGTATATAAATGAAACAAACTCCAAATCTACTCTGCAACCAGAGATGTACACTCAGTACAAAGTTATTGGGTATAGCCTGAGTTTCTATAAACAGTAAAATTATAGGACACTAGTATAATATTGCCATAAAACAATGAATACCAGAATTTCACTAGTGTATGGTCAGTAATTAAAAAAAAGTATGCCAAACTTGAGTGCAAAGTTTCTCCTGTTATCAAATTCCCAGAATTTTTGGGAGACCCTGAATTCTGAACTTATCATTCCTCACAAGGTAGAGTCTAAAGAAATCAAATCACTTGTTGTTCAAATTCCCCAAATCAATATCCCTTCCACTGTCTGCCTGCTTTGCTTCCTGGATTCCATATCTCAGTTATTGTTGCCACTTACACTCTGGTCTGTCACACTGGAAACCTAAAAGTGACATCCATCATCTACTACACATCTCACAAATACATGATGGCCAAGTCCTGGTAATTCTGTTTCCTAAATCATCCTTACAGATGTTCAGTTCTTCTATTTCAGTTCACATTTGCCAAGAGCAAACATGACTTTTCAAGTAGATTATTGTAAAAGTGTCTTACAGGTCTCCAGCCACCAGGCACTCTCTCCTCCACTCACCACCCACTCTAGGCAGAAACTAACCTAGTTTCAATCATATCTGTTGACATAGAATATTTTTAAGCATTTATATACAAAGAAAAAGTATCAGCCCACTCATAAGTAATAAAAAAGGGAATGATCTACATGTATGCATTGTTTATTCTCTAAGTCGTCTAAGTGTTTTGTGATCCTGTGGACTGTAGCCTGCCAGTTTCCCCTGTCCGTGGGATTTCCCAGGAAGAATACTGGAGTGGGTTGCCATTTCTTTCTCTAGGTGATCTTCCTGACCCAGGGATTAAACTTGCGACTTCTGCATTAGTAGGTAGATTCATTACCACTGAGCCACCAGGGAAGCCCTATATATATGCATAAAAATAAAGTCGGTTGCTCAGTCATGTCTGACTCTTTGAGACCCCATGGACTGTTACCCACCAGGCTCCTCTGTTCTTGGGATTCTCCAGGCAAGAATACTGGAGTGGGTTGCCATTCTCTTCTCCAGGGGATCTTCCCAACCCAGGGATCAAACCCAGGTCTCCCGCATTGCAAGCAAACTCTTTTTCCATCTGAGCCACCAGGGCCTACAAATGGATAAAAGAACCTTATAAGTATTTGGAAACACCAAATATTTAACAGTGGTTATCTTTGGGGAAAAAAGATAAGCTAATTTGAGTAAGTAAATGTAAAGGTAGAAAGCTATCTTTTATGCCACATAATTCTATATGATTTATTCTAAGAAAAGAGATATTACTGCTTATTATGTGTGCTATTAGAAAAAAGTGAAACGTTTGGGAAAATATAAAGGAACAAAAGTATAATAAAAATGTGGCTTCTATATGATAAAATATAATCTATATGATAAAAGCCAAATCACAGAGACTAGTCAGTGGGTTTTCAATTGCTCTGGGTCTGAAGTGGTAAACTCCTGGGTAGGGAGGCAGCAATAGATAAGGGACCAGGATAGCAGAGAAAAGGGGGAAAAACCAAAACATATTTGGAATAGAGAAAATCCAAATAAGTCACCTAGCCTAGCAGATAAAAGAGAATTAAATATCAAAGGTAACTTCAAGGTTT
This sequence comes from Oryx dammah, assembly GCF_014754425.2. Taxonomy (NCBI): domain Eukaryota; kingdom Metazoa; phylum Chordata; class Mammalia; order Artiodactyla; family Bovidae; genus Oryx; species Oryx dammah. Next base: position 131,250,385 of record NW_024070186.1, on the reverse strand, counting down.
CCATCTTGACAGCTGTGATGATTCACAGCCAAAATAAACAGCTTGTATATGAAGGTGACATATTTTTTTTGGTGACATTTTTATTGCCATCTTAACAGGCTAAGTTTGGGGTGATGATAAGATAATCATGCGGAGATATTGTCTATGTAGTTAGATTTGCAGGCTTAACAGCAAAACATAAAGTGGAAGATTTGATTGATTCATTATTATGGGTATATAGGAAATAGTTGGATCCATGAGTTCTTGTAGGAAAGGAATAGAGTGAACAGAAAACTTTGAACAGAGTCATGAAAAGAATAGAGAATTCATAATAAGAACAGAATAAAGAATGCAGAATGCACAAAGGAGTTAAAGGAAGAAAACATTCTAAGCAATACTAGGGGGTTAGCAAATCCAGATTTTACAGTGCTACCCAGTATGAGTGTGTGTGAGAAAAGTCCTTTGAATTTGACAAGAAATAATTATGAGAGACCTTGCAAAGAAAAGCTTCTGGAAATAGACCTTTCTTCTTTTAGGAAAAAAGAATATATATTAAAATAAGCTATATGCATTGTATGAGTAAATATACTATGCCATATTAAATATACACTCTGTGAGAAGAAGCTAATATGGGGCAAATGATATGAACAGATGATAAATACACAGTTAAACACAAATAGCTATCAAGTATATGAAGAGATCCTCAAGCTCATTTGTAATCAGAGAAATGCAAATTAAAGTAAAATAATTTACCACTTTACAACCATTTGATTGGCAGAAAGTAGAAAGTTGAATAGTGATAATTATTAGTGGGGATGTGGAGAAACCAGATGATCTTAATCTTACTCTAGAGCACTCCAGCAATACTTTGATTTAACCTACATACACCCTACGCCCCAATATTCGTATCTCTGGATACATAGCCCCCAAATTTTCTCACAAGTGTCTAGAAAGGGGCTTCTACAATGGTGGTAGTAATCAGGAGAGTTTAGATTATGCTGTAGGAGCATCCAAACCCCAAACCCCCTTACTCACAATAACAGAGTGGGTAGCCTTTCCCTTTCTCAGGACAGCTCTAAAGAGCCAGCACAGCTTGGCAGGGGTTGTACTCTGAAACAGACAGGAGACAGATCTTCTGATCCCCAAACAAGGAGGGACTTTAGCCATCCTGGTGATGGAAATTTGGAGTTGGCTAACGCCCCTACTAGTCCTTGTTATACCATATTGATGCTGCTTATGATTGCTCCATGTATTATCAATTGTCTAACCCCTTCTGTCTCTGCCCAGGTCAACAAGCTACAACATGCAGTGCCAGCTCAACCAGGATATATAAAACTACAGCCGACCGCAGAAAACATCACTCACCCTTAGACCGACACTGCTGTAAGAACTCTGAGGCCTGAGACTAGCAAGAGGGGAAGGCCCAATGCCCCTCACCATCCCAGTTCAGCAGGAAGTAGCCAGAGAGATCTTAATGCCCCTATTCCCAAATAGTTGGGCCTCCTATCTCTTGAGGCGGGGATATAAGGTAGTTAGAATAGGAAAAAGGAGTCCGGAATGGCGGTGGCTAAAAGACAAGGAAGGGAAAAGCCCATGAAAATAGAGCAAAGGAAGGTCTGAGGACCAGAGGACCTCAGGTAGAACAAATAGCATACCTGGCTAGCCCAATTTACATAGGGCAGGCCCAGGGGGAGGAGAAAAAACATATAAAAAGAGGAGCCAAAGGGCCAGAGGTCTCTCTCTCTCTTCTCTTCTCATCTTTTGGGTTGTCATGCCCTCGTGCCTCAAGGATGCATTTTCCTTTATTTTCTAAATAAAACTGAGATGTAACCCAGAGCTGTAACACTGAACCACCCAAGAGCTGTGACAGTGGTCTGTCTGAGAGCTGCAGTGCTGACCCACCTGAGGGCTGTAACACTGGTCTGTCGCTTCAAATTTTTGTCATAACAACACAGAACTGAGGAAATTACATACTCCTCCAACATAAGGATACACACAAATATGAAAGTATGTATCACATTTAATTTAGCTGGCCATAGGGGAGAGGAAGGAGACTGACAATAGGAAAAGGATGAAGAAAATTATAAATTAAATAAAGCAAAAGGGCATTCTATATTGACCGCTGATGATAGGTTCCATGAATGGAGTAATATGGTTAGTTTGATGCTTCATGTGAGATTGTACATGAGAAGTAAGCAACTTATATATGATAGAAGTCATGATAAGACTAAAGAGTGCATTTGGAATAGAATAAGGAAATTAAAAATCCAGCATAGAAGTTCAAACACTTTCTAAAAAGTGCTACTTGCCCGTTGGAGTGAGGTAACATTTTGAGAATTAAAGGGAAAATGTAGAATGTTGTGAAAGCAGATATAGGCAACAATTTTGCAGTCAAATGGATCCATCAAGTATTGACAGTTGATAAGAGAGAGAAAAATCTTAGAGCTGAAAAAAGGGACAAGTCAACCTGTGTTTAAGGAAATGGGCCTTTTTGGTCACTATTTTATAGGCTTTGAAACACAATGACGGGAGAAAAAGTGCTAAGCATGATAGCTCAGGATAAAGCAAAATATTGAGACAAGGGCAGCAAAGGATGAGATAGTTAGGTAGCATCACTAATTCAATGGACATGACTTTGGGCAAACCCCAGGAAATAGTGAAGGACAGGGAAGCCTGGTGTGTGGCAGTTCATGGGGTCACAAATAGTTGGACACGATTTAGTGACTGAATAATGACAACAGTTAGAAATCTTAAATCAATGAAGAATACCAAACTGCTGTCCTCATTTTTAAGAGAAACTATACTTGGGGACAGATCTGAAAGCCTAACATACAGCATTCATGTTCTCTCTCATGTGACAATAATTTTCCTTTCAGACTCCACCTTGCTTACTGTTGAGCTTCTTTACCTTCCAATTTCTGATGTTTCTCCTCCAAATAAGTCACCTTGTCTGTGGTTTGGTTCATGTTAGCATTGGCCCATCTACTTCTCTGTCCCATGAGCAGTGAACAATCATATGGTACCGTTTGGTGAGTTTCAGCCTGACCTTAGACTAGAAATGCCTGCCTTGTAAGGACTTGATACCTACCATCACTCCCCCTTAACCCTCTAACCCTTCAAAACACACAAGCAGCAAACAGTTTAAAATATGCTCTGTAATGGCCTATATGGGAATAGAATCTAGAAGAATAGACATATGTACAAGAATAACTGATTCACTTTGCTGTACAGCAGAAACTAACATGACAATGTAAATCAACTATACTCCAATCAAAAATAATTTCTAAAATGCCCAATGAGTTTTCTCTTCTTCCTCTTCTTCTTATACATTCGGGTCAGAAGCCAAGATGAATATGTATATCAGGCTGACGGGCTACCATAAACCTATAACCACATCTTTAGAGAGCCTGTTGGTGAAGATCTTGCCTTTATTACCTTAGTTTTATATTATACTGGGCAATTTTCTGAAAAAATGTTATTGCATTTGTACATAGAATCTTCCTGAATTTCCTGATCATATGAAAGAGAACTAAAATCGGTGAGTTGACAAAATCATGGTATTAAAAAGGCTAGAAGTGATTTTTGTGGTTAGTCACAGTTTCACAGTTCTCTTTTGGGAAAAATATGACCTCTATTTTATAGATCCAGAACTTGATGCCACAGTGGAAATATATTCAGACAAAGGAGGGAAAGAGTACTAAGAGGAAGAAAGGCAAAAGGACAGAACATGGGTTTCTTATAAAGAAGCTTATAACTTATTTGGATTGGTAATGATTCCACCTTGAACTAAATGTTTTAAATAAAACTTAGCTGAGTTAATTATAATATGCATATAACCTTAAATGATAATTTGTTAGCTTCTTTTCAGAACTCAAAATAACTTTAACATAAAAAATATTATTAGCTGGAGATGAATATAGCTTATAGAGATTATAATAAACAAACACTGATTTTTTTCTGAGGTGAAGATCAAGGTAAAAGTCAATCGATGTTTTTCCACTTCAACAAAATCTTAGAATCACCAGCATCAAAATTCTATGAGTCTGATTCCTTATTTCCTCACTCTTTTCACTGTAAAGTTTATGGGAAATTGCAGTATCCCAAAAAGAAGTAAAAAAACTTTTTATTCAGAAACTTCATGTATCACTTTTGGGCCATCTTCCTGTCTCTAGATGTGTGTGTGTATATATATATATATATATATATATATATATATACACAGATGTATATGTATGTTTATATATAGACTTGTTAAGATCCCTCATTCAGAAATTAAATGATGAGGTGACAACAGAGAGATGCTTCTTCTTTAAATGTCCCCTGCTCCAAATTATAGGATTAATTACTTTCCTCTTCAATAATTAAGAAAAAAAGAAAACAAAATAGAAACAAAGAACTGTTTAGTGAGTAATAAAGAGTAACATGTCATATTTTTATATACTTCATTCAAATACTCCAGAATTTTTAACAAACCCTTCTTGTACACTGTTGTCTAAAAACACTTGAGAATAAATTGTACAAAACTTGATATAAATTTTATTTACACTGTCACTATGGTGATAACATTTAAAACTAAATTTTGAAACTAAATTTTTACTGTTTTTTTTTATATATCTTTGAGTTGTAGATTGAGGGTTGCCTCCACCCTCCCATTAGAAAACTACCTTAAACATTAAAACAAATTTTCTCTGTTCCTTAATCTTCAGATCCATAAAAATCACTCAAATTTCCCCTCCCCAAACTTATCAGATTGAAAATATGCAAAATACACACATGAATATACCCACAGCTGAAAAAAAAAAAAAAAAGACACTGAAGTGAAAAGATTAATATGTCCTAACATGTGAAATCTATTTTTCCTTCCTCACTCTTCCCTTCTCACCTCATTTTGAAGCAAAGAGATCAAACAATTGATGGTGAAGGCATATGCTGTTACCAGGTGCTTCCTGCTTTATTAACATAAGAGATGAATCAAATCACAAAATATCAGAGCTGGGAATTTCCTTACATACCAGTCCCACCTGCTCATTTTATAGATAAGGAAATTATTCAGAAAGGTAGCTATAACCAAGAAAAAGATGACAGAGCTAAGAAAAGAAAAGAGGTCTCTGATATGTAGCTTATAAAAATAAAGTCCCCAGGTTTTATTTTGTATACTTTTCCAAATGTGCCATTGAAAAGGATGTATGTTTTTATTAAAGGGAAGTTTGAAAATGTGGAGAAGCTTTAAGAAAAGAAAAAGAAGCAAAAGTTGTGAAATCTTGATTGGAATTAAACTTTCTAAAATAGAAAAGCCTTGTTCATAGTTTAATATACATTGGCCTATTACTCAATCCCTGTCTCCATCCTTTCTCCAGATTCTTACTGAACACCATTGATTCTTAAAACTTACCTTTCCTCTACTCCTCTCTCTTTTCAATTTTGGCAAAGGATTTGAAGTGGCTGACACAACTGTGCTACTATTAACCCCAGACAGCCTTTGCTAATAAGTAGAAAACTGGAAATTCCCTGTTCGGTGTTTACTTTGGCTCCAGGAAGCTATAACATGAAATTGTGAATAAACGAAAATCAAACCACACACTCTCCTTAACGGCCTTACAAGCTCAGTCTAGTTTCATTAGGAAACAATGCTCAAATTATACCCTCAAGTTTGATTCATATTGAAATGGACTTAGACAGGTCTTTCCTGGCAGGACAGGCAGCAACACCAGTTGCTGATTCAGATGGGTTGGGAAGATCCCCTGGAGAAGGAAATGGCAACCCACTCCGGTATTCTTGTCTGAAAAGTCCCAGGGACAGAGGAGCCCAGCAGACTACAATCCAAAGGGTCGCTAAGAGTTGGACACAACTGAGTGACTGGACAAACAAAATGAATTAGTCTTAAGGTTCCCCTTTATAAAATTCTGCATCTGGGGGATTTGACACCTTTTCTCTCTTTTAAAGTGAGTGAGTGAAGTTGCTCAGTCGTGCCCGACTCTTTGTGACCCCATGGACTGTAGCCTACTAGGCTCCTCTGTCCATGGGATTCTCAGAGCAAGAATACTGGAGTGGGTTGCCATTTCCTTCTCCAGGAGATCTTCCCGACCCAGGGATCGAATCCAGATCTCCCACATTGCAAGCAGATGCTAATTCTCTCTTTTAGATGGCTAATTTTGCTTACACCTATTAGAATTCTAAGGAAGTCATTAAACACAAGATGCAGTCATTCATACGAAGACACCATTTACTGGATGCATTTTTCTATATGCTATTTTCCAGAAAATTAATTATTAATATCAACTACTATTTCCACTTATTAAAAGGTGGAATGAAAGCAGAGCAATATTAAGATACTAATCTAAAGTTACATAACTGGTAAATGTATTTGTTGGAATCTGAAACCTAGTTTTTCCAACAGTATCTCTCCCCAATGGCTTTCTCACTGTGTTTGTCCAACCCAGGCTCTGTTTTTATTTCCAGACTCATGTATTCACTGTCTACTTGGCATTTTTGTTTGGCTGTTTGGTGGGAATCTATAAAAATCAGTCTCTTAACCCGTACTCTTTCTCGGATTCTTATTTCTACTTTATTAGTAAATGGTACCACTAGCTACTGAGCTGCTTAAGATAGAACTTAACAGATCTCCCTATGAATCTTCTCTTTCTTTCAGTCTCACTAAGCACTAAACCTGTATGCAGGTCAGGAAGCGCCAGTTAGAACTGGACATGGAACAACAGACTGGTTCCAAATAGGAAAAGGAGTACATCAAGGCTGTATATTGTCACCCTGCTTATTTAACTTATATGCAGAGTACATCATGAGAAACGCTGGGCTGGAGGAAACACAAGCTGGAATCAAGATTGCCAGGAGAAATATCAATAACTTCAGATATGCAGATGACACTGCCCTTACGGCAGAAAATGAAGAACTGAAGAGCCTCTTGATGAAAGTGAAAGAGGAGAGTGAAAAAGTTGGCTTAAAGTTCAACATTCAGAAAACTAAGATCATGGCAAATAGATGGGGAAACACTGGAAACAGTGGCTGACTTTATTTTTCTAGGCTCCAAAATCACTGCAGATGTTGATTGCAGCCATGAAATTAAAAGATGCTTACTCCTTGGAAGGAAGGTTATGATCAACCTAGACAGCAATATGCTTTTAAAAGCAATATGCTTTTAATATAAAAGCAGAGACATTACTTTGTCAACAAAGGTCCATCTGGTCAAGGCTGTGGTTTTTCCAGTGGTCATGTATGGATGTGAGAGTTGGACTATAAAGAAAGTTGAGCACTGAAGAATTGATACTTTTGAACTGTGGTGTTGGAGAAGACTGTTGAGAGTCCCTTGGACTGCAAGAAGATCCAACCAGTCCATCTTAAAGGAGATCAGTCCTGGGGGTTCACTGGAAGGACTGATGTTGAAACTGAAACTGCAATACTTTGGCCACCTGATGTGAAGAGCTGACTCATTGGAAAAGACTCTCATGCTGGGAAAGATTGAGAGCAGGTGGAGAAGGGGAGGACAGAGGATAGGATGGTTGGATGGCATCACCGACTCAATGGACATGAGTTTGGGTGGACTCAGGGAGTTGGTGATTGACAGGGAGGGCTGGCATGCTGCAGTTCATGGGGTCACAAAGAGTCAGATATGACTGAACGACTGAAATGAACTGAACTGAACTGTGCTTTACTCCTTTTTTACAATAAGCAATTGTTTTGCAAACAGTTAAAAATATAAATCATTTGAAATCCTCCCCCCCCCCTTTTTTTTTGCCTAAAGTGTTTTTTTCCATTTTTTAAAATCCAAGACTTCCTTGGTGGTCATTTGGTTAAGAATCTGCCTGCCAGTTCAGGGAACTTGGGTTCAGTCCCTGGTTTGGGAAAATTCACAGGCCATGGGGCAACTAAGCCCATAAGCCCACAAGTGCTGAGCCCCTCTGCCCTAGACCTTGTGCTCCGCAACAAGGAAAGTCACTGCAATGAAGCCGGCCCGCTGAAACTAGAGAAATCCTGGATGCAACAAGAAGACTCTGTGCAGTAAAAAATAAGAAATAAATGAATAAATAAAATATATCTTAAGAAAAAGTCCTAATTCTTTATTTAAGCCTTTAAGTCTGCATGACCCAGCTCCCACCTTTATTACAGACTTTCTTCTCTTTTACCGTTTTGTATTTACATGGATATCCTTTGGATTCTTTTAACACCTAAAATCCTCTTTCAGCTCTAAGTCTTTACACGTACCTCTTTTCAATATCTTACCTCAGCTCTGTGAAGCCCTTTTTATTCTCATTTTTCAAGACTGGGTACCAAAATCATCTCAAGGTGGTCTTCCCCAACTGTCCTACAAAAAGTAACACAAATTGTTATATTTTACCAAAGTTACCCTGTTTTCTTTCCTTCCTTTCATTACAGTCTATCGCTAATTCATCTATTTTTTTTTTTTTTACATATCTGTTATTTGCCTCTTCTGGATCATAAATTTCATATAGTTTTCTTCAGTCTTGCTTATCAATATTTTAATAATGATTATGTTTTAATAATTAGGTTTAATAGTAATTGATATTTTAATAATGCTTAGCTTACTGGCTAGGACATAACTGTCATTCACTAAGCAATTACTGATTGAATTACTGGAAAACCTACAATCATCCTCTAGCTATGATGCTGAATCTTTAGGAGTAAAGGAAGCAGAAAACTGGATGGCTACTGTCCTAGGAAGCAAGTACTCTTTAATTAAGGGAAAGAATATATAAGCTATTGGACTGAACCTTACTTCTGCTCATTTCTGTATGTATTGGTCTAATTTCTGAACTACTCACAAAAGTAGTGAATGGAGATTAATTATTTAGGGTCACTGGGCTTACTTTACAAAGAAACATTTTTAAACTTTTTATACACCCTCTTCTCATATTTCTTACATTTATTAGACAGAAATAACATCCAAATATTTATTTACAGTTTGGAAACGAGACCTAGAAAATATTATTAACCTGTCCAAAGGTAGAATAATGTCTTGTAGCATCTGAGGCTTATATAAGGGGACATTTCTTAAAAGGAATATGCAATTATGAACATAAAATTAAATACATATTAAGAATAAGGAAAGATATGAGCAATTAGAAATTTTAGATATTCCAAATACTGGAAAAATCAGAAAAGTAAAATAATGTTCTTTAGTTAATTAGCTGACACACTATGCTATTATCTTAGATATATCAACATAATGGGAAAGCTATTCCACTATGGGAGGGGCATTCCACTATTCCAGAGTGAGAAGGGTATTTCTAAAAATCATTTCACACTGGGCTATCTACCTAAATATTCACAAAATGACTGAAAAATCACATAAATATACTTCACATAATCAAAGCTCACTATGTCCTCAACCCAACTTCCTCATGCCAGATCTAAAAGCTGTCAAAGACAACCAGAATGCCACCTGGTTGTGGAAGGTGGCAATGTCTCACAGAAGGAAATTTAGAGTGGAAAGAAATCTTAACCATGGTGAAGAAAGGAAGCTTAACTATTTATGGTTAAAATACCTACTTCTGCAAATTTTGCAAAGACATACAATCATGTGACCACATTGCTAAGGTCTCTGGTAGTCACGTGATAGAAGCCTATACAAGTGTTGGGTGTGGAAGCTTGACATCCATCGGTTTCATAGTAATCTGGTCTGTTTGTCCACAGTCACACAATTAGTGGACAGACCTTGACTAAAACCACAACTTCTTGATACTCAGTCTCATGTAAGCACAAAAATCATGGAGTAAAAAATCTAGTGGCATAGGTGTATGAGTTTGTGTGTGTTTTTCCAGGTATGTTAGGAAGAATTGATTGCCAGGCTCTGTCTAATGTATTTTAATCCTCAAAAAAATGTGGCAGTTAGCTAAAGTATGCAAAGATAGCTTGTATTTATTAGAAAAAGTTATGAATAAATAAAGCTGTAATTGGGTATTATATTAGGATTATATTGAAGAAGTAGGTTAGAACTTGTTTTTTTGTAAATTAATTTGGCGGGGATATGCTCCTTGGGAAACCAGACATGTTTTGAAATAATGCTTAGGCTATGAGTCATAGTCTGTTGACAAAATATCCAAAATGTGGAATCAACTCGTTAATAAAGTCATGTACAGACAAGTATAGATGTTCCTTTTCTAACTCCCCTTTCCCAAACCCTTACATTCTTGCTGCCCTAAATAAAAGAATATCTCATTACACACAACTGGTTATGTTGTGGTGATAGAATTTATGAAAAGAAGCTAGGGAAAAACCTTGGGGAGTAGATTAGATCTTCAAATAGGATAATAATAGGAGATCAGGGAGAATAAACCCTTTGACCATATGTAATGGCCTGGAAAGGCTAAAATAGCATCTTTAATTCATCCTGTTCTGAGGAACAGAAATGGAAAAAAAAAAAAAAGGATTAATCTGGATAATCTTCTAACACAGAAACTTCTACCTAAAATCATGGCAATCAAAGAGGATCTTCCTGGACTAGATCATGAACATTATAGAAATGAAAACTGATGAACTTATTTGCTCAGAATATGTTATAGTATCTGTGAAAGAATATATGCTGTCAATGTGTATCAATAGCTTTAGAAATTTTGCTATAATTAAAGATATGATTTTATACTATTTCTGGGAATTTGAATATTGTTACAATCAGTTTCATTCTGAGTTTTATAATGCTAAATTGGTAACTGAGAAACACTCTAATGGAACAGCAGGAGAGTGACTGAGATGTCTGAGTTGTACTAAAGAGGAAAATTCTATATTTTCAGGGATAATCATAGCCTATTGATTGTTATAATTTTCCATTTGTTTCTCCTTGACAATATTCAGAGTACTTTTTTAGTTATATAACTACAAACACACAGTCAATTATGGGTGTATCCAAAAAGCTCTGATTAAGAGTTTGGTATATTTCCCATGTCTCATAGTGGTTCTTTTTCTTCCTCCTACCTGCATATAAATAGTTTTTCAGTCAAAAAATAGCAAGAATTCCAATAAAAATAAATATTAGTTGTTAAAGACTCCCATACTTTAAAAGAGATTAATCTGTAGACTTTATCTTTTAAAATTTGTTATCCAACAAAGTAGATTATGTAGATTTGTTTCCATAGAAATTTTAATGTAATTTCTATTATTAATTTCTAGAGTTCTTATTCTAAAATGATGTACAGTGGAATGGTTTTATTTATTCAATTATATAATTTATAGTTAATTCTATAATAAAGACATTATTTTTTCTTCTAGCATTTCATATTAATAAATTAAATCATGATTGGATTTTTGTTACTTACTTTCCAGTAGTTTAAAACAAAAAGAAAAGAGAAATTAAGTGAAGTTCGATCCATAGATGAGACAATTTGTTGTAGAGAAAAACCATTGGTTTGTGTCAGTCAGACCTGTCTGACAGGCAAGAGGGTTTGAAATTCCCTTCTTCATTTTCTTACTTGCTTTTAGTGCGTTTTGACTTATTGATATCTAGATGACCACAGAATTTATTTTTAAGGCTGCTAAGTATGTTAAGGGCTTCCCAAGTATGTGGGAAGCCCTAAGTGTATGGCTTCCTGCATTGCAGAGGCCACGGGAGATGCAGATTCAATCCCTGGGTCAGGAATATCCCCTGGAGGCGGAAATGACAACCCACTCAAGTATTTTTGCTGTGAAAATCCCATGGACGGAGGAGCCTGAAAGGCTACAGTTCCCGGGGTCACGAAGAATCGGAAATGACGAGACTCGACGTGTAGAAGCACACAAAGGGTACCATTGTATTGAACAGCAATACCTGAACCCATTGCAGTTCAGGTATGGGTAGCTTCTTAATCACTGATTTTTATTATCAGTAAAGAACTGTGATCTATTTGGGAGTCAAATTGTAGGTTCATAATATATCTTCTTACCTCTAAATTTAAAAAAAATAAGAGGAGTTTTATTTCATCTCATGTTCTTTCCCAATTCCAATCAACTGATGTGTCTAACTGGCTACAATAGAAGAATCCCAGCTATTATTTAAAGCTGTGTTAGTCTCTATGTTTCTTATGAGTTTCCATTATTTGAACAAATACACAATTTCTCTCGTGTTATCAATCGTGCACAATTCTCTAAAAATGTTGAGATTTCAAATAAATTTACATGATTATTGTTTTGAGATTTGAATTAAAGCTATAATTTTTTAGCAATTATGCTTTTGTTTTCATCATGTAATACATGTCAGCTTTGTTAAACGGAAGTGGTTTGTAAACTCTGCATCCTCTAGTCTTCTATTTTTATTCATACTTCCTGTCACTAATTTCTCTGATTTCTAAAAAGCATTGTGTTTAAAACCCAGAAAAGAATAATTCTAAGTCTCAAAAAACTGTCCACTCTCCCTTAAATGTTCTAACATTAGAACATTTTGTAAGAACATTTTGTCTACATTTAATGTAGAACATAAATTTTCTAACATAGAACAGTAAGTCTGAACCATTTTGCATGTTATTTTACATTGCTATGTTTCCTTCATACTCAAATCACTTGGGACATTTATTTAAAATAAAGAGTTAAGAGCCCACCATAGATTATGTACCCATGTAATTCTCAAGATAAGCCAAATTTGGGAAACACTACTTCATATATCATTGTCTTATCATGTACACAGAGACAAAATAAATTAGGAAGATACCTTTTATATATGCAGACAGTATTTGCAGAATCAATTTCATCAATAGTGACATTTGGGGACTTGATTTATCTAGAAAATTCACTCCAGTGATAGACCTTATTGAGAATGAGTTTCAGTGGAATCTGTGATATTACTTTACTATCCACTGGGAACACTTTAATGTAAAATCTTTAGCAACTAGAAGTATCCACTATGGTGAGTGATTACAACTGTGAATTATAGTTGTAGCAGCTCAGTATTGAGACAAGAACTGCATGACAATATGCAGAAAAATTTTGATAACTTTCACTTACAAAGATTAATTAGAAAATTTGGCTGAAAAATGTCTGGTGTATTTTTTTTTTTTTTAATTTAAATTTTATTTTATTTTTTTTTTAAATTTATTTATTTATTTTTAATTTTTACTTTACAATTCTGTATTGGTTTTGGCATAGATTGACAGATTAAGAGATTTAGAGGTGATATATATATATATTAATTTAAGAGGTTTAAGATGAAAAAATAAAACATGGTGTCCCTATTTATTTTTATATCTCAATGCTTAGGAGGAAAGTATTTTTTTCTGAATTTAAAGAATATATTAAAGACTCTTTCTTGAGTTGTTTTCAGATTATATTACCACCCCTTGTAGATCCATAATCCCAAAATAGTCTTAAAGCAATACACGTTTGAAATGTTCACTTTTTTTTTTCAGTTGAAGCAGAATTCAAACAACTTGCTGATGTTGATAAGCTCCCCAGAGCCCATATTCCTATCATCAATGTCTTTTCTTTCTCTAACACTTTCCTATTCCTTTCTGCAAATCTGTCCCAAACCCCAACAATCTGAACTAAAATACCAATGCACAAATGCTTGAGTGACGTCTCTCAAGCATGTCTTTAGAACAACTGCTCTAGTGGCCAGGACCATACAGGTGGGACCTGGAGTCACTTTCTTCTCATCTAAATAGTTATATTCAGATATATTTTTCAGACGCCTTTCCTTTATTACAGAGTATCGAGTTTAGTTACCAAATTCCAGCAATTTAGATATTACCTGCTTATCAACATGGACTTTTAGAACTTGATTTTATTTTTTAAATGGTGTTTTACTATCACAAGACACTCTTCTAAGTACTTAACAAGTAGTAGGTAACATTACTACCATCCCTATTTTACAGATGAGGCAGAGAGGATTAAGAAAGCTGTCCCGAGTTACAGAATATCTAAGTGAGAGGGCCAGGATTTGAACCCAGGAAAAATGGCTCCAAGTCTGAAAATATAAAGGTGACACTCAAGTGTTTTACAAGCTCAGTTATCCTCAGGATATCAGGTTTCTAGGGTATAACATGATGTCCGTCCTCATCCATCCTCTACACATTGGGAAAGCCACACAGACTACTTGTCATCTCATAAAGATCCTCTTTTCTCCTCATGATCTTTCCTTGTAAACTCCTTTTGAGAAAATCACTTGCTGGAAGAAAAAGCTTTCCAAGTCACAAATCAACCAGCTAACCTTTAAGGAAATTGTCATAGGGACTTTATGGCTGCTTGTAGCACACTGAAAAATGACTCGTGATCAATCTTGTGGGGTTTTGACAGAAAATTAGAACAGGGGCTCCCCAGTAGTCATCTAGTTCCAACTAGAAGAAGCTGCATGCAGCTCTTCTCTTGTCATGTGATCCCTTTCTTAGAGGTTCAAGTTGACATGCCACACCCTTGAGAATAGGGCTTCTTGCCATTTTAGGGTCTATTTGAGAAACAGATTAAAAGTATAGATCCACTCTCCAAAAAGATACATAATGTGGATAGAGAACCAAAGTTGTCACGAAATTTATAGACACCACCCCTATTTCTCACTCTGCTCAGTAATAGAACCCTTGAGAGTCATGAACTTGCAGTTGAACATCTTCACTCAGAAGAACTGGGGAATGTCTTTTCAAGTTGTGACTGCAATTTAAAGAATCATTTTTGATAACCTTAACTTCTTTTGTAAAGTAGTTATTCATCACTGGTGACTCTAGGGATACACTCTCAGTTGTTTTTGTGCTTTCATGGGAAAGTTAACTTTAATTTCTCTCTCTGAATATATATTTCTCTATATCTCTACCTCATGATCTACATAAAATGATAGAACTATATATATAAAAAGATAATACTTATGTAACATTGGGTGTGAAATGGTGAAAAAATTAAGTTGTTTTAATTCAAGTTGCTTACTTAAAGAATATAATTGTGTTTAAAAAATAGCTGTCAAAGAGCATGAGATTTTGCGCAAAGGGGTATCAGTTTTCAGCTCTAATTCAAAATGAAAATTCTTTTTCTCTCTGGAAAGATTGGAAACAATTTAGAAATTGAGGAATTCAGATTAAACCATCTTTCAATTAAAAAATAAGTATATACGTAGGCACCTGTATATAAATATATGTATATGTATCAGTTCAGCTCAGTTCAGTAGCTCAGATGTGTCTGACTCTTTGTGACCCCATTGGCTGCAGCATGCCAGTCCTCCCTGTCCATCACCAACTCCCGCAGTTTACTCAAACTCATGTCCATTGAGTCGGTGATGCCATCCAAACATCTCATCCTCTGTCATCCCCTTCTTCTCCCACATTCAATCTTTCCCAGCATCAGGGTATTTTCAAATGA